>NC_086284.1:53527131-54127131 GCF_963924245.1 Chroicocephalus ridibundus
GGAGAACTCACGTGTCTGCTCTGATGCACATGTCCATTGCCATCTGCAAGCTCACTGCTCAGAAAGTTAGTGTCAAATCAAAATGGTGTAACAAACCACCCATCAGTCTGTTGTAGAAATCATAGAATCACAGAATCATAGAATGGTTAGAGTTGGAAGGCAGCTTGAAGATCATCTAGTTCCAACCCCCCTGCCATGGGAATGGACACATTCCACTAGACCAGTTTGACTAAAGCTCCATCCAACATGGCCTTCAAGACTTCCGTGGAAGGGGCATTAACAACTTCTTTGGGCAACCTGTTCCACTGTCTCACCACCGTCACAGTAAAGAATTTCTTCCTTATATCTAATCTAAATCTCCCCTTTTTCAGTTTAATACCATTACCCCTCATTCTATTGCTACACTCCCCCATAAACAGTTACTCCCCATCTTTCCTGTAGGATCCCTTTAAGTACCACAAGACTGCTATAAGGTTCTTCCTGGAGTCATCTCTTCTCTAGGCTGAACAACCCCAATTCCCTCAGCCTGTCTTCAAAGGCGAGGTGCTCCAGCCCTCTGATCATCTTCGTGGCCCTCCTCTGGACACATTCCAAGAGGTCCATGTCCTCCTTATGTTGGGGCCTCCACAGGTGGACGCAGTACTCCAGGTGAGGTCTCACAAGAGTGGAGTAGAGGGGCAGAATCACCTCCCCTGACCTGCTGGCCATGCTTCTTTCGATGCAGCCTAGGATGTGTTTTACTTTCTGGGTTGCGAGCTCACATTGCTGGCTCTTGTTGAGCTTCTCATCAACCAGCACCCCCAGGTCCTTCTCCTCAGGGCTGCTCTCAATCCATTCTCCACCCAGCTTGTATTTTTGCTTGGGACTGCCACAACCTTGCACTTGATCTTGTTGAATTTAATGAGATTTGCATGGGCCCACCTCTCCAGCCTGTTCAGGTGCCTCTGTATGGTGTCCCTTCCCTCCAGGGTGTCAACTGTACCACACAGTTTGGTTTTATCAGGAAACTTGCTGAGGGTGAACTCAATCCTACTGCCCATGTCATTGACAAACATGTTAAACAATACTGGTCCCAGTACTGACCCCTGAGAAACATTATTCATCACTGCTTGGTACTTGGACATCGAGCCATTCACCACAACTGTTTGGGTGTGGCCATCCAGACAATTCCTTATCCACCAAGTGTTCCATCCATCAAATCCATGTCTCACCAATTTAGAGACAAGGATGTTGTGTAGGACAGTGTCAAATGCTTTGCACAAATC
Source organism: Chroicocephalus ridibundus (assembly GCF_963924245.1). NCBI lineage: Eukaryota > Metazoa > Chordata > Aves > Charadriiformes > Laridae > Chroicocephalus > Chroicocephalus ridibundus. Next base: position 53,528,397 of record NC_086284.1, read on the forward strand.
CAGGCAGATGGCATCAGTTGCTCTTCCCTTATCCACCAATGCTGGAAACCTGTTGTAGAAGGCCACCAAATTTTTCAGGCAAAATTTATCTGTAGTGAAGTCCACGTTGGCTGCCACCAATCACCTCCTTATTTTCTATGTGCTTAGCATAGTTTCCAGGTGGATCCGCCCCACGATCGTGCCAGGCACAGAGGTGAGACTTACCAGTTTGTAGTTCACCAGGTCTTCCTTTTTTTCCCTTTTTAAAAATGGGGGTTATGTTTCCCTTTTTCCAGGCAATTGGAACTTTAATGGACTTCCATGACTTCTCAAATACAATGGCTAGTGGCGTAGCATCTTCATCCACCAGTTCCCTCAGGACCTGCAGATGAACCTCATCAGGTCCCATGGACTTGTGCACCTTCAGGTTCCTCAGATGGTCTCGAACCTGGCCTTCTCCTACAGTGGGCAGTTCCTCATTCTCCCAGTCCCTGCCTTTGCCTTTTGCATCTTGCATGGTGTGGCTAGAGCACTTGCCAGTGAAGACAGGCAAAAATATTATTGAGTGCTGCAGCCTCCTCCTTATCCCAGGTATAATATTATTCAACGGAAGTTTTGCCCTATGCTTTAGGAATTGCCTGTGTCCAGGAAATTTTTAAAGGTTTTATTTGTGTGCCATTACTGGGGAGAGATTCACATCTGAACAAGTTGTCATTAAACAGCTCTGTGAATAGAAATATTTCTGTCACAGAAACTCATTCATGAAATTAAAATCTTACAACGTATGGTTAAGGCAAATTTAATGATAGTGCAAGGGTCTCTACTGTACAACAAATAGATCAAGTTTTTCCTTTTTCTGGGGACGGAAGATGAGCTGCCTGTTCAGATTGATTTATGTTTATTTGGTATCAGAATTCCATGTACTGAAGACATCTCACCTGTTAGTCCTGTCTTTTTACAAGGCATCACTTGTCCTAAAGTCTTCTATATCCTCTTGTACATGATGGTATTTCAATAGAAGTCAAGGTCTCCACCAGGAACTGATCATAACACTGCATCCATCTGACTGCTGTTAGAGGTCTTGGGTTTGCCTTTTGACACTTGTAAAATCTTACTTCTCAGTATAACAACCAGGGGCAGAAATATTTTTTTTTCTCCCATTATTAGAGACTAAAGAATTTTGCATTGTGGATACAGATATTATTACCTTATTTCAATGTAATTTTTACGTATATGGAGAAGTTAATCAATAATTGAAATTCCTGGAAATTCATGGAAACGATGTGAAAATTGAAGCCTTTGCGCAAAGATTTGAAAGCTCTTAAAATTCATTTGTAGTTAATACCACTGCAGTATTGAGCTTCCTCTCTTCACATATATTATTAAGTGCTATGCCAGGTACTTTTCTAAAATATATTCAGGAGATTCAGTTTACATATATTATACTCTCCCATAGAGAAAAAGTTTGTGAGTACACCATGGCTTTTTCTCTCGTTAGAGTGGCATTTTTGCATCATAATTCTTTCTTTCTGCAGTACTACTTGGAAATTTTTTTTCTGACCAAGAATGTAACAGAGAATCAGTCATGTGTGAGGACTTGACCTGGCCCATAGAAGTCAGAGTTACATTCAGAATGAGACCTAAAACCAGACCTTTTGTTGCAGTTCTTTCTTAATAGTGAAGAGAATTATTTTGTTTCCAATTTCTGGGACTATAATAAGTAGAAGAAAAATTTTCATACTGTCTCCAATACAACAGAAAGATATTATCTAAGAGTGTTTGTATGGTTAGCTTATTATTGCTACTATTTACAAGAAAGAGAATGGTTCAGCGATTAGTAAGCCTGTGATCTGAGTGTCTTGGCCTTTATTGAAAAAATCAGATAATATATTAGGAGCGATATTAATGTTCCCAAGTGAAATTCTGGGACCATTGTCTGATTTCATTTCTTCTTTTTTTGCTTATTTTTATAAATACTCTAAAACAGTCTGTATTTTAGTTCTGTGCTCATGCAGTACCTAGCATAACAGCTTCTGATGGATTTTTTGACTATATAATACTACCGGCAATAATAATTATAGTATTTACTACAGTTCCCTGCTTATGTTCTGACCTGAGGCTGACTGCATAAGAATAAAGCTGTTCAATAAAACGGTTTCTTGCTTAGTGATAGTTACCTTTCCAAACCTCACTATGTTTCAATATACAATACTTTCTAAATAATCTAGTGAAAAAAATTAAAATGCATTAATCACCAGTGTTAAATGAACCATTCTGTGGCAAAAAGTTCTGCTATTTGCTGAAAATACAGCAAGTACTAATATTTTTCTCCAGAGGAAGCTATTTTTTTTTTCTAGTCAAGTAACTATATTCAGGAGAAACTGCCAAAAATATTGAGTTAGTGTATAAGCAATTTGATTCTAATTTGAAAACATTATTTTTTCTACTTGGATGTAATTGTTGGATAGTATTTAATTAATTTGACACAATTGCAGCTTTAATGTTGTTATTAAAGAGAAAATACATTCCTAGAGCATGGAAAGTAGGATCACAGTAAATATAAAAACCTTCCCTTAGAAGTTCAGGTATGTAGTATTGATGTCCATATTTTGTTTTGGTTGTAGTTTTGTTACACAAGTCTGAGAGGTAACAGAGCATAAAGTCTTCCTTTATGTCTTTGTGCTGCAAATAGAGCCAACAAGCTGAATAGCTTATCTTTATGTATCCCACTTAAGGAATTGGCACCATTTGGTAAATGAAATTACTGTTGTAAAACCTGTACTCTTATGCTGTCCTTTAAAAGTGAGTAATATGCTCTGTAATTGAATTTGGAGCAATGGAACTGTCATTAAGTAAGCACTGCTGTTCTTTAGAGAATAGCTTGTTATATTGCTTTTAAACATAATATGGTACCTGTTTTTTTTCTATGCTATTAAGCTTTCTGTGACTTCAAATACTTACACTTCCAAGCAGACCCAAGTTCCTTCCCAGTTTATCTTTATGCAACTGATATATTAGGGATGCATCTGTTGTCTTTATACATCTTTTTTATATCTCAGCATCTATAGTCTCCTACTGCACAGTCTCGTTTAACCTCTACTCTTATGTTATGGTGTCAGAATTAAGAACACAGACACAATGAAACTGGTTTGTGTATGTAAAAATCCAGGCAAATTGTTTATTTCTTTGAGCCTTTCCCACTGATGAAACTTTCCTTACTCGTTTTTTTACTTCAGTGTCCTGAGTGGCATAGCACACATCTCATTTTGTTCCTAATGCTATCCCTCCCAATTAGTTGTCCTGCACACATAATTTTCAATGCTCTTTTAATCTCTTTCTGTTACTTAGTTCTTACAAAGTGTGTTTAATATTAATTTATTGAAAAAGTTTTACATTTTGGATATATGACTCTGCAAGTGTTTTTCTTCTGTAGACTATACAATAAGTTGCAAAATCTTAGTGCTTAGATTTCTCTAGGTACCTCTGCAGATTTCCATGCTGGAACCTAACATTAGAAACTGCAAGGGTTCATAAAGAACCTGAACTTTCAAAACAAAAATTATTTCAATTTTTCAAAAGCTTATGAGTAAGCTTATTTGTCTTGAGTGGTTGATGAGTCAAATGTTCACAATATTTCTCCTGTATTGAGTCATAAGAAGCATTTTAATTTTGTGTCCTTGTCCCCATCATATATAAAATTAAATGTAAAATTAAATACATCTTTGCAAGCAAATTAAACTTTTCCCTTAGAATTGCTTCACTTAAATAATTGCACTTTAGGCAATACATCTGAATTTTAGTAAAATTGCTTCACTTAAATAATTCTGCTTGAGGCAATACATCTGAATTTTAGTCTTTTTTAATGAATAAAGCTTCACTTCAGCTTTATTGCTACCTAACAGAAAATCCTTTACAGAATGATAAAAGGAGGAAAGAAAAAAGTCCAGGAAATTATGGATTAACTCTTCAAATTTTAGTAGAATATTAGTAAAACTAGTTATTGAACTGTCTATCAATAATTAATTATATTAAAATAAATATCAGAAGAAACTATATAAAATCAAACATATTTTCCTCTTTTAGGAAGAAAGTAAGCAACTAACGTCAGCAGTAGAATTTATATAACTTGAGTTTGATAAGTTTTTCAACATCTTCTATGTGGGAACCTCATGAATAAAGTAGAGAAGCAGGCTTTAAGCAGGCTTTAAGAAAACCTAAAATAGCTAAAGAAATTAATGAAAAAGAAAAAACATAAAACAAAAAACACAACAAAGCAACAACCAACAAAACCAGTAATTATAAACCAGTAAATACAAATATAATTCTTTTTAACTTTTTCCAAGCTGTATACAAAGAAAGTTTAATTTGGACTTTATTCTAGTCAGTGTTTTTACAAACAGCTTTCCCGTTGTTAGAGAGGAAACATTTATAGACAATGACAATCTATAAGGAGCTGCAAGCATTGTAAAAATGGTCAATAGGCAAGAGATACAATTCACTTCATTAAAACTATCTGTGAATTCCTGTACTAAGGCAGGGCATATCAAAATAAAATTATTCTAGCTAAGCTGATATATTTCAAAATAGAGGAGCTCGGCTTTCAATAAGTTAAAAATAGAATATAGCTCCACCACACAATACTGCTGCAATAAATAAATAAGAGGTAAAATACCATTTGAGGTATATTAACAGTCATTTTGTATAAAAGTCAGAGGAGGAAATCTTTTATTTTATTGTGTTTTGTTCTGATGTGCATTTGGGAAAACACACTTCGAAAATACTGTAGAAAATTTGGAAAGCATAATATAAAAAGCATATTTGACAAAAAAAGTATTAAGAAATGAAATAAATTTATATATTACCTATACAAGGAAGGAATTTTAATTTAAAGCAGTAATCTTTTAATTTATATACACTATTTTTCTTTTGCACTTTTGGTTTTTTTTGAAGAGGACAAAACTTGTACATAGTTGGTGCCTATGCCCACAAGGGATCAGAAAAATAGTTCTTAAGTAGTTCAAGAGGGACAGTGAAATTTATCCTTCAATGCATGTTTTCAAGATCAGGTTAGACACTGTCAGGAACTGTTTAGGTATACTGGATTTTGTTTTAGGGCTCGTTTGAGACCTCTTGTTCTCAGAAAGGTATATTTCTCTGATTGTCCTTGACCTTATCACTGTACTGTTATAGCTTTTTATTATAAGGCTTTATATCCTGTCTCATGATGAACTTCACACAATCTCAGTAAAGTTAGAGTCTCTAAAGATAGTGATAGACTTACAGTCTTAGAGACTTTGAACATTTGATCACTGGGATATATCTATTAAAAATTACTTGGAATGACAGATTCCATATGATTGAATAAATAAATAGTTTTCTGTATTGATGCTGGGTTGACTCATACAAACTTATGCTTAATTTTATAAAAGAAATAAAATCAGATACATGACGTTATGGAAATGGATAAAGGAATATTAACAGTGGAATTAATTAAAAAATAGATTTAAATTCTCTTTGTTTTCCTTATTAATATTGATCTTTATCACATAAAGTAACAGTTCAGTAGTTGGCTGGATTTCATTTAGTCTTTGTTAGACATACATTAAATGAAAAAAGACTGAGTGGGCAAACTCAACCAAAAGAAATTTTCTTTGGCAGCAAAGTGAACTAAGTTACTGAAATTAGACACTGAGTAGATACTGGGAATACTATGAAGTAATTGTCTTGTCTAGAATACAGTTGTTGAAGAATATGCAATAATTAAGAAAGTTAGTAATGTAAGATGATGAGACAATGTTGTATGTTACTGATGTGAGAGATTGTGAACGAGTAAAACCATCCAGCCTTCATAGAACACATTCCCATCATGATAAAATAGAATCTAACTTGAGCTTTTCTTTTTTTTTTTTTTTTTTTTGAAGATGTCTGTTGTGTATTTGGATGTGATCTAGTGTGATGGGGATAAATAACACCATGGATATGAATTATTTTATGAAATAATTTAATTTTCAGGATGTTAAGTGGAAAACATAAATAATAAAAATGGAAGGAGATGGATGACATAGTAAAAAAAAAAAAAAAGCAAACAAAAAAACCACAACCAAACAACTTTATCAAATAGTTATTGAACCATTAAAAGGTGATGCTATTTTAGACATGTTTTAGGTTTTATTTTTCTAATGAGAACATTATAGAAGGGCCATAAAAAGTAGTCTTGGACTGTGTGTTGAAGTTTGATTCAATTTAAATTAAATGGAAGAAAAGTAGTTCTGTAATTAAAGCTTTGGATTCAATTAGAGGGCAAAGTTTGATATACTAAGAAAAAGAACAGCTAAGCTCAAAGACTTGAATGTGCAGGCCTTAAATGTGTGCATGTCAAAGGACTTCAAACTGTGAAGCATCTGTACCTGGAAGGCATTTTCTTAAAGAAATTTTTGGAATGTTGTGATCTGTAGATGGATGATACAAGGTCAAGAATCACAGTATAGGCTATATGTTCTTGAAGAATGTGATAAGAGAAGAGAACAGAAATAGGACAGAAAAAGGGTTGTGCATTTTGGGGGCAATATTCAAAACATTATTTTCTTAGCTTTCCAGAACTGGGACTGAGATACAACTGTAATCTGTAGCACTTAACGGAAGAAAGAAAACTTTATTTTAAACTGAAAAAAATATTCTTTTTAAACTGAAGAACAATGCAATCAAATATAACCTGCTTATTAATAAGTATAGGTACAAAATTAAGAAAACGTTTCTCACCATCAAGATCCAGAATAGTGATGGCAAAATCAAAGAAATAGAGAAAATCCTTAGCTGCACGTTAAGTGGATTTCTGTAAGTTTATAGAAAGGTTTATATGGCTTACTGGAGTTTGAGAATTTTCTTGAACGCCAGTGCAAAAATCTTCTCATGGAGGAAGTGGAAAAACCCAAACCAGATTAAAAATATGCAGTTCTTTGCACAGATCAGTTTTAATATTTAGTTCATGGCTTCCCTTAAAAATGAAGTTAGCATAACTTGCGTATGAAGGAAAAAAGAAAAAAGGAGATGTCCATGTAAAAACTTAGAGGAGAGATTTTTTTTTTCCAAACTATTAGAAATCTCAAGTAGCAGCGTTGCAAGCCAAAAGCCTCAGAACACAAATGTAGTTTGTAAATTGTGGATACTTTAAACACAGAAGAAATGGTTATTTTTTCACAGAGAAAGTATTTTACAGTGATATTTTTAAATTATACAGTGGCATATAGAGAAGATTGGCTAAGAGAAAAGGCTAAAACTGATAGCATAGTTTTTTACCAGCTAAATTAAAGTAATACCTCTACATTTTATCTGATTTATTACATACCAGGAAGCAAAGAGAAGAAACACAGCAGTGTGTAATAGAGTTTGGTAGGTCAATAACTGAAAGTGTGCCAATGTTGTCACATATGGTCAAAAGTCAGGAAGCCAGTGAAAGTATTCCAGTGAGATGTTTTCTGTTTTCACCTCAGAACACTGATTTGATTTCTTGTAGTTAAGTTTTCCGCTCTGTTTTGAAACATATTTGGAAGAAAAACCTAGTAACCTTGACAATGGTTTTCCATTAAATATATAAAAAGCAATGATTTATGTTTCAGGAAAAAAAGTAGCCACACATATTGCAATATAATCATTGCAAAGTAGAATGAGGGTATCTACATTCTAGTAAACACATGATTCACATAAATTAAAGATGCCTAAAAATATATCATATTGTCATGGTGTTTGTGCTTATGCACAATATACATGTATGGTGTGCATTCAGTTTAACTTTTGCAATAGCTTTGTATTGTTTATAAACAGTATTTTAAGGCTATAAGTTTGTAGTCTTTCTTTCCGAAGGTGATGGGTTCTGTTTTCTTTTAAGGATTTAGGAGTAATCTGCTTTCTTGAATCTCCAGTCTTGAATTGCGGATTACAATATTGAAGCACGAAATTTCAGTGTATACTTTGCATTCAGATGCCTTAGTCATAAAACAAAATCAAATATTCCTGTACAGAAAATAAAATTATCAACTTGTCTGCCACTCTTATAATGTTATTAGAAATGTTATTTCAAATTTGTTGAGTAACTTGAAATCAATTAAAAATACTAGAAATTGAATACAAACAATACATATTTTTGGCTTTCATATTTGTAAGATTAGCATGGCACTGAAGGTGTATACTAGCCCTCCTTTGTAGGAAGGCTATAAAGATACTAACCACAGTTGCCTTTTGGTTTATATAAATCCTTTCTTCACTCTAAAAGTTAAAGTTCAGAGTATGTGACTTGGTTAAGTAATCTAAAATAGAAAAGTGGCAGAATAAATTTTATAACTAGATATTCCAGATATTTTGTCAAATGTTATTAATTTGCCTTTAAAATTCTTTTTTTTCTTTATATATAATAAGGGAAGAAAAAAAAAAAAAGAAGTAAATACCCTCCAAAACCCTTTCAGAGAAGAACTGTTTCCTGGAAGTTATCAGACATATACGACAGAGTATCTTACCATGTGCATACACACACTTGCACGAAGAAATTATGCCTGAACAATGTTTGCTAACTTGCAAAAACGGTTACTCCTTTTTTTAAATTTATACAGATTTATATCAGATTTTCTTGCTCCTTCTTGTTTTTTGTTTTTTTTTTTAATTTGCTTTACTAATTACATTTTAACTAACTTGCCCTCATCCTTTCCCCCTTTTTCTTCCTTCTTGCCAGCCTTTTCCTTCTTCCAGTCCTTTCTTTCCAATCTATCATCATGTCCTCATCCTCACTCCATATGCGTGTGAATATCTTCTTTCTCACTTTACAAATATACTGTAATATGTATGGCCTGGTAACCCATTCTTACTCAGCATATGCATAAGTCTCTATTTCTAAGCTAATTCTCCATATTCTTGTTCTCTAGATGAGCTCAGTTCTTTTTACCATATCTGTGCTTTATTTTTCTTTCTAATATAGTTTTCTTCCAAGTTATCCATCTCATTTTTAACTGCAGGTGTATTTGAATGCATAAATGGCTATGTCAGATGCATGTCAGATCAAACTGCTGTGATCCATTTATTTCTGGATAAATTATATTTGATGAAAATTGAGATTAGAAACGATAGACAAAATAGAAGGTTATGGTCACACCATTCACAAACAGAGGAGGTTAGGAGATGAAATCTGCATATAAAGCATCAAATACTTTTCTGTAATCCATAAAGGCCATTTCAGCAATGCCAGATGTCTAATTTCTACAAGAATGTCAGTGTTATGTCCTTCCATAATTGCATATTCACATTTTTCGTATTGAACTATAAGCTACACAGTCAGGCTAACTGACTATCTTTGTGATACGACTTCTTCTGTAATCTTTGACAATTACTGAGATCAGATTAGACACTTAAAAAACAGATTCTACGTGTAATTACATGACACTCGTGCACTTTCATCTGGGACTCTCACTCCACATGTTAATTATTTTTTTTTAATTTTTTTATTTGTCCAATGTATTGTTAGCATTCAGAATGATCATAGAAGGACATTTAATTTTCTCAAAACTGTCATATGAAAGCACTTACATTTTAATTTTATTTAAAATATTCCAGTATTTTATTATCTCCCTGGAAAATGTACTGTTTCTGTCCACCCAAAAAAATATTTTTAGAAAAGAGCCTTCTTGACCTCCTGGAGACAGGAAACTAATCATTAATATATACCTCTTTTACTTTGCAAGATACAATTAGCTCTAATACAGAGGATGAAAACAAATAAAATAAAACAACTATGCCATAAGAAATCATTGCCAAATATTGGCTTTTAATATTAGTCATTTTATTTGTTCTATAAAAACACCTCAATCTGAGGGAAAAACTCTAGTTGGAGAAGATTTCATTTCCTTTAGATATAGAAATTTAAATGCTTGTTTGTTTAACACGTAGGTTTTTTTCAGCTGACCAAAAAGATATAACATGTCTTCCTTTAAACATATTTTTTCTTTCATCCTTAGGTTGTCCTTGCTACAATGGCATTAATACGCTATAATTTGTTCTTGAGGAATGGCTGTAAAAGCAAAGGTCCCTTTTATGAAAATACAGTCATTCATATGTATCGAAATATTGGAGGGCATGCCATTATTCTGTCTGGTTAATCAAATTAAACACAAGAACTTCTCTATTTAGTTTCAGGTCTTTTATAACTTTTCCAAACTGAAAAGGGAAGTATCAGATTCCTGAAACAAACACAACTCCAAAAAATAAAATTCAGAGTATGTGAGTTGGTTAAGTAATCTGAAATAAATTTCAGGAGAACAAATGCTGGAATCCTTTGTGGAAATTTTTAAGGGTTATCACATTTGAACTTTCTAACAGAACTTTTAAAAATAACAAGTATCCTACTTACTTAGTTTGTGAGCTAAATGTAAAAAGTGACTCACTCATTGACTTCAAACAGTAGTCACATGAGTTGAGTCACATGGGATGACAGAAAAAAGATACTAAGACATGGAGCTCTATCCAGTAGTAAAAAGATTGCATACCTTTTTATGTTTCTGATTTTAAAAATTATAAAAATGGACAAAATGCAGGAATTATATAAATTTATCTGCCATTGTAAGTACATTACACAACTAGAAGACAGATCTCACACAGTCATCAAGTTATAAAGGTTTAATGTAAATGTGTGACTCTAAATTTCTTAGGATTTACCCTCTGCCTAGCTGACATATTTTTCATTCCAATCTCAAGTGATTAATGAACATTGCACCAGTGTATTTGTGGAGGTGTGTGTGTAGTGTGCATAATGAGTAGAAAGCTGCAAAATGACTTGAAAGCCATATTGGTAAAATAAGAGGAAAACCAATCTTTTCCAACTATGGAGGCCAAGGCACACATGAAAACAGCAGTTCAGAATGAGATTACTAATTCCTGGATTGTCTCTCAAAGGAGCCAAGTGTACATTTGGTGAGCTAAATATCATTAGTTCTATTATTATTTCTTTACCGTGATCATCACTAGTAGTAATATTGTGGAGCAGAACTTAATGCAATATCCATCACACTTGTTAGAGTTGCATACTCACCTGCTATTAAATCTCTACTTTTGTTACAAAATAGTCAAGAGTATATAGTTAAATTCTATACCTAAATTTTACTTGCAAAAATTGAAATGGATAAAATGGTTAAAGGTTTAGAGTGATGATATTGCTCTCTCCTGAATTGTAGCTAGAATGAAATCAACATACTTAAATCATGAACATTTTCAGGAGCACGTGCTCACCCAAATTTCTGATTTTCTATCTCCATGAAATTTGAAAAATGTTCTAACATTTACTTCCAATCAATTTCAAGATGTTTTTATATTTTTTAGAAAACATTGCTGATTGGGCTTAATTTTATTATCTGAAACCACAAACTGAAATCAGGTATCTGAGAAATAATATATAGCAAAAAACCAAATTCCATTTCTTCTATTTCCCCAAAGTATATCTTTAAAGAAATTACAATAAAAAATATCCCTAACCTTTTAAAAATACCTTTACATTAATTTTTATATCTCTGACACATTGAAGATAAGAGGTTTTTTTTAGTTTTAAAACAGAATATAAAATACTTGGTCTATGGAGGAATAGCATAAACAATAGCCAGTGATCAAACACCTCTAACACTCATTTTCTTTGTTTTTCTTAAAAAATGATTCACATGCTTTTGGGTAAAAATGTGGTACTGAACTTGAATTGTTTTGTAGAAAGTTTCAAAAGACAGTTATCTAAAAAACATTTTGCTGATGATAGGTAGTATGTGAAATGGAAAGTTACCTGAAAACACATATTGATTATCATCACATTAATATGGAGAATTCATCTGAGTATCTTCCAAACTTATGTTCGTATTATCATATGCAAATGGTGGTGCCTTGTGAAAGTTAAAACCAATTGTATTGTTATGCTCTTTTAAAACCATTTTCAAATATCACTCATACAATTTCTTTTATGACTTGAAAATAATCAAGAAATAATGGCCAATTCAAATACAAATTCACTATTCATGAATTTTTATATTCTCATGCTTTGAGGCTTTTTTAAACATTGTGAAGAATATGTTTTCCAAAACATCTTTAATTGTTTTCTCTATGGAAAGAGAAGTTAGTTTATAGTTATTTGGCAATAGAGATTTTAGATAAGCAAGAAGTATTATTTTAAGTGTGGGTGAATTGAATGATAGAATTTTCGATTCTTGGTGAAGCAAGGCGGGAAGCCAGCAGAACTGCCACCTTAGATTTCCGAAGGGCAAACTTTGGCCTGCTTAGGAGCATGGTTGAGAGTGTCCCTTGGGGGACAGTCCTGAAGGGCAAAGGTGCCCAGGAAGGCTGGTCTTACTTCAAGGAGGAACTCTTAAAAGCTCAGGAGAAGGCCATCCCCAAGTCCCAAAAAATGAGCAGACAGGAAAGAAGACAAGCCTGGCTAAATAGAGAGCTTTGGCTGGACCTCAGGAAAAAAAAAGAAGTTTATGATCTTTGGAAAAGGGGGTTGGCTACTTATGAAAATTACCAAGATGTAGTGAAGCTATGCAGGGTGAAAATTAGAAGGGCCAAAGCTCAAGCGGAACTTGTCTTGGTCACCACGGTTAAAGATAACAAGAGGTTCTTTCAGTATATCAACAGAGGAAGGGAAGACTAGGGAAAATGTAGGCCCACTAACGAACGAGATGGGCACCCTAGTGGTGGAAGACACAGAGAAGGCAGATCTACTGAATGCCTTCTTTGCTTCAGTCATCACTGTTAAAGCTGTCCCTCATGAATCCCAGGCCCTGGAGGCAAGGGGGAAGGTCTGGAGAGAGGAAGAGTTTTTCCCAGTAGAGGAAGATCAGGTTAGAGACCACTTGGCCAGTCTGGACATCCATAAGGCCATGGGCCCTGAGGAGATGCACCCGCGAGTGCTGAGAGAGCTGGCAGATGTTATTGCTTGGCTGCTCTCCATCATCTTAGAAAGGTTATGGAGAACAGGAGAGGTGCCTGAGGACTGGAGGAAGGCCAGTATCACTCCAGTCTTCTAAAGGGGCAGGAAGGAGGAGCCAGGGAACTACAGACCGGTTAGTCTCACCTCCGTCCCTGGGAAGGTGATGGAGTGACTCATTCTGGATGTCATATCCAAGCACATTCAAGAGCCAGAAGTTATTGGAAGTGGTCAACATGGATTTACCAAGGGTAAATCATGCTTGACCAATCTCATAGCCTTCTGTGATGTTATAACTGGTTGGCTGGATGAGGGCAGAGCAGCAGATGTCATCTATCTTGACTTCAGCAAGGCTTTTGGCACTGTCTCTCATAACATCCTCCTTAGGAAACTGAGGAAGTGTGGACTAGACGAGGAGACAGTGAGGTGGACTGAGAGCTGGCTGCGTGACAGGACTCAGAGGGTTGTGATTAATGGAGCAGGGTCGAGTTGGAGGCCTGTAAACAGTGGTGTCCCCCAGGGGTCAATACTTGGACCAGTACTGTTTAACGTATTCATAGACGACCTGGACAAGAGGACAGAGTGTATCCTCAGCAAGTTCGCCGATGATACCAAACTGGGTGGGGTGGCTGACGCTCCAGAGGGCTGTGCTGCCATCCAGCATGACCTAGACAAGCTGGAGAGCTGGGCAGAGAAGAATCTGATGAGGTTCAACAAGGACAAGTGTAGGGTCCTGCACCTGGGGAGGAAGAATGTCAGGCACCAGTATAGGTTAGCGGTGGACCTGCTGGAAAACAGCTCTGAAGAAAAGGATCTGGGGGTCTTGGTAGACAGTAAATTATCCATGAGTAAGCAATGTGCCCTTGTTGCCAAGAAGGCCAGCGGAATTCTGGGCTGCATAGGGAAGAGTGTGTCCAGCAGGTCAAGGGAGGCCATTCTCCCCCTCTACTCTGCACTGGTGAGGCCACAACTGGAATATTGTGTCCAGCTCTGGGCTCCCCAGTTCAAGACAGACAGGGAACTACTGGAGAGAGTCCAGTGTAGGGCAACAAAAATGATTGAGGGAGCGGAGCATCTCCCTTATGAGGAGAGGCTGAGAGAGCTGGGACTCTTTAGCCTGGAGAAGAGAAGGCTGAGGGGAGACCTTATTAACGTTTACAAGTATCTAAAGGGTGGGTTTAAGGAAGGATGGAGCCAGACTCTTTTCATTGGTCCCCAGTAACAGGACGAGGGGCAACGGGCCCAAGCTGGAACATAGGAAGTTCCGATCAAATATGAGAAAAAACTTCTTTACAGTGAGGGTGACAGAGCACTGGAACAGGCTGCCCAGGGAGGTTGTGGAGTCCCCTTCTCTGGGGGCTGTCAATACCCGCCTGGATGCAGCCCTGAGTGATGTGTTCTAGGCAATCCTGCTTTAGCAGGGGAGTTGGACTAGATGATCTCTAGAGGTGCCTTCCAACTCTGAAAAATTCCATGAATCCGTGAATAACAGTAGTATTTTATGTGCAGTTTTGGGTGTTGTGTTTTTTTAACTTCTTGTTGTAAACAGTTGGTCTATGCAAACAATCATGGATAATACTACATTATGCTTTGTATTTATGCGCTCTAGTGTAAGTAGTCAGCAATATCCAGGGAGCAATTCAGCCCCAAATTAAGATATGCTGGTTGTCTAAAGTATCTGGCTATTAGTTAGATGTCTTCATACACGTTATACTTGGTCTAAGCACTACAGTCAGTGGAACAGAGAGAGCTGTTCAGTTCATCCTAGTACACATGAGCACATTTGGTGAGTTGAACACTTTTTTCGGGCAACAACGGGCTCTCCATATTTACTCATAAATTGGAATTTAGTACCATTTGATTTGGCCTATGTTTTCTGACTCGGTCTTCAGTTGCTGCAGACAATTAAATTTAGGCCTCTCAATTTGAAACATTTCTTAGCAAAATACTGGGGCTCAGTTCTGGGCTTAGATTATAATATGTGCGTAAAATAAAATATAATTTTTAGTTCATGGAAGTTTGCATAGATAAAACGTTCCTATCTTCAGCTCTTTAAAAAGAAAAAATGCTATTTCAAACATCTTTTTGCATTTAAATGATAATTTCTGGCATTACTGTAAGAGCTTTTCTGAAACAATTCATCATTTGGAGGACAAAGATAGTTCATAAGTGTAAAATATATTCACTCAGGTCAGATAAACAGGGATTTATCTGAAGCAAATGGTTGGGGTAAGGTAAAGATAGAAAATGAAAATAAAATTTACAGAACAAAATAATCAGATTTAGCTATTTAGACATTTGGATGACAATACTTCTTGTGGTTATGCACAGTTTCCTACTGTTGGGTGGCCAAATTCTTTCATCTTTAAGCAGCATAATGAGTGCAAAGTTTTAAGAGAGATTCCTGTTGCACAACTTTTCTTTTTTTTCTTTTTCTTCCTTTTTGTGGGGCTGAACCTCCTCTTTCTGCTTTTTGTGTCCCACCTTGTCTTTTTGTAAAATTCAAAGGAAGAGTTTCTCTTTCCAATGACACCCACAAGATTCTGAGGATTCCCTGGAAACTCATCATCCAATTTAAATACAAAAGCAGAATAAACCACCAAGGCTCCTTAAAGACTGGTGTCCTCTTCTATTTTTAAGCTACTGAAATTAACTGAAAATTTTTAGATCTCTTTTGAAAGGCCTGTAAAATTTCTCCTATCTGTCAGAAAGATCTGGCATGGTGTCACGGTTCAAATGCCACTTACACACAGAATGCGTTGGATCTTAACAATAAAACAAATGATAGTTTAGAATTATTATCTGTACATTAAGTAACAACCTTTTCTGGAACCATCCCTTCTCACACTCATTTTCATTACTTGAGTTACATTTATAAAAAAAAGAACCTGAATGATGCCTTTTTTTTAGAAAAAGTCATATTTATATTGGCACTTTTACAATTGTTATTTCAAATATGTAAATCAATCAAGTTGTAGGGTAAAAAGCAATCTTTATGTTCTATAAAAAGGCAAAAATGAAAAACAGTCAACATTTTCATTGCTTAATGTTGCTTTGAGAAAGATAACTTCCTGATACTCTTGTGAGAAATAAATGAAATCAAAGGACAATTTAAATTAGTCAAATTGCTGGACACATACATAGAGAAACAAATAAGACAGTGACTCTTGAAATATGGAAGGAGTTACTTTGAGGTTGGCAAGGAGGTTTGTTTGGAAATTTTACTTGGATTTTACTGGATTTGTTTGGGGGGGGGGGGTTGCTGGCTTTGTTTTGGTTTGGTTTTTGTTTGTTTTCCACTAGGAATCTGTCAAAATATGAAATCAAACAGATTTAGGAACCAATGTGAACTGGTAACCATCTATGACAGAACATCAAGGTTTTAAATCATCTTGATGTAAACTTCCTGTTCCCTACAGAAAACATGGGATCTTGTGAACCACTGATTAGGAATTTCCAACATGAAGCTACTTTGTTATTGTATGTAATAGCATACAGAGAAAATTAGGTGCATGTATCCAGTAGGTCATCAGTGCCATAGTTTTTCAGCAGAAAATAAAGTAAGAGTCTCTATAGCTTTTGAACTCTAGTCTTAAAAGTTCTTCTTTTATCTTACACAGCACTAATTAGTAATGCCAGTATATCTATACATGAAATGTCCTTAAGATTATATGAACAATTTATACAGTTGTGAAATTAAACACAATGAAATGATAATTATTATTGTTGTTATTAATAATAATAGCTATTAATAGTAATAAAGGAAGATTAATGGAAACAGACAGGACAAGGGGAAGGGGAGGGGAAAGAGGAAGAAAGGAAAGAAGAAGAAAAGAAGACAGGAGGTTGTGTAATTGAGTTACTATTTAGATACTAGGAAAAATCTATACAACTGTGTACTAAAATATGACAAGGACTTTTATGTTTTGATACAGTGATATCCAGAAGCATTTAGGTTTATGCCTAATTGTGCATGCAGTTTACAAGGTATTCTAGCTGTCTAATGTAAGATTTCCAAGCAAGCATTCTCTGTGTGGCTTTGGAAAATAAATCATGTAAAAAGTTACAGTTCTGCTTTTTTTCTCAGTCCATATTATACAGCTTTATATATATATATCTCCATGATGTATGTTAATGTAGATTATTCTGACTAAAGCTCTACATCAATAAAACTCTCATTCAGCAAGAAAACCCTATGGTTTGTTGTTGCCAACTGATTGTGCACTTACAATATTACTTTCACAAACGGATTTTAATGCATGTAAAAAATATTTTTCTCTGTTGCAATGCTACAAGCTTGGGGAAGAGTGGCTGGAAAGCTGCCCAGCAGAAAAGGACCTCTGGGTGCTGGTGGATGGCCAGCTTAACGTGAGCCAGCAGTGTGCCCAGGTGGCCAAGAAGGCCAATGGCATTCTGGCTTGTATCAGGAATAGCGTGGCCAGCAGGAGTAGGGAAGTGATTGTGCCTCTGTACTCGGCACTGGGGAGGCCTCACCTCCAGTACTGTGTTCAGTTCTGGGCCCCTCTGTACAAGAGGGACATTGAAGTGCTGGAGCGTGTCCAGAGGAGAACTACCAGGCTGGTGAGGGGTCTGGAGACCAGGTCATATGAGGAGAGGCTGAGGGAGCTGGGCATGTTTAGCTTGGAGAAGAGGAGGCTGAGGGAAGACCTCATTGTCCTCTACAACTACCTGAAAGGAGGTTGGAGAGAGGTGGGTGTTGGCCTCTTCTCCCAGGTGAATAATGACAGGACCAGAGGAAATGGTCTGAAGCTGCGGCAGGGGAGGTTTAGATTAGATATTAGGAAGAATTACTGTAGTGAAAGAGTGGTCAGGCACTGGAAGAGCCTGCCCAGGGAGGTGGTTGAGTCACCATCCCTAGAGGTGTTTAAGAAATGTCTAGATGTGGCACTTCAGGGCATGCTCTGAAGGGCAGAGATTGTAGGTTGTTGGGGTTTTTTTGTGTTTTTTTTTATTTGTTTGTTTGTTTTGTGTTTTTTTTGTGTATGTGTGTGGTTGGACCCAATGATCTCAAAGGTCCTTTCCAACCATGAAGTTTCTATGATACTAAAAAAAAAAAAAAAAAAAAAAAAAAAGGTTGCTAACATCTGTGCACAATTAAACTATTGCATTAAGACCTACTGAACAAGCTATTTTGTGGCATTTGAGGGTTAAAATTGATATTTGTAGTTCATTTTATGATTGATTTTTGGAGAATGTTATCAGTTTGCTTATTAAGCACATAGAATCGTATATTATCAACTGAAATGTCTTCAATTTGGAATTTAGAGCAAATGTAGTGCTTGGGTTTTCACTGCTGTTCGCATTGTGTGAGGACTTTGTGGTTCTCATTTTTCTTCAAGGGCATAGAGGTGAATGAAAAAAAACTTAGTAATGCAAATTTCTTGTCATTCTCTCTACTTCTGAGTACATGCTAGCTGTTGGCGTTAAACAAAGTAATTATTATGATAACTAAGATAAGCAAATAAATTTCATATATGTTACCCTGTCAACACTTGAGTCCACATCTTGATCACGTGCAGTTTACTAACATAACAGTTTACTAACAAAATATAGAATGTTCTGGAATGCCAAGGTTCAGAGTAGTTCATGCAGTCCTTTTGGAGCTTTCTTTTGTGCTTCTTCTAAAAGTTAGTTCTGAAGTATGATTAAGCCTAAGAAAAAGCAAAACAAAGCAATGTTTGTTTTTTGTTTTTTTTTTTTTTATGAATGAAGCTCAAGTATGGATAATGGAAAAACATCCTTATGGAAAAAAGAAGAAAAAAAAAGTGCTGTTATTCTGATTAACTTCTCCAGTAATGATAACCTTATACATATATATGACTACAATGCTCTCAAGGTTACATAAAATTAGTGTTTTAAGTTTATGCTAGTAAAATATTTTTTTTTTAATTTCAGCGATGATTTTCTGTAATTGATAGCAATTTTTAAGACACTCAGATTAATTCATTTTCTCAGGATTGTACTTGTGGACTTCCTGCTTTAAAATTCCTTTGTGGTATGATTAAATTTAATAAGTCATTTCTGTAAGTATGTGTTAGTTTTAAGAAATGTAAAGTAGACTCCAGTAAAATGATATTTTTATTTAGTAATTTTCTTCTTTGGGTGACATACCATTTTGAACAAAGTTGATGTCAAAATAATTCTTGCTGTATTAAAGGACAACTTAAGAACAAGGAACTAGATTAAGATCTTAGAAAGGAGTAGGCATTTAAGTTAATGACTGGTTGAACTTCTAAAATACAGTTTCAACTTCAAACATTTCCTTCTGGTTTTCCCATTAACTATTCCTGCAGCAATACCCTCTAAAAGACCCTAGAGGGAAATCCTTCCTAGCTTGGAAAGCAGCTCTGACTCCAGATCCTTGTAGTGACTACAAGGAAAAGGCATAGTTTCCCCAGGTTAAGCCAGCAATAACCATTTTTAGATTCAGGTCAGATCTTTAAATTTTTCCAACCCAGAAAAAGGAAATCGCACTGTTCAACTAAAGTTTCTTCTACCTCAACAGAGAAAATATTTATTTTCCTTCCAGACTGGAAGCAAAATCACAGTGACAGTGAATACTGAGCCCTGGGGAACACCACTTGTGACCAGTCATCAGCTGGATTTAACTCCATTCATCACCACTCTTTGGACCTGGCCCTCCAGCCAGTTTTTTACCCAGCGAAGAGTACACCCATCCAAGCCATGGGCACCCAGTTTGTCCAGGAGAATGCTTTGGGAAATGATGTCAAAGGCTTTAGTAAAGTCTAGAGAGACAACATCCACAGCCTCTCCCTCATCCACTAAGTGGGTCACCTTGTCACCTTGTCATAGAAAGAGATCAGGTTTGTCAAGCAGGACCTGCCTTTCATAAATGCATGCTGACTGGGCCTGGTTGTCCTGTACATGCTGCATGATGAAATGAAGTACTTAGAAAGTATACTTAATGTAAACTGTAGGGAATTGCTTAGATTAAATTTAGAAACCATGTTTATTACAAGTACCTCTTCAAAGAATTAGTCTTTAAACAACAGTCAGAAAGGCACAATGATGTCTCCCATTAACGTTCACTGCTGATGACCTTCAATTAAGTTACAACACTAGTACAGAAAAGGAAAATCATCCAGGATGTAGTTACATCGGGACAAATTAAAAGTCTTTAATATTAAACAGGATTCAGATGGAAGCATTTTCCATTATTTGCAGAATGTTTCATATTGTGATGCAGAAACAGAAGATTCTAAGCATAGATTAATCTTTTAGCTAAAAATGAAAGCATGTTGCATAGAATATGCTGTCTTCTACTCTGAATTCCACACCCTAAAATACTCTAATAGACAAATAGTAACAAGCAAAAGCTTCCCATCCTCTGAAGTTCTTGAAACTTTTTAGAGACACTAACTTGAGAGGGTTGAAAATATAACTGTTTCTTTAGCTCTCCATACATTTCTATGCTAAGGTGTTTTCAGACATACAGACATTCCTGCAATAGTCTGGTAGATCTTATAGGCAGCAGGCTTTAACAGAATAAATTTTCAAATCTTAAGATCTAATTAAATAATGCTATAAGAGGCATCAGAGTTGATTTAGCCCATCCTTCTGCCCTAACTCATGATCAAATTTACCTTTTCTATTATCTTGGAATCACGGAATCACGGAATCTTCAGAGTTGGAAGGGACCTCTAGAGATCATCTAGTCCAACTCCCCTGCTAGAGCAGGATTGCCTAAAGCACATCCCTCAGGGCTGCATCCAGGCGGGTCTTGAAAATCTCCAGAGAAGGGGACTCCACAACCTCCCTGGGCAGCCTGTTCCAGTGCTCTGTCACCCTCACTGTAAAGAAGTTTTTCCGTGTATTTGAACGGAACTTCCTATGTTCTAGCTTGTGCCCATTGCCCCTTGTCCTGTCACTGGGAACCATTGAAAAGAGCCTGGCTCCGTCCTCCTTAAACCCACCCTTTAGATACTTGTAAACATTAATCAGGTCCCCCCTCAACCTTCTCTTCTCCAGGCTAAAGAGTCCCAGCTCTTTCAGCCTTTCCTCATATGGGAGGTGCTCCAGTCCCATAATCATCTTGGTTGCCCTACGCTGGACTCGCTCCAGTAGTTCCCTGTCCCTCTTGAACTGGGGAGCCCAAAACTGGACACAGTACTCCAGTTGTGGCCTCACCAGTGCAGAGTAGAGGGGGAGAATGACCTCCCTCGACCTACTGGCCACAGTCTTCCCTATGCAGCCCAGAATTCCGCTGGCCTTCTTGGCAACAAGGGCACATTGCTGGCTCATGGATAATTTACTGTCTACCAAGACCCCCAGATCCTTTTCTTCAGAGCTGCTTTCCAGCAGGTCCACTGCTAACCTATGCTGGTGCCTGACATTCTTCCTCCCCAGGTGCAGGACCCTACACTTGCCCTTGTTGAACCTCATTAGGTTCTTCTCTGCCCAGCTCTCCAGCCTGTCCAGGTCACGCTGGATGGCAGCACGGCCCTCTGGAGTGTCGGCCACCCCTCCCAGCTTGGTATCATCAGCAAACTTGCTGAGGATACACTCTGTCCCCTCCTCTAGGTCTTTTATGAATATATTGAACAAAATTGGTCCAAGTATTGACCCCTGAGGGATACCACTCGTTACAGGCCTCCAACTGGACTCTGTGCCGCTGATCACAACCCTCTGTGTTCTGTCACTCAGCCAGCTCTCGATCCACCTCACTGTCACCTCGTCTAGCCCATATTTCCTCAGCTTCCTAATGAGGATGTTATGGGAGACAGTGTCAAAAGCCTTGCTAAGGTCAAGGTAGATGACATCTACGGCTCTCCCCTCATCCAGCCAACCCGTTATAACATCATAGAAAGCTATCAGATTGGTCAGGTGATTATTAACATTTTCTGGATGCCTTTTAAAGAATTACAGTTTGGATCATTCAATAGCTTAGGAAGTTCATTTTTTGTAATGTTTAATGTGCAATTTTTTTTTTCCAATTAAATCCCTTGCTTCTTGCATTCACCATAAATCTAGAAAATGGTTAATTTCATCCCTTCTTACGATGCATATACACACATTTGAAGTTCCACTGTTCTCTCTCCACATATCTGTCCACTGTTCTCTTTTTATATTGAATAAACCCATTTTTTACTTTTTTGAGGGGGAGCAGGGGGAGATACCCAAGTTTTTCTGGCTTGGGGTTCTCTCCATGGGCTGCAGGGAAACACCTGCTCTGGCACCCAGAGCACCTCCTCCCCCTTCTTCTTCTCTTATCTTTGTGTCTATAAGGTCATTTCTCACTTTTCCTCACTCCTCACTGCCTATGTAGCTTTTTGCCCTTTCTTAAATATATTTTTGCTGATGGGCTGAGCTGTGTCCTGTGGTGGGTCCATTTTGGAGCCAGCTGGAATTGGCTGTGTTTGGCATTCTGCAGCCCATGGTCTCTTCTTATAGAGGCCTCACCTACATCTCCCCATGCCCTTCACTCCCAAAATCTTTCCCTCTGTACCCAATACATATATACACAATACACATACACTACAAGACCAATATACTCAATCTTTTTGTCGGCCCACATTTTTCTGGAACATAGTTTCCCAAAATAAACTTTTTTAAGGTCTTCTCAGTTCTATATAGAATAGAAAGATTATGTTCATCATATGTCTCACAGACAACAGCTCATTTTATCCTCACAGGTATGGTATTTGACTTTTTTCCAACAGTAAGATATTGACTCATTCCAATGTTTGATCCACTGTAGTCCCTAGACTCCATTTTTTATAGTTTCTATGTCTACAGATAGTCCCCAATCCATATTTCTGAATTAGTGTTTCAAGAATAAACCTTATATAGAACATATTTATTTAAATTTTCCCATTATTTCTCTATTTTGTCTAGATACTGTTTGAATTCCATATTATATAACAATTTTTAATTATTCTTTATTGTGTAGGAATATAATACATAAGAAAACCTTTGTGAAATGCCACTGGAGTCATTCTTGTATTTTGACAGTGAGTTAGTGATTGTTATTCCTTATCAGTGATCATTTTAGTCCCTTTAATCAAATTTATCCTTTTATGGACTTATCTAAATAACGTATTTTTAGCTTACTTTTAAGAATTGCATGAAAATCAGGATGAGATTCTTATTCTCTAGTTTTCTGGACTCTTTGAATACAATTAAAAAAAAATATTTATTTTGATATAACCTCAAAGGATAAAAGAATGCACATTTAAGACGTGGTTCATTTCCTCTTACTATAGAATTGACCCTTACAAATGTGTTAACCTTGAATATTAGTTGACTAGCAATATTGTGAAGCTTGAATCTAGTCTGGAAAGTAATTTGAAATAAGTAAAATAAAGACCTTTCAACGTAAAGTAAATTTGAATAAGGTGCTAGTCAATGTTAAAGTTAACAGGAGAACCTGATTTTATGTCTGCAAGATAAAATCCTTATTTTTACAGAATTGATCTTGAGCACTAAGTATAAATCCTGTTACCCCGTAAAACTCTCTGGAAGGTTGGACTATGTGCAGTCCATACCAAATGGTTTGTAATATACTAACTTGAGCACCTTACATGGATTCCACTACTTGTTTAGTTGGTTTTATTTGTCTTTTGGTTTTGGGGATTTTTTCTCATGGAAGCTGTGTTTTCACTTCAATTGTTGTGAATCATGGTCTTCATCTTGTATGGCCATTCAGTCTCAAAGTGAGGAACTTTAAAACGTATAGTCAACACGTCCTTACAGAGGAGATGAAAAAGTGAGATCTCTTCCAATTAGTCACACTGTATTAACTTCAGCAAATTCCAAGCCTGACAGGATCAATAGTTGCATATATACTATGAATGCAGGTTGAGTTTTATCCTATGCCTAAGACCAAACTCTTTGACCACCTACACTCATGACAACCTATGTACATATTGGATAACACTCTCAATGGAATCAGGACAATATATTAATGAAAATCATTACAACTCAAATGTAGTAGAAACAGTAGAACAGGATATACAAATTAAAACAAAGCCAACAGATGATTCTGAAACCAAATTTTCAGACATATTATACATACATTCCTCCTCTTTGTTTTACATGACATATTCTTGATTTGTTCAAGATGTTATGTTGTCATGATTATACTTGTTAAAAGAAGTTTTAATTTTTATATTAACTATACTGGAGAGTTTTAATAAAAATTAACTATTGTATATAACCAACTATTTTCTTGTTTTTCTTTGTAAAATCAAATATAATTATTAACAGTGTGTTGTATCACTTTGGATGATAAAAGAAGGAGAATAATAAACATAGTCTGTATTAAAGAGGAAAAGGGGAATGTAGTGTTTTAATTGATTATTTTTTTTTCCTTATAAAAGGCCTAGAGAAAGAACAAACAAAATGTGATTTAATCTAGGACCAATCTTGATCATTTATGTGTGTGACCCCAGGCTTTGTCAAAGGACACAAAGTAAGACGCAAGTCTAAAAATATTATTGCAGAAATTGTTCACTTATCAAAAGTATTAACAAAGAGAAATGCAAATGCTTAAAAACAGAGCTGTCAGTGGTGTGTCTTAAGCCAACTATAAGACTGTATAGCTTGATAACCAACAGAATCGTGATCCCAAGCTCATGCCTGATGGCATGCCTCATGGGATGCCTCTACTGAGAACTTTTAATGAGTCACTTTGAGCAGTCTCTTTTCATTTGCATCAGAAGTTTCCCAATTCTCTTGAAATACTCCCTTGTTGCTTTTCTATCCTCCCTCCTTTGCTACATTTGATTTAAATGAGCACATAGATCTACAACATCGTCTAATACAGTTCTGAATCCCCTGAAGGAAGTAGCATTTCTAATCTTTGAGATTAGTGTCAAGTTTACAACTTTTAAAGCAATCCCATGCCAATTTATTAAATACATTTTCCTAAGCAAACTCTAGTTTTAAAATACATGAATAATTGTTTGGCTTGTCAGAACTACATTGAAGTTTACTTGACTGTTGCTGTATTCTAATGTAACTTTTTTCCTCAGTTAATTTTGCTTCATTACACAGAATATGGGAAAAACCACTGAAATTACTTAAAGAGTGATGTCTTCTTATATCTAGTATACTATAGGCTTGTGTATTGTGTATGATAGTATAAAATAAATATGAAAAGAGAGAATTCTAAATTCAATTATTTTATGGCCTTGATAGAGCTCAAGCTTACATTTATTATTTAGAGTTGAGGCAAGAGCACTGAATACCGACCCTAATAAATGACCCTTCTATTCCTTAATGCAAAATAAAATCATAAAAATAAATAAACCAGGTAAACAAATGTAATTGTGTATTCCAGCAAGTGATGCTCACTGTAGGAGATCTGGATTCTAGTCACTGCTCCAAAGACTGTGAAGGTATTTTACGTTAAAATTCCATAGAATGCAGCACAGAAACTATCTCTGACCCTAGTTGCAGATCTACAGCATCATGTCTTTTGTTCACTTTTTCTTCTGCAAGGGATGTTGAATTATTTCCTGCAATTTTTTACAGCTTCAACAGTGTAGAACAGCTTGTAATTTTACTCAAGAAAACAACTTGCTTTTGCTTATTGGATTTTTGTGACTAGGGAATTCCCCTAGGGAATTTTCTGACATCCTTGGTTGATTTCATACAAGAAAGATAGTGATGGCTGTTCTACTTTCTAAATAAGCAACTTAGGATCTTTTTAACCCTTGAAAAAGGGTATGATGCTGAGGTAGTAGAAATACAAAATAGCAAACTCATGTGGGGCAACAAGGGAAAATTCCAACTCTGTAGTAGTTTTTAGAGAGTAATATCTATATTTGTCCTATTAGGTAACTTGAATTGATACTATGCAAAAAGTTTTTGTATTCATAATGAACAAGTTTTGGTATGAGAAGTATATGAAAAAAAAACCAAAACAACAACAAAAAAAAACAAGCTAGCAAACCAACAGAGCCTAAAAGTTAAGACTTTTCTGTATTTCGTACAAGTCAACATGAAGGAACTGCATGAGAATGAGTTGCAGCATGTTGAATTAGAAAAATCATGAAGGCTATAAGAAAAACTGCACTGGAAATATATGCCCCTCTTTAAATCATCTGAGTGAGAAAAATAGGAATCTATGCTGTTTGACTGATGTATAGAAAAATGTAAGAAATCAAAACCATAGCCAGGTATGGCAAAGGTGTTTGACTTAAAAAAAAAAAATTAAAAAAATAAAAAGGCAAACAATGGAGCTGACCTAAGCGCTGAGTGAAGTTTTCTTCCTGGGGTTGATTCAGTTGGGGAGTTAGCGATGCTCCACAGAGGGAAAGAAGTTCTCTTGACTGTATTAATCTGGAAAAAAAGGGAACCAACTCTTCTCAAGCAATTTAAAGCAGACAAAAAACTGTGCTGAGCCTTTCTCTTCCTTTATATTATAGTGGGTTTTTTTTATTAAGGAAAGCAAGAAAAAAAAAAGGCAGGAAAGGTTAGGTGTTCAAAATATAACCTTCAAGTTCTGCTAAGTAAGAGACCAACCTGGATAAATTGCAATTTCTTCATTATTTGCAATCTCAAAAAGAAAATACACAGAAGCTGTAACTCTTGCATCTTGGAAACACAAATGGACAAAGTAAAGAGGCCAAGGTACAAATGAACAAGTGTTGGTTCTTGAGATGACGAATTTGATCCTTGACAGAAACCATTTTAGCAGTTAGCAAGAAGTATGTTTTATTGTTCACTCCCCTTCTGCAGTCAGATTGCTTTAAACAAAAAATAAAAATCTTTAAAGATGTGCTTCGATATAAACATCTGATATGTGGGAAACAGGAATATTTTTTCTATTCTGTTATTTATTTGTATTAATATTAAACAACATGATCTTGTATATACATTTATATACACTATATATACACACATTCCATACATTCATATAAAACAGTATGATCTTGTTTATATACTCTATACATACACAAATATAAATTATAACCAAACTCCATAAAATTAAAACTTATTTTTCCAAAACTCTTATTTAATTATTTATTTGTTTATTTATTTAAACAAAATAGTAAACATAAATTGAAGGCGTTGAGGGTGATGCTTTAAGATAAGAAGTCAGTGATTACAGTTGGGTTAATCTATGTTGTAATCCATTTACAGAAATACGCAAAAGTAATTTTACTTTCTTCATTGCTGTGAGCACATAATAAACAGATTTTTGCAAAAACCCTGAGGCAAAGATACTATCCTAGTGTCAGGAGACTACTGTCTCATATTGTTTTTTACCCACAGACTAAGCTGTCCCCTGAAGCATAACAAAGAATTCTTGTTTGTGTTTTAGTTCACACTTTTAAGTACATCCCTGTCTTTTTCTTTACTATAGAAAGGAGCTTCAGCTGTGAATCAGCCTCTCCTTAACACCAGATAGGTTACTTAATACCTCAGTTTATATAGCGAAATTAATTAAAATGACTTTATGTAATATCCAGTGATTTTGGTCTGCAATTTAACTTCATATTGACTTTAAGAATATTTTTCACAGTAAATTCAAGATAGATATCAAGGAAAAAAAAAAAACAAAAAATAAAAAACAAAAAACAAAATTATCTTGAAATTTATGGCTTTATGTCATGATGGATTTTTTAATGGAATGATGAAAAAAAAAAAAAGAGATCTAGTATTTCAGTAGTATTTACCAAAATGGTCAAATTACCGAGGAATATGTATAGATTACAATTCTACGGACTACAAGAAGGGACTTCTGTACTCTTCTATGTGTATTGTGTAAACACATTCACTTTTTATTTCTTTACCTCTGAACTCTCTAGTCATGTGTTGTGCTACACAAAATTGGCACGTATGGTTGTCTTTCTTGGAAAACAAAATGCTAAACAAATATAATTTAGGAGTTTATTTAAGATGTTGAACTCTAATTGAGTATATATTCAGAGAAATTGAAAACAATGAGTGATAATAAGGAAGAAACTGACATTCTTTATATCTATTGTAGATAAACTGTATCACAAATCTTATGAATATCCCTTTCTGCTACAAACAGCACTTGTAATGAATGGCCCTGACATTTTCATTTTTCTCAAGCTGAACATCTGTGTTAATTGATGGCAAGTATGCCTCCCATGATGTGTTCTTTACATAAATTACTAGGTGTTTTTTGTTCCCACCCCAGGATGTCTTTCTAGACCAATTTGTTGTAAACTCTGGTCATATAGGATGTGTTAAGATTTTCTTTTTTCCCCTTGGAAAGCACAGATAGAATATAAAAAATCCTTGTACCTGGCTTGGGCATAAACTTTGTTGTGTGCTTAAAATTATAAGCGTTTTCTTATAAAGATGGTTATTATTTAAACCCTGTAGACTCTTTACTTCCACAATTAAACCAACTAAATTTGAGTAAGTAATCAGATTTTCTGCAAGAATATTGATGTAATTATTTGATTCGGTTTTTTTTTTACTGTATTTTAGAAGCTTGCTTAAAGGATTACGAAGGATTCCACACAGGTTAGAAGTAGAGTTTGTCTAATAAATGAAACGAACTTATGAAATCCAAATAGTAAATCAACTAAATTGAGGCAATTAAAAAAAAAAAATAGAATCACTTATGGTAACAAAAAGTGGTTAAAGTAAATTGTGTTCTCTAATGAAATACTGTTGCAATCAGTTGTCTTGATTCCTAGTGTGTTAAACACTAGGAAGTGTAAGCCATGATGTTATGAAGGATAAAGAAGTGGAGCAGTCAAGAGGACACAGAAGAATGCTCAGTGCTTCCCTCCTACCATTGCTACTTATTTTTCTGTGGAGTATAACCCTACAGAAGTTATCAAGGTGCATCCCAGGGGAAATCACAGTCATCAGTTACATCTCCAGGAGTGTCTAGTGAAAGGCCCCGCCTCATTACCGTTTCCCATGCCGCAGCTGCCTGCAATATAAGCCAACTATTTTAAATAATGTAGATTGAAACTTTTGAAAACTGGTTAGAACTCCATTATCAAGATTAAATTAAGCTACTTCAAACACAGCAGATGAATTATGTATAAAAGAGAATGTATTCACCACAGTAATTTACTGAATAGTAAAGATATAAAACCATATTTTGAAAAGCAGAAGTAAATAGTACAACAAAAATTTTTTTCAAATGTAGCTTTCATCTGCATTTCCCAGTTCCAGTATTAGCAATGGCTGTAAAAATAGAATTGTTTTTAATCAAGAATTGAAAGATTTTGAAAACTGGGGTCACTCTTCTTCAGAATAAAATGAAATATTTCTGAAGAATAAGGGAAATAAGTGAGAAAATGTGAAAGAGAAAACCACTGTCTAAATAGGTAAAAATATAGGTATTCTGATTCCAGTTCAAGTTGATTTTGGCTGGAGACTTAAACTTAAGTCATCCATAAAACTAGTGACTATTCTAAACCACTATTATACAGTTACTATCTCCTTTAAAGCTTTTGTATTTAGTATACATAAGAAACAGTTACTGCACACATCATTAGGTCAAAGAAGCTATTAGATGCCAGTAGGAAGGAGGTGGTCTGGGAGCATTTCACAGGTCTAGAAACAATTTCCAGTCACATCTCAATGTCATCCCCAACTGCTCAGTTTCTGCAGGAAAACAAACAAAACATAGCTGATGCATGATACAGAAGCAAGGACAGGGTTCCCCTTCGTTCAGATTTTAGACAATAGGGGCCAAGACACTGTGAAGAGTGCCTCTCTCTCATTGTTTATATGTAGACAGAGACAATGATGCTAGACTTAGATTGCTAAACATGGGACCCCTTATTCGGACAAACATGAGTCACATTTATTCTAGGCACATTGTTGTGCTAACATTAAGAAAACAAATGGAAACATAAATCAAATAGTGAGAACACAAATTCCTCACTGTAAAACTTTATAAAACTTATGCAAGGTTCAGTATTCTGAATACAATGATTTCAACCTATGAATAAAAATATTATTACAAGATTTGAAAACATGTATTAAAAATGCAGTAAAGAAGGGAGGACAATCATACAATATTGTAACGTAAAATACTAGTCAAATATATATTTTTCACACTATTTTTCATTTCTTTTTGTTTTGCCATGTTTTTGTGTGTGTATGTGAAGAGAGTAGTGAGACTGCTGTCTTTTTTCTATTTCTTATAAGGAAGGGAAGGTAATAATTAAAAAAAAAAATTAATTATTTTAGATATAATATTCTTGTAATTGACTAAAAGGCAAACTTTTTAATGAGGTGTGAGAGAACTACTGCTGCTTATGCATAAATGTGAGATCCAGAACAAGATTTTGTACTCCTTAGTCCTGAACTTGGTCTGAAACCATCTAGATATTCTTAAATTTATTAGATAATTCCACTTTTTAACTAAAAAACCCAAACAACCAAAAATATCAGTCAATTAAATTTTACATATTACACATGTCCAGAATCATCCTAATTCAAGAACTGAAGTAGAAAATTCCCTAAATTGCAACAGTCATTTCTCAGTTGTGAAAGAATGAAACATAACCTGTTCTGGAGCACAGGCGTATAGCTCAGTTGTGTTCTGTCTGCAGGACACTATCTAAGGCTCTTTCGTCACTTTTCTTCTCACTTTTCTTCTCACCAATTCGTTTAACGTTGCCGGTGGGAGAAAATCTTGGCACATAGGCAGGAATGAGGCTATTCCCATACTGGATCCTGAAAACTAGGTCTGTGTCAATCGCCACAAATTCTACTTGTCATCAGAGTTTGTTACTATCCAGAAACTTGGAACTTGAAATACAGAATTTTTTGGAAAAGACCAGTGCAGTAGTGTGCTTTTTCACACATTAACACTGAAGACCTCAAAACCAGCAGTTATGGCTCCTGTCTTTTTAAAATGCTGCTATCATCCATCTTTAACAAAAGAGCTTTGTTTTGAGTTTCTTGCCTTACTGAGAATACTTAAATCCATTTCCCAAAAGCTTTGGCTTATGTCATTTTGCTATCTTTATTCTTTGATCAAGATGAGCTATTGTGATGATCAAAGTTTTCAGACTGCTGCAGGAAACAAATTGGAGGAGAAAAACGTGAATCTTCAAGCTAAACATGAGACAGACCACTGAGCTTCTAAGGGCAGTTTTATATTCCAGCCTTTTTTGTCATGACTGCATAAAACCAATATATAATGCTAAATAGAGTATTCTGCTTTCTGTTTTGTTGATGGAAATAATGGCTTAGAGCAAGATGAATTATCCTTAATCAGAGAATCAGAAATGCATTGTAAGCTACCCTAGAAAATTGGAATACTGAATTCTCATTCTTTGATATATCTTCCTAATTAACTCCATACTTATCAAGCTTTTTGCTCACCTATCATAATGTGGAAATGAAAAACATATTTTTATTGCTTTTAGTGCATTTTGTCAAGATTTAGGAATAATGCATTATCAAGAATAAGACTGTGAGTGTAACCTGTCTCTCCCATTGGAAGTGGTTTCAGTGACCTATACAATTTAAAGTCAAAAAATTAATTATGTTTACTATCCATCTAAGTATTTGCCTGATTTCTGTTTTGTTGACTGAAAGATAAAATTCATTTCTGAATTTCTGAAAAAATGTAACCTAAAATACATAAATTCAATAGCCAGATTTTTTTTTTTTTTTCCCTCAAAGAATAAATTGTGTGTTCACTTGAAGCTACCTTGATTTTGGAAAACAACAAATTAGGGAGACCAATAGTGAAATCTCTGTGATAACTTATCATATGTATGATGCTTAAATAACAAAGTTCTTGGTACTGACTGTTAAACAGCTGTCTGTGAAGACAGCAATATAAACAGACACTTTTGAAGAAGGAATATCAACGTTAATTTCAGGCTCTTTTAGTAAATATTGATGGCCATTTTTCCCCTTACAGGACATTATACAAAGTAGTAATTATTTCATAGGGATTATAAAATGTTAGTATCTTCCTTTTATGTATTCATGACCTGACGTTTGGTGTTCACACCCATTTTCTATTTTCCATTTTCCAGAAGTTTCCAGCAGTCTGTGGCTGAGAGAAACTAAATTTCCCCAAACGCTGTTGATGGCTCAGAAATCTTCTTCTGGGGCAGTTCCAATGTCAGCCGCCTGCACAAAAGCAAACTCATTCCTGTAGAGCCAAAAACATGACACCAGTAGGGCATATGAAGAGTCAAACTAATGGTCAGAAATCACCAGGTTTTTCATAAAGCTATCCACAAACACCAGATTCTGGAAATTAGCATATCATGAAGGAAAACCAGTTTCAGGGGATCTTGCCATGTGTTTTCATTCAAGTCAAAGTGCTTATGAAAATTAGTTTTGATCTGTGTAAAACAGGATTAGTTACATATTTATAACTCACTAGGGTGTTTATTTTTTCTGAAAAGTTTCAACATCGATACAATGCTGAAGAATATATTAAGCCCTCAGAGTTACTGTATTCTAACAGCTTTCATTTATTTGTCAATTGCTCTTGCTATTTCTATTTTTCTAGGGGATGGCTGACAACCCTGAAAATCTATATTTAGTATCTGTATTCTCTATTCTTTGTATCCAGTGACTTAGACTGTGGAGTCCGTTATATTTGCTATCAGCTAAATAAGTCATTGCATATCTATTAAAATCTTCTGTGTTCTTTTCCTATCTAGATTGGATTTCTGAAACTTCACATGATAGAGAAGGGAATAACAAGGAAACAACGATAAAGTTTTCTTATCACAAAGAAATGGTCATCACTCCTCAAAGACCACCTTCTTCAGGCTGAGAGAA
Source organism: Chroicocephalus ridibundus (assembly GCF_963924245.1). Lineage (NCBI taxonomy): Eukaryota > Metazoa > Chordata > Aves > Charadriiformes > Laridae > Chroicocephalus > Chroicocephalus ridibundus. The sequence goes on from NC_086284.1 coordinate 53,561,065, forward strand.
AACCACCAGTGATGGAGAATGACTCAGGGATTGAGTTAAACTCCTTGTATAATGGCTAATGTTTGCCAGTCTCTCTCACACCTGAACTCATAAATTATTCTTCTACCTGCTGGTTAAAGTCGGAATACAGGGCTTTATTTTGCTCCATTTCTTGTTTATTTGATATTTTATGACATTGATGGATTATTTTTCTTCAGAAAAATTTTCCCCAGAGTTTCAGACTGATTTTTGAGTGCTATAAGGACGTTCTCTGTCTTCTCATGGAAAATTCTGGATTTAGTATATGCTAAATCCAACCCAACAATTTAGCAAGTGTCAGGAACTAATTCCAAAATGAAGCAATTCCCTAATAGCAATCAGAAAAGGGTTGAGAAAATGGTGTCTCGCAGAAACAGCAAGGAGTGGTCTAATAACTCAGGCATGCAGCTTCCTTTTTGTTGTATGTGGAGAAGGTTAATGTGTTCTAAAAACAGGCCAAGAGTAGTCTTCCTCAAAATGGAAGAAGTAAGGAAAGGAGTGAAAGCCTGCATTACTAAATAATTCCTAGATTAATTAGTAAGATCACAGTTTAATCAAGCAACATCCCCCACATCTTTTCTTTTGACTTGCAAATCAGAGACAGAACTGGCAAGAAAATCAAAGTAGTTCTTAAGCATTTGGAAAATAGAAGTGTTTGGGCAGGTTTGAAAACATTCTTGAAAAAAGCGAAAAGACTTTCTGAAGGGTATCATTTTCTTATTTGAAAATGATGCGTATTCTCAAACCAGCAAATTGAAAGGCTGATATCCCAGCAGATCATGTTTGATTACTTGCCCAGAGTGTAACAAAAAGATAGGCCTGCTATTCTTTTATTTTCACAGACTAAAGAGACATAGTCAGTGGGGAGCTGAGTGCTTCACTTAATGTATTTCAAAATGTCTTGGGAGAAAATCTTATCCTTTAAAATTTTGGCTCTGAGGATAAGTTGTAGGACAATAGTACTAATAAGAATGTAAGAGGCTTCGTGTCACATCCATTTGTGTGGGATTTCACATCTCATTGTTAGTGTAAAAGAAAAGTAGCTGGGTTTTGATCCAGCTTCGTACATGCTTATCAAATGACAGTTTAAAAGATGTGTTTATATTAAGATACCTTCTTTGTCTCTTTTAGGCAGTGAAATCTAATCTTACTTGGTTATTTACAGAGTGAGACAGAAGTATTCCTCAGTGAATTACACAGAGGAGGCCAGGCATTTTGCCAAAAAGTACAGGTAGATCTTCTGAGTGGAAATGTATATATTTTTTATAATGCACGTCTACCTTTGAGGAGTCTTTGCTTGGTCTTGAAAGGTTATTAAATTTATTCGGGGAATCTTCTTGCCTCCATGTCTATCCCACATGCAAACATCAAAATACAAGTGGCTGAGCACCTTTTATTTTGGACCAATACTATATGTATTTCTGCTTAAAACAACAGTCACACAAAAGATAATATGAACAAAACTTAATAAATGAGTCCCTAAATGTGTTTTGAAATATTTCAAGGTAATTTACACCATTAAACCTGTATTGTGGTGCTTGGTAAAGAGACAATGATAAATTAGTTAAGAGAAATAAAATGGGTGCTTCAAGCAACAGAACAAACAAAACCAAAATTCAAACAAAAATACAGTTTCCTTACATTTTTTTACAGTTTATCTCTACTTTTAGAGATAAATGTAGATTTTTTTGTTGCTGTTTTCTACATTCAACAGTTTTAGATGGAAGTGTTTTGTAAAATGAAACAGAAAAAAAAAGTTTTCTCTACGTGAGTATACTCATGTACATTTGAAAATTGAAGCTTTACATCTACGGTAATAGTTCAGCTAACATATAAAGACAGAATGACAGATTATTGTTTATTATCCAGAATTTGTGTTTACAGTAAGCTTCATTTGCATACAGGACTTAAAAAAATTGAAATATTTGGGATGCATATATATGTATATGCATACATATTTATGAAGAGCATCAAGGGGCTAGAGCAGCTCCTCTTTGAGGAAAGGCAGAGAGTTGGGGTTGTTTAGCCTAGAGAAGAGAAGGCACATACAGGACAACCAGATGATCAGGCCCAGTCAGCATGCGTTTATGAAAGGCAGGTCCTGCTTGACAAACCTGATCTCTTTCTATGACAAGGTGACAAGGTGACCCACTAAGTGGATGAAGGAAAGGCTGTGGATGTTGTCTCTCTAGACTTTACTAAAGCCTTTGACATCATTTCCCACAGCATTCTCCTGGACAAACTGGGTGCCCATGGCTTGGATGGGTGTACTCTTCGCTGGGTAAAAAACTGGCTGGAGGGCCAGGTCCAAAGAGTGGTGATGAATGGAGTTAAATCCAGCTGATGACCGGTCACAAGTGGTATTCTTCTGATCTCAGAGTACTGGGGCCAGTCCTGTTTAATATCTTTATTAATGATCTAGATGAGGGGATCGAGTACACCCTCAGTAAATGTGCAGACAACACGAAGTTGGGCTGGAGTGCTGATCTGCTTGAGGGTAGGAATGCTCTACAGAGGGATCTGGACAGGCTGGATCGATGGGCTGAGGCCAACTGTATGAGATTCAACAAGGCCAAGTGCTGGATCCTGCACTTGGGTCACAACAACCCCATGCAGTGCTTATAGGCTTGGGGAAGAGTGGCTGGAAAAAGGCCTTGTGGAAAAGCCTGTCAGTGTGCCCAGGTGGATAAGAAGGCCAATAGCATCCTGGCTTGTATCAGAAATACTGTGGCGAGCAGGAATACGGAAGTGATCGTCTGCCTATACTCACCACTGCTGAGTCTGCACCTCAAATATTGTGTCCACTTTTGGGCCCCTTACTACAAGAAAAACATTGAGGTACTGGAGCAGATCCAGAGAAGGGCAGTGAAGACGGTGAAGAGTCTTATGAGGAGCAGCTGAGGGAACTAGAGTTGTTTAGTCCGGAGAAAAGGAGGCTCAGGCGAGACCTTGTCACTGTCTACAACTGCCTGAAAGGAGGCTGTAGTGTGGTGGGTGTCAGTCTCTTCTCCCAAGTAACAAGCAATAGGACAAGACAAAGTGCCTCAAGTTGCACCAGGGGAGATTTAGGTTGGATATTAGGAAAAATTTCTTCACTGAAAAGGTTATCAAGCATTGGAACAGGCTTCCCAGGGAAGTGGTTGGGTTGCCATCCCTGAAGGTATTTGAAAGATGTGCAGATGTGGTGCTTAGGTACATGGTTTAGTGGCAGATTTTGCAGTGTTAGTTTTATCGTTAAACTTGACAATTTTAAAGGTCTTTTCCATCCTAAATGATTCTAAAATTCTAAGGCTCTGGGGAGGCCTTATAGCACTCTTCCAGTACTTAAAGAGGGCCTACAGGAAAGATGGGGAGCTTCTCCATCAGGGACTATAGCGATAAGACAAGGAGTAATGGCTTCAAATTGGAAGAGGGTAGATTTAGATTAGATATCAGGAAGAAATATTTCACTATGAGGGTAGTGAGGCACCGGAATAGGTTGCCAAGAGACGTGGATGCCTGATCCTGGGAAGCATTCAAGGCCAGGTTGGAGGTGGCTATGATCAACCTGGTCTAGTGGGAGGTGTCCCTTCCCATAGCAGGGGGTTTGGAACTAGATGACCTTTACGGTCCTCTCCAACCCAAACCATTCTATAATATGTACTTGCTTATAAAGTTATTTGACTGCTCTCTGCTACAATTCATCTAGCTTTTACTGCAAGGTGCTCTGTATCCATGGTATTTTTATTTCACATTTCTTTGTATATGATATTCAGAAATAATATCTTATATGTGTATTCTCAAATGTATTATTTACAGCATTCAGTTGCAAAAGCTAAACTGTAGGGAAATATGGATTTCCACTTTTTATATGGCTGAGTCACTCATTCCTTCTCGCTCATGATCATTGTTTGATCTGAAAATGGTACAAGAAATCTACATTAGCATGAAAAAAAATGTTTTTTGATTTCAGTATCGTTCATACTAATCTAATCACACTGATGATAGATAAAGGTTTTATCATTTCTTATCTTAACAAGGCCTGCCTCAATACTAACACACAACTCAATGCATACAAATTCATGCAATTTCTGTTGCTTCAGATGGATAGAGAAATACTGAAAAACTGAAACTTCTCCAGAAAAAAAAAACAAACAAAACACCAACAAGACAAAAAAATATAGTAACACTACTGCAGCAATACTACAGTTCAAATTGCTTCAAATTGCTAAAGTACAACTAAGGATGATGGACCATATATTTCAATAAAAGATCTTTAAAGGTCAAGACTCTAAGTAGAAGACCTTTCACATTTATTAACTCACTAGTTAACACATTATTCAATTGAGACCTGACCAGTAGAAATTTATATATATATTTTTTAACATAGTTCTTTGAGAAACCACTTGTCCATGCCTATGTTCAGTTGGACATTGAAAAGACTTACCATTGAAATACTTACCTCAATACGCAAAACATATCCAAAAGTCTCCCTTCATCTCTGCACTAAAACTCAAGGTAGCAAACATGCATTGAACACTTTTCTCTTTACATATCAAGGACAATAATCTGACTGACAGGAAGTCAGCCATAAGAATTATAATCACAGAACTGTAGGGGTTAGAAGGGACCTTCATAGATCATCTAGTCCAACCCCCCTGCCAAAGCAGCTTCACCTAGAGCAGGCTGGACAGGAACATATCCAGGCAGCTTTTGAATATCTCCAGAGAAGGAGACTCCACAGTCTCTCTGGGCAGCCTGTTCCAGTGCTCTGTTACTCTCAAAGTAAAGAAGTGTTTCCTTATATTCAGACAGAATTTCCCGTGTTCCAGTTTGTGTCCTGTCACCAGGCAGGATGTGGCCTCACCAGGGCAGAGTAGAGGGGGAGGATGACCTCCCTCGACCTGCTGGACACACTCTTCTTGAGGCACCCCAGGACACCATTGGCCTTCTTGGCCGCAAGGGCACATAGCTGGCTCATGGTCAACTTGTTGCCCACCAGGACTCCCAGGTCCCTCCCTGCAAAGATGCTTTCCAGCAGGTCAGCCCCTAACCTGCACTGGTATATGGGGTTATTCCTCCCTAGATATAGGTCCCTACACTTGCCCTTGTTGAACTCATAACGTTTATTATTACTTTCATTAAAGTAGTTTAGTTCTTTTTCTAAACTCGTAAATCTCCTTATCTCTTCCTCTCCTCTCTGAGGAGAGAGGAGGGGAAGGGCCACCTGTCGTTCTGATTGGCCAATCCGGCCAAAACCACGACAGTATTTTTCACTCTGTTTTATAGAACATTATCATGCTAAGTAAACTGCTTGAGAAAGAGAAGACATTTATAGTTTCTTTATTTTTTACAAGCTTTTCTCATCAGCTTATGTCAACAATGATCTCACAAGATATTTGAAATCCATCACAATTGTTCCCAATGCATATGTAACCACTCATTGCATAGCATCATGTCGTGATCATTTCAGTTTGATTAATTTATTTATTAGATGCTGAAATACTTTTCATTGCACGTGTGACTAAATGTCGTATGCTACTTCCACCATCATACAGGAAAAATCTTTCATTATTCACCACTCAAAATTGTAACAACAAATAAGTAAATATTTCATTTGAGGTTGTTTTTAAGTTTTTTTCAGAAAGAATATAAAATTAATTAACATTTATTGTTAATGTTTTAAACTCCTATTTTGCTGCTGACAAATAAAAACATCTTTCTGTTTCTTATTAATATTCAATCATGGGTTTTGATAATAATAACAATAATGACAAATATATTAAGAGGAAAAAATGCTTAATTTTTTTGTGTAGTGATACAATAAATGATTTTGGAATCTTTCCTTTAAACTTGCTTCAAAGTTTTTTATGCTGTTATATACATTCAGCTATTTAATATATAAGCAGTCTCACTCAGTTCACTGTCTTAGAATATTTAACTAATAAATCAAGGAAGAATTTTCAATTTATTTTTTCTGTAATATTAAATATTTTTGTTTTATTAGCACCTAAAGATTGCTTTGCAAACGTACTTGTTGTAATAGTTACTATAAACCACCACAGTGATGCCCCAGCAGGAACTCAGCATAGCATTTGAACCTCATCATCAGTCTGGAAACATGAGGCTCATCATCATAATTTATAGATTCTTTAATCAATGTAATGATCCCAGTGTAGCTTCCATTACCTTAACTAAATGAAAACACAACAAAGTCGTATAAACAAAAGCTTTAATGCTGTCTTTACCATTGTATATAATCTTCCCAGAGGAAGATCGTTACATCAATTGTCTGTGCATTGCTTTTGTCCACATCACTAAAATACATGTCATACTTGGTGGAAGTGATCTGGGAGAAATTCTGTGTAGGCTATTGCTGCAGCCTTGTTTAGGATATCCATGTCATCAAAGTTGTCTAATTAACCTATGGGTATAAACATTTGTGCACTGCCTTGGATTTCTAGACCGAGTTTGTGGAATTCTGGTCTCTCGAACTGCATGATCAATTAAAAATTCCCCAAACCCTACATCATTTTTTTTACAAAATGCAGAGGGAAGGCAAGAAATCCTGGGGGGAAAAGAAAAAAAAACCACAAAACCAACCAACAAACAAAACAAACAACAACAACCCCACCCCCCCAAAAAACCTCTCCAAACCAGTAATTATTTTTTATCACATCCCTCTTCTCCACCTCAGTTGGAATGAAGGACTAGAATTTACATCGTTACTTGTTCATGAAAGTATAAATATAGCTGTCACTTCATTACTGCATGAAAGTAAAACTGAAATGGCAAGAAGAAAAACTTGTCCCTTATGAACTCTACTAGCTCTTGGATGTAACTGACTGTCAAGGTGTGTTGATTTTTTGTGGGTTTTTTGTTGTGTATGTGTGTGTTTGGTTTTTGGTTTTTGGGGGATTTTTTTGGTTTTTTTTGAGAGAGTAAAATAAAGCAAATATGCTCTTTGATGGCTAAGAAATGAGACAATAACATGTTGAAACAAACACCTTTTTTGTACTGGGAAATGATTACAAGAATCTAAACATTAGAAGAGGTGACAGTACTGTCTAGCACTTGGATCTTTCATTCCTTTTTGTAAAACCAGAGTGAAATAAGATATTGTATAAAAAAAAAAAAATAGAGTAGTCTGAACAGAATTCAGGAGATCCTAAGAGTATTTTATTCTCTATCTAGAACTTATTGCCTATGTTTCAAAATGTAGTCAACTATTCTCTACTTTTTTGTCTCAGAGCATAATCTCGTCAAAGCAAAATAAGATAGACTGCTAAATAATTAGGAAACTGAAACACCAAAACTGATTTAACTAAAATGTAGAGGAGACAGAGAATTTGAAATTGAAGTCTGTATAATGAATAAGCTACTATACATCCTATTGGATCAATGTTTCTTTCTAGGTTAGATTTCAAACTTTAACGCCTAAATTTGTTGTAATATTCTTTCAAATATTCAGTCTTTCCGATAAATATCACCAGCATGTTTAAAAGAATGGCTAGATACAATATTCAGTCACCCAAAGTCCATCATTTACTGTTTGTTATAGAAGAACGTTGGGTTTTTTGTTTTTTTTTTTAGGAGGAACTTCTTTCTTGCCATAATACTGAACAATATAATACTAAACAATATGGGGCCGGGGTATAAATCACGGAGAGACTAAAGTCTATGTCATACTTTGGTATTACTTTAAATATTTACTTTGAATGGCTTCTAGGATACGTTATAGCAATAACGTAGGGTACGTATGGCAATACCCAACTGTACAGGGTGTAAACTCAGTGTTTACCTTGAAATTCCTCTAGGCACTATAGGTCTGTAAATGTGAAAAAGAAATCCTGTTTCTCCTTGTACCTAGCATGGCACTGTGGTCCAGGTTTAAGTGTGTAGCCATTTATACTCCATTCGACTTGTGTCCAAAACTTCTAAAAGCTGTAAGTCACCATAACTAGTAATAATTTCACTGGTGATGGCATGAGTGCCAAACCTTCTTTTCAGGTTCTCGTCTGTGATATCTGTGAATACTAAACAAGTTTGTTTTTTCTTTGTTTTTTTTTTTGTTTGTTTGTTTGTTTGCTTCTTATGAACCTGCCTGATACTAGCCCACCTCCGAAAAGAAGAAAAATGACATCTGCCTGGTATTCAGGACCACCTGTCAACCCTGTAATGTAGAATATCCCATTTAGACTTTAATAGACCTTGAAACACTTCTGTTTCCTACAGCTCCATAAATGCTTTTATCAAGGGAATGACATAATTAAAACTACGTAAAGCTATTATCACCTTTATCCAGCTTTAGAGGTAAGGTAAACAGATAGGACCCCCGGGGCTGGATTTGTCTAACATTAAGTTGTTTTTCTATAGAGTAAAGAGAAGTAAAATGAGACACTTACAAGCCTTCTGTGAGCATTCAGTCTTTCGTTTTAGTGTCCAGCTCAGCCCAAACCATGACATACTCTTTTTACCCACTCATCAGGTTCTACAAAATGTTTGCTCCTTCCTCAATATTTCACAGAGAAAGAGATATCTGATCTGTAGTCTTGAGTATCCTCTTCACAAAGGTATTTAAAAAATCCTTTCAGGTAGTTTTATAAAGTTATGTCTCAGCTTGATTTTGGCAAAATATTGTAAGCAAATATTTCTAAAATTGCTGCCAGAAGTAGCTGGTTTTACCTTGATTTTATTTTATCATCTCAGCTGTGACCATTTTCCTAGGTGTATATTACAATAGCAGGTCAGGGCAGAATGTAGATCCAAGTTGACATAATCTAAAGACTGATGCATGTATATCACCCACAGTGCTCAACATCTTCATTTTTTATGCATAAATGTTTGGATAAATTATAAAGGAACCACATGTGGGACTGCTTTTCTCCAATATGTGTACATTTTTATCCTTTATGTATAACTAAGGTGCAACCTTTGGGATGGAATTGACTTTTTGGGCCAGACTTTTGGCTTCACATGAGAATACTTAAGTATTTTACTGCATTTTTAAATCACACCATGGTACCTGTTATTTTTATTTCATGGTTTTTAGTTGGGAATTTTAATTTCCTGGAATAAGTCTTTGTGTTATACCCTTCTGTCTTTCATCTGTTTACAATTTTTTTCCCTTCTTTAATTGCATTCAGTAAAATTACTTTTTTAGTCTCTTTTCAGATAGCGTGTCCCTCAGTGATAACAGTTCAAGCTTGACTTATTCTGTGTAATTACTCAATGAAGTTTAACTTGTTTTCTCAACTCTCTAATAGAGAACATGAAGGATGATATTGATTTTCATGTTTGATTGGGTAGAAACAAATTAAAATAATATTGTTTAACTTGGAAAGCGGCAATAGAAATACTTAATTGGAAATCATCTCCGTGTGTTTTGCAGTGCCTAAAATTCTTTTATCAATGCAATATTTTCTTATAAGATCACTCTTACATGAATAAGCAGAGCTGCTACGTGTAAGATTAAAATAAATGGAAGAACAAAAATGTTCTTGTTAACTATAGAAAGTGATTGACTATATACTCCACTACATAAATAGTAAAAAATAATATATAGTTTTTAAAATATACTTGCTAAAATTTCTTACTATAATATGTTTTTTCCTTTGGTCTTAAAATAATAATTTTAATGGGATTTTTTTTTTCTTTTGCATTTGCATTTACATTTGCAGCTACTTTGTACTTTAAAATGAAATTTAGGGAGGTTTTAGCAACTGTTCACATATGCCACATTTAATGTATTGATTATCAGTAGAAGAAACTAGATAAGAAGCTGGAAACAAAAATATGATTTTTTCATATTCAGTAGAGTTACTGAATTCCAAAACTAATATGGATTCTAAAGAGTTTTTAAAATGTGTATCTCACATCCAGTAAACCATTTTGTAACTACTGCTTCTTTTCCTTTCCTATCCATGGCAAGATCCTATTAACAGGGAAAATACATTACAGCCAGGCAAGTAAAATGAATACAAGACAATAGGGTATTCCAAGAAACACTGTGTTTTTCTAGTAGAAAAACTCAATAACTTACATTACATGGATAATGTGGGCAGCATTCTGCCTACACTGCCAATGTCAGTCAAGGGACAGGGTGTCAGGAGGCAGGATGGGAGCAGTCTGTCTATACTGACAACGTTGATCAAATGGCAAGGTGTCAACATAACAGTGTTTTCTTGTATGTCATTACAAACTTTCAAGTAATGAAGAAACAAAAAGCAAACGAAATCCACGTAGATAGTAACTGAATTTGTATGTGTTGTAATTTATGACCAATGTCCAGACTGCAGACTATTTCTGATATCAAATATATACTGATAATAAACCAAATAGAACTCATAGGTAAGCTTAGGAAGTGTGGGTTAGATGAATGGACAGTGAGGATTGAGAACTGAATGAATGGAAGAGCTCAGAGGGTTGTGATCAGCGGCACAGAGTCTAGTTCTAGGTCTGTAACTAGTGTGGTTCCCAAGGTCTCAGTACCAGGTCCAGTCTTGTTCAACATATTCATCAACAACCTGGATGAGGGGACAGAGTGTACCCTCAGTGAGTTTGCTGATGATACAAAACTGGGAGGAGTGGCTGACACACCAGAAGGCTGTGCAGCCATACAGTGAGACCTGGACAAGCTGGAGAGTTGGGCCAAGAGGAACCTTATGAAGTTCAACAAGGGCAAGTGTAGGGACCTATATCTAGGGAGGAATAACCCCATACACCAGTGCAGGTTAGGGGCTGACCTGCTGGAAAGCATCTTTGCAGGGAGGGACCTGGGAGTCCTGGTGGGCAACAAGTTGACCATGAGTCAGCTATGTGCCCTTGCGGCCAAGAAGGCCAATGGTGTCCTGGGGTGCCTCAAGAAGAGTGTGTCCAGCAGGTCGAGGGAGGTCATCCTCCCCCTCTACTCTGCCCTGGTGAGGCCACATCCTGCCTGGTGACAGGACACAAACTGGAACACGGGAAATTCTGTCTGAATATAAGGAAACACTTCTTTACTTTGAGAGTAACAGAGCACTGGAACAGGCTGCCCAGAGAGACTGTGGAGTCTCCTTCTCTGGAGATATTCAAAAGCTGCCTGGATATGTTCCTGTCCAGCCTGCTCTAGGTGAAGCTGCTTGGCAGGGGGGTTGGACTAGATGATCTATGAAGGTCCCTTCCAACCCCTACAATTCTGTGATTCTGAAAGAACTGTAAGAACTGCTCTGAATTAGGCAAAAATAGCTATGGCAGCCTGAAAGACTCTATTGGGTAACACTGTGCCTACTGAAAAAATGATAAAAGTTATTTTGCTATTAATATCAACTAATAATTTAAAGATGTAGGTGGATACCTCATAATAAATAGAGAATGCTCTTTCAGTGAAACTAAGGATTAAGCTCATGGGTAAAATTCTAAAGCTATTTATTATGCCTACAGTTCTAGTCTGAGTTGTCAAGACATTGATTCCTCTAATTATAAAAAAATGTTTTTCTTTCAAAAGGTTAACTGGCTTATAAACCTAAAACATCCACCAGAGAAATATGTCCTTAATCTATAGGAACTACCATATTCCCCTGTTTTTATTTAAAACTTTAATTCACTTCATTCTGTGCTGCAATTATTATGTACTTTGCACGTGTGTATGTATGAAAATGTGTACATTAATGCATTAATGTATATTTTCTCTGACAATTTCACAGTCAAGGTCAAACTCTTTGTCTTGCATGACTCAGAATATCAGCCAAACTAATTTTAATTTCAAAATTGATTAAATAATTTCAAGTCAATTTATATCTGTTTAACGGTCATTCCAAGAGCACTTGTATATAAACAGGTAATCTGTGTAAAAGAATTTCAGTCATAGAATACCATGTTGGAAGGGACCTCAGGGATTATCTGGTCCAACCTTCTTGGCAAAAGCACAGTCTAGACAAGATGGCCCAGCAGTCTGTCCAGCTGAATCTTAAAAGTGTCCGATGTCGGGGAATCCACCACTTCCCTGGGGAGATTATTCAAATGGACGATTGTAAAATTTTTCTTCTTGTGTCCAATTAGAACCTCCCCAGGAGTAACTTGTACCCATCGCCCCTTGTCTTTTCCGTGCAATTCCTTGTAAAAAGGGAGTTTCCATTTTCTTTGTAGCTACCTTTTAAATACTGGAACGTGGTGATAAAGGTCTCCCCTAAGCCTTCTTTTCTCAAGGCTGAACAAAGCCAGTTCTCTCAGCCTTTCCTCATATGGTAGGCTTCCCAGTCCTTTGATCATCTTTGTGGCCTTCCTCTGGACTGTTTCCGGCCTCTCCACAACTTTTTTGTGTAGCAGGACCGAAACCGAACACAGTATTCCAGGTGTGGCCTAGATCGTAACACACCAGTTTCTGTAGGAGGAGGCTGTGGGGAACCATGTTGAAAGCCTTGGAGAAATCCAGGTAGGCAATGTCTACCTCTTGCCCCACATCAACTGAGCAGGTTGGTTTGTCATAGAACACAGTCAGGTTTGTCAAACACAGTTTGCCCTTGGTAAATCCATGCTGGCTTTTCCCAATCATGTGCTTCATTTGACTTGTGATAGACCCCATGAGGATTCGTTCCATAACTTTCCTAGAGACTGAAGTAAGACTGATGGGTCTATAATTTCCTGGTTCCTCCTTTTAGCCCTTCTTGTAGATGGAGGTGAAAACTGTTAGTACAATGAAGTGCTGAAAGCACTATCTTTGCTATTGTTTGCACTGCTTCATTCTCTGAATATGACAAAGGAGTTGCCCCTTTCAAACAGTTGAAAGTAGCGGAGTTCCCCAGTGAGTCAGCTTTCTTTCATTAGAGAAGCGCTGTATAGATCTGAGACCAGAACAGTAGTGTGGATGTTCCTTAGAATATTCTTTTGCATAAAAGAAAAGTGCAGATTCTCAAATGATGTGTGCTACATTTTCATTTCTCTAAACAATCTGTTTCAGATGAAGGAAAGCTTCTTTGTGTTGTGTGCATACAGTTTTCAAAGTGGGATCACAGAGGTCAAAAGAATCAACCCATGTAGATAAACAGATTTGCTGAGCAGAATAATTATATGATTTTACCTCCGTAATGGCTATGTATATATTGGCATTCTTATACTGTATCTCAAATCTTCCATATTTTTTTATCTTATGCAACCTAATGGAAAATAGTATTATGGTATTCTGTAGATAGTATGAGTAAATTGATAGAATGTCATAAGGGTAGTCCTTCTTTGAAATTTTACTGTCTACCTTTGATACCACATCTGAAAACAGTTACACAGCACCAAGGTTAATTTATGAGTTGAATGTTCATTCCCAGAAGAACCTGCCTTAATTTGTTCTAGGAAACCTTCTCTGGATTTGGTTTTGGGGGGTGGTGTGGTTGTTTTTTGGGGTTGTGGGGTTTTTTCTGTACACAAGACACTCTTTCAAAGGAAAATTTTTGCATTTAAATCTATATGAAACTAAGGATTATTCTCGAATGTCAGCAAAGTTGTCTTGTTTTTTTTTTTCCATTTGCTGACTGTCAAAGGCACCAAATAACATTGACTGATAGGACAGGTAATGGAATCTTCCAACAGAATAGAATTCTGTGGTTTTCTGAAACCTGGCCCACTACTACTACTTGCAACTGCTACAGATATATATATAACAAGGAAGTTATATGTTTGTCCATAGATTTTAGTGAAGGAATAGTATACAGATCCATGTATGTGCAGTACATTGCACATAATATTTTGGTGGAAATGGCATAATTTACTTTTATGCCTCGAAGAATTTAACAGTACCACTTACAGCTGTGTAAAGTTTGTGTGGAAACATACCCTTCTGATTCCTCATCAGTTTCCTCCATTCCCAGATCTCTCATGCTTTGAACAGATATGTTATAACATGTTCAGCAACCTGTATATGCTATTATACATAAATTGTATTTAAACATGATTACAAAAAGAGGATAAAAAGAAGAAGGAAAAAACATAAATGTGAAAACATCACTATGCATCTGTACACTGGGGAACATGTCTTCAGAAAATAATATAGGCTGTCTGAAAGACATTTGCCATTACCATATTTCAATAACATTTTAATATGTGGCTCTGTTTATAACAGTGACTCCATAAAAATTGCATTGTGGATGTTGAATGGTTATCGCTTCACTGCCTTCGAATCAAGTTTGCTGATCTACATTTTCTAACCGTCAGCTCTGAGCTTTGAGAATCAGACTGGGTCCTTTCCACGTCACAAACCATCACTAGTAAATTGAATCATTCAGCCAAATTACGCCCTTAATTATGCTTTTTTTCCCCAGTTTCCTTCTTCAATGACATTCCACAGAGCATCACAGGTATAATTTGAGTTCCAGGATGCTGTCTATTTGTGAAATCAAGCTAAGTACAAAGAAACTAACAAGTTAGTTAAATCCATCAGTTACAGCTAATATGACTGCAAAATTATAAGTTAAGTTCAAAGAGCAAAGGAAGATTTAGTGCTGGAGAAGCCACTGGAGAACAGGGAGGCTCTATTTCCTACTGTTTCACATGGGCAGCAAGTGAAAACATTGGGCTCAGAAAGGTTTGCATTTACTAGCGCAGCAGAAAAGTAGTCAGTCATTTATTATATATACTGCTTCACAGTGTAATCTCTTATTGTTTAGCAGTAGTAGAACTGTCAGATTAAAAATTAATATTTCATGACTTGTAACAGTAATGAGTTCTTGCTTTGATGTATAATCCATTATTAAACTCACCAAATGTTTTTTAGACCAGCTTATGTGGGTCGGCATTAGGGCTTTGTAAAATGCAGCTTTCTAGCCAGATGGTTAGAGGTTGTCATTAAATTAGCCTGAATCAGTTGGTATCCCATCAGTTAATCTTATGTACTATAAATGGCAGATGAGTTTTCTTTGTACTGATTATGCAACTTACAGCATCTGCCCATTTTCTGCTTGACTGTGTCCTGTCTGAAATGGTCATTTCCCCAAACCTGCTAGAGCCAATCAAAAACCTGCTCAGTTCACAAGAAGACTGCAGGCACATGGCTATTCAGCTTATATTTTCACCATAGGGTACTTAGCTATTATGTATGAGTATGGGAAACTATGTAGGATAAAGTCATTAAAGTGCTGAACAGTAAGAATTATGGCCATGTTAAACATTATGTCAGTACTGAAGAAAATGCTTATCTGCATGTATTTTCCACTTGAATAGTTATTTTATGAATGGCTTTTAGTTTCTAGTGACATAAGAGAAAGTTATCATTATTGAATTATTTAATTCATATAAATGTAGTTAAATTTCCTCACAATTGTAACTTTCTTGTTATATTCATGCCATTTGGGGTCATAGGTTCATAGGTTTGATCCTAAAAGAAATTCTCAGATTTTGAGAGCACAATTAACTGGAAAAAAGGAAGAAGCTTGACGCAACCATCCCTTGATCCTTAGTGTCTGAATAACACAACATCAGTTATTTTCCTATTTGCTTTCTGCATAACTGTATAACAGATGCAGAATTGTTATATAGATGCTAAAGAAATACGTTTAGCATGAGAAGTTGCTATCTTATTTAACATAGTGACAATCACAGGTACTGTCCATATTATTTTTGCTTAATAATAACTCTTAATTAGACCTGAACTACTGAAAAAGGAATTTATGAAGTACATCTTCTCTTATCCAAATATCATACTTGACACTATGGTGCAGCAGCTACAGTAACTGCAGTATGGTGACAATCAATAGTGGTAGGATGCACTTATGAGACAAAACTATTGCACTCCTAATAATAAATAACAATAAAAATAATAATAATAATAATTTTTAAAAGGGTAATTTCTCCCTACTTTTGTATCTATGAAATAAAAGAGAAAACAATGACATCTCAGTAGGGCATTACTGGATAAGTACAGAAAAGATGGTATTCAAAATTCCTTAGTTTTACACGTCACATGTTAATACTACAGTTACAGGTTGTAATAACATTATACGTGCTCTTTGTCATAGTGTCCATTTTAAAACTGTAGAATCTTACGTAGGTGACTGGAAATATAGTATAAATCCAAATTTCTTTCACTGCATTCTGTGATTCTATCTGTAAAATTTATTTTATTAGAATCATAGAATGGTTCGGGTTGCAAGGGACCTTAAAGATCATCCAGTTCCAACCTCCCTGCTATGGGAAGGGACACCTCCCACTAGACCAGGTTCCTCAAAGCCTCATCCAGCCTGGGCTTGAATGCTTCCAGGGATGGGGCATTAACAATTTCCCTGGGCAACCTGTTCCAGTGCCTCACCACCTTTACAGTAAAGAATTTCTTCCTAATATCCAGTCTAAATCTCCCCTCTTTCAGTTAAAAACCATTATCCTTTGTCCTATCATTACACTCCCTGATAGAGTCCCTCCCTGTCTTTCCTGTAGGCCCCTGTATTCTCTCCATTCCTGTGATTTTACAAAGTAAAATTATATATCCCTTCACCAGCAGCAACCACTGCACTTCCGCACTGCCTTGCTTTTTATCTGAGACCAAGGAAGAACATCACTGTAGTAGAATTTCATTGATTTGGAAATGCATATGAAGACCAGTGGATAATCCTTGAAAAAAATCCTTCAGATGAAGGCTGGAGATAGGAGGTATTCTAACCAAATACTTTTTAGTCCTTTTGGACATACTGCTTCAGTTTATGCTGCTCATATGGTTTCCCCACATACATAGTTGAAAACAACCTGAATTAGGATAGTCCTTTCTGACAAAAGGACTTTTTTGAATCTTGTGAAGTAAGTCCATCCTAGATGCTTAGCAAGGGAAAATCTAGACAATATCTGCTTCTAAAATTCAAATGGTTGTAGATACAATCAAATAAGATGAATAAACAAATACACTTACATAAGGGTTATATTATAACATTAATTTTGTTGTACCTGCCGTTCATTTGCAATGATAAAAAATAAGTTTAGTAACAGGACCAAGTTTTTGTTTTTGTTTTTTTTTTTTTTTTTATAAATGAGTGTTGATTTTTACTGATAAATTTCTACAGATATGAGAGAGACCTTTAAAGCTTTTTTTTTATTTTCTTTTTCTTTCTTTTTGCAGATCTCAGTCCAGTAAGAACAATCAGTTATAATGAGTAAAAATCTAGCATTTTGATGGCTCTAGGCAGACAAATAATAAGGGAGAAACTGCTGAAGTAAGAGAATCCAAGGAAGGGTGAACTGTTTATAAAAGTGTCTTCTGCATCATGCCAAGAGAATTGTTTGCACAGTCGTAGTTTCAAACTTTTATTTGCAATTTTATTGCCTGTTTTATGAACAGTGATCACAGATGTCAACAAGAGTCAAAGCAGAGAATAATTTTTTGAATTTTAGTTTCTAGACATACAATGAGACCAACACAAAATATTACAGAACAGATGTCTGTAAAGGGCTTTTTTCTTTTCTCTTAAGGCATATGAAGGTTAGAAGAGGACCATGCTTAAAAAATAGGGAAAGAGAAAGAGATTTTTTTCTGACGAAAAAGACACATGCCTTACTAATTCGTAGCTAAGATTACTAACATGGGCTATTACTCACAAAAAGGGAAATCGAAGAACTGGTTGAAGACCTGTAAACTTAAGGCAGCCTTTACTGCAATTGCTGTAAGCCAGTGTTAATCTTCAAGGACAATCTTCTCAAACAACAAGGTACGTTCTGAAGTGCATCCGTGGCAGAAGGACAGCATGGATGGACAAGGAATTACATAATACGTTCAACCAGATAAGCAGGAATGAACTATCCAAGAGGAGCAGAGAGACACTGATTGAACATATGGCAAAGCTTAGAAATGTGAAAGGCAACAAGAAAGGTTTCTCCAATTACCTTGGCAGTAGAAAACTTCCACTAGTAAGGTATGCCATCTGGACTCCCAGGCCTCTGAACCTACTAAGGGTCTCTTTGGTAAAGTGGAAGAAACAAAGTTAGGGAACACTTAAGCAAACTGGACATACACAAGTCCAGATACGATGCCTCCAACTGTGATGAAGGAGCTACCTGATGTGTGGTTAGTTACCTGCCAGTCTGAAAGCATGGCTGAATCCTCATTCTCTTCACTTAAGTTTAGACAGATTGATGCTTTTAAGAAATTAATTTATTAAAGAATGATGTTAGGTTCGTGTGATGACATCTACTTTTCATAAAATTCTTGGGGTAATTTAACTTTCTCATTCATGCACAGCTGATTGATTACTTCCTGATTCAAAATATGTTCTAAGGCTGCACTAGATTTGAGGTTGAATTCATGGGATTGTAATTTTTCAGGGTGTATTTGTGCATATAATATTTGTGATTTTCTAGTACAGCAAGTAAAAAGTCCTTGCTATTGTTTGTAAATCTGTGTACCATTATTTTGTTGTAATAAGCGATATGAATATTATTTCCACCTGTCTTTTGTAATTGCAATTACTGCAGTCTCTTCACTCATGTTTTCCTTATACTCATGTAATTTAACATGTGGATAGATATTACCTTATGTGTCTATGAGGTAAAATACTGCTTCTGTAGTTCTTGTATATTTGGCTTATAGTCCTATACAATGTACTGTGACTGGTCTCATCATTTCCATCTGCTCTTCTTATTTATACATCTGAAAACCCACACATGATTTTCCTTATTTGCTTTGCAGCATTCAGCTCAACAAACTAATTGGCCACTTTTACATTATATTCTACTTTCAAAGCTTCAAGAAATTTGCCAATTAAAAGATTTTAAATTACTTTTGTTTTACTTTTTATACACTTTATACCTGTCCAAGGTATTTGTTCAGTCCTGCCGTATTATGTGGTTTCCTTGTAATTTGGATACAGGTGCTGAATGTTATTTGCATTTTTGATAATAAATAATACCATCTCTTACTGACATTAAAATTTCTGGTGTTCCACTGTTCAAGATTATGCTATTCTTGCTTGTGACCTAAGATAATTTCTTTCATCTATTAACTCTTTTCTATTTATGAGTACTAGAATAAAACTGCTTATCACTGTTACAGTATCAGTTCTGAACATTGAGGTATTTCATACAGGGATATATTTGTTTACTAAATGAAAACATTCCATTAAAGACTCTCTGTGTTGCCCCCTTTAGGTACTGGAAGGCTGCTAATAAGGTCTCCTCGGACCTTCTCTTCTCCAGGCTGAACAACCCCAAATCTCTCAGCCTGTCCTCCTAGCATAGGTGCTCCAGCCCTCTGATCATCTTTGTGGCCCTTCTCTGGACCCGTTCCAACAGGTCCATGTCCTTCTTATTCTGAGGACTCGAGAGCTGCACGCAGTACTCCAGGTGGGGTCTCATGAGAGCAGAATAGAGGGGCAGAATAATCTCCCTCGACCTGCTGGCCACGCTTCTTTTGCTGCAGCCCAGGATGTGGTTGGCTTTCTGGGCTTTCAGTACACATTGCTGGTTCATGCCGAGCTTCTCATCCACCAACGCCCCCAAGTCCTTCTCCTCAGGGCTGCTCTCAAACCATTCTCCGCCCAACCTGTATTTGTGCCTGGGATTGCCATGACCCAGGTGCAAGACCTTGCACTTGACCTGGCTGAACTTCATGAGGTTCACACAGGCCCACCTTTCAAGCCTGTCCAGGTCCCTCTGGATGGCATCCCTTCCCTCCAGCGAGTCAACCACGCCACACAGTTTGGTGTCATCAGCAAACTCAATCCCACCGTCCATGTCACCGACAAAGATGCTAAACAGCACTGGTCCCAGTACTGAACGCTGAGGAATGCCACTCGTCACTGGTTTCCACTTGGACATTGAGCCATTGACCACAACCCTTTGAGTGCTGCCATCTAGCCAGTTCCTTATCCACCGAGTGGGCCATCCAACAAATCCATGCTTTTCCAATTTAGAGACCAGGATGTCGTGTGGGACAGTGTCAATCACTTTGCATAAATCCAGGTAGATGATGTCAGTTGCTCTCCCCTTACCCACCAATGCTATGGCAACATCATAGAAGGCCACCAAGTTTGTCAGGCACTATTTGTCTTTGGTGAAGCCATGTTGGCTGTCACCAATCACCTCCTTATTTTCCATGTGCCTTAGCAGAGTTTCCAGGAGGATCTGCTCCATGATCTTGACAAGAACAGACGTGAGACTGACCAGTCTGTAGTTGTCTGGGTCTTCCTTTTTTCCCTTTTTGAAAATGGGGGTTATGGTTTTTTTTCCAGTCAGCAGGAACTTCACCAGACTGCCACAACTTTTCAAATATAATGGAAAGTGAGACATTGTCCTTGGCACTGGGAATTTACAGCCACTGGTGACTTTTGATTTTAATGAAACTGCTCATAGGAACTATTGCTTTAACAGTAAAGCTAAATGTAAAAATCACTTAGGGTTTTTTACCACCTTAAAGCAATTGACTTAGAGCTTTTGAAGGATTTCCTAGTATACTAACATTACAGTGTAATTTTTTTCCTTTGCAAATCTAAAATTTCAAGCAATAGAGATTTAATTTTCAAAAATGAAATTAATTTAATATTAAAATAATAAAGACAGGTTGTGAGTGTAAACCTTAATTGATGAGGGCTTGTATTTGTAGACCTACAGGTGGCAGTTGCCCTGATTTCTTGCAGATTAAATGCCAGAGGCAGACACCATGTGCAACAAGAACAAATGACCCAGCCCACTTCCCAAGTCCTTCTCTTCCAACTGCAGCCATCCAGGTGTGTTCCCCAAATCCTAACCATCACAGGCCTGAGCATGATCACAACCTGTAAATTACTTCTAGTGGTTTGAGTCTTTTCTAACGTCATCTTGAAAAGGGGGGAAAATACTTTGTGTTTGCTCTAGGTTGAGAATTTTCATTGGAAAAAAATTCCATTTTCTCACTGATATTGACATCTATAATGTAATTACATATAATATAATCACTCCCTGATGGTGAACACACTTCAGTTAATCATCTGACTTGAAATTCAGTGCTCGACTGAGGCACTTGAATTAAAAAAAACACAGTTGTCCTTGTAACCTTCTGTTAATGAAGAAAAATAAGTCACATCTAGAGGGAGAGTGAGACCTTAGATGTGCCAAACTGTTGTTTGATAATATGAAGCCACTTCCTGTTATTAGTCACCTTTAAAGCCTAGTCTTTTTAAAGCCTAATTATTTTAATTTATGCACTCATTAATAGCTTAAAATTACATGGACTAATTCAGGCCTCAGAGACTCAGATGAAAGATAATTTGATAGGATAGTTTTCAATAATCCTAATCAATATTTAAACTTTAAAGTGTGAAGTCGGATGAAAACAGGAAGGAAGGGAGTGATGGTAGGAGAGAAGGCCTTGTGGTTTTTTTTTAATCTATTTGCCTTTTCTATTCATTCTTTTAGGTCATTTATTTTTGTGGTATTTTAACTGCCAGACAAAGTTTAAAAATAGCATAAGATCCACATAAGAGTCAGCCAAGATGTTTGTGAATAGATGTGTTCCTGGCAAGTGACAGAGTTTAAATATACCTCACTAAAATTTAGCAAAACTTAGTATTCTGCAATATCAAATGAAAACTTTAATCTAGGTTGTTCTCCTCATTTCAGGAGGCAAAAAGCAAGCAAAGTCACTTGTTTCTTTTGCACTTTTTAATCTATTAGGCTGACACTTTATTATTTGTTGCTATCTATTATTGATGAGTTTTTCTAGATCCTGGGGTCTTTGTGAATTTAGCTGTAAAAACAATAAAGCACTAATAAATTACATACCTGCTTAATAAGAACCAAGATTTGTGTAGATTCATTTTATTATTTCATATACTGAATGGAGGAGAAAACTTTTTAAAACCATCAAAATTGTGAGTCTCTTGATAGCAACCACTGTATTTCATATCATGGTAGAAGGTGTATTAATTATATTATGAAGAGAAACTCACCACAAAGCTAGCCAAAAAAAAGAATCAAACATATCAGCATTGAAAACAGAGTTACTCAAGAAATATCTTGGGCAAGTGCACTCCTGATATAAATGGGCTGGGGCAGGCAAAAAGAGGGAATTATTTAGTTCTAATGAATGGCCCCTATTTTCTGCTGTTCACTATCAAGTTTCAGGAGAAGGTGATACATTGCTAGGTGAAGCAGAGTTGAAGTTTGTAAGCTATTGTGCTATTAAGGCGGCATTGCTTTGTAGATGACTCTCCTTTTTCATATTCTGTTGACAACAGACCGGAACTCTTTTCTGTCTGTGCTTTGCACCATTTGTGGTTCTGAAGTAACTTCTGCTTGTAAATTAGCTAGCAATCATTTCTACTGTGGATTTTATGGGAAAAGGATTTTCTCCAGATAGATAGATTCAGTCAGTTATGAATTGGGAAAACAAGTTAAACTATCTTGTAATTTTTCATGCACTGATTATATTATTTTTTTTATTGATTTCAAAATATTCAGCTATTTTATTTTTCCTTACTGTACATTCCTATAATATTTCAGAGTGCCATTGCCCTGTAGGCACCACCGGTCCTGGCTGTTCCCACCCTGCCCACAGCCCAGGACCCCAATTCAGCCCCCCAGGGCCACCAGCCCCCAGCAGGGCTATCTCCAGCTCCCCACAGCCCTGCCGTGCCCGGAAACGGGCCCTGCTGAGCTGGCCCAGCCTTGACCTGTTTTGGTCCCCATGGAAGTGCTCTCGGCTGAGGGGACGGATCAGCCCATGCTGGCAGGCACTGTGCCCTGTCTGAGCCCCAGACAGTCCCAGTCCCCATCCCCAGGGAGCCACCAGCCTGTGCTGCACCCTGACGCCTTACCTGTTGAGACTTTTCATTCCAGTGCTTCTCATGTTGTCTGCACAGGCTGTCTTCATCACTAGATTGCAAACTCAGTGAAGTATACGACTCAATCAAAACAAGAGTGTTATGCAACCCAGAGAGCTTGTTGCCATGAATAAGCAATATATAACCTCCGAGGCTATACTGCACTTTAGGTAGCTGCAATTCTAACTATAACTAAGAAAAAGGAGAAATACAAGTCTTTGAAATACTTTGTTTCAGATCACCAAACCTAAATGATTCCTAAATTCACTAGTGTTTTTCAAAACATGGGAAACAAGAGGGAAATAGTGAGGTATCTGTTTCCTTGTTTGTTTACAATCACATCTGCATCCAGTTACATGTATGCTTTCCCTTTAAAAATCACATTTTTTTTTAGAAATGTCTTAACATAAAATCTCAAAGCAGCTTTATTCATGATCTATTTCTTCCCTGGGAAAGCTGTCCAGCACATGTCACTTCTGTGCATTAGCTGAGTACCTCTGAAAACTACCCTAGAATTTCAGTACAAGTGTGATACAAAGAATAAAAGAAGGAAAAATGTGAAACCGATCTCAGTATCAATGCCAGCGATTAGTGGATGTGTCCCTTAGAAGTTCCCTTACTGATGCAACAGGCAGCACAGCTCACCAAAAAACCCTCTTTCATATGTACAATTCTTCTGATACCTCCTCACACCACTTACAACTTCACAGCCCAGCCCAGAACAGGAATGGAATTTCATTACCATATCAACACATTAAGTTACATTGAATTTTTTTGGGGAAAGTATGAATCTGTAGTTGGAATATTGGTTACTTTGTGATATCTCTGAAGTGAAAGCAAAGCCTGTATAGAGTGCTGGAGTGTGATATTTTCAACAGTGCTCTCAATAAGTACATGGAACAGATTTCAGCAATACTTTTTCCTCAACATCTTATTTTGCCAATTTTGGATGTTTATGTTTCTGCAAACTGTCATGAAATATTCTATAAAGGTGTGCTTAAACCTTTTGCACAGACAATTGGTCTGCTGCAGAATAGCAAGCGGATGCATAAATAAAGTTACATTTTCAATGCATCTAGTCTAAGTCTATTTTTGTGCTAAAAGTTTTCTACTTAACCCTACTAATTATTTCTGGACATAGGAATTTAAGTAATGTTTCTATAGGACTTGTCTTAAGAAAGCAGACACGTTTTGTTTGCAGCTTAACATAGACTCAATTTCATGGATGCAAAGTTGATGCATATTGGCATCATATTGTGCATTTGGCACATTGTGCCAAAAATATGCATAGACCATCAAAACCTTGGTTATGACATTTTTCTGCAGTGCATCTAGAACATTTAGAGCCAGTAGCCCAGCACTATGTCCGGACAGCTTTTGAAATAATAGATATAATAACGGATACAATATTAACAACAGATAATGGAATTAAAGTAGAAAATTAATTTTTACATGCAAGGGATCAAGTGATCAGAGAGTGACTAAAGCTACCAAAACAGAGCAGACAGGGAACAAGAAAAGTTATAATGAAACTGCTCATCAAGTATATATCTTTAACTAGAAAGATGGTCTTTATCAGCTGTTGTACTCCCTTATTAAATATATCACTAACATTATAAATTTATAGATGGCATTAGCTCATCTTGTAGGGTTCACTTCTGTTAGTACAAACGTGTATACATGAATAACTCACATGTAGGCTCAATTCAGAAGCCATAGGGAGAGCTAACTATTTGTTTTAATATTAATATCATAAACAAATTTAACAAAGTTTAGATTTTGTCACGGTTTGGGCTGGGTTGGCCAATGACAAAACAGATGCTCTCCCCTACCTCTTGCTCCAAGGAGAGGAAGAAGAACAATATAGAGAGTTATGAGTTTGGAAAAAAACCCTAAACTACTTTAATAAAAAATTAATAATAAAATAAAAAAGGATATAATTAAATAGATACAATATATATAAATATATACAAAACTGGATCAAGTTCCTAGGAAGATGGCACTGGCAGGCACTGGGAAAGTTCCAGACTGGACTCAGTGACAAATGGGGACTGGAACACACTGACCAGGATCAGAAGGCAGATAAGCTGACAGGGTCCTCCTCAGATATCGGTCATGGAAGAAAGAGAGACATTGAAGAAACAGTCCATTGGAGAAAAGCCTTCAGAGAAAAGCCCACAAAGAAGTGCCCACTGGAGAAGAGCCTACTAGAGAAGAGCCAAGACAAAGAGCCAACCCCTTTGATCCCTCAGCTTTTAGACTGAGCATGGCAGATGGCACGGAATACCCTATTGGTCAGTTTTGGGTCACCTGACCTGTCCACGCCTCCTCACAGTTGTGACCCCTCCAAGGGGTAAACAACCAAGTCAGCTGACCCTGGTTGTCACAGCAACAAGTATAAGCAAGAGCCTCTCTCACTGAACAGAAAGTTGGCTCTGCTTTACCCCAAACCAGGACAGATTTTCATGCCAATCACACTTCATTAGCCTATTATTACAGATAATCTGTTTTACATCAAGAAATTTAGGTTTTTAATCTTTGCTTCTGAAGAAATATTTAAACGGTGTTTTCCTGTAGTTTACAATTCTGCCAGTGGAATTTGAGGTTTTCTTGCAAGCAAAAAGGTGGCCTCTAAACCACAGCCCATCCCCTCTCTAAAATAAAGGCTCTTTAGTCCAAATCTAAGATATAAGAGGCTTTAAAGATAATCAAAATTACTTAATATTGGAAAACATAAAATATAAACCGATAATAAATAAGCAAAATATAAACATAAACACATAAAACTGCTAATTTCAGTGCTTGAAATGTTGAACTATTTTTGCTAAAACCAGGCAAAAGTATGTTCTACAGGATAAACCATGACAATTTCAGACATCAACAGTTATAACTGTCAAAAAAATAGGAGGGAACTATAAATTAAGTTGACAAACAATGCAACAATGTTAATTCAAATGTGGATTAATATGCATGAATAGGTGAAAATAAATTCTATGTGGATCTGTGTGTGTATGTATGATTATTTTGCCTGTGTCATTGTTTCTGCGCATAAAACAATACCATGATGCTATTTAATGTTGCGTACAACACAACTATGGTTAAATTACTTATACTTTCAAATTTGCATCCATGAAATTGAGTCTATGTTAAGCTGCAAACAAAACTATTACTGTTTACATTAAAAGCTATCTGACCATAACCCTAATTCAACAAAACATTTAGTTTTTTATTTCAGTCTCACTTAAATTTGATCACGTACATATTTAAATGCTTTGCTGAACTGAGATTTATTTATAAAACCTAAATGCCAAGACTTCAATATCTGCTTATATCTGTACTCAAAACTGATTTATATCTGGAAGTAAACATTGATAGTTAGCTATCAAGTGGCAATAGACAAGGTAGAATCAGATTTTTTGTTTGTTTCCCTTTTCTAGCTATGATGCACTACTAGTAATACTAATACTAAAAAGAAGTATTTAATTATTCTGTTATAATTACTTGTATTCGGTGTATTAAAGAGGCAAAAGTAAAAAAAACTGTATTCAAAACAATAACAGAAAAACATTTGGAGGTGGTCTTCTAATAATGTTTGAGCATATATACTCAATAGCTCGATAAAACGTGTTCTATTCAGTTTAATATTTTTTTTTTAATTGCATGTCAAAAGTTTTTGATAGAAATAAATGGTAAATTAAAAGTTTATTGTTTAGAAAAAAGCTTTTTGATGACCAATACTGTAAGATTAAATTTACAGAGAATAAGGATAACCAAAATATAATAAAAATTAAGCTTTTTCTTTGATGCTAGATTAAAATTCTAGGACAGAAATTCAAGTCAATGCATCCAGGTCTGACAGAGACCCTGAGGGGATCTACTGTCTTAACCAATCATTTATTTGTTTTTCTTCTATGATATGGGAATGTCTTGATGTGTAATACTTTAAAAGATGAAGACTCACGGGAGAACTACCAGGAAGCCTAAAATGTAAAGTTTTTAGTTTTGACTTAATACCCTGAAGACCTTAGTCTAATATCCAGTTCATTTATTTTCAATGCCAAGTGAAGGGAAAAATAGAATGAGTTTGAACAAAGGTGCCTGAAGGATCAATTGCAAATGTCACAGTAGGAAGGTGGTTAGGACCCAGGCTTTTCCAGTCTTAAGGTACCTGCTATGATAAACATTTTCCATGTATCTGTGTTCACAGGTGGAAAGAAAACCAGAAGTATGAAATACGTGGGTTTGACTACACATTTCCCTTTGTAAAAGAACAAGAACTGAGAAAAAACGTCAAATTAAACAATTCTTTTTGGTCCTCATCAGGCTTAGATTTAGGGTTTTGAGCGTGAGTTCGGACTTGGCAAACTTTCGGGCGTGTTCGGAGGATTTTTCACTAGTTAGGCTGGCCCAGCCCATTTGGTGCCCGTATTGGTCTATTTCCTGTACATATTCATTCCAGGTGGGTATATAGTGACGGTGGCTCCGCCCATGAACACCCTGAGCATCTCGTATGTGATCTTGAGTGCTAACAGCAAACAGGTTCAGGCAATCGGGAAGACCTCTCAGATGAGAGGCGCTAATCTATCGGGGTCGATAGGGGCTGACATTGGGGATTTCCAAAATTCCTCTCCGTCATACATGGCTTGCAGACAAGCTGCTTTCCGTGCAGCCACAAACAGTTCAGAGTAGCCTGTAGCTCCAATCTCTAATGGCTCCCCCCTTTCTCTCGGATCCATACCACCTGCCCAATAGGCTGCTCGAGCAGTTAGGGAATAAATATGATCCCCGGGCGTAGTAGTTAAAATCACTCCTGGTCCCCAAGAGTCTCCTGCCGCTTCCTCACTCAACATAATTCTATCTCCTCCTTCAGAAAAAACTCGCCACACATACTCAACAGCTGACTCTTCTGACTGCCTCGAATATTTCTCCCTTATTTTTGCCAACTCTGTTGATATCCATGGAACAGTACACACAGTGGTGTGGACTTCATCATCATCATCAACCGCGGTTTCAGTTTTAACCAGAGGTCGTAAAGGAACGACTTGGGATTTCAAAGTAAAAGTCCCTTCTGCCTCATCTTCTTCATCATCCTCACTGTTAGACCAAAAATCTCCAGTATGAGTTCCGGAATTTGGACAACACATGAACTTACGAATTTGTTGGACCTCAGCCAAAGGCTGCATTTTATCTAAGAGACCAGTCACCCTTTCCAATAACATTTTAAGTTGGAGATTTTCACTCCCGAGTTGAGCATTCCAGTTACCTAAACTTTCATTTTCACTCACAAACTTATCAACTTGAGTTCTTAGTTTTTCTCATGTCTCCTTCTGAAACGGTAATGATGATTTCAACACCTCATTCTCCGATTTCAGTGTTGCATATTCTACAGCTGAAATCAGATTAGGAGCAGGCGTTTCCCTAGCTTCTTGTTGTGCACAAGATAAACAGGCGCCTAACACCGCACAAATCACACCCTTGTCTTTTCCCACTCTGAGCTTTAGTGAAGCCTGACACTCTTCAATACATTCCAACACTTTCTCTTCATCCTTCCAAAATTTTTGGGCCCACTCCTTCCCAGCCTGGGAAGGGGCACAATCATATTTTTGTAGCAGTTTATTCATGGCAATCCTGACAACTACGCCCAGTTTGTGTTGCGTGAAAGGGGCAAGTGGTTTTGGCAGAAAATAAACCCCCTTGCATTCTAATACTCCTCACTGAGGTGGGAGGCTAGGTGCGGCTAGGTTTAAATTCTGAGTGATGCCCAATTCACCACTATCAGTCCAATCGCATTTAATATGTATTAAACTATTACAATTTGGATACACTAATAGTGAACTGCACCTTCAGTCTGGTCGTGCTTATGAACTAGCACGGCCACTCTCGAGTCTTTGGTCGCATTCAGTGAGAAACCGAAATGACTAGCTACTTAAACAGTGCAGTTTATTTAAACAACAGATATATAGGTTCTTAGGATTGCCGGTGATAAATACACTGTCTGCAAAGCACGTGCAAATAAAGATATTGTTACATATACAAAATGCGCGACAAAGTTATAAACAATACAGCCTGGCTATAAATGTAGGAAAGAGATTCTTTAGAGAGAGTTCTAAGTTTCTCAAGGAAGCACTCAGTATAATCTAAGTCTTACCCAAAGGTGTCCCTATGGCGGGGGGAAGAAAGGCTCAGCCCGTCGACTGGTCCCAGAAGTCAAACACAATCAGTGATGGATTCCTCCTTGACTCGTTCACGATGGTGTCTTCCCTGATATCCTCCCTTTCTTGGGGTATTTTTATACTATTTTTTACCTTCAAAGTGGAGTTTGAGTGACTTTAGTCATAAGTACTTTTATTACGATTGGTGTAAAATTCTCTTGCTTCACATTTAAAGATATATTTTACAAAAAACTCAGGGCGCAGACTCAAGGAGGAGTGGTTGCACCTTGGAGGCGGGTAGCTTTTGGGGTGGAGGTGTGTTTTGGTATTATAATGACATTATAATGAGAGAAGTTCGCACAAAGGACAGCATTTCATCAAAATTTGACAAAATGTTGTCTCGGGGTAGCAAATAGGCAGCTTATCGGTTCCATAGCACCATCTCGTTCCCGTATCTGCTATACGTCACAGGGCAAGGCCACAGAATGGTCACATTCCATTACATCCCCTGTGTAGGTTCGCAAGAAATATTGTACAGGGAATCACAGATGTTGCATTCTCACATGCTAGCTGCGGCTGTATTCTACCTTAGAAGCCTTTTGATTTTATACCTTTCCTTAATGTGTGAACAATGCTGTATTTTTGGCCATTTTAGTAATTATTCCACATTAACGTCAAAAACTCAACCTTATATGATTCAAGAAAACCCTACAAACACCCAAACTTGAAGAGCTCTTAAATCTAACTTGCCAGAAGGCAAATCACTCTGATCTAGATACAGTGCAAACAAAATCTTGCAGGTAAAACCAGTATTTGGCAAAGTAACAATACGTTTAATAGTTGTAACTGCAGCTCCACAGGGGAGAACCATGCAGTATTGATGCTGCCACATGATATGTGTACTGGATCAATTAACAACAGAATTGTGTTTAAATGCTCGCTGTCATCTTTGATTAAGACATGTTTATATGATATATTTCAATTTTATCTTTTAACTTACATGATAAATAAAAGCCATTAAAGAAAAGGCACACTATTTTGTAGTACCACTTCCATTTTAACAGTTAATAGCAAAACTTCTTATCTAGGACAAAAAAAATTAAAGCAAATATAGGAGGGGGAAAAAAAAAAATAAGAAAAAAAAAGCTATATTCCTGAAGCATGGTACATGAATATTTACGTGTTGGTTTGTTGGGTTTTTTTTTTCTGTAAAGAATATGAAAACACATTCAGACCAAATGCATTTACATATTAATAGTATCATAACAACCTTACTTTAGCTGTATGTAGCCAATAACCATTGCTATATTCCATTCTTTCAGTAAGCACAATATTTCTACAATTTCAAAAGCCCTTCCATTGCCTGCATACAATGTAATATCTCACAAATACTTACGAATGTGTTTTTGAAGCATTCATTTATGGTAGAGGAATGCTACTTAATGGAAAACCAGATGCCTGTTGTATGTCTACCAACATCTGATTGTAACTGGGCTCAGCAACACAGATGTTGAATTCTAGTCCAAATTCCTGTATCGTTATCGTCTAAGAACTCATACAAGAACCCAGACCTCCTAGGTCATGATTTAACTATGAGCCAGTTTCTATATATATGAATCACTAGTTACTTCTTTGTAGCATGAAATTAAAATGCCCAATAATTTTACATAATTTAGTTGATAAGCATTATATGTTTTGATACTGGTAGCCAATACTA
Source organism: Chroicocephalus ridibundus (assembly GCF_963924245.1). NCBI lineage: Eukaryota > Metazoa > Chordata > Aves > Charadriiformes > Laridae > Chroicocephalus > Chroicocephalus ridibundus. The sequence goes on from NC_086284.1 coordinate 53,591,670, forward strand.
TGTCTCAGAACACATGAGCTGGGCATCTCAAGATCCTCTGCACTTAAAATGGGTATTGCACTTAAAACGAGTGTTAGATCTATCTAAAAGCAGGCAACTGTCCTAAGAACAAGGCTTCTCTTGCTGCCCAGTTGTATCATATTTGAAAGCAGAAAGGAAGGAAAACTGGAAAAATAGTGTAAAAGAAGCAATGTTCTTCACCATTTGTGTTGGAACTGGTATATTTGCAAAAAAAGTCAAAAGGAGGACAAGAAAACTAGCTTGTCTGCAGGATAGTAGTTTTATCAGTAAGATGCAAACTCTTGATATTGGCTTCCTATTACTGGCATATTTATAAATTTCAAAATAACGAGGCAAGAAAAAGCAAATGATTCTAAAACAGCACAGACAAAATATCCTATTCCCACTCAAAAAAATCCACAGAAGAGTTTCTGCAAGCTAATTGCTGTATTTATATATGTGTTCCCATATTAATGAAATCATGCCCTTCGGTCATAATTTCATCCTGATAGTCCTCTGCAAGTATTTTCTATTTCAACTTTTCTTCTAATTGTCCCAACCTGTTTTCAAAAATTATAATATCATCTTTTCAGAGGTGTATCTGTCTGTTGAATAAAAGAACACATTTTCAGATATAAATATGCTAAATACTGAAATGATAATTCCTTGATTTCTAACGTTCTTTGATATGAGACAAGAAGTATGTGTACTTTCTCAGGATATATCAAAGCCCAAGGAAACAAAAAGGCTGTGAGATTGGTGCCAGGCTGCTATTGTAGAAAATTCTGTGGTTTGTAGGTCATGTTTCCGGAAGCAGTATCAAAGTGACCTGGTTTCAGTTTGCTTGCTATGCCTTTGGCTCAGAATGAAGTGATTGTGAAAGGGTTATTCAGTCTGCACAAAAAAAAAAAAAAATCATCCCGTGGTGTCTCTACAGAAGCACATTTAATTAAAGAAAAATAAAATTACCATAGGGAGTGATGAAAAATATTTTATATTCTCTTGAGACTCTTAAGAAAAATAAACCACTGAAGTTAGGAGTGATGCAACCTTTTTTAAAAGAAATTTAAATAAGTTGGATATTTCAATTGCTTAAATTGTGGTTCCTATCTAAAAGTGAGAGAAAGTGTTTAGCTGCAAAAATATAATCTTAGCTTAATGTGGAATTTGATTTATATGGGAAAGAGAAAACTGTTTTTTTTTAAGGTACGTAAACCTTCCAAAACAATGTAAAGATAAAAATGTGAAGAGCAAAATAAATTGATTTGAATTTCCTAAAAATGTGAACTTATTTAATTTATTTTCCCTTAAATCAGTAATTTAAACTTAATTTAAACACAATATGTCTTTCAGGAGTGTGGCTGCTCTTGTGTTACAGAAGTCAAAAAATAAAATTATGATACTAAGCTATGTTTGGTCAAAGCTTTATGAAGCATATAAAATGTCTTCAGGTGAAGTTTTTGTTTTCTTTTCTGGTATATAAATAGATATGATTGGCCCCTACAGCAGTCTGCATTATATTTCTATTACTTTGCTAGTAGCATAGATTTTTTTTAGTTCAATGTAGTACAACTCTCCATGTAGTAAACCACTGTCTACAGAGCACAGGAGCAGTAGTGTAACAGTCTTTCTAACAAACTGAGTATAAAAATTTAATTGCATTAAGCATAATACCAGGATTCTGATTTAATCCTATAAAAGATGGACATTTAATTCTTTTTTTCTTAAAAAAATACTTCTAACAAGATTTCTTTTGCACAAGAACATCAACATCAAAAGATATTTCTTCCATGACATATTTTCATGAAATTTGCAATCTTTTCTAAAGTCAGATTTTCGGGGGGGGTTTTGTGGATGTGTTTAATGATAAACTGGTTCAAGGTGTATGTTAGTAGATCAATATACCTTATTTGCTGATCTGTCCTGCCAATAGCAGGTCATAAATAGCACATAAAAATTATGAAAATAAAATTATAGCCCTTGAATCCAAGGCTAATTTCACACACATCTTCAAGACAATTTTAACATTCTTGTACTATTGAGGATTTTGCTTACTTGAGCTTTTTTGATTTTTGTTTGCTTGTAAGTACTTGATTTACACAGTTTTGAAGGGAAAAGATTTCTTGAATAATACTGTCAAAATCTATATCAAGTTATAGTAATTTAACATATATTAGTTGATATGGTTGAGATTTAAACTAGCCTATTTATTGTCCTTTGCTTCCTTTTACCAGTATATTATTTTCTGACTTCAACTGGGTGGAAGTTTTGCCCTTCCTTTCCCTCTTCCCTTCCACTCTCTCAACACTTTTACCCCCTTTTTTCACATTGAGAAAGACAATTCCTGCTGACTCTTTCATGAGGACAAATTCTTTTATCATCAGTTTGAAAAATTATGTTATATCTTATACAAAAAACAGGCTTTTGAATCCCAAATAATTGCACTTCATTTTGGTAGAGCTGCATCAACAATATTTCAAAGCCATGTCTGTAGGCTTCTTAAAGCCAACCGCATCCTGGGCTGTGTCAAAATAAGCATGGCCAGCATGTTGAGGGATCTGATTCTGCTCTGCTGAGACCCCACCTGAAGTACTGTGTCCAGCTTTGGAGTCCTCAGGACAGGAAGGACATGGACCTGTTTGAGTGGGTCCAGAGGAGGGCCACAAAGATGCTCAGAGGGCTGGAGTACCTCTCCTATGAGGACAGGTGGACAGAGTTGGGATTGTTCAGCCTGGAGAAGTGAAGGCTCCAGGGAGACCATATGGCAGCCTTCCAGTACCTGGAGGGGGCCTACAGGACTCTTTATCAGGGAGTGTAGAGATAGGATGAGGGGAAAAGGTATTTAACTGAAAGAGGAGAGATTTCAAATTGGATATTAGAAAGAAATTCTTTACTGTGAGGGTGGTGAGACACTCAGACAGGTTTCCTAGAGAAGTTGTGGATGCCCACTCCCTGGAAGTGTTCAAGGCCAGGTTGGGTGGGGTTTTGAGCAACCTGCTCTAGAGGAAGGTGTCCCTTCCCATGGCAGGGGGCTTGGAGCTAGATGATCTTTAATGTCCCTTCCAACCTAAACAATTCTATGATTCCATGTTTCTATGATTCCCTGTTCCATTGTGCCCACTTCTTTCCTGTTAAAATATGGCTACTGTGGAATTACCAATATGTGAGTTATTAAATTGGATTTAATTGCAACTGGGAACAGTATTCAGCACTGAATTGTATCAAAGCACACATCACTGGTTCATTATACAGTAGTCAAAACTTGACCCAAACTGTTTAAAACAAGGCAATAGTATGCTAAAACTAATTATTCTATTCCCAAATATATGGTCATAAAAGCCTGAACACCCTGACACACACTTGATAACTAACACTAGACTTGTGCCTTCCTCTCTGATCCAAAAGTTGCTTGGGCACCTGGTTGTGATTCTTTGCCTTCTCAGAAATACCCTGAGACCTAGCAGTCAACCGTCTTCATCATTCTCAAAGGGCATTTTAAAAGAGAGCCTCAGAACAAATAAATATTTACACAGTGTGGATAGCCAGCGATCAGGACCCAGATGTGAACTGAGAATAAAAGATATTTGACTGTACAGATATACACTTTAATTTACTGGTTTGGAAGTCCTTCAAACAGTACTATACAGGAGAATACTGCTCGGTGTACTACCATACTACTAATAAATTGAAAGAGCCAGGGCAACAACCTGAACACTCATACTGATGTGATTTTGTCCGGGCCAAATTCAAGTGTAAAAGATGTGAGAAAAGCTACACCAGCTGACCAGACAACAGTCATAGCACGTTACAGACGGTAGACTAGATGTAATCTTACAGTGTACTTATATGCACAGATGTCTCACAAAATTGCATTTGTGGCAGCTTAGTTAGTTATTTTAACTATGGCCAATATGCATGTAAGGGGAAGTCTGCAGTTTTCTGTACACAAGATGTATTTATCATTTTCATCTTTGACATTTTAACATATTTTTTCCATTTATTTTGAAACAAGAACGTTCTGCTTCATCACACAATGTTACTTAGTGGTATCTGTATACCTAAGCCTTGTATATGCACTTGCAACTGTTGCAGTAGCACAGTTGGAAGACCTTGATTTCTCTGAACAATTATTATAGTTTTACCCCTTTCCTTCCTTTTGACAGTCAACAACATTTTTACATTAGGAAGAGTCCAAGGCTACCCATTAGAATCATTTAGTTATGCAAAAGATTGACTGATAAGCATCTTAAATACAACATCAAGATTGTATATCATCCTCTGACAGCAAAGCATACAGAACATTTGAGTGAAGTATTTTAGCATAGTTCTAATACCAGAAGCTTTTAGAGCAAGTTTTTGTTAGGTTAAGTGATAAGAAGCTCATTTGCACACACAAGAGGTGGCACAGAGAAACAATGGCAGGAGCAGTATCCTGTCCTTGCTGCTCCGAGGCCAATCACAGGAGAGCCACCATCCCATCAAAGGCCCCTCTTCACAAACCCAGAGAAGCACAGGGACAAAATGGCAGTCAGGAATCCAAATTGCAGGCTCCCAGGGAATGAATGCCTTGTCTGAACTCATCCAAGGACTGTACCAGCAGAGACATCAGGCCTGTTGGCAATGTATGAAACCCATCAGGATGAGTCATCGAAAGCAGCTTTCCAGCAGTGTTTTGCGGAGGAGCAAGTATGGGAAAAAAAGGAATAAAGGGGTCCATTTCCATGTAAGCAGAGGCTGGTCAGTATGCTTGTTTGGCCAAGCCCTGTGCCTGATCACTGCAGTCAGTCATGTCTCCTCATTAAACTTCACCTTCAGCTGTTTTCTGGTAAGGGTCTCTTTACTCTCTGTGCACGTGTGTGCAGATGAATCTGTGCTGCCAGCAACTGGAGTGAGTACAGGTCTGTGAGTGCGTCTATGATCTCTAGAGGAGGGAGATCATGTTGGGCTAGGTGGTAAAAAAACATGGGAGCTGGGGAGGAATGGATATCTCTGAGGGCCAGCTCTGACAGTGAGAGCACCTGTGAGCCTTTAAGGGTGAGAGCACAGGGGGGCCAGTTATTAGGACCAGAGGAGTCCTGGCCAGCTGTGTGTGTGTCTGTGTGTCTATGTGTTGGTGAGACAGCAAGAGGCTTCAGCGTTGGTGAATCATACGGCCAAAACCAGCAAGTGGGGAGACTGGGATCCAGGTCCAGCTACTGGGCAGGCTGAGTGTCAGCCCAGCTGCTGGAGTGATCCAGATCCACCTTGAACATATGTATTGATACATATTCTCAGTAGTGGACCTTCATCCTGCTCAGTCAGAGAGGGGAGCAGGATGACGTCATTGGTATTGTCTGTGTTCGTGTGAGTGTGTGTCTGGCCATGTATATGTGTATATAAGTGAGTATGTGTGTATATGTAGTGTATGTACCATGAACTATCAATACACACTGAGCCTTGCTAATGGACAGATTAGGGGACTGAGTAGGACTGGGAGAAACCTGGGTCCTAGAGGAGGACCTCCTGCCACAGGAGGTCTGGGTGACACAGAGGAGGAATCTTCTAGGTTCCCAAGTTCATATGATCAGGTAAGCTCAACAGCATGAAAAGAGAGTGTAAGGTGTTTGGGAAGATGATGGCTATTTTTCTTTCTATGACATTATTTCATCAGGAGTGAATGCTTGCAGAGCAAGCCTCTCAGAAACAGCAGGCCTTATGTGATTTTTTGAATGTGCCATAAGACTAGCGTGTGCTGGATTATAAACTAAGTGAATTAAAGGAAGAATGATAAAAATCCTTTGCAAATAATTAAAAAGCTAGTTTTCTGTTAAGAGGAGCATCTTTTCAGGTCATAGACTTGTAACTATAAAAATATTGGCATTTTGTTACACATTTTCATCATTGGTACATTTCAATTTTAGCTTTGTTCTTTGCATATCTTTCAAGGTCTATCCATATTCTAGAATACTTTATGAGCAGCTGAGGAACTAACAGGTTATCTCTTCATTTGCAATGGTTGTCCACGTTACATGTCATGCTATATGTAACTGTGCAGATGGAGCTATTTTCCTGCTGACAGGGTGTTTGCTGTTCCTTTCTCTGAATGAAAAATAGTTTAAGACACATCCTTAGCATTTCCATTTCCAACTGACTACATGAAAGGGTGCAATAGCCTCCCCTGCAAATGCCTTGGAGCACATGCCTCGTCAAACTGTGTACATGTAAAACATTCAAAACATGTGTCCTCTCAGTAATTTCATTTTTAAACTACATCAGACAGCTTCCTCACTATATGACTATTTGCCCATGTTATTCTGAGCCACTTAATCCATAACTGAATTACAGTGACCATGTACTGACTATGGAACACCTTTTTGCAACTTGTCTAGGTCTGTTTATTATAGGAAAATACTCATTTTCCATGAGTTAAGAGTGAACATAGTTCATTCTTTAATGTAGTTCAAATGGATATTTCAAAACAAAAGGATTTAAAATATTAATAAAATAAGATTCTAATAAGTGTTCAACCATTTACTAGTTAAAATCTCCTGCACCATGCACATTTACCTAATGAATGGCCTACTTCAATAAATATTTCATACAAACAAATCATATCTAGGTTTCTTTCAAGTGTTTGTTTGGGTTTGTTTTTGTTTTTGTTTTTTTTTTTTTTTTTAATTTATTTATGGCTATGTTACATAGTTAAAAAGCTGAGCTTTGAATAAATCAGATGACAGAAATCTTAAGTGAAATCAAATTATGAAGACTATTATTTGAGAGAGTGTATATTTATTGAAATCCTTTCAATTTTTATTTTTGCTTCACCATTGTTTTATGTAGTTTCTCACCACTTTTACTCCAACAGAATCTGTAATAAATGTTAGGTACCAAGTTTCAACATAGAGGATACATTTTATAATGTGAAGAATGCATCATTACCATGTGTGTTAACACATTGGTAAAGACATAGAACTAGTAAGTACCTTAAAATTTCTCTCTGGCACTATAATTTCCTATGATATTAACTTAAAATTTAGTAAGTATTACTTAATACAAAAAATTAACTTTAATACCATAAGTACTTGTCAAAATCCTTTAAACTAAAGATAATAAACATTAACATCTTACAGAGAAAAGCCTCTGCATTTCCACAGCTTCAAAATTATATTTTTTTATGACGGTATTTCAGATCTACATCTATATTTCTGAAAGGTTTCTGGCAGATGGAAAAACAAGTGAAGAAGAGTTTTCAAGTCTAAAACATAACTGTCTTTTAATATGTGTTACATCATGGTTTGAAAAATATGAACTCTGACAAAATCAACAGTAATATTATCATTGTCCAGGGAAGTGGTTGAGTCACCATCCCTGGAGGTATTTAGAAGATGTGTAAGTGTGGGGCTTAGGGACACTGTTTAGTGGTGGACTTGGAAGTGCTAGGTTAACAGTTGGACTTAATAGAGTCACAGAATCATAGAGTCATTTAGATTGGAAAAGACCTTTAGGATTAGGAGGAACTGGTTGCAAGCAAGGAGGAGGGCTCTCAAAGGCCTGAAGAGCCACCAAGGTTAACTCGCCTCAGGCCAGCCATCAAAACTGACCCTGAAAAGAAAAATCGAAGGGTCATTATTGTAGGTGACTCCCTGCTGAGGGGAGCAGAGCACCTGATATGCAGACTGAACCCACTTCATAGAGAGGTCTGCTGTCTCCCTGGTGCCCAGGTAAAGGACATCATAGGTAAACTCCCCACCCTTGTGAGCCCTTCAGATTATTACCCACTTCTGGTCTTTCAGGTGGGAAGTGATGCAGTAGCAATGAGAGTCTCACAATCATTTAAAAATATTTCAGGGCCTTAGGGCAACGGGTAAAGGGATCAGGAGCTCAGGTTGTGTTCTCCTCCATCCCTCTGACATCAGCGATGGACGAGGGAATATATAGGAAGAGTCAACAGGTCAATTCATGGCTCCAGGACTGGTGTCATAGACAGGGCATTGGGTTTTACGAGCACGGCTTGGTATATGAGGCACCAGAGCTGTGAGCAGCTAATGGGATGCACTTATCCCAGAGGAGGAAAAGGATTCTGGGGCAGGAGTTGGCAGGCCTCATTGACAGGGCTTTAAAGTAGATTTGAAGGGGGGAGGGGTCAATAATTTCATGCTTGCTTGTGACAAACAGTGGGGCAGCAGCACACCAGGGGCAGAAGGATGGAGTCCTAGTAAGGGCTCTCAACTTGTTGCCCTTAAGGCAAGCCGGAGATGATGCACCGGCACACCCCAAGGGAATCAAGGGGTATTCGCGCAAGAGGGTGACATGGCCAGCCCAGCTGAAGTGCCTCTACGCGAATGCACGCAGCTTGGGCAATAAACAGGATGAATTAAGGGCCACTATGCTGCTGGAGAGCCATGACATAGTGGCTGTTACTGAAACTTGGTGGGATGATTTCCATGACTGAAATGTAGGGATAGATGGATACAAGCTCTTTAGAAAGGACAGGCAGGGTAGGAGGGGAGGAGGCATTGCCGTCTACATCAGTGACCAGCTAGAATCAATGGAGTTCCACATGGGGAAGGATGAGGAGCTTGTTGAGAGTGTATGGGTTAAGAATAAAGGGAAGGCAGGGGAAGGTGATGTTACAGTAGGGGTCTGCTACAGGCCACCTAACCAGCACAGCCAAGCAGATGAGGCCCTCCATAGGCAGACAGAAGTGGCTTCGCGTTCACAGGCTCTGGTCCTCGTGAGGGATTTCAACCACCCTGCATCTGCTGGAGGGACAACACAGCAAGGCAGCAGCAATCCAGGATGTTCCTGGAATGCATAGATGACAACTTCCTCCTCCAAATGGTAGAGGAAACAAGAAAAGGTGCTATGCTGGACCTCGTTCTCACCAACAAGGAAGGGCTGGTGACCAACGTGAGGCTCAGGGATAACCTTGGCTGCAGTGACCACAAAGCAATAGAATTCAAGATCCTCAGGGCAACTAGGAGGATATATTCCAAGCTTATGACCCTGGACTTTAGGCATGCAAACTTTGATTGCTTCAGGGATCTGCTGGCCAAAGTGCCATGGGACAAAGCCCTAGAGGGAAGGGGGGCCCAGGACAGCTGGTCAGTATTCAAGGATCACCTTCTCCATGTCCAGGAGCAAAGTATAGCAACAAAGAGGAAGGCAGGAAAGAATGCTAGGAGACCTGCCTGGATGAACAAGGAGCTCCTGGATACACTGTCACACAAAAAGAAACTTTATAAGGAGTAGAAGAAAGGACAGATAGAATGGAGGCATATAAGGAAGCTGTCCGAACAGCAACAGACCTGGTTAGAAAAGCTAAAGCTCAGTTAGAATTAAATCTAGCCAAGGAGACCAAGGGAAAGAGCAAAAAATTCTATAGGTACATTAATGGTAAGAGGAAGACTAGGGAAGGTGTGGGCCCCCTCAGAAAGGAAATGGGGGAGCTGGTGGCAAGTGATATGGAGAAGGCCGAGGTTCTCAACGACTTCTTTTCCTCAGTCTTCACTGTCAAGGGCTCCAGCCCCACTCCCAGAGTCACAGAAGACAATGGCAGCGGTTGGAAAGAACTGCTCATTGTAACTGAAGATCAGGTTCGTGACCATCTGGTGAACCTGAAAGTGAACAAGTCCATGGGACCTGATGGGATACACCCATGGGTACTGAAGGAACTGGCGGATGAGGTTGCTAAACCACTCTATTATATTCCAAAAGTCATGGCAGTCTGGTGAGGTCCCCACTGACTGGAAAAGGGGAAACATAGTCCCCATTTTCAAAAAGGGAAAGAAGGAGGAACCAGGGAGCTATAGGCCCGTCAATCTCACCTCCGTGCCTGGTAAGATCATGGAGCAGATCCTCCTGGAGGTACTGCTGAGGCAGAAGAATAACAAAGAGGGGACTGGGTACAATCAACATGGCTTCACCAAGGGCAAATCGTGCCTGACAAACCTGGTGGCCTTCTATGAGAAGGTCACAACATCAATAGACAAGGGGAGAGCAAGTGACATCATCTACCTGGACCTGAGCAAAGCCTTTGACACTGTCCCACATGACATCCTGATCTCGAAGCTGATAAAATATGGCTTTGATGGACTGACAATTCAGTGGATAAAGAACTGTCTTGACGGCCGCACCCAAAGTGTGGCTGTCAATGGGTCCATGTCCAAGTGGAGGCCAGTGACAAGTGGATTCCCTCAAGGATCAGTACTGGGACCGGTCTTGTTTAACATCTTCATCAGCAACATGGACAGTGGCATAGAGTGCACCCTCAGCAAGTTTGCCAATGACACCAAGCTGTGTGGGGCGGCTGACACGCTGGAGGGAAGGGATGCCATCCAGAGGGACCTTGACAGGCTGGAGAGGTGGGCCCATGCCAACCTCATGAAGTTCAACAAGACCAAGTGCAAGGTCCTCCATCTGGGTCAGGGCGATCCTAAGCACCGATATAGGCTGGTCAGTGACTGGCTTGAGAGCAGCCCTGGAGGACTTGGGTGTGCTGGTAGACAAGAGGCTCAACATGAGCCATCAGTGTGCACTAGTGGCCCAGAAAGCCAGTTGTATCCTGGGCTGCATCAGGAGAGGCATGGCCAGCAGGTCAAGGGAGGTGATTCTCCACCTCTACTCCACTCTCGGGAGACCCCACCTGGAGTACTGTGTCCAATTCTGGACCCCCTACTACAAGAAAGATATGGATGTGCTAGAACATGTCCAGAGAAGGGCCACAAGGATGATCAGAGGGCTGGAGCCCCTCTCCTATGAGGAGAGACTGAGGGAGCTGGGGTTGTTCAGTCTGGAGAAAAGAAGGCTCCGAGGAGACCTTATAGTGGCCAACCAGTATCTTAAGGGGGCCTATAAGAGAGCTGCTGAGGACTTTTTAGGATGTTGAGTAATGGTAGGACTAGAGGGAATGGATTAAAACTAGAGATGGGATGATTCAGACTGGACGTTAGGAAGAAGTTCTTCACCATGAGGGTGGTGAGACACTGGAACGGGTTGCCCAGAGAGACGGTGGAAGCCCCGTCCCTGGAAGTTTTTAAGGCCAGGCTGGATGGGACTCTGAGCAACCTGATCTAGTGGGAGATGTCCCTGCCCATGGCAGGGAGGTTGGAGCTAGATGATCTTTAAAGTCCCTTCCAATCCTAACAATTCTATGATTATGAAGTCTGACTGTTAATTTAAGCACCACAGCTGCACATCTTTTAAATACCTCCACGAATAGTTGAATAGTTGAATGACTCTGAAGCATCTTTTTATTTTCTTAGAAATAGAGAAGTTTGTTGTGTTTTTTGTTTTTTTTTTTGGTTTTTGGTTTTTTCTGTTAGAAACAATGCTTGAATTTCCTTGTATCATCAGCTCTAGTTTCATGTAATCATGGGTTTAACATCCCATCAGTAATAACTAGGATGTTGGGTTTTTCTTCTTTTTTTTTTTTTTTTTTTTTCCGTTCAAACAACAGTTAGCCTTTTGGAAATTATTGCTTGATTTACTGAATCATGCAAAGTCATATCTCTACTTTGCCCTGAAAACATAAATTTTCTTCCTTATAGGCACTATATCTTTGCTTTTTGAAAAATGCTATAATGACAGTCACTGTCATGTTGATTAAATCAATTATAAATATATAAATAATATGTAGATGTGACCTTGAATCATGATGGCCTTATCTATTTATTCTATATTTGTCCAACATACTATATCCTATGTAAAATACCATGATAAACGTATGTGATTTAACTATCCTTTAATACCAAAACTTGTAAGTGTACAAGGTGATTATAATTGCAGCTCCTTCATGTGGCACTAGATTTCTTAAAAATAAATTTTAAATATACCATTTTACATGTCTGTGATGGTTGAAATAATTTATGCAAAGATAATAAAGAAACTTAAAATCCTTTGATTCTCAAAATGATAGCTAAAGGTAATGAATGGTTGTTTAAGGTCAAACGCACAGATCTGAACTTCACGCAGAATTTGTTTTGAGGTAAAGAAATTTTCTTATAAAAATGCTTCTCATTAATCCCCATTTCTAAATTTTTGTTTGTGCTGTCTATGCAAATTCAGCTGTTGCTTTGCATTCTATGAAAAGTCTCCAAACTTTAAGCAATAGTTTTAACATATATTTTATAGAGAAATATATATTTTTTTAACTCCATCTTTGGCTTTGGGCTAACAGGTCAGGGAGACCAAAAAATGTCTTTCCATTTCTGCTATACATTTCTGAAATACTGCTTCTGCAAATGCCTCACAGGAGGCCAAATCCTCCCTATGTGCTGAAGTCCTTCTCAGCCTATTCTTCCAGAGACAGACCCTGGTCTTTGAAAAATCTCTACTGAGAGATTTTCAGATTCTTTTCTAAGGCTCTGTCTTGTCTCTATGTTGCTTTAGTCTCACTTGCAAACAGTACTCAGACAGCCTTTGTGAGAACTTTCCTAGATGTGGCAGACATTTGCTGTTGATATATCCATTAGTGAACCTTTTTAGAATTTCTCCTTTTATGCTGTTTTCTTGTCTAAAACAGAAGTGGAAACTAGAATATAGAAATATGCTTTCAGAGGGGGGAAAAAAACCCACAACAAAACAAACAAACAAACGAGAAGCCACAAGAGTTTTTGTATTTCAGATTTGCAATACTGAGTACTTTTTGAGAACATAACAACATTTTTTGATTTGTGAGCTTATTGTTTGCTTCTATTAGGATACTTTAGTTTAAGTTCTACATCGAAGGTGAAAGTTATTTGAATGAGAAAGTTATTCATAACCATTGCTTACTATGATATCTATGATATCCCAGGGAAACCTGGGAGTACCTCAGATACCTCCTGACTCCAAATCTGCGTGGAGTCCAGAAGTGCATCAGTATCCCCTTAACTGTAAGGGAGGGAAAGAGAAGATGAAAGCAATATAGCAACCAGAATTATTTTATGTAACTGTGGATATAGCTAGTAAGACTATCAGAAGACTTAAACATGTCATGAGAAATATCGAAAAGCCCTACACATTCCTTCATATTAACCTGCCTGTTTTTCCCTTTGTGCTGACAGACCAAATTTTTAACTTGCTCCCTTTTCTGGCTCTAGCATGGTAATCTAGCATCTATCATATTTGTAATTGTATAAAGAAATTATCCAAAGTTCTACTCTTTTGTATCCAGCTGAAAAATCAGGACCTTAAAACAGAAGCTCTTACTAAGTGAGCATTGCCTTTTGTTAGCAAGTTCAGAATAAATGCCTGTACCTCGACCTCCTGGATTTTCCTGCTATAATATTGACAATAACAAAATAGCACATTGCCATAAAAAAATGTAACAATTACTATGAGGTTTCAAGGAAATGGAGACTTTCTAGGACGTTAAATTGTTCAGTACAAAGTCTAAGGACATGATAATGTTTAAAGGGTTGTTTCAGCATTGCTAAAAATAAGTTAAAATCATTTATACTCTTACATCAGATTCTTCCTGGACATCTCCTTGATTTTATAGTGCTTAGGACTTAATTTTAGTCTTGGAAAGTGACAGCAAAAGCACATGGATATTTACATGTGGGTTTTTTTTTTAAAACTTCTTTTTTACTGAGGGTGGGAATTCAAGCAAAGGATTTAAATTGACTTTATACCCTTAAGAATCTTGTACATGTCTTCATTTTTTCCTTGCCTTGCCTTACCTTTTTGTTGTGGTCTGTTCATCACATTCAGTGACATTTAAGCTTTTATCCCTTTTCTTTTTTTCATTAGGAACACATAATAAAACCAAGGGGCAAAACACATTCAAGTTAATTTGTTCTTTTTTGTCATCCAGTGTCTTTTTGCCTGTTGCTACTTTTGCCATTTTTTTTTCCCTAAAAAAAGTCTAAATTTCAAGAAGTTCCTCTGAGTCAATTAGACAACTATTTGGTTTTTTTTCTGCACAAACACTTTCCTGTCACTTATCTTGGTCTTGTTAATTTTATCTCTGTATTTCTGGTTTTTAAACTATTTGTTTGTTTGTTTTCATCCAGTATTTTCCAGCTTAAAACCAATAACCAATTTTATTCAATGGAAAACTATCCATATTTCAAATATTTCCTCAGAGGAAAATAAAATAATTTAAACTTCATCTGAAAAAAAAAAAATATTATTACCAGAAATAGATCTTTACGATGCCTTACATCTTTACCTTTGGATCAATTTGTCTGCCACAAGGCCATCTGCAGATTCTAGGTTAGGAATGATAAATCGCAAGACATTCCTAGAGAAGCGAGTCTTGTGACTTACCAATACAGTTCAACAGATCACCAGTTTTGGGGAAAGTCCTCATTACTACGATTTGATGAATCTCTTTAGGCCTATCTGGGACAAATTTTCTGATCTTAATTTTCTTAACATATTCTCTTTGTTTCCAATGAAAAAAAACTTCCCTAGATATTCCAGCATTCAGAACATAACATATAAAAACCACACAGATGACGACCTGTAAGAGAGGAAGTAAAAGCTCATTATGGCAGGAATAAGCTACTGTGCACATTTCTCCTTAATGCATGTAGTACTTGAAATCCACCAGTTCATGAGCAAATGGGTAATCATCATGCCTGCCTGGGCAAAAGTTATCAACAACTGTGTTAATAAATAAGATTATGATGAAATAAGACCTAAGTTCTCATTTACATTAGCAAGTAAACCTGGCCAAGTGATCCAAACCATAAAACAATAAATGTTCATTATCATCAATACCATACTATTTCCTCTACAGAATCTGAATACATTTTAAAGCCAACTTCTATTGATCAAGTAATAACATGTTTTTGAAAGATATTTAATGCAATACGCTATCTGATAATACAGTTCTGAAAAGCAGTTCCACAGATTTTAGGAAATTTGTGCACTGTGAATTGTATCTGTTGAATCATAAACATTCATTTGGAACATAATTTATATTTCAACTTCTAACCTTTCTTCTCTTGATTTGATCTATGCTGTACATAATCTCTAAAAATGTGTATTTCATTTCTGTCTTTCTTAAATGTCTCCATCTGTCTTACCAATTTAGTTGTGGATGTAAACCAAATAGTTGCACGTTTGTTTTTTTTTTTTTTTTTCCCTTCTCACTGCATTTTGTTTGCTTTTTGTTTGCTTCACATTCTACTTAAATTTTTGAGCAGATTGATTTCTAGGGAGCACATTTAGTAGCCATTTTTGGGGAAATGTTTACAGTTTAACTATAAATAATGAATTGTGTGAGGATAGCAAATACTGAGTTGATAGAAAGTGAAGTGTTTATAACTACTGATATATCCTTTGTGTGTAAAACATGACAGAAAGTGCCTGGCAAAAAATCTGAGGGTATGGTATATATTTCTTGGGACCAATTAGTTCTACCTTGTAACAAAAAAGGAACCTATCTCTGCTTTCAGGCTTCTAATGTGCCTGTGTACACTGCTGCTTGGGATATCATTCCTGGAATGCATTTTTTTTTCCTTGCCCATAAGTGCAAACTGAAAGAAAAATTTCTTTTAACACACCTTGCTAGACACAAAAAAAAGGCAGATAGGTATGTTCATATGCAGACTTGTTGTTTATTTTTGTATAGAGTGGATGGAAATATTTGCTAATGTATGTGTTAAAGAAATAGCGTCCAGAAGTTAAGACCTTTCATGCTTTTTAAATTATTATCCTTTTCCACTTTTGGAATTAAACACAGAAGTATCATCCTAGGGACAAGCTCTCTTTCTCAGTGAAGGATATGTCCAAATGAAACCTATTAATGACTCCCTCTGTGATCTTGTTTAAACCCCAGGCTTGCTGTCATTGTGCCTGCGGGAGGAGGAAAAAGTAAATAACATCTGATCATCTGAAGGAAACCTGAAACATTCTTGGTACTAATTATGTATTTTCTTCTTTAGACTTTCACTTTTTTTCTTCCACTCTTCTGACACTGTCTTCTACATAATCATTCTTTATCACATATTCAAAAAAGTAAAAAAAAAAAAAACACGGATATGTGATGCTCCAAGTTGGAAATCAATTGTAGGCTTCCGTCAAAGAAATAAGGTCAAAAAGGAAATGACAGAGTTAAGAATCTGAGAAGTTGCTGTTACTAAAATTTATGTTCAGTTCAGGAAAAAAAGCTATATTGTTGAGACAGGAATTTTAGAATTTTCATATGCAATCCAGATTAAAGTCTAGGTTAATGTTTTCAGTATTTTTGTTTTCAGTATTTTTGTTTTCTAAATAACTCAATGTTCCATGAAAATTTCTTGAATTTTAATTTTAATAAAAGTAATGCAGAACTACATAAGTCTTTTATTAAGGAATCATTTCAGTGGTATATATGTGTAAATTTAAACCACTGGAACTTAAATATCTTCTATATAAGCCTAATTTTAATGGAATTTACCTGACTTTCAACTAAGGTGACTGTGGTAATCCAGCTGTTTTGAGAAACATTTGGACAAATAACCCTGTATTTTCGGTAGTCAGACAAAATACATCTGTCATCTGCCCATACATACTTGTATACGTTATTTCTGTATTTATTAATTACATGACTGACTAGAATCTGACACCAAATTATTGCAAAATAATTGCCATCTCACTGATCCAAGTCATGTTTTTTTGGTTGTTTTTTTCTGTAGGATGGGTTATAATAAGAGGGAGATGTTGAGACTCAGGTGAGAATGAGATTCTTCTACCAGGGTTGCTACTGTTGGGGCTGGGAAGGCACTGCTTAGCTTCACCACCCTGATGGGCCTCATCTAGGACCCACCTGCCCAGGGCCCAGGACCTCATTTTGGCTCATCTGGGCCCCTGGTGACAACACTCCTTGGGATACCCATGCCCAGCCCAGTGTCTAGTCCTGCCTCCGGGCCTGGTATTCGCTTTCTTGAATCATAGAATCACAGTATGGTTCAGGTTAGAAGGTACCTTAAGGATCAACTAGTTCCAACGCCCCTGCCATGGGCAGAGGCACCTCCCACTAGACCAGGCTGCTCAAAGCCCCATCCAACCTGGCCTTGAACATTTCCAGGGAAAGAGCATCCATAATTTCTCTGGGCAACCTATTCCAGTGCCTCACCACCCTCACAATAAAGATTTTCTTCCTAATATCTAATCTAAATCTCCCCTATTTCAGTTTAAAACTGTTACCCCTCATCCTATCACTACAGTCCCTCTTAAAGAGTCCCTCCCTATCTTTCCTGTAGGTCCCCTTTAGGTACTGGGAGGCTGCTATAAGGTCTCCTTGGAACCTTCTCTTCTCCAGGCTGAACAACCCCAATTCTCTCAGCCCGTTCTCACAGCATAGGTGCTCCAGCCCTCTGATCATCTTCATGGCCCTCCTGTGGACCCGTTCCAACAGGTCCATGTCCTTCTTGTGCTGAGGACTCCAGAGCTGGACACAGTACTCCAGGTGGGTTGTCACCAGAGCAGAGTAGAGGGGTCACCAGAATTATGTGTTTTAACAGCACTACTGGCTAGACAGCACAGGAAAGAATCACTTTCAAGACAGACCTAAGCAATCGACCAGCTTCAATAAGATGTGAAGTTAATAGTCCTTTCTTTTTGCAACATTTGGCAAACTTTGGCGGTATGCAATTCAATTCAATTTTTTAGATGCCTGTTACTTATGAGTTGTATTGAGAATGCCCAACTTCATATTTTTGAATAGTCTATATGGTTATGTATGTAAAAATTGGGTGTCCAAATGCTCGGTACAGTAACCCATACTGTCATGAAGGCCATTGGACATATTTTGTATGTTTGAAAGTGTGACTAGTGGCAGCTATTGTCATGATTTATCTAAATGTTAGCCAAGACATATGCCACCTGAGTCTAGTTGCATTAAGTGAGACAAAAAATGGACCCAGAGAGATGTCCTCTGCAGAGCCACCAGAACAAATTCAGGGGTCTAGTTCTGCCTTTCTGTTTCCTGCTTTTTTTTGCAGTAGGTTTGATAATAACTTTGAGCTTTGAGTGGTGGAAACAAGGAGGTGGGGAAAGGTTCGATGTATGAAAATCTTGGAGAAAAAAGATGTCTTGATGAAGATGTATTTTTTGACATTTTTCTGCCCCTCACTTTGGCAGAAAAGGAGGTTAGGGGAAGAGAATGATCCCAATTTTGGGTGGAGGATGGGATAGAAATTTGAAGGAATACTTTGTAATTTCATTTGCAGAAAACACTGCACAAAAATTAGATTTTTTTTTTTCGTAAAATATTCCAGTACATAAAATCTCTGCTTTTCAACCAGTAATAAAGCTGCTAAATTCTACCACAGAAGAACTTTATGCATGGTTCTCTTTTAAGACTATTACATTTAAAAATTATTCAGAAGTAAGGCAATAAGTTGAATTTAAATACAAGTGCTTCTATGAGTATTATAAGCAATAAAAACATTGCAGGTTGGAGAACATTACTGTATTTCTCAAACTTCATTAACAAAAGTGTTAATTAAGTTAAGACTATCAAAGTTCTTAATGATGATGGTGCATTAAAAGAAACTATGTATGTTCCCCTTGAAGATTCTGGTCATCAAGAATCCTCTAACTGATGAAGGAAAAAAAAAAAATAAAAAAGATAATCTTTTTACTTACTCATCATCAAGAGACAATAGAACTTGAACTCCCTGACTACATTTATTCAGAGAATAAGCTTACTTTATCATAGTACTCAACTGTATGCTTAATTCACTATATCATTTATAGGATACATAACAGACTTGTTGAAATATCAGCTGTCTTCTTGCCAAATCCTGAAATCTCAGTAGTGGGTCTTGATAGCCACATTTTCTGCATATTAGAGGTATAGTACAAATACAGCAATCTGTATTGCTTCATTATGACATATAAATCCAGATGTAAGGAAGAAAGGAATTAATTTAAGCATAAGGAGGATAAAATTTGTAACACAAAATGTTTTCCCATAGCTGTATGAGATTAATTCCATTAATCATTTCTATTAATTCTTCAGATATTAAATTGTTCCTGTCACCACTTACCAAAACAGCATGAAGCTGTGCATCTAAAGTTAACCTCTTCTCATAGTTTAAATACACCAGGTTTTACAACACAAGGAATATCATCTGAATGTTGACTAACTAAAGATTCTGACTAACTCTTGAAGGTAATATACCACAATTTTCAAGCACATGATAATTACATGAGGTACATGTATTTAAAATATCAGTAAACACCATTAAAGTGAATACTCTCAATAGCATATATACTACTTGTTATATATTTGTCTAAAGTTATGTTTTTGATTTTTTGAGTGGCTACTTTTCAATCAATTGAGATACTGAACCTATTCTAGCTGTGAAGTACATTGGTGACAAGCATATATTTTTTGAGGAACTTTGATTTCCTTTTGGTTTCTTTTTATTTTTTTTTAACTGAAAAGCTTTTTTTTTTTTTCCAGGTCTTTGTAGGTTGAATAAATTATTCCCTCATATTTAATAGAAAAGTGTAAGAACTTCTGTAGTAGGCTTTATTTTGGACTCCTGATCAGAAAAGACTTATAATTCTTCATCACCTAGAATTTTATTTTATGCTGTAATTTGTTCTCTTTATAACCTGTACTAGTCTGCTCAATGTATTAATGGAGTGGATTCCGTATTCTGTATGAATATGAAGAAAATCTACCTGGAACAGGATTATATTTTTTTATATCTATAGATTTTTTTTTTTTTTTTTGTCTTCTTGATGTATGTTTTCCTGAAATAGAACAGCTAGCTACAATAAATTAAAAAATTACAATGTGGAAGAAAATAATTCTAAATGCATTCCTACTAAAAAATATAACTTTTCTTACCATGCTAATCCTCTCAGTTCATACGGAGCAATATCCCCTCTAATTACACTCCAGTGTTACAACTCTTATTCTATGCAGTGTGGAATATTTAATACATTACTTAGTAGATATTCATGCTAGTTTCAATATCATTGATACTACTTATCTCAACTAGTCTGGTAGAGTTTTATCTTAATAGAATGGAATTAAGTTCCTTTTCAAAAGCAACTTGCTTTGATTTGACTTAAGCAGTCAAAATTGTACTTGTTGGACTTGTACCCATTGTACAAGTGTATCTTCAAGGGGATAGATCAGCTATTTACTGTACTCCCCCCGCCCTTTATAAAACCTATTATATTCATTATTATTATAAATAATAGTAATTATTATTATCAGATTTAGGCACAGGAAACTTATGTTCTGGTACCCTCCGTAGCAAATCAAGATGTCTCTAAAGGGCTTCCTTCCACCCCCAAAAAAAGTAACTAAGGTGAGAAGCTGAAGCTTATGATTTTTGACATTCACATTCTCTATTTCAGAAGGATCTTGGACATCTTCTTTGGAATACCTACACAATAATTATGGCTTTAAAATGATATAATGGGTAAAGACATGATATCAACTTAGAATAAACTGACAAATGAAAGCACATGTTCTTACAGAACTTGGATATGTTTACTAATTTTATATAAATATTTGCACATAAAACTGGAATGAGATCAACAAAAATTTTGTAATCAAGTCATATCTTCATACCTCACAGATAATACTTGTACACTCCTACGTTGAAGTCTGTCAAAATATGAGAATTTGAAGAGGAAAGTGTGGTGGATTTCTAGCAAAATACATTCCATTATCTAATCTACATATCTAGATACAGACACATATGAATATATATTTTCTATAGTAAGATTGGCTATGTACTTTTTTAAAATTAATTCTTAAATTTGTCAGGAACTTAACAATAAAGGTGTGAAGGACATGTCACCCCAGCCTCTGGAAATTTATTATCTTTGTATAGGGACAAGTCAAAGTTTCAGTTGGAAAAACATATATTGGTTCATTGAATACAGTGCTTTTCCTTACCTATGATTTTAGGAAGTTCTTGGTGTGGGGGAAAGAACACAAAACCAAAAAGCAAAACACCCAAACACACACACACAAAAAAACCCCCATAAATAACCAAAACAACAGCAAAACCCAAAAAAACAACAGTGAAAGATGGAATTACCTCTAAATGTAGGTTACACCAACTTTTTCCTTTTATGAAAGGAAATTAAATTTACAGTTCTTCTAAGAAAGTTAACAACATCAGAATCTTCAGAGGCTCTGTCAGTTCACCATAAGCCAGGAGGTTAAAAATATCCTTTACTCTGATAGACGGACAGATAATAGTTTGAATCCTACCAGTTTTGTCCTAATGGGACATGTGTATGCAAAGAAATGAGAACATCCCTTTATTCAGACTCTTGGAGGCATCAAGTTGTTCAGACTTGCAGGTAGGTTGCAACTACTACTGTAACTCCTTTAAGGTAAAAAAATAAGGTTGTTTCAATCACTAGAGGCAGGAGGAACAGCTGAATTCCTGTTTCCTTAATATTAAGAAATCATTAACTAAGAAGGAATAAATGTATTTATACAAGATACCTTACACTGTACAATGTATCTTCTCTATCCTACAGCTACTCATATGAAAGTCACAGCTGTTTTATGAAGCTGCAGCACTTAGAAAGTATCTGAAAGTGGAAAAAGCAGATACCTGAATCTAACACAGGAGTTTAAACTCACTGACAACCTCAGAATTTGGGACAGATGATTGGTTCAGTACTGGTGTAGGTCAGGACTGTGGAATAGCAGAATGGTTGCATATGTGACCCTCCATAGGATCAGGCAGATAGCGCTATATAGTTTGTTGTTGTTTTTTTTTCCCCAAGGTGCTATGAATGAGGAAAGACATTGAGTCAATGATGGACAGAGTTTCAAAAAGCTATTAAAAAAAATCTAATACCTGGTCCATATATTCAGTCCTGTAAGAGAATACTTACATTCTGGTGGATGCTTTAATTTAATTTTCAGACTGAAGTAATTGCCTTTTGAAACATTTGTAGGTTTGAGTTGGCATATTTACTTTTTTTTTTTTTTTTTTTTTTGGTAATATCCAAAGATTTGTACTGTCCTGATTAGGAAAAATAAAACAATTAAGATATAATTTTCAAAATGCCAGCATTTTCTAAGCAATATTTGTCAACTATATAGGTTTTACAAATCTCCTCTGTTCTGTAATAATCTTGTGCAGTGACTGTGCACATTCACAATTTATGTGTATTTGTGGTACGTATGGGCAATCAAACTCTGAAAATAACATTAATTTTACAGAGCAAAGGAAAAATAAACCTCCATGGCTTTCTAGTGGAAAGAACTGAGGATAATCAGAATGCATTGAAAAGATAATTAGTAGAAAGTGCTGATACAATTGCCAAGGATGGGTACAGCTGTCTGTGCCTACAAGGAGATACAGCCATCTGTATGCACAACAGCTTCATTGCTGTATGACAGCTTCCTTCTGAAAACAGCACAGCTGAGTTGGGAATAAACGAGGGGGAAAAAAAGTCACTTTTCAATTAAGCTAGTAATTTATTTGTGCTGTAATACTGTAGACTATGTTTTTCCCATCCTTTTTCAGACGTTATTTGAAGTTTTGCTTCTTTTTGAAGATGAAGAAGACTAGGCCTGAGGGCTTGCTTGTCTCCTCAAATTACATGACTCCATCTGTTTAAAGCCTTAATGCTTAAATAATGCTTCAATGTACAGAATTCATGTTAATAGTTATAATTCCATTTAGAATGTATAGGAATAAGTTCTAACATCATTTCCAGAACAAATTGTTTGGTGGGGCTGGGAGAGAGGGGACCTTTCATATTGGGTTCAGGCCAAAAGTAATTAAGAAAATATTCCAAAATAAGCTATTCATAACATTTGTAGACTCAAATGTTTAATGTAAGTGTGAATAAAAACATTTTATGTTTGTGGATTTTCATCTGAAATGCTGTTAAAATCCCAGTCTAAAAAGTCCTGCCAGAGGACTGGATATGCTGTGATTATCAGTAACTTTAACTAAACTAGCAACATTACCAGTAGAAACACAATGATAACTTAAACATTGGCAGTCCATCCTCTGTCAGGAATAATCTGACTTCTTTCATCATACATCACCTTTGGAGGGTGAGGGAAATTCATCCCTACATAAACCATTGGTTCAAGCACACAAGCAAATTTCATACCCTTGGTTTTATTTATTCAAGGTTTTAAGTTTCTTAATGAAACTTTAACAGGTAGAAATATTTTCCCCAAAACTAACCTTCAAGTGTAATCACAGGACTCCAAAAGCTCTATCTATATTGCTGGCATGTAGTTCCTATTTGTTAAGCCACCTCAGTTCCTATTCAAAGATTGTAAATCCTTTGATATTGAATGGATTTTAACACATTGATTCATTTTTTAACAAGAGATGGAGGTTACTTCATCCTGTTCTTTCCCTCCTCAGCTCTGTTCTTCCTATTGGTCCAGCTTTAAGTTCAGAGTTGGTTTAGTTCTTACAATACTCTAAACCATTTTAAGACATGGTGTACTAATGTACAGACATCAGAATATGGCTGGTTTATGCATAGTCAGAAATATTTTTTTTCATGAGAAAAGTCCATGTTTTACAATATTAAAACAAAATAAACTTCCAAATATGTCTTCAGAAACAAAAACAAAATCTTATAAAAATTTACATTCTTAATGAAATTTTATTTCTGGAATGCTCAACTTAGATCTTTAAATTCAAATATTAAATATAGCATATGCACATGTAATGGAAGTATTTATATTATGTTTATAATTAAGCAATAAGAGAGAAATGTAAACAGAATAAAATGGAAACAAAGTAATACAACATGATTAATCTGATCAAACATGAGAAAAAACTTCTTTACGGTGAGGGTGACAGAGCACTGGAACAGGCTGCCCAGGGAGGTTGTGGAGTCCCCTTCTCTGGAGACTTTCAAGACCCGCCTGGATGCAGTCCTGAGTGATGTGCTCTAGGCAATCCTGCTTTAGCAGGGGAATTGGACTAGATGATCTCTAGAGGTCCCTTCCAACTCTGAAAAATTCCGAGATTCAAATATTTTTTATTTTTTTTTTTATATAGAAC
Source organism: Chroicocephalus ridibundus (assembly GCF_963924245.1). Taxonomy (NCBI): domain Eukaryota; kingdom Metazoa; phylum Chordata; class Aves; order Charadriiformes; family Laridae; genus Chroicocephalus; species Chroicocephalus ridibundus. Next base: position 53,615,603 of record NC_086284.1, read on the forward strand.
ACACTGTCAAAATCCTTTTTTTTTTTTTTAATATAAAATGCTGATATCTGTTTTTCTGCTTCACAGACACCAAATAGCTATAATTGTATATTTATGATTATGTTGTTCAGATAGTCATGAGTATAAGGTGAACAACTTGCTTTGAGATAGGAAGGAAATTAGAGTTAAAAGGGGATGGAAATGTACATGGTATACTGCATTGTAAGGAAAGCTGAAATCCTCTCCTAACTGATGTTATAGTTATACCTCAGAAATTATAACAACTGCTAAATATACATAAATAGCTTGAATTTGTATTAAATTGAGGGTGAAGTGAGGAAAGTATAACCTATTTGGAATACCTGCCAATCAGGTACAGTAGCCAAACCTTAAGTCCTCTACTTTGTCCTTCTCTGCTGCTATAGTGGCAGTAATTACACTCCTGTGTTTTTTTTCTTGAGGATCTTGGCACCACGGTGGTACAATTTCAATCACACAATAGATTATTACCTTGGAGAATCCAGTAATAAAACATGCAGAAAGACCACCTTAATGAATCTACCAATCCAATAAAAAATAAAAAAGTCTAGAAAAAGAGAAACCCTCACTTTCCCAAAATTTAAAGAACAAAGGTAAGAAAAGAGTTACATGCTTTGTTTACTGTTTCAAGTTCAGGTCCACCTGCTTGTCAACAAACCTCATTATGTATAGGTGGTCTGCACGATTAGTTTTGAGCTTTTAGATCCTATTTTAGAGATACAACGGATAAAACAGAGTAGTTAAAGTGTTAACATTGAAAAGATATATATTCTTGTGTCCTCTTTCATTCTTTAAATAAGGAAGTGAAAAAAACCTTTAACAAAGTCAGATATTCATGCTTTAGAAAAATCAGCCTGAAGTTTCTCCTGAAGTCTGCTGAAATAAAAAAATTCTAGAACTTAATCTCTGTCTCTGGGTCTCATAATGCATTCTTCTGTACTCATGTGAAGTAATTCAGTTGAATATGACATGAAAAATAAACAGGATATAGGTCTTTAACCTCATTTAAAACAAGTAATCGAAATCTAGAAAAGCAGGGTATCAATAAGCATATTGTCATACTAACAGTGATTTGCATGGACAATTTGTTTCACCTTAGATCTTATTTTGATTTAATTGACTATAGCATATGTAAGAAATGGAAACCAACATGGCCACAGAAAAGCAACACAAGTAAAGGGTTAATCATGTGTAACAACAATCAGTCGAGAAACACATAAGTCTGTCTCTCAATTACACTCTTGCAAGCTAGCGTCAATAAACATCACTAGACAGATAAACAGAAAACACATGTGTATTGTATAAGACTATATATAACTATCTAGTTCATTTATTTTTTTATTCAAGGAAAAAGTTAGATGTACTGTTTCTGAATGGAGTAATAAACAAATAACTGTATAATAAAGGCCAGACCACAGTGTCAGAGACAATTTGGAAGCATTCTATGAAAACCAAAATCAAATCCATATTATAGAAATTAAAGTTTGTAATTAAATCACATACATTAAGGTTCTACAGTGTGGTTATAGTAATTTGCATTTGGAATCTAATTTGAAAATGTTATTTCTACATTAATTTAATTCCTACAGTTTTATATATGAAAAAATGAATAAAAATCTTCAACATGAAATTAAGACAGAAACAGTTTTACATATTCATCTTTGATTAAGAAATAATAACTAAAAAAGTATCAAGTCAGAAATTCAGGTACCATTTAGAATAAATTTATCATAACAAAATCATTCTTTTTGCACTCATAAATATAAAGTGCTCAATTCTGCCAGGAGGTCCTTAAGGGATGAGGAGTCTTTCCATGATGATATGCTAGCAGAATCAGGTCTTAAAATATAAAGTATTACGCTACTTTATAAAACCATCATCTACTCTACAAGGATTACCTGTACAAAGAGGACACAGTTCAAAAGAAAGATGAATTTTGGGGACAAAAAATCCTAGACAAAACAATTAACAGAAGACACCAAACCTCTTCCATCTACCCTTTATTATATTATTAAATTACATTCTATCATTATTATTAAAATGTGAGTGGCATTAAAAAAAAAGAAAATATAATACTAATACTTATTATATATAAAAATAAGTGTTTCAATATGCATATTTTTGCTTTTATAAAAATAATCATATGCTTCATACTTCAAAATAGAAAGTTTTAGGATGCATTCAGTTTCCTAGTTTAGATTCCCTTCTAAACTGCAAGAGGCGATGACGTGACAAAGCGTACGTCATAAAAGAAAACTATGGCTCTTTCCAGACACTCTCCAAAGTCTTCATTTACTCAGTGAAAGGGGCTGATTCAAGCATAATGCAATTCATTGTACACCCATGCTCATAATTTTAAACAGATGCTAGCAAGACTTTGCACGACATTGAGTGTTCCCAATGGCAAAGAACAGTGGTCAATCTGTTCTTCCTTTTTTGAAGATGACTAGCTGATTATTCATCTCATTCCTTAATTATTAAAGATGAATAAAGTGGTTTGGATTACCAAAAAATGAAGGAACCTGAAATTTTTACAAAATTGCGCAGTAACTCCAAATACTTTGAAAATCAAAAAAATATGGGAATCATATTACCTACAGAAAGTAAATATATTAGAATAAAATAAATTTTGACAGAATTTCTGGCCTCAAAAATGTAAAATCCTGACAGTGTTATCATTATTTGGTTTCAAATATGGTTTGCAGATCAGTTAAGAGTTAAGTTATGATACTTCACCTTTTGAGATTTATCCATCACTATTGCATCCAAATTTTCAATGAAATAATGCATGTAAATTTACAACTTAAATGTAAATAATTTTTGAAAGGGCACTTATTACAGGTCAGAATGAAACAATTATGTATTCATACATTTATAAATTAAATACAATCACATAAATGAAATTACAGATACTGACTAAACCTGGAATTGTAAACATATTCTAACTGAAAGAAAAAACTTTCAAAAAATTTGCCTTTGGGATGGAAGAAACATACACTGGTCTTACAGAATACTGAAATTTCTCATTGTCTGTGTTTCTCAATTTTACAATGTTTGGACTGCATACTTGTGTTTTCTAGGAAGAAAATGAAAGGAGATTATCCTAATCTAAGTGGAAGAAGAAAAGTTACCTTGTGAAAAAAACTATAGCAGTATTCTTTAGAGTTATTTTCAAATGTTACATATCCAAGCAGATGGTGAATAGCACACTAAGATATAGGTCTATATAAACTATAAAGTCTCATGAACAGCTAAGGATCTTTGCATTTTTGTCAATGGGTTTGTTCTTGTGTTTTATATAAGGGGAAATTAGCTAGTGTGGTGTAAGAAAAAATCCTGACACTTTCCAATCCTGACTTCATAATAAATTGACGCAAAGCAAAGGCTTATTCAGAATTTCTGTATGTTCTGACTACTCAATAGCTTTGCCATAAATAATTATAACTTGATTTCTCTTTGTGGGGACTTTTATGTCTCTTTTGTCCAAGGACCTCTTCTGTTGTTTGCTACATCAGCGCTCCTTCCAGACCTCAAGAATTTGCTTATTTTTTTGTGGTTTTTTTGCCTTTTGGCAATGAAAGACTTAACTGTCCATTTCAAGGTGGTTCTGTGATACAGGAGTCACAACAGAATAATTTTTTGTAACTCTGATTAATTAGTTTAAAGGTTGTGGTGTACATGCTTGCTGAGGAGGGACTTGACTTAAGGGAAACATTACACCCATTTTTAAAAAGGGTAGAAAGGAGGACCCTGGGAACTACTGACCTATAAGCCTCATGTCTGTGCATGGGAAGATTATGGAACAAATTTTCCTAGAAGCTATGCTAAGGCACATGGAGAACAAGGAGGTGCTTTGAGACAGGCAGCATGGCTTCACCAGGGGCAAGTCCTGCCTGACCAACCTCATAGCTTTCTACAATGGAGTGACTGCATCAGTGAACAAGGTAAGAAGAATGGATATCATCTAGCTGGACTTCTGCAAGGCCTTTGACACGGTCCCCCACAACATCCTTTTCTCTAAGTTGGAGAGATACAGATTTGATGGGTGGACTGTTCAATGGATAAGGAACTGGCTGGATGGTCACAACCAGAGGCTAGGCTTGATGTCCAGATGGAGAGGGGTGACAAGTGGTGTCCCTCAGGGGTCTGTACTGGGACCGGTGCTGTTCAATATCTTCATCAATGATATAGACAGTGGGATCAAGTGCACCTTCAGCAAGTTTGCCATTAACACCAATGGCACCCACCTGTGTGGAGCAGTCAACACACAGGAGAGAAGTGTTGCCATGCAGGGGGACCTGGATGAGCTAGAGAGGTGGGCCCATGCAAACCTCATGAAGTTCAACAAGGCCGTGTGCAAGGTCCTGCACTTGGGTCAGGACAATCCTCGTTATCAATACAGGCTGGGGGGATGATGTGACAGAAAGCATCTCTGCAGAAAAGGACTTGGGGGTACTAGTGGATGAAAAGGTAGACATAAGCCAACAATGTGTGCTTGCAGCCCAGAAGGCCAATTGCATCCTGGGTTGCATCAAAAGAACTGTGGCCAGCAGAACCAGAGAGGTGATTCTGCCCCTCTACTCTGCTCTCGTGAGACCCCACCTGGAGTACTGTGTCCAGCTCTGGAGCCCTCAGCACAAGGACATGGACCTGTTGGAGTGGGTCCAGAGGAGGACCACCAGGATGATTAGAGTGCTGGAGCACCTCTCCTAAGAAGACAGGCTGAGAGAGTTGGGGTTGTTCAGCCTGGAGAAGAGAAGACTCCAGGGAGACCTTATAGCAGCCTTCCAGTACCTGAAGGGGGCCTATAAGAAAGCTGGGGAAGGGCTGTTCGCAAGGGCATGTAGCTATTGGACGAGGGCAGTGGTTTTAATCTAGATCAGGGTAGGTTTAGATTAGACATTAGGAAGAATTTCTTTACAATGAGGGTGGTGAGACACTGGAACAGGTTGCCCAGAGAGGTGGTAGAGGCCCCATCCCTGGAGACATTCAAGGCCAGGCTTGATGAGGCTCTGCGAAATCCGATCTAGTTAAAGATGTCCCTGCTACTGCAGTGGGGTTGGACTAGATGGCCTTTAAAGGTCCTTTCCAAACCAACACATTCTATGATTCTATGCCTGTTACTATCAAGCCACCTGGCTCCTGGTTTCTTCACTGTTGCCAGCTTATTTCTTCAAGGGCAGTAACAGGATACTTAGTTATTGCTCTATGTACAGAGCTGAGATAAGGGCCTTTGTCAGAAAATCTTTGCTGCTGCTTGATTCCTATCCCACCTGTATTATGTGGAATTAAAGACTTCCAGTTGTATCCTGAAGTAATACACTGTGGTATGATAGCACTGAGTAGGTTTATTATGTTCATTCATGCTGACTGAAGACCTGATTGTTTACTGCTTGTCCATTCATAGTTCATATAAAAGGATTTTGGATATTTTAATATTATTTTAAAGTTTTCCTTAAGTAAACTTAATATAGTGTACATAAGTCACTGAAGTGACTACTAAAACAATTATTAGTTTTCATTGTGCCCTTAAGGATGGATTCATTTCATCTAATTCAAGGCATTTAGAAATTAGATGGTTATTCAGAAGCAGTCATTTAAGTCCATCCTTAGTCAATGGAAAGAGGATTGGCACTTCCCCAAAGCAAGCCTCTTCCCGTTGTGATGTATGTGTCTAACTAGGCATACTGAATTGCTTCTGGGAGTGAATCTTCCACTGAGGAAGACAGTTTCAGTAGAGAGCCTGATAAACTAATTCAGAGTAGATATCCAATTGTAAATGGGTAAAATTAAAGACTTCTACTCCAAACATATCTTCCCGAGTTTCTCAGGAAAATATTCCCATGAAGAGTTTCTAAAAGATTACCTCACATAGCAAATACTTTTTGCCTCTGGAAAACTAATGAAGTCTTGACATTCTTCAGAACATGTTTTAAAACTGAGTATTCATTTTTATACCTTTAATCCTATATTCTAAGGTATAATTTATTCTGAGAAAAAGTTCTAGTGAAAAAAATTATCTAATTACTAAAATTCATGGTACAAGAGATTGCAACAGTATTTATACCATTATATATATTTATTACAGAAGATATTATAATATCTATATACACTTATATATAGATATTTATATATTTATCATATTTATTAAATATTTATTTACATTTTAATATAATATTTATGATAATATTTATTATATATAATATTTATTAAAGAAGAAAAAAAAATCCATGTGAAGAACTGCATGATAGAAAACAGAAAACTGATCTAGGTCTCATTAAAGCAATGAAAGTCTTGCCTGCAATATCAGTTAGAACAGAACAGCATCCTAGACATAAATGCCTCAGGTTTTCTTTGGAAACCTGGGCTGAGCTATTGATGCAAAAGAGATTTTGATCATACAGGCACTGGAAGTGTCAGTATTGGTGTAGTCATTTTGTACGTACTTACCTTCAGTAGAGGTCACATTAGCTTCTCAGTTACTCAACTTTTTCTGTTTACTTTTGCTACAGTTACTTCCAACATAGATTCAAACCTGCCCACTTTGTATTGTTTAGGAATTGGAAATTTAATCATGTCAGTATAATTATTCTTCACAGTGTCACAAAAGACCCTTCCCAGTAATTTGTGTGACACGGCTGCTCCAAAATATTCTGTTTGCTGGCTGAACATATGAATTCTGAAAACTTGCTTCCAAAAATGTTTTTAATGTATATATTATTGCTCACTAAATATTTATTTTTGTCTCTGGGATATAAATAACTACTGAAGTTCCCTTGCTGAACATACACAGAATATTGAAATATTCTCTTCTTAGCCTCCCATCAAAAAGTATATTTGAAAAGAATCATAGAATCAATGGTCTAGGTTGGAAGGGACCTTTCATATCATCGAGTTCAACCATCAACATAACTCTGACAAAAAAACATCACTAAACCATGTCCCTAAGCACCACATCTGCATATCTTTTAAATACCTGTAGAGATGATGACTCAGCCACTTTCCTGGGAAGCCTGTTCCAAAGCTTGATAACATTTTCAGTGTAGAAATTTTTCCTAATATCCAATCTAAACCACCCCTGGCATAACTTGAGGCTGTTTCCTCTTGCCTTATCGCCTGTTACTTGGGAGAAGAGACCGACCCCCACCTCTCTACAACCTCCTTTCAAGTAGTTGTGTACAGTGACAAGGTCTCCCCTCAGCTGCCTTTTCTCTAGGCTTAACAACCACAGCTCCCTTAGCCATTCCTCATAAGACTTGTGCTCTAGACCCCTCACCAGCTTCATTGCCCTTCACGAGCTTTCATTTGGATCAATGTCTTTCCAGTAGTAAGGGGCCTAAAACCTAACACAGTACTCAAGGTGGGGCCTCACCAGTGCCAAGTACAGGGGGATGATCACTTCCCTAGTCCTACTTACCACACTGTTCCTGATACAGGCCAGGATGCTGTTGGCTGCATTGGCCACCTGGGAACACTGCTGGTTCGTATTCAGCCAGCAATTGACCAACACCCCCAGGTCCTTTTCCTCTGGGCAGCTTTTCAGCCACTCTTGCCCAATTCTGTAGCGTTGCATGGGGTTTTTGTGACCCAAGTGCAGGAAAAAAAGAAGATATCTTTAATATCTTAAGTCACAGGCCTCAATCACACACTGATATCTGCAGTTAAATATACTTTTTCTCCATTCTTTTATTGCTCAAATTCTATTTTGCATTGCTATTGTTTTTTGCTATTAATAGTCTATTGAATTTTTGACTCATTGCAGGTTTTTTAAGTTACTACCACATCTCTACTGTAGCAAGCATTTTCTTTCCATATGAGTTCAAACATTCTTTAACAACTAAGTGGATATAACGGAAATCCTTTTTTCACTTTGTCCTTTCAGTTTTCTCATGTATGTCACCCTTTCTAATCCTGTTTGTATTAATGTCTAATACAGTTTGTAATTCAAATGAAAATCCTTTTTTTAATTCAAGCTTTTTCCCGCTATTATTGTGTTTCTGCTATTATTACAGAAATATTTTAAAGAAGAATTCAGTCACCCCTATTACTTTTCAGTTTCTTTCTCTTCCAGCTATTCTTTACAAGAATATATAAGCAACTGTTTCTAAGTCTGGGCAGGACATGACCCTCTATGCCTTAACTGATTGGCGTAATTATGAACCACTTAGCAGCTGAAAGTCACTTCTTTAATTCTTTCACATTCATTTTGTCGCAAAGTTACCTCTAATACTAATGGAAGTAGAGTTGTTTATGTTGTTTTCAATTCACTGTATCTGTACTAAATATTATTTTTATTTTAAAAAAATATAAAAATAATAGGTGTGAAATAAACCACTTGTTCATCTTTCTTCTGTATTTATGTTCTAGGAAGGCATACCAGTACTGACAAAATTCAGCTAGGAGATACATTATTATTGCAGCTGACGTAGATAGGGGTTAAGGGCAGAAAACAGGGGAAGTCCACAGAAGACCAAAGATAGTCAGAAGACCAGAAGTTTATCTGCAGTATGAAGGAGAGCCAAAGCCAAATGACAGATGTGGTAGAAGGGACTCAACAGGCTGGAGTTCCTTCAGTCTAAACTATAAAAAATGCTGGACTGGAAAGAAAGACTAGTAGAAAGATTTACCTTGCAACATTATGCATCCAAGGATACTTGTTATCAAGCCTTTTTATTTAATACAACTCACACAAGTAGAATTAATTTTTCTGTATTTAAAGAGCTACTTCTTAACGCTTTGCATTTTACTACTATTCCTAAAAAATTAAACACTTGAAAAGTTTTCTATTTTTTGGTAGAATCCTGAAATTAGAACACTTCCGTCCTCCACAAGCCACCTCAAGCTGGGAATTTTCCGAAAGTATTGTGGCATTTAAGATTCTGTCACTTTTACTATCATGTGAATGTTTTTACTTAAATAAAAACAAAAATAATAACATATGCGTCTTTGCCTTGCATCAAAAATGTAAAGCTTAGGCCTTTTGGTAGAGCTGAGAAAAAAGTCATTTGAATGATAACTCATATTATTTCTTTATTCAATTTTAGCCAAATGGCTTCAATCTTTTGTTCACTCCAATTAATTGATCAAGTAATACAACAATAAGAAGGTCAGTGCAGAAAATTATGTGCAGCTGAAAAGAGAAAAAAATGTAAACTGTATTATTTAACTTTTAAAATTAAAGCAGATTATTTAACATTGAGAACTGACTGTTTACTGGAAAAGAACTAGTTTCTAATACGTGTGCAAGACTGGTGCTGGGAGTGGATATCATAATTTTTTACAAATATCAGGAGATCTTAAATAAGCAAAGAAGGTTTAATTGCAATCCAAAACTGCATTAGACAAGTAGGAGTGAAACACTGCAAATGAAAATTTTCATTGTCTATTTTGAAATAAAATTTAATTATCAAACTTACAAGATTAATATGTCAATGCAAGTTTCTTAAATTGAGTAATTAAAAAGTGGACTGAATAAAGCAAATGATGGCTCTAAGTAATTTTCTTGTTTACCTGTAGCACCTTGCTCAAAGGGTGCATGCAAGTAGTAAGGAGAAGGCGGCCTGTTTGCCTGATCTTGGCTGCTGTGCTCTAAATGAGTTGTAGCCCTCTAGAGCAGGGAAGAGACTGAGAGCAGCAATGAGCCCTTGATAGGGAAGCAACATATGGAATAGTGGCTATATGTTGGTGGGACTGTTTCCAAGCGGTCTCTCTCATGGTGGAGCTGAAGCAGAGCAAGGAACTTCTAAATTCTGCTCAGGGGGGTCTCATTACCCCAGTAACAGTGGTGATTCCCATCACCACATTTGCAGTGGTGGCCACCCTTGCTCAGTACTAATCCCTCCCACATGGGGCACTAAAGTTCCTTGATGAGAAACCTAGAAAATGAGCATGGTTTCTCTTAGCTGAGCACGTCTGTGTGTAAAAGTTCCTGTACTGAATCTGTAACTCAGAGATAACTGGTGCTTATAAAGGTTAATTTTCTTAGGCAAGAATATATTTTGAAAATAATTAGGTTTCTGAAGTCACTAGAAACCATTGGAAGAGTGCTCTCTGTGATGAGCATGTGTCTTCTGATATAGCTTGATCAAATGCGTTCAAGGTTTCTGAATAAGAATTTCTTATGGGTTTAGTCATAGAAAAGACAGACATTTTTAGTCCCTGTTTGACAGAATTAAATGATTCTCTCATAGGACCCTACAAAATCCTCTTTTAAGATCCCAGGAGGTTGCCAAGTCTCTCCATTCAATTGTGACACTGAGCTGAGAATTCACAGAAGTATATTAATTATAGAGAGGTGACCTTGGATTTTCTTCAGAGTTAGGGCTTTAGAAATGAAATCTAAATACTGATTAAAGGCTCTGATTGACCCAAGAAATAAAACCTTTGCTTAAATCCAATTAACTTTTTTTTTTTTTCCAAAAACAATGGCAAAAAGTTAGGTAAGACTTTAAAGGTTATGTTGAACATGAACCTGAGAAAAGCTTTTCTTTATAGCTTTTTTGTTTTGTTAGTTTGAAATTTTACAGATGTGCGGTCAGGAAGGGAATTAGAATTTAGAAAATGTGGAGAAGATGTGTTTATTTTTTTTTCTGAATGAGAAGCTAATCTAAAAATAGCATTTTTATCTTTCATTATATGGTGCCAAAGTGTAATATCAAAAACTGCTTAGTTTGACCAGATATATAATTTCTTCCGAAAAGTATCCTTTATATTACTCCAAAATGTAAATATCACATAAATTAATCAAATACAAGGACACAGTTTTCAAGTATGCACATTTGTCAGCATAAATGAGTTGAATTAAATGCTGGATGAACAATGATTAAAATATAACATGCTGCTTTAAAAAGAAAAAAAAAATTTTCCTTTTGATCCATTAGGGTTTGTTCTGATTTTGCCATTTTATTTTGTTGTTGTCTCTTTAATCAGATGTCCAGCCTGATTAATTTGCTTTATGGTGCTTAGTTGGCATAGAGAAGAAATTACAAAGAAGAACAATTATTTAGAAGCACATTTTGTATGAATGATGCTAGCTAATGTCATCTTTCTAGCTTTCCTATTACTCATTTGCTAGCTAATTATCCATATGTCACAGTATTTTGAAAAACACATTCAAAATATTTTTGTTCATTCTGTCTATTCTGATTTCCCCCATGAGATTTGGACTATTTTTAGATGTGGAAATGAGAATGTTGAAAAAAAAATAGTCTTTTGAAAGCTCGTCAAAGAAATTTAATTAACTATTTGTGAGCATTATATCTGTTCGGACAGCTGACAATATTGGTTGTATTGGCTCACGGCTTTAGCAGATAAACATTATTATAGCTTTACTGAGATCATAGAAAGAATGCTGCTTTGAAAACATATTTAAGAAAGGGGAAAATGCCATACAGCAGTAAAAAGTGAGGAAAAAAAAGTGTGTGAAGCAACAATGTGAGCCCCAAGGTCAGAGAAGGAGGAGAGAGAGGAGGTGCTCCAAGCACACAAGCAGATACTCCACTGCAGCCCATGGAGGAGACTACATTGAAACAGATTCCTACATCCTGTGGAAGAGATGACAGTGAAACAGGAATTTCCCTACAGACCATGGAGAAGACAAAATTGGAGCAGATACCCACAGTGCACATCCACTTTTTTTTTTTAAGTTTTTCTCACTGAGAGATTAATGGAGATTTTGGAAGAAAAGAAGTACCTTTAAGATCATTACTAGGCAGCACACTAATTCTGAAAATGACACTGACATTGCAGAATGGGATGCACACAGCTGATTTGTGTTTTAATGTAAAAAAAAAAAAAATGTAATTTGAAAAACTATTATTCATGCTGAACTCTTCCAAACAGCTGATGCTGTACAGCTATTTGAAGAGTGTTCTATCTAAATAAGTCAATGTATTTCCAAGTTAAGGAGTTGGTTAGAAAGGTTAAAATGCATAAATTTATTTTGTCCTTCTCTTATGTTCATAAAAAGATTTGAAGGAATGATGTAACTACTGCTGAGGGTGGGAGTGGCAAGTGTTTGCATTTCTTGTGGTTAAAATCGTTACATCCATATTTTAAAGGTTTCTTCATGTTTCACTTTATGGTTTCAATATGAGCACTGTGCATCATAAAGGTGAATAGGGGATATAGACTTTTGCTGAGACCATCTAATTTTTCATGCTAATGTTAAGATGAGGAAAAAAAGGGTGTTTGGAACATTAGGAAAACCTTTTTTTCCCAATTTATTTTTGTTTTGTTCAATCAACCAAGGTTACGTGCCGCTTCAAGCTTTTAAAATTCTACAAAAATATTTTGTTTCCCTTTTCCTTGTAATTCAGTCTCCACCTGAACACTTTTGTTGTTTCTCTATCCCATTTTATTAAATAAGGCAAAGAGGCTATTAAGACCTGCTGTCAGTAACCGGTTCTGTTAAAAAGTATCTGCAACCTTCAAGGCCTAAGAAGGTTGTGGATCTTGCTCATGGGAGTGTAAGTTAATAAGCAGAAATGCAAGCTTGCCAGGCTGTCTTATCCAAAACCCTTAATACTTTTTGCATGCTTCTTTTCTTCCACCCTCCTTTTTACCCAAATAAAAAAGCAGCTGTTCAGTTAGATTGGTCTGTCTTTTTTTTTTCTTTTTCATCCTGTCCTTATGCAGAATTTCTAGAATACAATAAAGACAGAAGACTATCATGTTCTACATAAAGTACTTAACATTTGTTTATGTTTTTTTTATTCAACATACAGAATTTCACTATAAGAATACTGTCACAGCTTAACTGCTATGTTCTGTTATGGACAAAAACATCCACAACACTTTTATATGAAGTCAAACATTGAACATCCAAATCAAAAAACCAACAATTATCATTACTTAGTAAAAAAACATATTAATAGCTATATTCTAAACTAGCAAAGAAAACTTTCATTAGTGATACCTTTGCAAGTGTTACACAAGAGCTAACGCTAACACCAGCCACTCTTTTCTGGAGTTTACAAGTCCCTGCTCATGACTCTGGAGGTCCCTGTCTGACTGTGCCCTCAGCCTGGGGTTGTAGGTGTTGCAGTGAAGGTCAGCACCTTGCAGCCAGAGGCAGGAGGAGTAGGGTGCCTGTGATGGGTGCATCCCTCTTGGCCTGGGGCTTTTCTTGGCTTTTCCACATACATCTTCCTCCCACCAGCTGCCTTCTCTGTCCTTTTCCTCAGGCAGCAGGAACCTAATTATTCCAAACAATTCTAGAAACTGAGAATGGTTTGGGGGGGTGAAACTTTGCATTTTGCTCATGTTCCTTGTGGTAATTGTGAATTTAAATCCATTTGTGGATCCTATTTGGCAAGATGTAATCTGCTAGTTACTTCAAAGGGAGTGCATTTCTACATATCCTATGATACTCCCACCATGATAGCTGATGTTATTGTTAGACCAAGCATGATATTCCTTATTTTTGTGCATTTTCAACACTTTTTTTTTTTTATTATGGAAGTCACATTTCATTCAGCTTCAGATCATTATGATGTGCTAATAAGCCATTTCTTTTCTTCGTAGTTGGACAATATAACCTCCAGAGGTTTCCTGAATTATTTTTTCTCCCAGGCTCAGAATAGTCCTTAACATACTTAATCTCTCTGGTTTTGTATTCTTGATGATACTCTTGAACTTCTAAGCCTGGTCTTCTTTATTTCTTTCTCTTTCTGTCAGATTTCTGAAATAGGAGGCTAATAAGTGTGATCTTAAGGGGAATGCCGGTTAAACTGTCCAAAAAAAAGTAGATATTGTTCTTTTATCACATTCCATCACAGGAAAAATCTTTGTTCTTACATTTATCTATTCATTTTTCCCCTTTTTTTCCCACAATTTTTGTGATTCCTTTTTCCCAGTAGGGAGTTGAACAAGATGGCAAGTAATTTTCTTTTTAGAGGCCCGAAGTAGAATTCTGGCACAATCTGCCCATTTTTCACTCTTGAAGTCTTTAGCTGGTAAATGTGTAGCTTTGAGTTAAATAATGTTTAAAAAGGACAACAGCATACAGTTGTTTCTATGTCACACCAGTGGATTCTTAAGCAGGATTTTGGGGTTAAGTATGTCTGTGCTGGAGAAGCTATGGGAATTGCTAGATCCAAGCTAATAATTGCACACCCTGGTACTAAATAATCTGTTGCTTAGATACATGAAAAAGAAACAGAGAAGAAAATTATTTAGGAAGCCTAAGGAAAATGTTTAATTTACCCAGCAGGAATCTTTTTCAGATGCTATAGAAATGAAAGAGAAAGATTAATATATGAGTAGATATTTATCATGTAGTTTCTCACGATACTAAAGACACAACTAGTAACTTTCAGAATTCTAAATCCTACCTCATGTTTTCTTGAAAATATTTGTGAAGATTACTGAAAACCATTTGTAATGACAACAAAAAAATCTAGGGACTTAATCTTCAGTTTCTCCATTCTCTAATGCTTTTCCACTTCAAATTTCCATATGCATATGAATTTTCATCTCTGAAATGTTCCCCCAAAATATTGTTTTACTAAAATGTATGTAATAAAAAGGATAGGCAAATTTCCATCATACATAACTCATAAATTGCAAAGGTAGCTGCTCTGAAACATATAACATACAGCCTTATGTTGGAGTGCCACAGAATATGTCTCATAAAGTGCTTTGAAAATTGCAATTTTCAATTTCACTTTCAATTGTAATTTCACCTGGAGAAACTCAAACTCGAAAAGGAAGCCTACAGAGTGTGGAAGCAAGGATGGGTAGCCTGGGAAGAATACAGAGAAATTGTCTGAGCAGCCAGGGATCAGGAAAGCTAAAGTCCTGATAAAGTAAAATCTGGCCAGGGACATCAAAGGCAAGAAGAAAAGATTTTATAGGTATGTCAGTGACTAAAGGAAGACTAGGTAAATTGTGGACCCCCTCCAGAAGTAAACAGGAGATCTGGTCAGCCAGGAGAAAGCTGAGGTACTCAATGATTTCTTTGCCTTGGTCTTCACTGGCAATGGCTCTAGCCACATTATACAAGATGCAGAAGGCAAAGTCAGGGACTGGGAGAATGAGGAACAGCCAATGTAGGAGAAGACCAGGTTCAAGAACAGCTGAGGAACTAGGAGTCCATGGAACCTGATGAGGTTCATCCGTGGGTCCTGAGGAAACTGGTGGATGAAGTTGCTAAGCCACTAGCCATCATATGTGAGAAGCTGTGGCAGTCTATTGAAGTTCCCACTGACTGGAAAAGGGGAAACATAACCCCCATTTTCAAAAAGGGAAAAATGGAAGGCAGGCCAGACAGTCTAACCTGTGTGCTCCTCCAGGATGAACAACCCTCTCTCAGCATTTCTTCATAGGAGAGGTGCTCCAGCCCTCTGATCATCTTTGTGGATCTGTTCCAACAGGTCTGTGTCTTTCTTATGTTCATGATCTTAAGATCATGGAGCAGATCCTCCTGGAAACTCTGCTAAGGCACATGGAAAATAAGGAGGTGATTGGTGACAGCCAACATGGCTTCACCAAGGCCAGTTCATGCCAGACAAATTTGATGGCCTTCTACAACAATGTTACAGCATTGGTGGATAAGGGGAGAGCAACCAATATCATCTACTTGGACTCATCTAATTGGCTGGATGGTCACACTCAAAGAGTTGCAGTCGACGGCTCAATGTCCAAGTGGAAACCAGTGGCAGACCTCAAGGGTCGGTATTGGGACTGATGCTGCTTAACATCTTTGTCAGTGACATGGACAGTATGATTGAGTACACCCTCTGAAAGTTTACTAATGACACCAAACTGGGCGGTGAGGTTGACATGCTGGAGGGAAGGCATGCCACCCAGAGCGACCTGGACTGGCTTGAGAGGTGGGCCCGTGCGAACCTCAGGAATTTCAACAAGGACCAGTGCTAGGTCCTGCAATCCCAAGGTCAGGGCAATCTCAAGCACAAATACAGGCTGAGTGGTGAATTAATTGAGACCAGCCCTGAGGAGAAGGACTTGGGGGCGCTGGTGCATGAGAAACTCAACGTAAGCCATCAACATGTGCTTGCAGCCCAGAAAGCCAACTTCATGCTTGGCTGCATCAAAAGAAGCGTGGCCAGCAGGTTCAAGGGAGGTGATTCTGCCCCTTTACTCTGCTCTCATGAGACGCTGGAGGACTGCATCCATCTCTGGAGCCCCCAACATAAGAAAGACACAGACCTGTTGGAACAGATCCACAAAGATGATCAGAGGGCTGGAGCACCTCTCCTATGAAGAAAGGCTGAGAGAGGGTGGTTCATCCTGGAGAAGAGAAGGCTCCAGGGAGATCTTATAGCAGCCTTCCAGTACTGAAAGGGGTCCTAGAGGAAAGATGGGGAAGGACTCTTTATCAGCGGGTGTAGTGATAGGATGAGGGATAACAGTTTTAAACCGGAAGAAGGTAGTTTTAGATTGGGTATTAGGAAGAAATTCTTTACTGTGAGGGTGGTGTGGCACTGGAACAGGTTATCCAGGAAAGCTATGGATATCCCATCCATGGAAGTGTTCAAGACCACATTTGATGGGGTTTTGAGCAACCTGGTCTAGTGGAAGGTGGCAATTCCCACTGCAGGATGTTTGGAACTAGATGATCTTTAATGTCCATATTATGATTCTGTTATTCTAACTATAATAATTTTTCATCCCCCATTCATTCTAGATTCAACTTTCTTATTGCACAGTGTTCAATAGTTTTTCAGTATTTTGTATTGTGCTTCCTCACTCCTTTCTTTATCAATGTTGAGGAATTTGTGGGTTTTATAGATTTTCCAGATGCATATTTATCTAACTGTCAGGGTAACTCATTCAGATTGTGCATACTTTTGACAGTGCTGTAGCAAATATATTAAATTAGAGGGCTTTCTTTGTGATTTTATTGTGTTGGAAAGGAAGGGTTAAAGAAAACGTACTGCCTTCTGTACACAGAGAGAGGAAGTAATTTGCTGCTGTGATTGCCCCAGCAGGAGACAAATAAGAAAAAGAAAAGGATAAACTGGATGCTTTCCAATTTCACTGTTTTCAAAATCTGGATGGATGGTTTAAACATGGTGGATTTTAGATTTTTGGTCTTGAGTTTTTTCAACCTTTTCCTCATTCAACATTGCCAAATATAGGAACGTAAACTCTGTTCCTTTGCAGTAGTTTTCTATATGCACTTATTCTAATGTACAAATGTTTTTCACTTTACAAGCATACAATGACAAATGGTTTAATTCATGCTCTCTGCCAGTATTTAAGCAGGTAACTTGCAAACAGTCAGCTCAGCAGATGGGAAGGCAGGTAAACATACCAGTTAATCTATGGAAAATGCAATCAGAATAGATGGTAACTGGAGGACTGCTAAAACAAATGTGAAGTAGTGATTTTCCCATACAAATATTAGTCTGCTCTAATTTCATTTACTGTTACCTTAATTCTCTGTGAAGTAAGCTTATAAAATCTACATTACCTGAATAGTTAATACATGGTAAGAGTTAGCATATTTAAACATAGATCATTTTATTCAGAATAATGTAAAAGCCAAACCCTTTTGTGTAGAGAAAATTTCAACTTTAAGGGAATAATTTTCAAGAAAGTTACAGTATTTTAGTATCTGCAAATACAAATTGTCAATGTTTGTTTGATTTTGGAACATATTTTCTCTGCTTACAGTTTAGAAAATAAAATAATAATAATAAAAAAAAGTATTGAAATTCAGTCATTTTTGCTCATGTTGAAGTGAGTAAGTATTTCTCCTGAGCATGATACCTTACACCCTCACTCTTCTCTGTTAGCAGAGGTGTAAAATATTTTGATTTTACCAGAAAAAAAAAAAAAATCCTCCTACTATTAATTTCTCTAAAGAGCTTGTAATGATGAAAAATACTACAGATGTAAAATTCAGGTTTATCTGAGAGGAATATGGAGGGACTGTATGACTCATTTACAAATGCCTATCAGTGGCAATTGTAGTAAAATCAGTGCAGATACAGTAATATAAAAGATACATGGGTTCATCAGGTCTTTTCTATATTATTCCCTGTAAATCATTTCCTGTTTTTAAGCAATACGTGATGTTTCTTATGAACATTATCATTAGTCTGCACGCTGGTTCATTTCCTTTTATGCAAAACGTAAAACATTTCTAAATGCCTCATTATGAATCAGCAAAAGGTCAATTGCAAATGAAACTCTTTGGAGCTAACGAGGAAGACATGTCTGAACTATATTTTATCCTCACTCCTTCAAGACAGGTAAGCATACTGAAAAACATGGAAATGTTTTTGTTACACTCATTTTTTTGCTAATATGACATTATAGCTGAATAAAGAAAAATCACATTGTAGAATAGCTGTACTTTCTCTTGGGAATTTGTTAACAATAAGGTTTTTGTTTTAGTTAGTTTGTACAACAGACTACACAGTTTACTTCGTAGCAGACTGTGCAAGATGATAAAGTGAGATCCAACTTCAAAACTATCATAATATGCCAGTGGAATTAATAATGGCTTGAAGTAACAATGTAAGAAGTCTAATATGTTGGAGTTCTACAGTCTTCAGTTATCCAACCTTAGGCTTTTAAAATAATTTATCTTATTTACAAATTTATAAAAGTTGAGGGCTTTTTTAAAGATATCTCCAGTTAAGTAACAAAAAGCAAAGAAAATCCTAGTTTTAGAAAAGTTTGCCTAATATTCATACAAGAGGGATAAAATAAATAGGATCATGAAGACTAAAGTACATAAAATATTGATTTGATTTATTTGATTGTTAGGCTTTTTAATTTTAATAAGAAAGGTAATACTAGTGAAATTAATGTTCCTTAGAATATGGATTTCCAAAGTGAGTAAGGAAGAACTCTGTATTTGAACCTTGTATTAATAGAAAAAATGTTTTTGAGCAATATGACGTGGGAAGAGCATTAGACTTATGAGATTAGATTATATGACTTCCAGTGAAATTTGCCGACAGCCTTTCATAGCTGTGAAATCACATATATGGAAAAAGAGTGCTGCTTATCTGTGTTCCCTCCAGCCACCCACCCTCCCCCAAAAAAGAAGGGGAAACTTTATTATAAGTTTCATTTTTGAGAAAACTATTAATTTTTCTGACTTTCAGAGGTACTACTTTCACTGTTGACACAACTTGCTATTAAGGTATTTCTGTGCAAGAAAGGTCAGGCACATTTTAAAGTATATTAAAATAGCAAAGATGATTTTGCTCTCCTATATTTCTTTGATTTAACCTGAGTTGTTAGAATGTTGTTTTTAATTAATCCCAGGTCAGTAGTGACTGAAATTTGTTTTTAATTGAGGGCCTGTAAGAAAGAATTTATTTGCCACAGGACACTTCCCAAGTGGTAATTATGCACACCCCCTAAACAGTCACTATATTTCATGCCAGTTGCCAGTCTTGCTGGCAGTGTCATCAGCGGTCATGAACTGAAACGGTGTGACTAGCATCTAAATTACACTTGTGGTTATTTATGTATAAAAACTGTTAATCAGAATTTTTCTACTATATAATTATTCTTAGGTCTGCATTTGAGGCACCGTTTCCTCTGTGTGTGGTCCACATGGCCTCCCCTTGTAGTTCCTGCCAGCTATAAAGTCCCACATTTTAGAATTGTCGTAAGACAAAGAGATAGGAAGGAATGTTGGGAATGTATACACATATTTTGAAGAAGAACAGCTGTTGGTAAATGACAGCTTTGCCTCCTTCAAGTGTTTGATTAGTAGAGACACACAGCCATTTTCAAATCCTTTAAAGCCTCTAAACAAGAGCTTGTGAATAGTTTATGTGCCAGATCCACTGTTCATGTTTGATGCCAAAGCATGATCACAAGAAACCACATCTTGTACATGGTTAATCTGTAAAAACTTTGTGCTGAGCCTCTGTGCCAGAATGCCAGCTGGTGCTTCCCACTGTGGAGTGCCTTTCACATTCTGGCAACCTTCTCTAAACTTGGGCAGGGACTAGAACCTTTTGAAGTGAAGAACAGTAGAGATGGAAAGGCAAGGCTTGCGTTAGCAGTTTAGATGCAGAATGGTCCCAGGAACGATTTCTCTGTCAGATCTTATATACAAGCAGAAATCCTCAGGGATCTGGAAATGGCAGGCTATATCTTTACTGCCCAGTTCCATATTGGGCAGTTTAATCAAAAGTTCATTCATTTTGTTGAAAGATGACACTGGAGATGCCATTCTTTATTGCTTTTTTACTCAAGTCAGATAAATGAAGCATATGCTCGTAATACCTTCATCCCTGAGGTTATAGTGACAAAAGTTGTGATAATCACAAGGATAAACATCACCACCACATGAAAAAAAGCAATTCTATAATCCTGTCAGGGAACCAAAAGCCATACCTAGATGTTGATTTTAGAAAATCAACTTCAGATAAGACAGGAAACCTCAAGGTCATCCCTGGGTCAGTTTACTGAAATAAAAGCACCGCTCAAGGCTCCAAGGTATCTATAATAAGATCCTAAATTGGCTAGAGATGACTAGGGTTTTTTTCTGTACTCAGCTTTTCAAAAAGGCTCAGTCTTTAAACTCATTTTCCATTTTCTTTATTAAATCCTGTTATTAAACAAAGGGAAAAGAACAAACCACAAAAAAAGCCCTACAAAACCAACCTAACAAAACCCCCTGCAAATTAACTAGAGAATCTAGACCAGAAAAAGTTTTAGATGCACAAAGTAAAAAAAGTTTGCATGGTCTTTTCACACCATTTTATCTTACCAACTCAAGCATAGATTCAGTTATTGCTTCTTCTTAATATAAATTAACAGCATACAAGGTACTCAAAAACAATACTGTATATTTTAATAAATTGATGATTGAAAACGTCTTCATTGTTTATGGTGACATCAAATCCTAGTTACAGTTATCTTCTCAAGCAAAGCTTTATGGTAGACTTTCCTTTTTGCTGTTGCAGGCATGAAAAAAGATAAAGAGGCAAACTGGCAATTGTGTAAATACGAAATAGGTGAATTTTATCTCCATTTATCCATGACTATGTGTTGTGACTATTTCAGCTCCATACGTGGCCTTTGAGTTTCTAAGAAAAGTATCAACTTAATTTTGAAGATAATGTCCCAAAGTTCCCAATGCCAATGTCTATAATACAGACACTAACTTAGAAATATTGTTATCCAAGTGGTAAAAATGAAAATTTGTTTATTTCAGTATTCATATGTAAATTACATTTAAGGAAATATATTGACAGTTGACTGTTAGAGGAAATGAGTGTACATGCTAAGCTTAAATTTAAACCAATTAAAATATTAAATCAAAACTGATTTATTTGGGTATTCATTTTCCTTGGGAAGTTTCAGAAGAGGAACAGCAGTAAAGAAGTACATATATTGGACTTCATTAATCTAGTTCCAGAAATTTTCATTAAGAGACTGTCAGACTTTTTCCCCTCTCCAAAAATTAAGGTAAAATAATATTTAGGTAAACTGTTTATGAAATTCTTTTTTACTTTTATTCCTTTTCATCATATTGTTTGAAGTGTGATTTTGAGAAACAGAGCTCCTCCAAAGGTCAAGGGATGGCTTGGTGTTTGATTAAATTTACAAGAACCTTGTGTCTGTATAGTATTTCATGTGAAGTAACTGCAAATTAAAGACCAGCAAGGGACAATTGTTCCTTAAAGACCATCAAGGTTCCTTAAATCTACTGAAGAAAAAGCCCTACATCCTCCTGAATTAAAGATGAGCATGAAAGCAGTATCTGGAGCAGAGATGACAATGAGAAAATGTATGTGGGTCTGTGAATTATGCATAAGGAAAATAGAAACACAATCAGTAGGAAAAAACAAGGAAAAATGTAATACCAAATTCCATACACTTTAAGAGTTTAAGTGATGTGCAAAGAATAGTATGGTTTTGGTATTTATATTCATGGGAAAAACAAATGCTTAAAATACTTTCAAAATTATATTGTAACACAAGCAGGTTTTTTTGAGAAATTTAGGTGGATAATACTTTCAGTCATGCATTCTCTTCAGTCTTTTCCTTTCTTACTGAAAATTTAACTCACAATCTCTTTAACATAATTGTTAGTTATGAACATTTGTGCTTTTAAAAAAATATATCAGACATGCGGGAGTAGGAACATATAGAATACATGCCCTTTAATATGAAAATTATTTACGTTTTCTATTTGAGCAGGTGTACACTGACAATTTGAGTACTGACAGATGAAGTAAGAAAGTATTGCCCTAGCTGAGAAGTCTTTGTTAAATACCAGGAATGGATGGATTTGATTTGATCACATTTCTCTAACAAAGGAATGAAAGGAATCTGTGGTGTCTTCTAGTACTATTGCAGGTATATACATGTATTCATTGCTGTATTCAGTTTTATTATATGGACAATAGTAGGTCAAGAAATCCATCTGAAAATTGTTTCAGAACATCAGCACTCTGAAAGTAAGACATGTAACTTACAGCTTGAGTTTATTACTGGCCAGTTTATGTCCATCTGTTTAAGTAAATTCATCTCTGTTTATGCCTTCATTTAGCTAAACCAGAAGCATTTTTTTTTTCCTTCATTCTTCTTTCTCTTACATGAAACAAAGTCTAATAGACTGATGACCTTAATCATTTTGCAACTATTACTGCTAGATTTAAGCTTCTTTAATCCTGACTGTTGAAAATTCAGTGGAGAATTCCAGGTTTACAGAACAGATGTCTGTGCTTCTGCAGAAGTCAATATCTGTTTTGTAATAAACTTTAGAGAAAAAAACCTAATATACAGTTTTCGCTATTTGGGCTCATCAATGTAAAACATATGTCACTTTATATTGCTTTTTGACACTGATTTATATATATTGTGTTCAAATTCTACGTTATATTACAAATGCAGTAGTCATCAGAGACTGTATCAGAGACTAAATTCAGTATCAGAGACTGAAAAAAACTGTGGACAAATATGTAATGCTACTTGGTAAGGTATGTATATCTGTGTGGTAACTAACAGCTAATTTCTCAGGTACAGCAATGTGGTAACTTTGGACAAATATCAGGATTTTACTGGCAGCTATAGCAGGTAAAGTGGTAAGTTATGGCTTATATTTACTGGGCGGGGGGGAGCAGGGGGAGGGGAAGCAAAAGACAACTACCTATTCTGTTGTTAATTTGTTACTGAGAAGAGACTTTCTTCTCTGTTCTCCCTACTGATGCATCAGTGCGAGAGAAAGTAGATTTTTTCCTTTTTTTTCAGATAGATACCACATAATTTATATGGATGAAAGAGTAAAACCTATTCAGAAAGTAATTGATCATGCCTGAAGCATTCTCTGAACATATAACACTATCTTTTTGATTGAAAATGCTTGAGGCAATAAAACTCTGAACAATATTGTTTTATATCCTTTGATTTGAAGGAAAAATATGAGCTTATGTCTACAGTATTGTCTCTGAAAAGACATCAGCCATAAGTAGAGAGTACCTTTGCAGCTTGTTAGTGTTCATATTTACAGCAAAAAGCTCTATATCCTTCAGGAACTGCTGTTAGTACTTTGTATTTTCATAACCGCCATAATATTTCTCAAAGCCTTATCACAAACTGACATTATCACAAAAATGGTGCATCTTTTCCAAACTGGGGAAAATGTCCAGTTCTTATAGCATGTCAGTTCTTTCACTTAATAAGTTGGAAATAAAGGAAAGAAACTTGTCTCATTTTCCTTCAAGATCCTTGGATGGAGTGCTGTGTAAAATGAAGAAGCTCATATAGAAATTAGAACTGCTTTTAGTTTTAAAATTTAAAAATAGATAAATCAGTTCTTCATACAAAAATAGTATTATATGCGGGACAGTTTTGACTTCAGTCCTCTCTTCAGTAAAAGATGAATAAATAGGGAAAAAGTAGATATTTTTCAAGACCTTACATATATGCTTTTATTATTATGTTGCAAGTTCATCAACCTCATTGTCCATCTGTTACCCTGATGGTAGATATATAAATTCATAAATATATTGATAAAAACTGATTGAAATATAAAAAATTCTTCATAAATATGCACAAGTCCTGTGCTAACAAAGTTTGCCTAAATCTGTCTACCCACAAATTAGATCTACAATATTCCACATTTGTATGTATAGAGAAAAAGAAACAAAGAGCAAAGTGAAATCAATTCCTTGTTAGAATAATTCTCTCTCCACTAGCTGTTGAGGAATTCTATGAAGCTGACTTTGCTCCTAAGTTTTAGTCATCCATATTTAGACAAAATCAGTCTGGAAGATGATGTAAGGAAGGGTTTTGTTTTTTTATTTAATTTATGTCCATTTCTATCTGGAGTACCATTAACAGGCTTTTTTAAACATAACACGGGTCACACTAAGCCTACATAGCTGTACTTTTATAGTAAGCAGAACTGAATGTGGTCTCATCTTTGCTTAGGTTTCTAATACTAGTTTTTGAAAACTCATTTAAAACAATTCTCTGTGATTTTACATTGTAAAGTACTGAATCGACATTAAAATGAAGGAATAGAATTTGGAGTATTTAAAAGAATTTTTCTGTTGTCCTTAAAAAGAACATTCTGAGGATAAGTACATTTTTAGTAGTGTTAGCAATCACTCTAAAGGGCAGGTAGATACATTTAACTCAATTACAACTTTATCTTGTAACTAATTAATCAAGACAAGTAACATATATGATTTTGTTCTGAAGTTGACATTATTTTTCCTTTCTTTTAAATCTTTGTAGTCTGATGGATTACAATAGTGCTACATTTTTTGAGCTGATCAAACTCTAACCACTGCTAGATTAACACGTAATTGGATCCAGTCCTAGTGCTTTCTGCTTGCTATGTATGTATCTCAGTGTTTCTCAAAATACCTTTCTCATCTTCCTATTTATAGTGTTCCATCACTCCTTCATTGCTTCAGAAAACATAGAATCATAGAATCATAGAATTGCTGAGGTTGGAAGGGACCTTTAAGATCATCAAGTCCAACCATTAATCTACCTTGACAAAAGCCACTTCTAAACCATGTCCCTAAGTGCCCCATCTACCCTTTTTTTAAACACCTCCAGGGATGGTGAATCCACCACCTTCATGGGCAGCCTATTCCAATGTTTAATAAACCTTTCAGTGAAAAAATGTTTCCTAATATCCAATCTAAACCTCCCTTGACATAACTTGAACCCGTTTCCTCTTGTCCTGTCACTTGTCACCAGGGAGAAGAGGTCAGCCCCCATCTCTCTACAACCTCCTTTCAGGTAGTTGTAGAGGGTGATAAGGTCTCCCCTCTGCCTCCTCTTCTCCAAGCTAAACAACCCCAGCTCCCTCAGTCGTTCCTCATAAGGTTTGTCCTCCAGACCCCTCACCAGCTTTGCAGCCCTTCTCTGGACACGCTCCAACACCTCAATGTCCCTCTTGTAGTGAGGGGCCCAAAACTGAACGCAGTACTCGAGGTGGGGCCTCACCAGTGCCGAGTACAGGGGGATGATCACTTCCCTAGTCCGGCTCACCACACTATTCCTGATACAGGCTAGGATGCTGTTGGCCTTCTTGGCCACCTGGGCACACTGCTGGCTCATATTCAGCCGGCTGTCAACCAACACCCCCAGGTCCTTTTCTGCCGGGCTGCTTTCGAGCCACTCTGCCCCAATCCTGTAGCGCTGCATGGGGTTGTTGTGACCCAAGTGCAGGACCCGGCACTTGGCCTTGTTGAACCTCATACCATTAGTCTCAGCCCATCGGTCCAGCCTGTCCAGATCCCTCTGCAGAGCCAACCTACCCTCAAGCAGATCAACACGCCCGCCCAGTTTAGTGTCATCTGCGAACTTACTGAGGGTGCATTCAATCCCTTCATCCAGATCATTGATAAAGATATTAAAGAGAACCGGCCCCAGCACCGAGCCCTGGGGGACACCACTTGTGACCGGACACCAACTGGATTTAACTCCATTTACCATCACTCTCTGGGCACAGCCATCCAGCCAGTTTTTTACCCAGTGAAGAGTACACCTGTCCAGGCCATGAGCAGCCAGTTTCTCCAGGAGAATGCTGTGGGAAACAGTGTCAAAAGCTTTGCAAAAATCCAAGTAGACAACATCCACAGCCTTTCCCTCATCCACTAAGTGGGTCACCTTATCATAGAAGGACATCAGGTTTGACAGGCATGACCTGCCCTTCAGAAACCCATGCTGACTGGGCCTGATCACCCTGTTCTCCTGCATGTGCCTTGTAATGGCACAGAGGATGATCTGTTCCATGACCTTCCCAGGCACTGAGGTCAGACTGACTGGCCTGTAGTTCCCCAGATCCTGCTTCCGGCCCTTCTTGTGGATGGGTATCACATTTGCCAACCTCCATGTTTCTTTTCTATATAATTTTTACTTTCAATCATAACTTTTTGCAATGAAATTCAGATTTTCATGTCATATGAAGGTTACAACTAAGGGGACTCTAAAAATATTGTTATTACTCCAGATTAAATGTCAGCTGTCTCCTTGCAAATATGTATCAATATTAGACGTGTTAAAAAAAGCTTAATAAGAAAAGGGTTTTTTTATATTTTTTTTATAAGGTCTGCAGTGCCAAAAAAAATGGAGCACTACCCAAGACTGAGACAAGAATGTGATTTACATGTGTAGAAATATTTCACAAATATTATTTACTGGATATGACATTTGAGGGAGAAATGTAAATTCCCTCCACAAAAGCAAGTGCAGAGAAAGGATGAAAACCTGGCAAATACCAGGGACACAGACCTCTCCAGACAGTTTTAGTTTAGTGTTTCTGTGGTCATAGTTCCAAATCTCTTTTTATCTGATTTGTGCAGTGATCAGGGTTAAAAAAAAATAAAATAATTGTTTATAAATAAACAGGACTGAAAATAATTAAACCGTTCCTTAGAGGAATTTTCTGCTCATAATTGATACAATCTGCTGGACTTCAAATGTTGGCTAATAGCATACATCAAAAAGAGTAATATTATCATGCCTATAACAAATCACCATGACAGACCACCTTGGATTTCCAGTCTAGCTTGTTTTATAGACGTGAATTGTGCAATATTATTTCCCATGTTAATTGAAGTGATATCTTACTGATGTTACTGACTTCAGATGGACAGCTAAGCTCCCTATGGCAGCAATAATTTAGCCCATCAGAAACAAAAAAAAAAAGAAGAAAAAAAGAAAAAAAAGTTACTTAAATATGTTGGAATAATGGAAGAATGAAGTTAGATTATCACATTTATTTATCAAGAACTGGTAGTTTTCCTCAGGCTTTTTTTTTTTTTCCCCTCACAGAAACCTTACTAAGAGCATCAGTTTTACAAATTATGGAGAACTTCTAGTCTCATGGAACTGTAAGCTACCTTGAGACAAATATCTAGTTTGTGTTAAACACAGGAAAAACACAGTATTCAAGATAAATCTCCAGATTATTTTCAGATGTTATTTGTTTCATGAGAATTAAGGCTTTTGAGGATAGATTGTTGCCCCTTTCAAAATGTGTTCTTCAGTACTTACTTAAGTATTGAGATGGAAAGAGGAAGGGGCATGGAAAACAGCAGAAGAAATAACTACTGTCCTTATAGCTTGCTTATGCATTTGTATGCATTTTTTCTAAATCAGGATACAAATCAGAAAAAGTGTCGACTATTTAAAAAAAAACTTGAGAAAGGTGAATTCTTATTACCTGCAAAGTATTGCTGAAGATATTTTCTTTTGTTCCAGAAGAGAAACAGAACTCAGATGACATATTGCTTAAGTAATTATCATGAAAAGTCTTTCTGAAGACATTTTCTTGAAAAGGAGCAGTGTGGGGGAGAGGGTCTGTGAACAAACATGCAACTTGTGTTTGTGCTGTAGCAGAATGTTTCTACTAAAAGATCAGAGAACATGGCATATATTTCCCCCAGATGTGTAGCATAGCCATCAGGAGTGCTGAAAAATCTAAACAAATACTTCAAGACGGGAAAATTTAGCAGTCTTTGATTCAGCTAGCAATTGATGAGGACACATAAGAATGTTCTATGTACTTTTCAAGAAGATATGTAGTAAAAGATGAAAAAGTAGAACAGGAGTAAAATTTCAGCATAGGTCAAAAGTTTTCTTTGGAAGCTTTGGTTCAAGGTGTTTGTTTCAAGTTCTCAAGAACATAAAATGAAAGGGATACAAGCCAATCCACAGATGGGTCAGAAAGGTTCCATAGAAATGTTAACAAGCTGTCTAAGAAGACTGAGAAAAACATTAACAATTTTCCCTTAATTTACCTTAGAAATTTCACTCCATAGTTTTAGGGTGCTTTGTATTTCATTTAAATATTCATAATAAAGATTAAAATAAACAGGACACAAAGAAGACAGAAGCTTTATTGAGAAAGAAAGAATAATTTTATCTGTAGACTAACTAATTTCTATAGTTGAATATCAGCATGGGAATCCAAAACTGTTGTTGATGTAATAATCACTTTGCATTTCTAAATGGTAAAACATATAGCATATTTATAACCTTATATTTCTCAGATTTTATCTTCTGCCTCATTCACAAGACAATAAAGGAAAAAGTTCCAAAATCAGGAAAGTTTTCATGCTGTTTTTGAAGGAAATGTGAGGTACTCAGCACTAAGCACACAGGGTTCTTCACTCAGAAAGAAATGTTGCCTGCAGCGCTACAGATGCTTTTAGAGTAAACACTCAATGGCAGGCAAGAATAGCAACATTTGCCAAAGGTCCCAGCTGCTTTCTCAATTCCAGTAAATTGTATGATTTTCTTCTGGATCTACACATTTTTTATTATGAAAGTACTAGTCTGCTGTTAGAAATGCAGAGTGACTCGATCCTGATAGTGCCATCCCATCCCCAGCAGGTGAAGCACATACCATCCATGTAAAACTACAGGGGCAGAAATCCGTTTATTATGCAATTGCAAAGAACTATGGCAGGATTAATGTGATTTCAGGTTTAAGCATGTTTTGTAATAATGGGGGGAGAAACCAAGAAACTGAGAAAAATCTTGCTGAGATTCAAAGCTGAGTGGTAAAATTTGTTTTAGTTGACAGTTTAATGTCATTTTACATAAGGTTTGTATGCTGAGGGCATAATAATTAAGGTCTTAATGTAAATTTTCTGACATGCTTATTTTAAATGATTGGGAAGACTGTGAGACTAGCTTGTTGAATTCTGGTTTATTGTAAAGATGTATATGTATATGTGTATTACATATGTATACATACATGTATGTATATTTATATAATTGCAAGCCACATGAAAATAAATTGTTTCTATTTATTTATAATGGAATTGGATACACAAATTATGGCACCAGTCTGTGGTAGCTTTTTCTTTAGTAGACAAACACTAAATTAGTTATTGTTTGTTTTATAGGATATACTCTTAGTAAAAAAATCTGTCCCAAAACTGGAGATAAAGTAGATTGCAATAAAGCAGATTTTATTAATATGCATTGCTTAATTTTAGTAGTAACAATATATTTTATTATATACTCCCAAAACATTTCACAGATTGTTTACAAACAGCACATCAGGATGATGGTAAACAAGGGAAGAGTGAATGTGTACCTTATAGTTATATTGGGAATGTTTAAGTAATGTTCAAACAAGCAAGACTATATTGACATCCTGAAGGAAACTGGAGTTTTTAAGGTAAGAGGTCACAGTAAATAAATTGTTATGACTTAATATGCACAGTATAAATTTATCCTTTGTTAGGTAGAACAGTGAATATGTATCAACAAAATTATTTCCTTATTTATTTTTCATATGTCATGAAATGCATATCTATGAGACACATGGGCTTCCTTGGAATGTCCAGAATAATTACAGAATTACCTGGTATTTTTATGAAATGACTAGTTTGAGAACACATGCATTTAGAGGAGGCATTTTATAGAATTCTTTTAAGACTGTGTTACAGAAGAATTGCATATATCATTATACTTAGGCTTATTTTAAAATAATAAGTGGAGAATTTTCATGCATCATATGGAAGCTAATGGGCATCGTTTAAGAACTTGGTAATTTTGGAAATGCTTCCAAAATATATTTGCTTAAGTTATAAAAGCCAGAGAAGAACATGTAATTTAGAATTTATTACCTATGATTTCAGCTTCAAATACCAACAGAAACATTTAGATTTCTAGTCAAAGCCATCTAATATTTTTTAGTTCTTTCAATAGAGAAAGCTGTATTTTCATTTGAGTATAGTACCAACTATTATTTTTTTTTCAAAGCAGTGGTGTGGTTTCAATTGAATTTTAAAATTCTGCTAAGGAATTTCATTCATCTGGCTTTTGACTTCCATCATTTGTTACATAGTTGTCGACCTAGCCAAGGCATCTGCAAATTAAATGAAAGGTCACTCTTGCCTCAACTTATCCAGGTGTTAGAGCACAGACTTTGCAAGGGGAACTGCTGGTCTAGACCTTCTCAAGTTGAGACATACTTCAGTCTAGGCTTCTGATTTCTGAATTAGCTACCATGATAACCACCAACACACATGCAAGAGTGGATCTGTTGTGCTATAAACTAAACCTGATGTTATCTGAGTGATTTCAACATACTTAGCTGACTGGACTTTTCTGAAGGCTCCAAAAGACTATTGATGCCTTTGCACCGATTCTTTCCACTTTTCCAAATAAGAGCTCCTATATATATAGTCCACAGAGAGACTAAAAATAGAGAACCCAACAGATTTTTAGATACTATGGGAATTCAATGGAAATTAATATGGAGGTCACAGTCACTCTCTGGAACATGAGCATTAGGGTCTACATAATTTTTTTTGGTGGAATTTTTAAAGTCAGTATCTAATCTTCTCTGACTATTTTCCCTTCATAAAATAAAAAAAAAAACACATTTTTTTTTGGGGGGTAGAATAGTGATGGCAATAAAAACAACAAGAATTTCCATATTAAGAAAACTGTGGGTTGCTCAGATACTTTCTGAACGCTAGTAGCCATAGATAAGACTTTCTTAAAAGTAATAAAAAGTCTTTCATAACTCTAACAGCAATGCAAGTATGCATTATATTAAAAATATAAATAAAATGACAACATTTGAATATTAGTGTCTGAACTTTTTTATATGATACCAATTTTTCATTACCTTGCTTCAAGAGTGCTGTAAACTATGAAATAACATATCCATTCATAAATAAATTTCAGTAGTTTAATTCAGCGTATAGGCAAGTTACAGTTTTAGTAAAGACATTTCTAATAG
Source organism: Chroicocephalus ridibundus (assembly GCF_963924245.1). Taxonomy (NCBI): domain Eukaryota; kingdom Metazoa; phylum Chordata; class Aves; order Charadriiformes; family Laridae; genus Chroicocephalus; species Chroicocephalus ridibundus. The sequence goes on from NC_086284.1 coordinate 53,646,801, forward strand.
TCAATAAAAAGCAAATGAAAGCAATTTAATAATATGATATTACATGACTATGAACAAATGCAATTGTATATGTTCAAAATACACTGTTGATGATGACGTTAAACTATAAATGTTTAGCTGGTATACACAGAAGTAGTTTTTACACAATCAGTTTTCACAGACCAGTTTTCAGTAGTTGCAAATATGGTTCTCCAAACAAAAAAGAAATTACTAATCTGGCTGTTGTTTTTAATACACCTAATGAATCAATGTACTGAACACCATACTGGTCAATAAGGGAAAACATAAAAGGTTTAAAATATTCCTTAATCATCGGTAATCATGTCCTTATAAATGTGATTGCATTTCAGTGACTGCATTTCTAAACATGATATATTTCTTCAGTTTAGTAATGGGCTTTAGGGAAAAAAAAAAAAAAAAAAAAGTAAGAAAATAATCTACTGAAAAGTCACGTTAGGAATAAAATATTAAAGAAAACCTCAAAGAAGAAAACAATTGTTAGTGTACTGGGTGGCAACAGAGGAGTTTAAACAAATGCTGCTACTTATATCTTTGATCAGAAATTGTGGTCTCCAGTAAAAATCAGATTTCTAGAAAAGAATTAGATTGTTTCTTTGGGCTAAATGCATCTGTTCCTTTTCTTTTCCATTGTCTGTAAAGGAGAGTGAACACAAACTTGAATGTGACTACCACATCCCTTGTGTGCTTTGATCATGGAAAAAGTATTGTCTAACAAAAAGACTTGATGTTGAAAGTCTGGTCCCAGGCTTTCTACAGTAAGATGAGCTGTATTCTCCTCTGTCAAGTGAACAACAGAGGGAGTTTTGTCTAAGACCACATAAGCATAAAAATGGCAGATGTCTTTACTTTCAGCAGCTTCAGGTGACCTGCCTGAAAAAGCATTCATCAGCAAACGTACAATAGAGACTGCTAGATGTCAAAAAGAGATGGTCAGAATGATCAGCGTTCCCTGAGTTTCATCAAGCAGGAGCACTATGTCCTCCCCTGGCTGTGTAGTCTGGTCTCTCCCACAGTGTAGTGATGCTTATCTCACTGCTTTCAAAAAACAAACCTTTGGCTATAGCAAGTATTTCAGAACCACTGACCAAGAGATATTAAATCAATACAGCATAAAAAGTGTTCATTAGGGAGATAACTTCATGAAATTATTAGTACCCTGACCTTTGTTACTGCTGTTCTACTTATGGAATTGAAAAGAATTAGAAACTTTTAAAAAATGGATGAAGTATATCCCTGTTATTTTTTTCCATTGGAGTAAATGGTATTTACTAGAAAACTAAACTAGCCAAAAAGGATGTATCTTTTTGAGTTTATTTTAAGAAAATACAACAGGCTTTTGAGCTTCTTGTTTTAAAAAGACAAAGAAGTGACTAAGGTTATGGCTACCACTAGTCATAAACGACTACTGGCAAGTTTGGTCTTTGGATATGCAATATTTTGCTTTCAGTTCCTTCCATCAGGCACTGCAGTTTAAGTGCTGCACTTTCTTTTTTTTTTTTTTTTTTTCCCCCAAATATCCTTTTTTTCAAATAAAGCAGCATCTATGCTTCACAGGTTTACACTTCTATGTTCCCAAACTGACTTAGGATACATCTCACAGTAAATTCTAGTAGCATTAGCTAATGCACAATAAAAATGTTTTAACCTAGTTGTTTAATGAGAATCATATTCTCAGTACTGGAAAGAAAAGATTGTGTAGCACAGAGACAGGTTTCTCCCTAATGCACAACAATGATGATTAAGAGTCATCTGTTCTGCTACTGTGTAAGCCTCGTATGATCATTAACCATAAAAATCTATGACTTGTAATTGGAATTGGGAAATGCATAAAAGTGAGCAAAATCGCAATATCACAACAAAATCTTGGCTCAAACAACAAGTGCTAGATACAGCAGAAAGATTTCTTTCAGATAGGGGTTTTTGCCTCTAAGTTGCAACTTAGTTTACTTTAATTTGCTTTTATGTTATATGCACTTCAAAATGCTAAAGAACTTCAAAGTCCTTAAGAATATAATGAAAAGTAATACATATAACCAAACCCTTAAAATAAAAGTAATTACCTGACTGTAGCCAAATCACAGGAATAACTTCTTTGTGCTTCTATTTCTGTTATTGTGATTATGAAACTAGATTTCTTACTAAGTCCTCAACTATCTTTTCAGCACATGGAGAGATGTCATTAGTTCTTTTTTATTAAAATATTCAGTATAAATGACAAAGAAGTTATGTACCTTCTTAAAGTGATCATAATGAAAACGTGTCAAATTTGGATCTAGAAGTCCTAGGATTAGAAAATCAGATAATAATTTAGGTTGGAAGGAATCTCTGGAGATCTTCTGATATAACCCTCTGCTCAGACCATGACTAACTTACTTCAGGTCCAGTCATAACAACATGTCCATGTAACAAAACTGAAAGTGGAACTCATCCATCCAATATCAATATCTGCAGTCATCCTTAGCTCGTTCTGTCAGCAATAAATAGAGATATTTTGAGAATGCTAAAATATTGACTGTGCTAGAATTTCCTTCATGTAGTATTCCAAAGTAAGCTGAAGGAATCACGCTATGAAAATAGCTACTGTTCTCCATCAAACATAAAATGATCCTGGGTGAACAGGTCAGATGCAGGTGTCTGTACTACAATCATCATAAATTCAGTAGGATGGATCCCACTATGAATGGAGGAGGTCTATCTCAGGCTCCTTACGCCTAAGGGACTGTTGAAAAGTAAATCATATACCACTCAGAGCTCTATGGGAAAGTTACAGAGTTTTAAGTAGTCTTATTTCAAGATAAAATACAACTATTCCTAGTTTAGCATCTTGATGCAGTGTAGTAGTTTCATTTTTCTCAAGCCGTGACTGTGTTGCCCTCAATAGTTGATATTAAAAAAGGCAGGTAAGTAATGTGTATGTCTGGTTGAATGTAATGCTTCTTTGAAGGCTCCTCTTCATTGTTGCCATGATGATGCACCAGCTCTTTCTGAATGCTTGAATCAGGTTTCTAAAGCTACAGGTATAACCAGAGTACAGCACCCTGCTTTGCCACTCTTTCTCCATTTCAGACTGTTCATACTGGACAGGGGTTTCAGGTTTACTATGTTTGAGGTTTCAGGTTGTGCTTGCTTTCTGCTGAGTGTTCTGTTCCTGGCTTATTACATACCTCCTTTCTTCATTATAATCTCATGAAGTTTACTCCCTAGAATCCATTTTATTCCTTAGCACCTACAGAAAGGGGATGTATTGAACCAGGAGTTTCAGATGCCAGTAAGAAAGGTTTAAAGAAAATACTAAGTTCCTATTGTACAAAACTCTTCATGCTACAGCATAGGTGATCAACACACTACAATCTTTATACAAAGACACGCTTGCAAAATATCACAAGGAACAGAGAAAAATAGTTCATAGAGAAGATGATGGATCTCTATGAATCACAAGTTGCTGTATCAGGGAGATGGATTAAGTATGCAACTAGCTTGTTGGGTGACCTGAAAATGTAGACTTTTCCAGCCCCCAACAGGGGCTGTAATTAGGGATTCAGATCAGCTGTTTGTCTGATACAACTTCAGAAAGGGAACTGCATTAGTCATCACACCACACTATATGCATTTAAAATAAATATGTAAAAAAATTTTCCACGTAAGAATCTCAAAAAGTCTGCACACAAAATTTATCTATTTGAAAATTAAACAAGAGCAAGAAATTAAAACTATTAACAAGCCATATTCAACATCCTAGTAAAACACAATTAATGGGATATTCTATGCAATTTATAAATAACATTATTATTCCTTCCAATATCCTCACTGCTCTTATCCTTCTGATGCTGTAGTCTCCATTATGCAAATTGCATACAGCTGCAGGTAAGTGCATTGAAAGAATATAATTCACTAGATGCATATTTAGTATACTTGGAGCTCTATTCTCCCCTCACCTTCTGTTCTTGCTTTTATTAGGTGAATCTGTTAAATTCCTTAGTGAGTTAGAAAGAACTTTCTTAGAAAACAAAATCTCAAAACATCAAAAGCATGGTGTTGCTTCCAATTTCAAAACTGTAACTAAAAGAAACACGTAAAGGAAAAATATTCAATGTGCGTCCCTTGGTCAGAGTGACAGTTTTGCTACTGATAGTTCTAAGTTGGATCCAAGATTTAACAATGCACAGCAAGGATTCACTAATTCTGAGAGGCCATAGTACAAGACGCATACAGTGATGCCAAAGGCAATCTCCAGGCCATAAGAATAACACTCACATGCCTTAGCAGTTGGCATGCTTGAGGGTGTTTGTAGGGACACATAAGTTGCAGATTCCTGGGATGATATGTCCTGCTCTTATAGCACTCTTTAATATTGCTGTAAGTAGAAAACCTTTAGTCTTTCCTAGAAATGTTTTGGTGTTGCTTGCTGCAAAAGTAGGTGGGATTTGTAGTCAGAGCTCAAGATGAATGTAGGCAGGTTTACAAAATAACTTACCTTTTAATGATTCCAGGACTTGAGGGGGTCAGAGGTTTCAGGGTGCTTCTTCAAATGCTTTGGTAATTACAAAAGGGACAGAACTCAACAAATCTCTCTGTATCCACTGAATTGATACAAAGGGACACCCCTTCTTCATGCTTTTTGCATCAAATAGGCATGTTAAATGTGAGTGGGATAATTTTCTATCTCCTCTTTACTGTTCTAAAGTCCTGTGCAAGATCAAAAGCATTAAGGAATCAAGCACAACAGGGGCAGGGGCAGAGGCAGTGCAGGCGTAGATTTATATGCCTTCAGCCACGTTAGCTATTCAGGAATCTAAAATCTGCCTTTATCTGAATGTAAAAAAGTAGTCATTTGGTACTCAACTGCATTAATATCAAAATGGAATAATTTCATTAAGGCAGAATGAGTCAATGCTTAATTCAACACTTACATTCTAATTGTTAGCCTCAGTGCCAAGTCTCCCAGAAGAATATGACTTTAGAAAAACCCACCATGAACTAACTGTGATTACCAATAAAATGTATACTATTTCTACTTCTATAGATGGAATATTGTGAGACTAATGCACTTCTCTAAATACGTTACTGAAAACAAAATCTTAGCATTGTAGCTGTGTCACTGTCAGAACTTCATTTAGTATCAGTAATCATTTTAAAGCCCCAGACTTTGAACAGAAGATTAAAGAAATATTGCATAATACTCCAAATGTCCTAATTAGACCAAGGCATTTAAAAACCTGCAGAAAAATGTCTGAATAAAGAATGGTATTTGTATTTCCAAACAGTAGGTGATAGTGAGATTATGTATTCCCATCTGAATCTTGATTAGTTAAATTATTGTTCACATTAAAAACCCAGGGAGAAAAAAGAGATGGTTACAGTTAAGAGATCACAGTTACAGGATTGGAAATAAACTGCTAATGGGAACCTAGTGCAAATTTTACTTTATGAACAGCTAAGCAATTTTCTTTTGCTGCAGGACCATGGGCAATGATGTGACAGTTAACATTGGATACTTGTTCTGACCTCAGCTAGAAGAGCATTCACCATTTTGAAAGGCTTGACTTCACATCTAGCAGCTAATATTTATTATTTCTGAGGATGATAGAGAAACTCAAACACAACATCTAAGAGTCTGGAGAAGGTTACTGACTTCCTGCATGTTAAAAGATTTGTGGATCTTTCAGCCAAAGAAATCTACTGATGCAGATGTACCTAACAAAAAGCCAGTTTGTCTGAATGAGACTGAATAACAGAACAATTCAGCTGACATACTGTTTGCATATTACTGTATGTTTTGTCTTGCTGTATCCTCACTTTTATTCACTAAATACAGATGTGTACTATGTCTTTGTATACTTTATATGCAAGGTAATTTTCTATTTATTTTATTTATTTTTAAGTACGCCTTCAAAATATGCAACCTAATGTGGATTTGATTTAGCTTAAAGTTCTACATCCTGAAAATAAACACTCTGATGTGTAAAAGTGAGGCAAGTTACTTGACATGGACATTTATTTGGAAATACACGTGAAATGATTACGTAAATAGTGTTCATAATGTAGGGTACCTTGAAATACAGATAGTAGAAGGACTACTTCTACTAAAATTGATGTTCTAGTGATCCAGGAACCTGTGGTGGTCCTCATACCATTTTCTTCTCACTCAAATATTCAAGAATATTTACAACTAAAGATTTATTACTTATATACCAGTATCATGTAAGATGAATAAATAATTTTTGGCAAACGGCATCATCTTGGCTTCACCAAGGGCACGTCTTGCCTGACCGACTGAGTGGCCTTCTAAGATGGAGTGACTACATCAGTGGGCAAGGGAAGAGCTACAGATGTCATCTATCTGGACTTCTGTAAGGCCTTTGACATGGTCCCCCACAACATCCTTCTCTGTGAATTGGAGAGATATGGATTTGATGGGTCAAATGTTTGTGGATGAGGAATTGGTTGTATGGTTGCATCCAGAGGGTAGTGGTCAACAGCTGAATGTCCAGATGGAGAGCCATGACAAGTGATGTCTCTCAGGAGTCCATATTAGGACCAGTGCTGTTTAATATCTTCACTGATGACATAGACAGTGGGATCGAGTGCACCCTCGGCAAGTTTGCAGACAACACTAATCTGAATGGTGCAGTTGACACAGCCAAGGGAAGGGAAGCCATCCAGAGGGCCCTAGACAAGCACAAGAAGTGGCCCCATGTGAGCCTCATGATGTTCAACATGGCCAAGAGCAAGGTCCTGCACCTGGGTCAGGGCAACCCCTGATATTAATACAGGCTGGGGAATCAAGGAATTGAGAGCCTTGGGGGTGGACTTGGGGGTACTGGTGGATGGAAAGCTGGACATGAGCCGGCAATGTGCGCTCCCAGCCCAGAAAGCCAACTGCATCCTGGACTGCACAAAATAAGCATGGCCAGCAGATTGAGGAAGGTTATTCTGTCCCTCTACTCTGCTCTGGTAAGACCCCAACTGGAGCACTGCATCCAGCTCTGGCATCCTCATTACAAGAAAGACATGGACTTCTTGGAGTGGATCCAGAGGAGGGCCACAAAAATGAACAGAGGGCTGGAATACCTCTCCTATGAAGAAAAGCTGAGAGAGTTCGGGCGGGTTGTTCAGCCTTGAGAAGAGAAGGCTCCAGGGAGACCATACTGTGGTTTTTCAATACTTAAATACAAGAAAGATGGGGACAGACTTTTTAACAGGGCCTGTTGAGATAGGACAAGGGGTAAAAGCTTTAAACTAAAAGAGGGTAGATTCAGACTAGATAGAAGGAAGACATTTATGAGGGTGGTTTTCCCTGGAAACATTCAAGGTCAGGTTGGACAAGGCTCTGAGGAACCTGATCTAGTTAAGATATCCCTGCTCATTGCAGGGAGGTTGTACTAGATGAACTTTAAAGGTCACTTCCAGCCCAAACTATTCCATGAATCTATGATCTTAATTAGCACAATTTCGTACATTTATAAACCTATTAAATATTTGTTATTGTCTGACTTGGAGGATTACTCCAAAATATGACAAAATGAGCTGAAAAAGTATCTCCTTTCCTAAGGGAAAGGAAAAAAAAAAGCCCTCCTTTTTGTAGGCATTTTCACTTGTCCAACAGAAAGAATATATTTCTTTCCTTATTTACTTACTCCTTTTTTCCATTTTGTTTTTAATATGTACAATGTAACACCTCATAGTAACACTCTCTACACCTGTCTTCATGCTAGGATGTCTACAGGTAACTCCTTTTTCAAAACTTGCTATCCCCACTAATCCTACTCTCATCAGGACCTCAAACTGTCCCTGCTTAACTAAGGAGTTGGGTGGGAAGATGGGTTGAGATTTCTTGTAACAATTTAGGAGATTTTTTTAGATTTGTTGTGGGTTTGCAAGGAAAAAGAGAAGTGAGAGAGATCATATTTGCCAAGTATTTTATCTTGTCCATCTCTACTGGAGAGAGAGGTAGCTATTCATAGCATGTCCTTGAAAGAACCTTCTTGCGAAGAGAAGAATGCCTTTTATCTATGGGCATAGAATAGAGATTTCTGTATCTTTAGGGCTGATGAGAGTCGTTGCTCAGTTGACACATGTAGCTTGTATATCCCAGCCTTAGGATGGCGTGGGTGGCCTCAGACTCTTCCATTTCTGCACATGTTCATATTTCCCATTTGAAGCTCTACCGGATTTGTACTAGAATTATATGCTAAGCATTGAACCGTACTTCTCTCTTTTCCCTGCCAAGCAATTTGAAACTCATAAGCATTCTAATTTTAACTTCTAATTAGAAAACCAGGACAACTGAATACAGACATGTCTACACCAAGACCTGGGTGACTAGACCTGAATTTAAATGCAGTGCTGAGGCTGCTAGTAAGGCTGGTTGAGGCAGCTAAGACCAATTAGTGCACTCAGAGCCTCGAAAAGTATACTGTTAAAAGTAGAAAAATATTTATGAAGATAAAATTTTTCTAGAAGTGAAAGCTGCACTCATCCAACCTGCTGCTGATTCACTGCTGCCTGAGAATAAATAATTTTAAAGTGTGTTGGAGGCTTGAACTGCTGTAAAGTACTTAATTTTTGAGCTTATTAATAATGTCCCTGTACTTGAATATAAGTAAACTATTGCCATGAAAGTCTTTTTCTTCATGTTTACCAGCACAAATTTTGCTTAGTTTTCACTGAGATCCCAAAAATGAAGTGAACTAAGTGGCCATGCATCAGGTAAAGATGGTCTCAAAAGAACTTGTTGCTTTTCTGTACAGTTGTGCATGCTACCTTTCAGTTACCATTCTGTGAACTATTTTTTCACATGCACATACGTGCTAAACTAATTAAAATATCTGTCTTATTTCAGTACTACATAACATAGAATACCAAATATACCAGAATTCCCATATACCAAAGACTAGATGTCGCATGTTCTGACAAACCCGACAAGCTTTCAGAAAAATGGAAACTTTATGTTATTCAAGGCACAGGGGGTATGCAAGTTAATCATGAAAGCACCACCATCTGTTGTGCATAATGTTTCACTTTTATTGTCCATGTGGCGGAAGGAAAAAGAAAGTAATAATAATTTGGATACTGTAAATGATAACCCCTTATTTCTAGAAGTTTTGTAGTTGGGAGAAAAAATTACTTCAGCCTTTAACTTGAAATTGCTTTTGTTCTGCAGAATTAAAAACAAACAAGCTGTGCCAGGAATGCATGTACTAATGAATGCCAGAGTCAGAAGTTATTCCATGCACAATAATGCAGCTTAAGACCTTTTATATACATTTTTTCTTTTTTTTGTTAAGATTAGTTGTCCTTGATGTTTAATAGTATTCCACATATCAGCAGCCAAGTACAATTTGACTGACTCAGATTCCTGATTTCTGAAGTTCTGTCTGTTCTTTAGAGGTCGGGAATCTTGCAATTTTCACTGCTCATCAAACAAAAAGCAGAACACTGTTGAAAAGAACAGCAGGGAAGAAAGACAGGAAGCAAAGATCAAAATGTAGCAGCAGGGAAGCAAGTGAAAACAGCATGAATAACTGGGTGACTAAAAGTACTCGTGAATGGGAGAAGAAAATGTGGCTCAGACAATACATTTAAAGTGAGGAGCTAGTCTAATGTTTGTGTGCTTGTCCAGAGCATTTGTATATATTTTTCCATTCACACTTTTCAGAGTCTTTTCTAGTGTCCCCAGATGTGAAATAATGTTTTTTTAAAATTTGAGCAAGTTTAGTATAAACATATTTCCTTTTTATTTCTTTTATGTCTGAATGCATTCCTGTTTACTGAAGAAAACCTGCGAAAACCCAAGTATATTGCAATTGTCCAGTTAGTATTCGCTGGTTGATAATGTTTTCAGTGTATCCTTATAGCACTGATAAGACAGTCTAAGGCAATACAAAATTATAAATCCTTAGGCATGAGATGCAGCACTGGGACAGAGACCAAGATAAATAATGATAAGGAATCATAGAATCATTTAGGTTAGAAAAGATCTTTAAGATCATTGAGTCCAACCATAAACCTAACACCACCGAGTCCAACTGTAAACCTAACAACACCAAGTCCACCACTAAACCATATCCATAAGCACCACATCTACACTTTTAATACCTCAAAGGATGGTGACTCAAGCACTTCTCTGTTTCAATGCTTGACAACCTTTTGGTGAAGAAATTTTTCCTAATATCTAGTCTCAACCTCCTCTAGCACAACTTGAAGCCATTTTTCTTGTCCTATCACTTGTTACTTACACAAGCATGCAAAGTAACAGTCATATATGAGATTATCTCATTAATGACTATTCTTAATTTTGCCATTATAAATGTTTTTCATCCATCTGATACTTTGAATTAATGTAACTGTTTTCATGCTTTTTATCATTACTGACCTTCTGGACAGGGCCAATCAAAGATGTCTTTGAACAGACAAAAAAGATCCAAAAGGAACTCAAATTTATGTTGACTCTTTTAAAATAAATATAAAAATGTGAAAAAAATAATCTGCTCTACAATGTGATTATAAGTAAAAAAAAAAAAAAAAAAAGAGTTTGCCTTGATGACATTCTAAATATGCATGAAAGGAAACAAAGTCATTTTTAGGTTCAGGCTTTAAAAATATTGCATGCCTGAAAGCATCAAGAAATAAAATATTCCCAAACTTTTCCACTGTTTGCCTGTTCTCACCTATTTCATCTTTTTCTCAGGTTTCTGAAGTGGTAAGGGGTAAGAACATGGGTTGGTTGCTAATTCCTGTCATTTGCCAGGAAACTGAACACTCCAGTAGCATAGTGTCCAAGAAAGGACATGTGTTTGAAAGTGGAGGGAAAGGCAGAAGATAAGACTCTTTTATGTTGCACTGCTGTCACAACATAAGACGTGCCTCATGCTGGATACACAGAATCAAACTAAATGGTTGAGGTTGGAAGGGACCTCTGGAGGTCACCTGGTCCAAACAACATGCTCAAGGAGGGCAACCTAGAGCCAGTTGCTCAGGACTGTATACAGACAACTTTTGAATATGTCTAAGGATGGAGACTCCATAGTCTCTCTGGGCAAACTGTTCCAGTGCTCACTAACCCTCACAGTAAAAAAAAAGGGCGTTCATTATGTTCAGAAGGAACCTCCTGTGTTTCAGTTTGTGCCCATTGCCTGTCACTGGGCAACACTGAAAAGATCCTAGCTCTTTCCTGTTTGCACTCTCCCTTCAGGTATTTATATAAATTAAAAATATATACCCCTCAAGCCTTTGCTAGGCTAAACAGACCCAGTTGTCTCAGCCTTTCCTCATAAAAGAGATTCCCCAGTTCCTTAATCATCTTTGTAGCCACTTCATCATAGAAGATTATCAAGTTGGTCAAACATGATTTCCCCTTAGTGAAGCCATGCTGACTATGCCTGATGATTTTCTAGTTGTTCATGTGCCTTCAAAATAGTTTCCAGGCTTAGCTGCTTTATCACCTTTCCAGAGATCAAGAAGAGGCTGACCAGCCTGTAGTTCTCTTGGTTCTCATACTTGCCCTTCTTGAAGATAGGAGTGGCATTTGCTTTTCTCCAATCTTTGGGCACTTCTCCCAGTTGCCATGATTGATCAGGGAGTGGCTTTGCAATGACATCTGCCAGCTCCCTCAACACTTGTGTGTGCATCCCATCAGGGCCTATGACATTATGTATGTCCAGGTTGCACAAGTGTTCCCTGACCTGAACCTCCTTCACCAAAGGTAGATCTTTGTTCTGGCCTTTCTCTGTGGTCTGTGGGACCTGGGATTCATGAAGATCCCTTTTGCTAGTAAAGACTGAGGCAAAGGCAGCCTTTTCCATATCCTGTGTAACCAGGTCCTTTGTCTCATTGAAGTATGGACCAACATTTTCTCTAGTCTTCCTTTTGTCATCAATATAATTATTGAAGCCCTTCTTACTGTCTTTGACATCCCTGGCAAGACCTAATTCCATTTGGGCCTTGGCTTTCCTAACTTAATTTCTGTATGCTCAGATAATGTTTCTGTATTTCTCACAGGTTACCTTCCCTTACTTCCACCCTCTGTATGTTTCATTTTTGTGTTTGAATTTGGCAAGGAGCTATTTGTTTGTCCATGCAGGCTTCCTGATGTTTTTGCCTGACATCATATTTTATGGAATGCATTGCTCCTGAGTTTGGAGGAGGTGATCTTTGAATATTAACCAGCTTCCTTGGGCCCGTCTTCCCTCCAGGGCTTCATTCTGTGGGACTTTTCTGATCAGATCTTTGAAGAAGCCAAAGTCTTCCCTCCTGAGGTTCAGGGTTTTGAGCTTGCTTTTCATCCTCCCCACGTTGGGCGCCAAAAAGGACTGTCGTGGTTTAGCCTCAGATGGCAACAAAGAACCACGTGCCGCTCGCACGTGCCTTCCTAATAGAGGAAGGATCGTAAGAAAAGGCAAGACTCTTGGTTTGGGACAAAGGCAGTTTAACAGAACAGCAAAGGGAACAGGCAAACAACAACAACAACACGGGTAGGGGAATATACAAACGCGATTACGGAACCGCCGCTCCCCGCCGCTCCCGACCGGCTAATTCTCTCAGGTACTGGATACCTCTTTCCATGGTAGTCCACTTGCTTGGCTGACATACAACATCCTCATGCCTTCAGCATTTTGAACTCCACCATATCATGGGCATGCAGCCAAGTCTGCCTTTGACCTTTACATCCCCAAAAAGCCCCTCCTTGTTGGTGAGTATGAGGTCCAGCAGAACACCTCTTCTCCTTGGCTCCTCTATCACTTGGAAGAAGAAGTTACCACCAATGCACTCGTGGAACTTCCTGGTTTGCTTATGCCTTGCTGTGTCATCCCTCCAGCACATATTTGAGTGGTTGAAGTCCCCCATGAGGACCAGGGTCTGCAAATGTGAGACCCGTTGGGCGGCTGCTCCTATCTGTCTCTAGAGGGCCTCATCCACTTGTTCTTCCTGGTCAGATGGCCTGTAGCAGACACTCACTATAATATCATCTTTGCCTGTCCTCTCTTTAACTCATAAACCCTCCCTTGGCTCCTCATCCATCCTCCATGTACTCCATCTGCTCTCTCACATAAAGGACGTAAGATTTCCAAGGCTGAGACACTGTTCTGCAGTGCGCTACTATTCTGTCATGGTGGAAGGGCAGATGTCAAAGTAGGAGAAAAAGGAGAAGCTCAGGATTGGACACCATTTTTTAAACATGAGAAAAAAACAAAGAAAAACAAAAACATGAAAAGAACCTGTTAAAAAGCTTTCTTTCATTTTCTGAATTCATTACTTTAAAGCCAAACAATCACCTTTCAAATTCAGTGAAACAATTTTAAAGGAAAAGACTGGACTTCCTTGTTGTAATATTCACAGAAGCAATAATACTCACTGAATAGGGTAATTTTTCATTACCATTATGTGGTAAATTAAGTTTGTTTTTTTTTCTGCAAAGCAGGTGACTTAATGTGCCTGTTAATAGAAATGTTCTCCTTAGCTTTCCAGCATCCTAGTTAGAATTTATACAGTCATATCAGGTTGTTATGACATTTTCTCACCCAACTTCAGACTTTAAAATAGTTAAAATACCTATATTTAGACACCTAGGGTGTGTAAATTACTGCTGCAGATAGACTTATTCTTCTTAAGGAAACCATAATGTGATTTACACCTGATATCTTCAGTTCTGCTCATAACAGTATTTTCTTGCACATTTTATAGGGTGTACCACAAACTGTATTACTGTGCCAGTTTGTTTTCTTTTGTCTTTGCAAACTTAGGTTTTCCAGATGTTATTGAAATTCATTATGAAATAGTTTACTGAAGTAGTAAGATAAGTAATTTATTTTATTTTATTTGGATTTTATTTTATTTTATTTTATTTTATTTTATTTTATTTTATTTTATTTTATTTTATTTTATTCTGAGCAAATAATTTTCATCTGTCCAGAGAGCTTTATTTTATTATGTCTTGATATGCAACTTTGAGGTTTAATAATCACCCTTTAATATTTAACTTTTTTGAGCTTCATTATTGTACTTGTAAGTGAAGCCCATCAATTCTCAAGTAATGTTTTGTCCGTCTACTCAACAGAAATAGTAGCTTAAAGTTACTTTGGATAGTATGAGCATTTTGAAATACATTTATAAATGTATTACAGATAGTGCATAGAGCTGCGGGTAGTAAAGAATGCTAACACACATACAAGAAACGGCAATGATTTGCAAAAATGCCAAGGTTAAAGATTGCAGAGAGGTATTATGATGAAGGAGGCTGTAGTGAGGTGGGAGTTGGTCTCTTCTCACAAGTAATGGGTGATAGGACAAGAGGAAATGTCCTGAAATTACACCAGGGGAGGTTTAGGATGGATATTAGGAAAAATTTCTTCACCGAAAGGGTTATCAAACATTGGAACAGGCTGCCCAGGGAAGTGGTTGAATCACCATCCTTGTAGGTTTTTAAAAGATGGGTAGATGTGGTGCTTAGGGACATGTTTTAGGGGTGGTTTTGGTGGTGTTATATTAATGATTGGACTGGATGTTCTTAAAGGTCCGTTCCAACCTAGATGATTCCATGATTCTATGGGTCTTCCTAAATGTATTTCTCTCTAGTGCAAAGACTCTTATCCTCACAACGTATTACTAACGTGTTTGTCTGGTAAATTTTAGAAGAGGGTGTATGATGATAAAACTGTTTATAATCAGTCTCCCATGTACAAGTTGATCAATAACCAATTGCTTTCAAAAACAGAGAATTAGAAGTACCACAAGTTATTTGCATGGTTCCTTCTATAATGTTTTGAGTTAATGCAGTATTCACCATTTCTTATTTGAAAATGTTTATAGCTGAGCACCAAATAATGTGCTTCACCTATTCGGTTTTCTACTGTAAAATATTTAAGTGAGTTTCATGAGTCTTTTTTAGAATCTCTTGCTGCATTCCCTTTGGATACTATTTTATTCTTTTAATAGCAATGGAAACTTTTGTGGTTGTTTTGTGTATAACAAACTGACCTTGTTGTGGATTTCAAAATGTACAGCGCATTATTATCCTCAACAATTTTTACCATTTTCAATAGCTTATTTACAGACACTAGTAAGTGTTGTAGTGTTGTGTGAATTTGTTCCTCTATGTTTTGGTGGGTTTTTTAACCTTAATCTCCACTATGTAAAATGAATTTGACCACATGAGTTCATGTTCTAGTTGTGCATTTCCTTTCTTAAAGGTGCACCAATTATTTAAATACATGTGAACAAATAATAGGTGTTTTTGTGGGTGACTATGCCTTCATGTTACAGTGAGGGAGTTTGTTGTTGTCCGGGAAAATGTGTTATATTGTGCAGTAGAATTTAAGTTGTCTGTATCATTTCACAATATTGAGACATTGCTCAATATAAGAACTATATTGTGTTGCTAGAAATTTTGACACTGAAGAGAGTACTTACAGACTTACTGTTCTTGAGTGACTTATGAACAATTGACCAACTAGAAATATATTACCTGAAGCTGCCAGAAAAGTAGTCTGTACCACTAAGAGTGATGAATAATAAAAGTAACAGTAAGCAAAAGAGGAGTTCGGAGAAAACTAGGATGAGTGTACATCTATATTATCAACGTATGGATTTTGTTGTTGAAGTAGCAGTACTAGAAGAATGATCACAAATGTGGCATAGCTTCCCATAGTAAAACCACATTCACCTATGGGAGACAAGGACAACGACTAAAAGAAATCTATTCTTGAATACTAGACGTAATGGATACCAAGACTGAAGTTCTGTTTGAGGGCATATATAGCTTAACACTTGACCAAAGAAAAAAAATAAAAAAAGGAGGAAGATGAGAAGTTGAAAGGAAGTAGGAATTAGTCAAATACATAAGAAAGTTAATTTAACAAAAATTACCAGCTTCCTGATAAATCTCAAACTGTGTATGTTAAAGAGGTCTGCCTTTTTGTAGCTGCATATCTAATGGATATTTCAGGAAAATTCTTCAGATGTCTGTCTGCCCTGAAGAAATCCTGGGGATTGAGTAGACAAAAATTAATGCATAATGTGATGGATGTGAGAACAGGCAACTGGGTCTAAGGAAGTCGGTACTTAGAACAGTTAGAATGAGATTACTAGGAAAGCAGACAATAAGAGTGTAGAAGTCTCCAAGATAAAAGGCTGTGCTGAAGTACTGGAAAATTTGTTAGTAAAACATGAGAAGGAAGACTGTAACATAGACATTTGTGACAGCAACAGAGTAAGAAAAATGAAATCGGAAAGAAAGACAAATACACAGTACTTACTTATCCAACAGACAAGGGGCCTAAGAGGAAGGGAAATTGGCACTGTCTATGGCAAAAGATATTTTTTTTCCCAATTGGATGAGAAACAACCAAACTGGGAGATGAAGGACTCAGATAAAGATTCCTTGGGCAGTTAAACACTGTGGAATCATTTCCTGCACTAGGAATCAGTACAGAATGCATAACTCTGAACCTTCACAACCTCATCAACACTGATCCTGTTAACATTTGCGAAATTTTAAAACAAATTGCAGAGAAGCTGGCATAATTTCTGGACATTTGAAAATATTGTGTCATAAATATAGTACATTTCTAACTCTTTGGCCCACAACTGCAACCCATGGTGACAGCAAGTGTTATACAATAGATGCACAAACAGTACCATACGCATTCAGCAGGAAAAATTATCCAGAGGGAATTATAGATGCAAATCCCACACTTCCTTTTTAGGAGTTCAGATCAGGCCTAAAACCAAATTGTTCATTAGCTTCCGAACTTGTTTACTTTGAAATAATACAGTCATAGTTCTTTACTATGTAAGGAAGTTTTGTGCAATTTCATATTTACATTTTAGTTAATTGTTTAAGATTGTATCTTGGTGTTTTTACACAAAGTTTTTTCTACTATCATACTACCCTGTGTCATATCAGCCTTGGATGCATTAGAAACGTAAAAATAAGTCTGTTATTTATTAATACAGACATGATACATATTTTTCTGAACTTGGGAAACATTTTTTTAAGTCTCCTATCAAAACAAATGAAAGTTCTTCTAAATCCCAAGAGTTTGCTTATCAGAATATTACATTTGTATGAATTTATAATTGCTTTAAAAAATTTTAAACCGTTTACTTTGCAGGCACATTAGGTTTAGATAACTGTTCAGGTCAGTAATCTTAGAAATAGAGTCCAAATAAAATCTAAAAGGTCATGAAACACTCATAGCAGGCAAGCAACTGTTTTACAGAACCTCCTCTAAAAGAGATCCTGAGAGCTAAAAGCCAATGAGTCTAACTTCTTTCTGTGGAAAACTTGTAGTGGGACCTTCATGTTTCACCTGGGAGGCCAAGCCAGTCTTGTGATTTTGTGAGGTGGGGTAGGTTTGTGGTAGGGGGAAGTACATCTTCTACTGCTGAGTAGAGCATACCTAGCCTCTTCTGACTCAGAGCAAGTGGACCAAGGCTGACCATGGCTACCCATTGTGGATGCCATGGGGTATGGAGGCAATTTTCTGTACAAAGCAGCCAGCCTTGCATGCACTCCCCAAACAGCATTTCATCTTATGGCTACTAGAGTAATGGACTAGAAGGATCTTTTTTCTCTAACAAGATAAGCATTTATTATGTATTCAGACCAATAAAAAATTTGCATTGTCATGAATTAGTTTAGCCTGTTAAAACATTTCACACAGGTGAAGTAACTGTGTTTGCAGGCTTTTGTTTTCAATATTCTGTCCTACTATTTCTAGTATTCCTAGATAAACATTTTAACATGTCTAGTCTAGCCAGGCAAAATCAGGAAAGGCATACTATATGGTGTATAAATCTGAGTGTAGAATATGATTCATGATCCTAGGCACAGAAATCACAAACAGTGTGACTTCAACCCTGACAGTACTTTCATCAAGTAGCAAATGGCCTCCTGCTCTGAATGGACAAATAATATTGAATCATAGGAACCTGTTTCGCTCACATGATTCATTTATGTTCCTGTTTTCAACAGCAAGGAAAAGGAATAAGCAAGAGGTAACAATTTCAAACTAATACAGCAGTTGCAAAGCCCTGAAGGAAGGAAAAGGATGATACAATTTTTAGGTCATTTGATAATTTGGTAATATCTCAGTGTAGAAATAGTTTGAAAATGTTCTCTAAAATGCCATATGTTCTTGAAATGCATATTGGATTGTATGAATGTGTCTACAATCGATACTCAGACTTAACCTTCAATTGACCTCATACATTTTACAGAATTTTCCTATCAGTGGGCAGCTTTGCAGGAAGATTTAATGAAGCCATGTTTAATTCTCTTCAATTATTTACAAGATCATATTACGGAAAAACCTGGTTATAAGAAGCTTGGGAGGCTCTAAATTAGACAACATGATGAACTAGACAGAAACTAGTTTTGTCACACTTTGACCTAGTGTGATAAGCCCTACAAATGAAGACAGTGAACAGATCCTGTAGTTCCATTTAAACTTATTTTTTGCCTAACTTGGTATTTCTCCATATTTTTGTATATATTCATATATATATATGTAAAAATATATAAAAATAAACCTGCAATTCTGTTAATAGGGAAATAAACAACCACCCCCAACAACACCACTGAGACAATAATTTCATATGAACTTCCACAGAGAAAAGGCCCTACCATTCCATGTTTGGGAGTGCTCATGTTACAAGCCACCTTCTATTTCATTCGTTAAGTTTGCACTATTAAAAAAAGGGAAATAAATAAAAGCTGTACAGTGAATTTATAACCATTCAGGATAATTCTGAATTTTTTTGACCCCTTCCCTGTCTGATTGCTTACATAACAACAACAAAAAAAAAAAAGGAAAAAAAAGTAAAATTGATCACACAAATATTTTCTTTGTTACTCAGTGTGTTAAAACCTCTCCAAGACACAACACATTTCTTTGCTTTACCTCTATTTTTTTTTCTTGAAAATATAAAAAAATACAATGGTTGTCCAAATTTTTCATGTTTCATCCAACAGCTTCACTATTTAAAAACTAAAATGCAAGATCACATATTCATGATAAAATTCTCCAGCAATACCAAAGAATAGTACTAAAAAATCCTGAAAGTATTTTTTCTTGCTTTACTTCAAGAAAGACCTGTGGCTTTTTTTTTTTTTTTAATAGCTTACCATTAGCACTTTTTCAAAAAGACATTTTCACAACAGAGTGGTAGACCAGTGCTTTCAGCAAGGATTCTTTATAAAACAAAACTAAAAAGATCTTACAAGCAGAAAAATAAATAATATTGTTCTAACCCTTACAAAAACAGAAATGCAGAAATTATTCCTAGTGTTTTCTTTATAGCACCATGTGGGGTTTTTTTTATTCTCCTTTGTAGTGAGAGGTCATGATATTTATATTTTCAAATATATATGTATATGCATATTTATTTTGTCTTTTCAGAATGCCCGAGACTGTATGGGGTTTTTTTTGCTTTTGCTTTTGTTTTGTTTGGGTTTTTTTTGTTTGTTTGTTTTTGGTTGGTTTTTTTTTTAACAATAAATTAGATATAATCTATTTTGGATCTATTTTGGATTTACTGGTTAATTGACTATTATATTTATTGTGCTCCAATAATATTTTCTGGAAAAAAAAATAAATAATCACAAAGGGTTTTTTGTAAGTAGAAAACATTTATTCCCTAGGGATTTTTCTAGAAGTGATTAAATACAGTGCTCGTTTCATATACATATTATTTCTTAAATACTCTAGTTACAGTCATCTGTTAAAAAAAACCCCACATATTACTTCCATGGTATTTTTTCCCCTTAAAAATTATTGGAAAATACCACATAGTGAAAACAGAAATGTTAGATTACCAATTTTGGTATGTTTAGATCTCACACAGTAAGCTTTTACTTTCAGATGTTCCTAAAGTCAGGAAAAGACAGAATAAACATCTAATATAAAAATTAAACCAAAACAAAACCTTATTTCTTTAAGTTGCTGCTGGCATGGATGGTATAAACATACTGTTTCAGTCTTTATTTGCCCACAGAATAAATATAGCATTTTCATAGCACCCGTATATTAACACCATAAAACTATATTAGTAATTGTTTCCAAGTCTCTCTAGGATTCCATTTATATTTTTAAATAATATGTGTTGCCTGCATAAGGAACATTACTATTTGTTTCCAAAATGTCTCTATTAGTTCATTCATAAATAATTATACCCATAATGCTGTGCTCTGAGGATAGCATGCAACATGATTTTCCAAAGAAATGTCATCCTACTGTTCTGGACTCAAAACTGGCCAGAAGAACTTGCCTATGTTCTGTCAAACAGGGAGACAGATCCAAAAAATAAAAGAAGAAAAGACATAAAAAAGTTTACATATCACTTTCAACACAGGTGAAAGACTGCAAAACATGCAGCTCTCGCTGATGTCAAAGATTGCTAATACTTATTCAGTCCCACTGATATTTAGAAAACTTTGGCAATGAATGAAAGTATTCACCAGAGGGCAAATAGTATTTGAAGAGACTAAAAATAAACACAGGCTATGTTTATCTCACTGAAATTAGTACTTTCAAATATATCGGAAATTTTTATGAGATTTTTTATGATTTGGCAGTTAAAACATTAAATATAGTTAAATAAAACGATTTCATACAGTTATTTCAAGCAATTTCATACAGTCATTTCAAACTATTCTAAATATTTCTCAAGAGTAGTAGTCTTAAGAACACCACAAAGAAACCATTTAAAAAATCTGAAAAGGATCTTGGGAATTCATTTACCCCGTTCTCCTGCCTGGAGGCAAAAATCATAGAATCATAGAATCATAGAACCTTCATGGTTGGAAAGGACCTTTGAGATCATCGAGTCCAACCATACACACACAAAAAAAAAAAACCAAACCCTTACAATCTCTGCCACTAGGGCATGCCCTAGAAGTGCCAAATGATATACACCAAGTTCATTCAATACATGTGCTTGTCTGGACTGTTTCTAAAGACTTCCCATGATAGAAATTTGAGTTTCCCAAGTTATCTAACCCGGTGCTTCCTTATATTTCCTGCAGGAAAACACCCTGTCTCTCTCTCTCATTCACAATGATTTAATGTACCCTTCTTTTTGCTGACTAACATAGTTTTGGAGAACAGATTAATCCCTTCTTCTGTGCATCAGGTCTTACCATTTTGAGTTTTTGTTTCTCTAAACTAAATATCCCCAGTTCCTTAATCCATTCTATACACATCACCATGTTTTCTAGGTCTCTGACCATTTTCTTTCTTTCCCTGGGTTCTTTCCAATTGGCCTATATCCTTCTTGAATTGTGTGTGTCCCAAAATTAAATACATGACTGGAGCTGATGACTTACCACTTGCCATGTAGGATGGAAAAATCAATTAATTTTATTTCAAACAATACATCTATTGTACGACTTATTATTCACTGTGACTCGCAGTTCCCTTGCTCATTTCTACTGCTTATCCACTAATGTTGCCTCTTTCTGCCAATTATCACTAAGTCTAAAAATTTTGTATTTTGCCTTATCAAATCTAGTCTTTTCTGAGTATATGTCTGAGTTGTTGATACCTGTTCAACTTAAATTTATCACCTAAACGGCTTTCAATTCTTCCACTGTCAGCACCAAAATCAATAAAATACTATCTTAAATAACCTTTTAGTTTGACAATAAATAACTAATAAATACTGTCAGAATATAGCTTTCCTATCAATTATATGTACATCTAACAGTGGTTTATCTTCGAAGGAACAGAATATTGCTCCTGTTCTGGATGAGCCTTGGCTAACAGCCACTCACCCACCCAGCTGTACGTTCACTCTCCCTCCTTTGAGGGGCAGGGGGAGAAAACAGGATGACAAAGCTTGTGGGTCAAGATAAGGACAGGTAGATTGCTTATCAGTTACTCTTGTGGGAAAACCAGACTTGACTGGGGGAAAATTAACTGAATTTCTTCCGAGTTAAAATAGATTCTGGTAGTAAGAAACAAAGGCAAACATTAAACCAACATTGTTGCTCCCCATCCTCCCCATCTCTTTCCCATGCCCAGCTTCATCTCTGACTCCTCTTACCCACACCGAGTGGCACAGACAAACAGGGCCTAGGGGGTTATGGTTTGCCACTCCTTCCCTCTCACACATCTCTCTCCTCTGTAGAGGGCTCTTCCAGAGACTGCAGTTCTTCAGGAAAAAATTTGCTCCATCATGGGTCCTCCACAGACAGTGGCAATATCTGATCTGGTGCCATGGAGCACATTTTCCTCCTACTCCCTCCCTGATCTTGGTGCTCCCTCTGTTGTTTTTCAATAAAGCCTATTTGAACCTTGCTGTGATCTATGTCATTATGCCACATAGGCATCCTGTTCGCACAGGAAGGGGATGGTAATGCTTTGTTTTTCATTATCAGATTTTCTTTTCTTTCAGAAAAAGTACTTCCTGCATGTAAAATTTCCTGTTTGCAAAATTTATACCACTGTGAATCTTCAGTTTCAATATTATCTTCTCTGTGTTGGCATCATAAAAACAGATGAAGATTTTTAATTTTTTTTTTTCTTCACAAATGCCTTATTGACAAAGTTTTCATAAAGCAAAGTCATACATATAGCTTTATGAAGATAAAGTATAATAACTAAACCTAAAGGAAAATGTACCACAATTGTTAATACAGAAATCTTAAGCAAAGCCTTGTTCTAGACAGCTTAAATTACAAGGTTACACTTGAATATTGAAGCAAAGACTCCATATTAAGAAGACGGAGAAGAATAACTTTACAGAAAAATATTTTACCACTGACCATGCAGACTTAAGAAGAAGTGAAAGTTCTCAGGTAAATGTTTAATGTTTCACATTTGGCTCATTGGCAGTGCTCTGACAAGTCCTTTTCAAAGAACTGCTTCCAATCACCTTACACAGTAAAGTTCCTTCAGCCCAAAGAGCCTTGACATTTTGTAGGGGCGATATACTAGCTGAGCTTTCCTCAGCAAACACCGATCTCCACATCTCTTGCTGAATGATTTATAAAGAGTCAGTGAAAACAGATTACACATCCTAGCTTAATAGATGGACATACTTTATCCTGTTTAACAGCTTTATCGTGGGGACAAGGGGAAGGACAGCTTTAAAAGAAATAATGCTGCACTAGGTATAAAACTTACACTACCCCAGCATATAACAAAACACCAAATTGACTCATTTCCACATCATTTCTTGTAATTATGCCCCTGAAGAATTAAATTTGAAGGATAAAGATGCTATAATGCAAATTCTAACTTAATGCTTTATTTAATGTCATTAAAATGTAAAGCTCAGTTAGAGAATTGCTAGCATTTCTGCTTCTGTCCAGCTCCATACAGATCAGCCTTAGAGCAGCATAAAGGGAAGAGGATTGTCTTTGTTTTCAGATTCTTTCAATCTGTAGTATGAACAGATAAAGCCAGTGCTTGTTCAAAGTGAGTATTTCACTGGGTTTAGCTCAGTTACGGGAGATTTGAACCTTAAGTACTAAGGGCTGGGGGGTGGGGAGGAAGATCACTAGTACTAGATTACTGGAATCAGTGGGTTACTTTGAGAATTTTTTTTTTCAACATCCTTTTTGCTGCAACATTAATTTCTCAATAATATTATTATGAAAATGTCTACCTTTTTTTTTTTTTCTTTTTCCTTTGAGCTTTACTACCACCTTTCTACATCTTGTAAAGAATTGAAGAAATAAATGATATGTTATGGTATAAAGGTTTTTTTGACACGAGGTTGGAATGGCTAGATATTTTGAGTGGTGCAGGTCATTCCAAAGGAATGCTTTATGTCCTTCAATCATGTATGCAGTAAACATTGCAACCTGAATTGGTTTAGTTATTTATTCTCTAATCTAATAATGTGTTTAAAGTTAGATATAATTTACCCTACAAAAATATTTTCCTAGTTTCAGTGGGAAAAAATAAAACGTCAAACTAGCAATGGTTTAAAAAAAATAGCTGTGCAACAGTCTCTTATATCACTACAGACTGGGTCCAATCTGTAAAGCGTGAAGCAAGATTTAGTTGAAACTTAGATGTCTTCATGCAAAATGTGATCCAAATGTCCCTGAAGTTTTAAGCCTTGAGACATCTGAATCCTTTATAGAAAGTCATGGGTTTATTTGATTTTGTAGTTTGGAAAGGTCTTAAGGTGTGAAATTTGCCCTAACTTCAGATAGCTGCAGTATAGAGAAAAGAAATAACTGTACATATGTAGAGAGAGACTGACCTATTTTAGGATACCTTAGCATGGGATGAATCATACTACATGAAGTGACATTTTCCTCTTCATTAATTCTCAAGTGAGACTAAGCTGGGTATCTGCAATATAAGTATTTGCAGAAGAGGTGCCTAATGTTAAGGCAAAGACGTCGCATAATGAATAGAAGAGTCCTGCTTCTATTCATTTTAGAAACTATCCCAGACAGAGTAGGTGAGCATATGGCTCACCTGGCGGTTCTTTTACCTAGGGCTCTTGAGGTTCTAAATTCAGAATGCATTAGTCTAAACTAATAAATAAATAAATAAATAAATAATAATAACAACAAATCTATTTAAAAAAATAAAAATAATAAGTAAAATTTTCAAACAGCTTTGGTACACAATTTCTATAATAATTTACTAGTAATAGTACTTACCAAAAGTGCAATTAGCAGCTGGCTTACTCATCACCACTCCTAGTCTATAAACTCATCTCCTAAGAATATTCCTTTTAAAACATTGTAAGGAAGCAAAGGTAGGATAATTGAATTCTCTCTCTCTCTCTCCTTCTGTGATGATTCTAGGCTTGGCACAGACTTAAAGATTCTGCTTCAAAATCAGAAGCATCTAAATTTTAATCAAAAAGGCCATCCACCAAGTATAGTCTATCAGATAAGTAACTAAATAAGTAAATAAGGTAAGAAAATCTTATATAATTTAATAAGGTAAGCCAATCTAAAATTGGGGATCAATGAGCTCCAGATGAGGCCCTAGGTCAGATTAAATCTGTGTATTTCAATAAAAATTTGCAAACTTGTATAGCAAAGTTATGGTTCTGAAAACAAACACAAATATGTTTATTTCAGAACTTTGGGACTACTGAGGGAAATGTCTAAGAGCTACAGATTATTTTTTTTAAATAAATCCACTGAATTTATGAATTCCATATCATTTGAAAGTAAAATATTTAAATACAAACTAAGATAGAGTAAAGTAAGTTTATACATTTGATACAATTTTATAAAAAAATTGAATTTTATAGCTCACAGTTACTGCAATAATAGGAAATGAAAGACTTTAAGACTGCATTGTTAAGAAATTGAAATATTCATGTTGTGGTTAGATATCCAGGGAAGCTGAGCACTGTGACAATTAAAGTTTTTCTGGAAAACCTTAACCTGGCAAGAGTAAAATAAAGTGTTATATAAGTAAAATTAACTGCCCATCTCCAGTTTTAGCTCACACTTTAGTCTTATTTTTTCTTTCCTTTAATTCTGAACATTTTTGTTCTTTTTTTCTATATTTAATTCTAAGTGTAGCTCACATTCTTTTTTTTTCTTCTTTTGTTATCTATATTTATGTCTATTCTATTTCCTTTTCCTGCTTTAAAATCTTTATTTGCTTTACTTTCTTTTAATATCTCTCTTTCAGTTATCTGTGATCAAGCTCTTTTCTTCCTTTGTGATATTTCTGTTGCTCTCCTTTCAGTGGTTTTAGATTTTGTTTTTCACTTTGCACTAGCCTGCTTTTTTAAAGAAACTTGGCTTATGTAAACACTATACTTTTTCAGCTGTCTATCTGTCTCACATCGATAACTTCTGAATCTGATGGCTTATTAACCAAAACTGACAGAATAGTACAGAGTCTTATAGACAAGGCGTTTCCCAATAGGTTTGGGAAAGTTGTCAGTTGGATGGAGGGCAGAGATCCAAATCGATGTCCCATCAGATGAAAGACGGTTGCAATCGAACCTTGTTCTAAGAAGCAGCAGCCATGGACTCTGGTGCTGCCATCAGCCAGCCCTGTGCAGGCTGCAACTTGCCTTGCCAAGCAAGCCCCAGACACTAGCAAGAGGACAATGTATGTCAGCAATCTCCAGGAAACTGCAAAGCTTCTTTTGTTTCATTGCTCATCAATTTTTATTTTCTTCTCTTCCTCCTACGCTGCTGAAGTTAAGCTAAGCCAAATGCTTTGACTCCGCAGAAAGCTGTTTCAGTGCTCAAGCTGTTGGATTCACTCCTGATATGCTCGACAACTGACTTTGGTGACCGGGTCAGGAGACGGACCTCTATTCCTCTGTGTACAAAATGGGTCTATTTACCAATACTGGATGAGCAAAGCAGACAGTTAGAATTGTGGTTACCAAATAAATGCTTTTTGAGGACTAATGGTCCTAAATTATTGCACGAGAGAAGCCAAGTCACTAGCACAGTTTCTAAAAGCAGGAATGTTTGCATTTCTCTATTGTTATTGAACCAGAAACAAGAACTTTATGTTGTTCAATTTTGCAGCATTTTCCTTCATTTTAAGGAGTATTTAATAATCTTATTCATTCCAACCAGTAAAACAAACAAGCAAACTCCCCAAATCTGATTCAAACTAGAAATTTTGGATTTCCAAGTCATCTGTTGCAACAGCTGAAGTACACCAGAAGACAAATCCTGCACTAGGTATCCTATAGTGCACAGGGAAAGACAGATGCTTCAGCTAAAGATATATGCATGAATCTTCAACTGAAGCACACGAAGCACAAGTCAACAAGAAGTAGCTAACAGAAAACATAAGTAAGAAAATATTCTATTAATTCAGCAATTTAAAAATTAAAAGAAAAATCAAGACTGAGATAAGACTGCAAGAAGAGATGGTTCTCTGCAAAAAACAGCATAAGCACATAGAGCCTGCTCTTTCTCAAACTCCCAGTGACTTAATGAAATTACACTTCTTTCTGCATAACATTATTTAACAGATAAGATGTAGAGTTCCCCACATATCCCAATTAAAGCCTAATCAGTATCTTAGATGTTACATACTCTCATGGATGTGAAGTTTTATACTTAATCCATATACACTGGAGCAGGCATAGAATTAAGGTTCCTTACTCTTGGACAAATACCATAGCTGTAAACTGTCCGTAAAAATCGGGCATAATTTGTGTTTCTTCCTCTTACCTCATTTTGAAAAAGACACACCTGAGTATTTTTGAGACAACATTTTAGTCACTACACAATCCAGTCAATATGTGAGGTTTATACAGAATATATCTCAAGTCATATTTCACAAGAGAAGTATGCAATGGTTTATTTACTTTCTGGATCATTTTGTTATTCAGTTGAGAGCCAGAAAACTTCATCTAGATAGGTATGAAAGAACTGGAGAACTTCCAGATCAGCAGAGAAGGAGCTAGGAAGTTTATGAAACGCGAAGGGCTGATGGTTGTCAGTGTTTTCATCTTTCTCTTGAACAGGTGAGGGCAGAAATACAGCTGGATTACAATTTTGATTTTGAGAAGAGAATTTTTGAGAAAATTATCTGTGTTTTGGAGGCACCTATGGCCTTTAGTGGTCCTATCCACATTTCCCTGAAAAAGATATTACATTATAACAAACTCGGTATCATTTGAAGAGGGACTTCTAGATCTATAAAAGCAAACGAAAATACACTTGCCAACACTAAAAGCAGACCTTAAAATGAGATTATCACAAAGAGAAGGAAATATATAGCATACATCAACCAGTGGCTTACAGAAATGATTTGTTGGTTAGCTCTCTATCCACACTTACCTCTGTAATTCTGAGTCCTCTATCCCAAATTCCTGGTGTTCATATTCTCTCTTCACTACTCTGCCATAACCAACCCTGATTAAGTCTTATTTTTTGCACGGAAAAATTCAAGCAAGCAACATGCTTTGGATACAAGCTTTCCTGGATTAGAAACAATGAGCTACCTGGTGCTCGCCTAAAAATCGTAGGAAGTGATTTGGATATAAGCCTGAATGATCAAATTCTAAGGTAGAGAGATGTGCAACTTTGTTACAAACTAATAAAATCCACTGAATTTGGATTCAGTATTTAAATCTTGATCTGGATTTTAAAATACAGACCAAACCAAAACAAAAAACTAACATCAAAATAAAAACAGCAAAGAAAACTAAAAATAAACCCCAAACCCAAACCAAAACAAAAACCCAGAAAACCTTCAGGATAGCTTATCAATCACTGTGCCTCCAACTAAACAAAGTTCTCATTTTTCCTCCAGCATCAAAGGCAGCAACTGGTCCCAGTAATTTACATGCTTACAGTTTACAGTTGCAAAATGTTCCTATATTCTTTTAAACATTGGGTCTTTGAAAAGAGGGGATCGTTTTCCTCTTTTAGATCAAAAGGGCAGGAAATAGTGTATTGAATTTCAAAAAATCTTTCTGCTGGAGAGTAAGTAATGACTAAATGAGAAGCTATGAAGTAACAGCTTTATTCAGTTGCTGTTACTGTCATCACCCTGTTTACACACTGAACTGAATTACCTCTTGTGCAGTATCTTTGTGTAATTCTAGCAAAACAGCCATAGCTGAAGCTTGTTTCACTAGATTCAGATACTAGCCAAAGTGCCTGCAAATGCTCTTTGCTTACTGTTGTTGAGATGATGCTAATAGAAATAGGAAAAAATTACTGCACAGTTTAGCAAGAAATACACATGCCATTGCGGCAAGCACGGGAGGCACTGAGAGCTGAGGCATTCCTCTTGTCAGTAGTGAGACAACAGAGGAATTGAGAGCAAAGGTCATTGTATGATGATCTCACTGTGACCATAATTTAGATTTTTGTTTTGTGTGTGTCTGAAAGAGAACACTTCTGCCTGAGAAGCAATTTCGGGTGAGAGGGGAAACGATTTTTGAATAAAATATCTCATGCAAGTTCTGTCTTTTTTTTTACTAAAACTGTAATCAGTCTCAAAACCACAAAGTTAAACTCTAATGTAGGCTAAGTCACATGAGCATTAAGTAATGACTACAGAAACTCAGAAATGCTATTCTGTCTTTTGAGAGAAAAAGATAAACTTACCTATATTTTAGGTAAGACTGGGAATTTAGCATATACTTTTTCGCTTTTTTAATGAGTATATTTTTATATTAAAACTTCCAGACCATAAAATTGACTTCCTTTTCGGTAAGCCAAACCACGAAATAAGCTGGCAGAAGCCCCTTTTCTCCAATACATATGTATGTGGGGAAAAACAAAAAAACCCCACCATAT
This sequence comes from Chroicocephalus ridibundus, assembly GCF_963924245.1. Taxonomy (NCBI): domain Eukaryota; kingdom Metazoa; phylum Chordata; class Aves; order Charadriiformes; family Laridae; genus Chroicocephalus; species Chroicocephalus ridibundus. The sequence continues at coordinate 53,676,040 of NC_086284.1, forward strand.
TGTAATTCAGTAATCCAGTATTTGGTTTGTAGTGGTGCTGCTACATTTACTTCTTTTGATCTCACATCTTCTTTCTCATTGTCAGTCATGAGTTTTTGATTTTTTTAACTCTGGAGTTGTGTAACATTATTATGTAAATGCCTCCTTATCCTCCAAAGCAGCAGCTCGCTGCCGAGAATTCAAGCAATACTGCAGAGCTCTGCAGAAAGATTTGAGGGCTTGAGACCTGACCTTTGGGTGAATACATTTTAACCAGGAAATTTGATTACTGTGCATAGGACCATTAGGGACTGTTTCTCCTATGCTTGATTTAAAAAGGCATGGATCGGCTCCTCCATAAAACTTAGGTTAGTAGTACCTACCTCAGAAAATTCGGCTCTGAATTCCTTAGGTTGTGCAATGCCAAGTTTGTCAGGCTTCACTCACAGCCATGGTGGGAAACACGGAACAAGGTTCACACAACCTGTTGAGCAGTTTCACCCATATGACTGACTACACTGAGTCCATCAATCAACTTTCTCATGCAAGGCATCATCTTCAAATGCTGAAACACAGAGACTGTGAAATGCTTCCTACTATGTTGAAATTATTCTTGAGGCTAAAAGCTACGTTGCAGGCAATGCTCAGAAGTTTACTACATTTACAATGAAGAGGAGAAAGGATGTCATAAGAAAGCAGTTCTTCAGTCTTGCTCAGCTCATTATCTTACATTTTTTGACTCATCCTTCAGAAGCTGAATAGCTTGAGACAAAGCTAAATAATTCTTGTCATCTGATTTAGGTTCATTCTTCCTCTAGTCCTTATTAGTGCTGCAGTTCCTTGCTTGACAGGATAACAAGCAACTTAGATTCTCCCTTAATTCATTCCAAAACATATTAGCCTTAGAGACATTTATCTGAAGTGAGTGAGTTTGGAAAAAGGACTTTTTTTTTTGCTGTGTTCAACAAAGTAAAGCTATGATGTTTATCCTCGTGCAGTCTGTCCTCTTAACAGATTTTAAAAGAAGAGAAGAATATGTCAAATTCATCTGGAGGCTTCAACCAAATCAAATAATTACCACCTCATAAAATCTGCTTTTAGGGTCTGATTTTTAATTTAGCGTTAGCAATTCTTAAACTATCCATTAAAAACACTACTGAGGGGAAAAGAAAAAGTCAAATTAAACCCTTCTTGATTTTGTAGAAGTTACCACTAGAGTTGTAATTATGTCTTCAGAGCATAATCGTTTACAATTTTTGCATTAGTGGATGTTGTAAACAGGCAGAATTATTACAATTATGTATTAATTAACATCAAGCTTTGAACATTTTTAATATATAACTTTGGAGAAGAGAGGGAAGGGCCAATTTAAGGCCATGACTTCATAGATTACCATGCTCATTTCTTCTGGGCATCTGGAATGTGAGTAGCTTTGCAAAAGACAAAAGCTCCCATGTACAAGCCCTAGAATTGTTAATCTACATTTTAATGAGTAAAAGACATTAGAAGCTTTTCAAACTAGAATTTGCAAGCTCAAAATTAACATTAACATCATGCCAAACTATAACAACATAAAGGTTTGATCGTAAGAGAATGGCTAATACAGAGTTGTTAAAAGAAGCTTTTGTTCTCTCTAGTCTAGCCAGTAAGAATATTACCCATAGAGTTGTAAGATCATAAAAGGTAGATATTTGAATATGAAGCTTTCAGTTAATTTTCCAATATCTCTTCCTAAGTTTATCAATAGAAATGAGCAACAACAATAAATGAATAGAGGGCTGAATCTGGTCCCTGGCTTAGGATAAGTAAGGAGATGGTCACAGATGAATACCATAGAAAAGCAGAAAATAAAATGAAAATGTGCACATTAAAAGAAAATATGTTTCTCATCCTATGAGAAAGAATCAACATTATTGATGGAATAGTGTGGCCTGGCAAAACTTCTTGTGACATCTCTGAATTCAGGATTTTAAAATTCATATACCAACTTTACTATCTAATTCAATGCCTTGACTTTCTAACTACCTAAGACCTTATTTTATTTTGCTATTTCAAAAAAGATAACTTTTCTATTTGCTTAAAAAGTGGTGGTAAACAAATTTCTGTCACCAGCTGATGCTTCTATGAGTTGATGCTGCAAATTGGTAACTCCTGTGGTTAATCTCGCTTCTGTTGGAACCTCTTTTTAGAATGTAATGGGATATTCACTGTAAGAGTTTTATTCTCTGTCTATTGAAGGAGCCTGGAAACTTATCTCAAAATAATTTCTGAATTACAATAGAAAGGTGTGGTGAATCATGTTCATAAAGCCTTACACTTTTTTTCAGAACTGTAATAGAAAGACACTCCTTCATTTACTGTTTAGGATCCCTCTATTATCAAACATCAGAAATGATCGCTTTTGCCACAGGTCTTCTATTCATGTGCTTTAATGAATATTTGAGTATTCATAAAGATGGCTTGCGTTTTTCTGGAGGTTTGCAAGAAAGTACTGAAATAGAATCCAGCCACAGGACCTTCATTGACATATTCTGGTTTGAAAAAGTGGGGAAAGCCTCTATGATTACTGGATAGGAGTAGTCAAGGCATGTATCAGTACATTGGCCTAAGGCTGGTTAGGGCTTGTGGTGTATCAGGTCTGCAACATAAAAATGTAACTATGGTTAAACTAACAGTGATATGTTTTTCAAATATGCAACTATCAGCTTCTGATTGGAAGGAAATTGAGGGCATTTTATATGATATTTATTTCTTTCCTCCTTTTCTCAAGGATAGCTTTCCAAGGCCTGAAGTTGTGTGGAAACGAAAATTTACATAACAGGAATACCATTTAAGAATCAAATCCAAGTAAGGTACTATACATAATCTGACCTTATTTAATTATATTTGAGGTATTCTACATATTCCTAACAATTGTCAAAGTCTTTTGTCAAAGTCAAAGTTTTATTATTAAAAATAATTTTCCCTCCTTACATTTCATGCTCCTACTGAAATAAAATATGCTAGGTAAAAGAAATTGTTTTTATAAAAGATTAGGTGCCAGAAAAGTGTAAAGATTTTATGTAAAATAAACTATGTTATGAAAGAAACCTAACATCCCCTTCCTTTCAGCCCTCCTTTTCCTCCAAAATCTACAGAAAAGCTTTTTCTTTGCTAAGTGCATCTTGAAACATCAAGATCCATATAAAAATACCGTGACATATATTTCAAAAATATAAGAACTCATTCATATTTCAGAAATTTGTCCCTGGAAGATTAGTTAAAAACAATCATATCATACTTTAACCTTTGACCTTTCTTTGGCAATGGAATGCTTTTTCTTTATCTCTTATCTACAAATGAGACTTGTACTGACCACAGTACATCATGTCTGCCTTATTACTGTAAGTTAATAGTAGCCTGAGGACCCCTTTTGTTCTCAGCTCTGCTGTTTATTCTTTTTACCCAGAGGTCAGTAGCTGCTCAAACTACTAGGAACTGCTGAAAACATGTTCACATTTTCTTTTGAAACAGCTGCTGATCCTTAGAAAAAAGACCCTATATGGAAATCCTTACTAGTGAAGAGCTGTAAAAATATAGTTTTCAAGCATATGTTAATGGAATTCTTTTGTAAGGTTTATAGTAGAATTGGACACTGTTCAAAAAAAAAGGTATTTTATATAGAAATGGAATGATAATGCAAAGCAGGCTGACTGGTGTAGTTACAGGTACAGTAAAATTGTTAAATGAGTTCTCTGATTTTTCCAAAGGACTATGTTCAAACTATTTTTTTAATATTGCAGATGGAAGAATGAGTGAAAATTTTGTTTTGGACAAATTGTGAACGGATGAATTTGCCTTTAAAAAGTAAAGATTACTGGAAAACAATTGAAGGGGTTACTTTTCTATTGAAGCCAAACAACTGAAAATTCTGTTTCTTTCAGTTACATACATTGGCTGATTTTGAACAGTGAGGGAAAATATTTTTGCAAGAATAAACTGCATAACAAAATTATGTAAACCACGTAAATCATGGTTTCTCATGTAAATCAAAGGTAAGAAATTTTAAAACTATTTCTTCAAGGCAAAATTCACCCCATTACTCTGGATCACATAAGGTTAAATGTATTACTTACAGCTCACTGAAAGGTCAGGCTAAACAGCACAGGCACAGGACTCCCCAGTCCTGAAACCATCTTCAATGTTGTCTGATTTAGGGCTGTAACTTTCAGTTTTAAGATAAGGATAAACCTAAGAGATAGATTCAGTAAAAATGATAGACATAATCAAGCGGGACACAGTAAAAGCCCATATTATGATATCTCTGAAGACATGGGTGGTCTGCCCCTCCATGCATGTTTTTAAGGCCACCTCAGTAAAAGTACCTCTGCCCAAGTGCAGCAGAATAATCACTAATGCTCACCATCAGGCCTTAGAGGACCTTACTTAGAATATGCTTAGCACATCAGCTCAATCAGGGCCACTGCAGGAGGGTGCCACATCAGCAGAAGGCATTACTTTCTAACGTTCTGCTGTAGTCAAATTAAGCAGCAGCACAATAACTATTTCCCCTACAGTCTGTTGTCTCATGCAGATTGCCTGCGTGTAAAAGATGAACTTATGAAATAACCAGAGCAAAGCAATTTTCTTCCTGAAATGCATCACCGATAGCCTGCTCTATGCCCTATAATATGATTCTCTGTCTTTTAAGAGTTTATTTTGATTTATTTATTATATATCTTTTAGTGAAGACAGAACTGACAGTCCATGGACTGCAAAATATTTTGTTGCTTATAAGTGTTGGTTTACTGAAATCTACATAGTTAGGAATTAAATATATTTTAGCAAGAGTTCTTTGCTTTCGTTGTTATTTTTTTTTTAGAATAAGGCTTAAAGAATTGCAGATATGTTAATATTTTGTTAATACCTTGATTTTTCATTGAAATATATTACTTTAACTTTTTGTTTTAAAACATCTTCTGTTGTAGCAACTAAAAAGCTTTGATCTGAAAAGAATTTTCTTCCAAATTTTGTTTTGAAAAGGTTTGATATTTAATATTTCTTTCAAAAAAAACCTCAGAATTTACACAAAAGATCCAATTCTTACCTGTCTGTGTCAGTTAAAAGAAAAAATAATACATCTGTACGTTATATATTCATTATACACACAGACACATATATGTATAAATCCATGAAGAAGACTAAAGCCTCTGTCTCCATAGACTAAGTCATCCGTCAGCCTTACTGACTATTGCTGGAGCAGCAGGATTGGTTAAAAAAAAAACAAACCAAAAAACGGAACCAGCAATGGCATTTTCAGTATTGTATTATGCAATTTTGTTCAGAAACTTAAATTCATTGCCATGATGATAAAGTGCATGAAAACTGTTTACACCTCCAGTTCTGCCCCTTGAGGATCTTACACAACAGAATTATAAGCCACATGGAGGCAAGTTGTAGGAATCGTGACAGACAGAGAGTGAATTGACTTGTCAGTCTCACAAGCAGAACGTCTGAGGACTGAAAACAGAATCTCATGAAACTTAATTTCTATTCCACTTTGTATATCAAATGCCCCAACTAAAATTCCACATTATACTCTAACTGAAGGAACTTGCTTTTTCTGGACAGCTACGTTCCCTGAGCCTGTCAGTACCTCTCAAAAGATAATGAAACTCGCCTTAAGAATTGAAAGAGAAAGCTGAGATAAACAGAGGAAATTCACTGATCTTCAGTGCTGTGTTTTTGTGTGCCTAATTGCAAAGTAAGAAAGACAGGTTTGTTCAGCTTGCAATAAGCATCCTATCATCAAGCCTCACGTTCTGCTTGGTGAAATGGTGTGGAATACTTGATGTTATGGTAAACAAAGAACAAATAGGATAAGAATACTTCACCATCCTGTCTGTTTTGCTTCTATTTTATAAACCTTTATATATTCTTGTTTCTCTAGAGAGCACAGAGTATTGCTCAGTTCCTCATAGGTCTGGGATATTGAAGCTGCTAGCTACTTCTACCAGCAAAGCAAAGAATGCAGTCTTTGCATGTATATAAATTCCAAATGTAACTTGAAGTTGGACTTTATTTAGGGACCCTCTGGTGTGAGCTAGCAATGTTGAATTTCACCGTCAGCCTAGCCTAGCAGTGGTGGCTAATTAGACAGTAGCTAGCAGTGCATGTGAGGTGGGGACTAGCTCAAGTATGGTGATCCTAACTAGTTGTGATTTGTTAATGACGAGGTTAATATTTAAGTCCATGCTCAGCTGCAAATCCGTGACAAACCCTTTGAAGCAGGCAGCTTTGCTCTGCGACAACTTGCCACCAATGACAACTCTGTCTTGTATGGAGATAAGTTGGCATTGCTTAGCTCTCAGTGATGCATTTTCTTTCTGAACACAGTAATTCCAGGCTTCTGGTTATTTCTTGTTCAGAAGTCTGTGTTCTTAATCACACCCCAGCATCATTTCTGAATTTCAAACAACCTTGCATGGATAACTACTGAAGAAATGTATATATGTTATAGATAACATACCTTTATAAATAAATGTAACAGTTAAACTTGTAAACAGTACTTAAATATATAAAGAAGAAACAAACAAATAAATCATTATTCACTGATACTGAAAAAGAAAATGAAAGCAAAACTACATTGAACTGGATTCAGGATTTAAAGCAGGTAACATCAGTGTAGGGGTTAAAAAATTAACATAATTTTACCCTAAAAGACAAATCCAGAAAACTTAGTCATTATTTAAACCTAAAAATCCATATGTCTAAGTGTAAGAAGATGCATTTTCAACAGCTCTAATTCTAGCATGCATATAATTTGAGTCCTTCTGATGTCACAAATAACTATTTATTATGATGGCTTAACTTACTTTGCATTTAATCATAACATACAGATATATTGTCTGATTTGACACACTTTTCACTTAAATTTAACTTCTACTAGAGTGGAAATGTGAAGAAGGCACTCTAAGCGTGGTATTTCTTAAAATGACAAATGTTTAATATGACATATGGCATTTAAAATTACATATTTTTAATTACTTCATAAAATAAATAGCAGTCCTAAATTCCGAGAATCTTTTCTTCAGAAGTTAACGTCCTCTGTTTAAGGAAAATGCAACATATGCAACACATGCTCATTTATAACAAAGGGACTTATTCAAAGCTGATATTTGACATTTGACATACAATATGCATGAGGATAACATTCATATTGCTAATTTATGGATGAAAAAGTTAGAAGAAGGAAAATCGAAGGTTGTGTAATGTTTAATTATATGTGTTATTCTTGTTGAATGTATTGAAAACAAGTTTCGCTGTCTTCCCAGGCACTGACAACCAGAAACTATTTTCAAAGTGATCTTGATTAGTCTGAAGCAAGCATATAGTTCTACTGCAACTGCAACTACTGTGTTTTTTTCAGTCAATTCCATTACTGCCTATTTATAAACAATTATCAGAGCCCTATGAGATTAATCAAAATGAACAAAATGTACGCTTGAATGATTTCAGTTAATTATCCCGAACAGAAACTTGGCTGAGAGGGTCAAGTGTGATAATATGTGCTCAAAGTGCTCAGTATTCTGGAATAAAATTACTTGGATCTTTGAAAAAAATCATAAAAGAGGAATGAATATCACTAGCTGCATAATTGTGTATTTTTCCAATATATATATTTTCCCTAAAAGATAGTAATAGAGGTCTGGAACTCCACAAAATTAATTTAGGACTATTCACAAAAAGCTTACTTTCTTGTCAGCTAAGCAGAATTTCACAGATCTACAAAGGTGCAGAAAAAAATAGGCTCAAAATTACAAAACTGATTATTTCTAATAAAGTCTTTGGTGTGCAACAAATTATTTGTATTGTAGGCCCAAATTGCAAAATGTTGAGGGGAAATGTTGTATGTTGTTTTTTCTTTGCTTCCAGTGTACAGAGTAGAGCTTCCTATTTACAGAGCAGAATAAATACACTAAGTCATCTGGAAAGTTTGGGGTTTACCATTTGCGTGTTTTATTTGGTGTTCATGTGAGAGTATGGAGACAGGGGAAAAAAGTGCTCTGCATATGGATTGCAAAGCAAATTCACAATCCAGATGGCTATGTCTGTCACCTATCTGGGCATACAGCAGAGCAAAAAAGTCAGTTCTTCATTCTAGCAATGAGACATATGGAAAGCAAAGGAATTGTATACACTTAGTATTTAACCATGTTTAATTACACACATTATTTTTACAACATGGACATCTGCTTAAAATTTTGAATGCCTTGTATGAATTATTTTATATACAAACAAATGTATGCGGTTTGTTCATTTAACATCAATGAATAACTGACAAAGATAAAATGTTACTAATCTGTTTGCATTTGTAAAATACCAGTGCACAAAACATATTTTAGCTCTGTTTCCTTAGCTTTCTGGGACATTATCAGCCATAGAGGACCATATGTCACCAGAAATAATCACAAATGATCAACTTGTTAGTCTTCTATTTTAGTGCTGTGGAGGGGGAAAAAAAAAAACAAACAAAAAAACCCCAAAAAAACAAGCCTCCAAAAACAAAACTGTAAAACCTCAGGAACCTAAAAAAGAAAAAAACTACTTTCTACACATTAAATGGATGTCTTAAGAAGTCCAAATTATTTGGGTCCCTTACCAGTTTTAAGCCGAAATGTTGAGATTTATATTTCAGGCAGGCCTGAGCAGATATTGAATTACTGACCTGCTTAGGAACACATTCAGACCTCCTAGATTCCAGTTTGGACTGAAGTACCTAAGGAACTACTTTGTCAGTATGATTCCTCTTCCAGTATCAGAGACTGTCCACAGATTCCTTCCCATGGAGGTAAAACTATACATCATCCCAGACAAAATTAAGAGCATTTACAGTTAGATGGCCCAAAGAACTGCCCCAATAAGCAGTTTGGACTGTGTAGTAACTACACTTTTTAAAAATGAATTCAAATTCAGACCCCTACATATAGATGTCTATAACAGAGTTCTCTACATGTGACTTAGTTTTCTAAGCTTTCATTAGATCTAATGAAGGTTTACTGAGTTGGTAGACTCCCTGTGTACTTGATTAAAGTAAATTATGTCATCCCTAGCCATTAGAATGCACCCACATGTAGAAAGTTTTAGGTCTTAATTTAAGAATCCCTTCAGTAGTGCCAAGGGTTGTAATTCCAATATATAAGTTTGTAAGGATAGCAGCTTTTAAATAAGCAGCTGACTAGTTTGTAGTCTCAGCAACTCAGATTATTGTGTTGGGGTAGCAAATGTTGTTTGGAGAACCTACAAGAATGACTTCTCCAGTATGTGCATTATTTGTAGATATTTGTATTTAAAAATGCTAATTTAAAAAAACCCTCTAATTGAAAAATGTGTTGCTAAACATCTTTGTCATCCAGATATATAGTATGAGCAAAACTCATCCCTGAGGTGATATTGTAGCGCATTGAAGCTAAAAGAAGGAAGATATTTCTCTATACAAGTCACAGTTTCAGTACTGCAAAGTATTTATTCTTTTCCCAAAACAGCATTTCACTATTTCACTGGAAGAATATGAATTGCATCAGAGGGTGTTGTAGGTTCAGAGTTTCCTTTTTTTGTGTGTGTATACTTTTTCTTTATCTGTGAGTTTTTAAATTAGTGTGTTGATTATGTGGAGTTCCTTTTTTCTCTCAGTTTAAAAAAAAAAGCAAAAACAAACAATGCAACCAACAACAAAATGCCCAAAACCCAGAATAAAACAACTGATGAAAGAAATACACTCCTAGAATGTATTAGTGAAAAAGGTATATCAAAAACCTGAGCTGGAGAGAATATGTGTCTTAAACAAGAGCAGTATTGAATTAATAAGGTAGGAAGAGTTTTCTTCCATGACTTCCAGAGATGAAAATTTATTACTTGCTTGTTGAGCCTGACTGACTGTGAAAAGAAACACGTAATTTCACCTCAGAGACAGAACATCTTCAAAATTTACTGTGACACCCTGACTTTCAATTTTTTAAGTCAAGTCCTCAGACAAGAGCCTTATGATTCTGTTTTACAGAACTCAGGCTCAGAGTTTAAATGAATGCCAGAAGTGAAATTTCAAATTTTCAGTTGAACCTGGTCCGATGAAATTATTCAGCTTGATACTGTCTCTCAATCTCACCAGGAAATTTACATCTCTGTTAGCATGTTTTATTGGTTTTATAGGATGTACTTACTGTTAATGTAATGTTTTGGGGTTTTATTAGCACTCCCATTCTGCTTCCAGAATCTGAACAGAAGTTTCTGGGGTGCTTTGGCCAAGGCAGAGGATTTTCAAGAGACTTTTTATGGATCAGAGGGCCTTAAAAACATGCCTGTGCTACATGTGCTGCAGAGCCAGTGAGGTGAGATTTTATGCAGCTGAATTAGAATTAGGCTTCATGCGAGCTCAGCCACTGAAGCCTGCAGAGGTTCTCTGGAGAACACTTACAGAAAAATTATTTTCCTCGAATCATATGTTTTTGTATGGTTGAATATTGAGTCTGATTTTATTTCCTATGGAAATCAGGGTCAATGTAAATGCTTCTTTTTTTAGTAGGTTTGGGATGTGACAGGCCCTAGAAGGTAGTTTCTCAACATCTACTAAATCCCTGCAGGGGATACTGTGGAAGCCAAAGGAAAGACAAAGTCATTGAAATAAAAATGAATTTGATTTTTCTGCATATTTTTCTGCTTCTTAAAAATAAATCACTTTATTTTTCCTTTTTATAGTAGTATGAGAGACATACAGTTTACATCATATTTAATTTCTTACTGGCTTTATTCCTTTCAAACAAATGGTCCTTCACTTTCATGTGATTTAAATCTGATTATTTCTGTGCATTTTCACACAATCTATGAATCTGAATCCAAAATGATAATTCTGCATTAACATTAAGAATATCTATCTAATGCGTGATTGGGACCCTTTCAATGAGGTTACTCCTGAGCCTGAGGTTCTCAGATGTGCTGCTGTTTCTTGCTGTGACTTCAGACAGTGACTCCAGACAGTGACTCTACTATGAAGTTCTTTGCCAGGAGTAAGGATTTCACCATAGTGATCTTGTCTATTCGACAAGAAGAAAAATCTTTATATTATCAGACAAGAAGGAGGGAGAATAAGAAAGCTAACTGTCAAATGTATTAGATAATTGTAAACAAAAATAATTACCTTTTGTTCTTTTCTATGAATCATCTTGCTCTAGTGTCTGTTATTACAGGACTTGAACACCCTATAATAATGATTAGAGTTTTATAACGCAAAATATACACCATACAGAATAATGCTGAAAAGCTCGTGTCTTTAGTACAATGATTTTATTCTTACAGAAGGTGGAAGGTTATGACCTTAAGAAAGTAGGCATGATACAGTGAGGGAAGAAATAGATAAAAGGGGAAAAGTATTTTTACAAATAGCTGTAGAAAATAAAAGAATTCAAGGTTTCCTTAAAAAAAAAAATCCTTTTTTTTTTTAATTTTAGAGATTATCATTTAAAAATGTCAGCAAAGTAATAACTTTAAAGCAACTTCTATTATTAGGGTGATAACCCTATCTCTTCATAATAAACTGCTATGATGAAAAAAGAGCTCTGGTTCATAGCTGATTTTGGTTATAATTCCTGTGTCAAAAAAAAAAAAAAATTACAATATAATAACAATAAACATTTGTTTATTTTAAGATTCCTTGCTAAAATGAAGGTATAGCTAGTAAATCAAAATTTAGGTCTCCATTAGTCTGCTTGCTGCAGAAGTTTTAGTACTTCATTGTTTTGAACTTACCCATCAGAACAGTATTGTAACTAGGAACCCAGATAAGAGATCTCTAGATCGGTTATGCATAGTGCGTATGAAAGATTCCTTTCATGGGAATCCCTAGCTCTGACTGTATGATATTTTGACTGTGCAAATTTAGTGTAATGCTATCCACTACCTTTGTTATGCAAATGTTGGATAAATCCCTCAGTTAGAGTTACAAAGGTTCATACTTAATTGTATTCGGCTTTTATGTATGTAGTTGACTATGTGAGAGGGAAAGCACTGAAGCATATAACTCCTAAATGAGAGAACTTCAATGAGATAATCATAGATTATTCTGCAGAGGATCTTTTCACACCCTTTTTCCACTCGTGAATTTTCCAGAAGTAGGCTTTAAAAGCCGTAGTATTTTTCTTTAGCATAGGCAGATTATAGAACTGACTTTTTAGGAGAAAGAGTAATGTAACATGGGCCATTTTTCCCTCCATGATAAAAATCTGAGACATAAGTGAAGTATTGTAGAACATGCTTACAAAGTTGTTCTGGCAGTCATTGATCTGTAAGTGTTGTATTTGTGTACTTTGAATTTATGTATGCACTTGTAAGTAACCCCTTTAAGCACAGATTTCATATCCCAACTATTTATTACTAGTTTGTTTGTTTACCACACATAGGCCTTTTTTGTGACTGTGTTATTAAAATAGTATTGATCACACCCTGTTCAAATGTTGTGCTAGTAATATTCAGCAGCATTGTAGGATATAGCATTGATCCCTGAGAAAAGACCAAGCAAACTACTGAGTTTCTAATCATTGAGAGTAAAAGCAACAGCATTGTTCCTGTCTGTAGCCTAACAGTGGAGGTTTGAGTTACTGATGTCCTTCAGCAAATTCACTGAAGATACCTTAATTTCCATCCAAGAAAATCTAATTGAAAGCCGATTTTAGTTCCAGTGTGGACACATCAATAGTTTCCTTGTGTATTCCTGACGCTTTAGAAACTCGTTCCATCATTTAAACTTTCAGTTAGAAAAATAAGAGGAATCTCTTTTTCTTTCATGGATTTCTTCCATTAAATTAGTTGAAATTTTGGCTCAAACTATGGAGTGAGAAGTTAGTCAAGTAATGGATACACTTGTTTATATTTTGAATGAATAACTGGCTGGATTTCCAGTTCACTATTCAGGTGTACTGAAGATAAATGTACCAGTTGATAGCATTTGCTATCAACTGGTAAATGGTAGTGCATGGTATCAAAGTGTCGCCTAGAAAACAAGCTGTGCTGCAGATTTTAAAATAACAGTTTTACAGTTTGAAAGAAGACCATGAAAAGGCCTATTCTTTTACTGACTGCAGTTCAGAGAGCTCCCTCCAGGCCTGAAACAGTAACAGTCTCTCCCACTTCCATGCCATTGTCAGAATTAAAATCTTCCTCCTTTTTAATTTGAGAAGTAAAAATAGTTTAAATACCACATCAGAAGACGAGTTCCGCTCAGGGACACAATGTACTTTCTGTCATGGGTATATTAAAGATAACTAAAAAAAGACTAATAGTGATAAAGAAAAAGGATATGAGTTTCTTTCTATGCAACTGACTTCAAAGGGTGATCTTTGAAACTAAAATAAAAACTATGACACATATCTCATAAATTATTTTGGGGAGTGTGTGAGAAAGTAAGGTTTTTGTTCTACAGTGACACCAAAATAAAACAAGTGTCAACTGATCTGTATTTGATTGTTAGCTAGGTAGTTCGGAAAGGTTCGTTATTGGCTTCATAACTTTGTGGTAAATACTGAAAGAGCGCTGGTGTGTGTTTTCTTTTCAGACTAGTAAATATTGATGTTCACTTTAACCGTAGGCACTATAAAGGCCAGGTAAGAATGCCTTTTAATTTTCTTTGTTATGAGATTATGTGAGGCTGTGTATCACTTTCTGTGACATATGATGCGACAGTTAATATGGTATTACATTCTGCTTATTTATCGTATTTAATTTGATTATCTAGATTATTTTTGGTGGAAATGGTTTTGTGAATATTGAATAGTAAAATAAAATGTGTAGTCCAGCATGCTGTCTTATCTTAATGAGGAAATCAAATATTTGGGAGTAAGTGCACAAAACAAGTATATAGTTAGTGTGTGCTTCAGTGTGCAGATTTCCAAAAAGATGTTTAGGCCTCTCACAGCATCTTCATCTTCTAGTCAGTTTGCTAGAGTCAGTGATCCTAACAGGTACAAAATCATATCTTTTTTACATTGATGACACTTTATAACTTTAAAAGCTCTCTTTCTCATGGCATACCTTCTCAGTATATGTAGTCCCATGGAGCTGTAAATATATATGCATGTATGAATCAGTTTCGTTTGTTCTGTGTGATGTAGCTCATTATATTAAGTAATCAATTAAATCTGTAAAAAAGGATATCTTTATTGAAGAAATTCAACTTCTAGCACCATGGTCCTACAGGTATCTCAATATTATAAACACAAGTACTCGTTTAGAACATGAAGGAAGATTAGCAGGACTCTCTACAGAAGCCAGCTTGAAGAGACCTAATAGTAGGATCTGTCACCAAAGCAGTTCATACTGTTTCTTCCTGGATCCTGTGTTGGAGAGCCTAAAAACACATCCTGTCTCCTCCTGTACTGATAAGTAAATACCAAACAGAAGTTTAATGCTGTTAAGAAAATATCTGACACAAGTTTCAGGAAAAAAATAAAAGAAGTGGACTCCGAAAGTGAAGGTATATTTTTGTCAATACAGTTTTCTTACTTAGGCAAAGAAGAACTGCTTGTTATGCTACACTGTGCCAAGTGAGAGAACAATATAATTTCACTCTAAAAATAGCCAAAATCTGTGCTATAAAACTGTAAATTCAGTAGATTTTCCATTAATTATTTGAAGTTGTTGGATTAAATAATACAAAGTTAGTGTAGAAGTTGCTGCGTAACTGTAGTGTCGACACTATGCTCAAACGTGAGTTTGCTGCTTTTCGTAAAAAAATCTTCTTTCCGGATAAAGAGAAATTTTACCTATGATATGTAATGAAATTTTAAAATTTATTCATGAAAAGAGTATTTCTGTTCTAAATCAGTCTTGCTGTTTCTAAATATAGTTTATGAAGTCCAATGTTCTGACAAGTGTTCAAAGAAAAGGAAATAAAACAGTTCAAATACATGTGCCTTGAAATGACTTCAGAGGCTTAGCTAATAGAAGTAAAAATTTCCATGATATAAGCATGCATTTGCCATCCAAATGAGGGCCTCATTAGAAAATAAAAAACACATGTTGTAGTGGTCTGCAATACAACTTTTTTATCACAATGCATTTGATTATGCCAACCATGTAATTGTATCTTGGTCCTACAACAGTTCAGACTTACTGCACAGACATTCATGTATTTATTGAGTGCAACAGAGTGCAAAATATTGAATGCAACTGTGAGTGCAAAAATTAACCCCATGGTTATATTTGTGCAATACCAAGTCTGCTATAGAGGTTAACAGTGAATATTTAGAGAACAAAACATAAAACAGAACAATTCATGAGTCATATTCTAAGTGACAGTAAATGTGAGTTACTGTATGTGACGTTAGACGAAAAGATCTCCAGAGTTTGTGAACTCTTCAGATACTTTTTAAGTTAATAGAAAAACAGTGCAGTAATAGCAGTAGTTAGTTCTCAAGCAACCCATTTGAAGATGCAAAAAGTTGCAGTGAAATATTTACTCAGTCATTCTTAGGAAAGACAAAAAGGAAAAGATGATGTGGATACCTGTTCTTGACCCTCAAGTTAAAAGGGTGTTAGAAGAAAAATATTAAACAATGTGCATAGGAAAGTGCAGGGAGTCATGGTTTCTGTGCTACACAGAAGAATAATAAAAATACTGGAACATATAAGGGACTTCTATAAACAATTTTAAAAATATACAATTATCACCAGGTTATTTGGAGGACAGGGTAATTTCCCAGAAACCAGACAAATCAGAAAAGAAAAAATTCTGATAAATTCTGTAAAAAATGAAAGAGACAGTAAAACGTGCAGTACCAAAATCCAACATAAAAATCATTTTAAATATAATGCTAGTATGTTTGGATTACTTTCCACCATATGGGTTTGTTTCAAATTCACCACCATGTATAAGAAATTAGGTAGGAATATGACACAAATGATTGAAACAAATAACTACAAAGACAGTGCTGTATATTGAAGACTATTTTGTACTCAGATTAAGACCATGTGAAATATGGGAACATTTTTTAATGTGAATAATCCATATGGGTAATTTACAAACGAATGGAATAAGTGTTTTAACTTTCAAAAACAAATGAGATTTTGAAATTTAAAGTCATTTCTAAATCTTAGAACCACAGGCAAATCTTATTAAAAATTTATTTTATGTTTTGATTATGCTGTTTTTCTGTATTTCCATTTCAGTTAAATGAAAATATAATTGTTTAAAACTCTTTATCACCTTGATACCAAGGTGTGTATCCTGTTTTCAAACTTCTTTATTTCTTTGGCTGTATCTGCATCTGGATCATGTGAAGTGATTTCCTGCCTTTCTGATCACAATGGTGCCTGCTGCTGTCAGAAAATAACCTGAATACAGGTACCAGCACTAAAGGCTTATTTGTTTCACCTTAAAATGCTTTTAATTTTATTTTCCAGGCATACATGAATTCTCTGATGTAATTTTGAAATTAAAATACCTTGCTTTTAATTAACTTTAAAGTGCATTTTAGTTAAACTTTGAATTCTGCTTAAAATGTCACCTATGTAAATAATTTTTTAAAGTCAAACCTAAAGAGACTCACTTTATCTCAAAAAAGCTTTAATTTTACATGGAAACCATCTGTGTTTTGGCACAGATATTAAAGTACATTTTCTTGTACTGATTGTTCAATCGTCTGTGAGCAAATCTTCTGCTTTGAACTGCTTTGGATAATGGAATGAGGTGTCTTTAGAGTTCACAACAAGAAAATGCTTTATCCATTTCAGCAGACCAACCTCGTAATGTGACTTTTATTCTAAATAAGATGTGTGTGATTAATATTTCGCTGACATATTTAAATAACTATTAAAGTTGTTTGGAATTTAAATGTTCAAAACTATTCATGAAATTATCTAAATTATGTAGTCAATATAGATGTGCATATGTGTGTAAGGTGTCTATTTTGAGTTTCTATTTCTTAACATTTTTTTTTGCTTTAGTTTGTTCATTTCCAGTGGGAGACTTCAGAAACCAGGTTCCTTGTAAAGCATTCAGGAACTTTTGACACATCTTTTCCTCCTTCCTCCTCTTCCTCCTCTTCTTCCTCTTCCCCTTCCTCATCATTTTCCTCTTCTTCCTTCCTTATTTCCTTCCATGAGTTTTGGATTACATGTGATGAAAGATCACACCTTAAAACTTTTGTTTTCAAAGCAGCCAGATTAAATGCATTACAGCTATTTCCCCATTCAATTATACTTGTTCATCAGTATCGTAATCTTTTTTTTTTTTTTCTTGGAAAATCCCTAGTTCCTTACTGTATTTCATCATGTAGCTTTTCATAAAATCACAGAATGGTTGTCATCTGCTCAAGCAGGGCAATTTAGGGCTGGTTGACCAGGGCCATGTCCAGACGGCTTTTGAAGACTTCCTGGGATGGAGACACCCTCTGGGCAAAAAAAGTCCAGTCTTTTACAATTTTCACAGTTAAAAAAGGTATTCTCTTATGTTTAAATGGAATTTCCTGTATTTCAGTTTGTACCCATTGTCTCTTGTTCTGACGCTGGGCGCAAGTGAGAAGAGTCTGGCTCTGTCTTCGTCATTCCTCCCCAGCAGGAATTTATACACATTTATAATATCTCCCTGAGCCTTCTCCAGGCTGACCAGTCCCAGTTTTTGTAGCACCTCCTCATATGTCAGATACTCCAGTCCCCTGATCATCTTCATGGCCCTTCATTGAAATCCCTCCAGTATGTCCTGTGTTGGGAAGCATGGACTTGGGCCAAGAAATGTGGATGTGGTCGCAGCACTGCTGAGCAGAGGGGAGGATCACCTCCCTTGACATGCCGAAAAGACTTCCTAATGCAGCCCAGGCAGTCATTGGCTTTCTTAGTGATAGGGGCACATTGCTTGCTCCTGTGATATTTTCAGGCTACTGCTTCAGATTTGTTTGCCTTTCATTTCTTCTATCTCAGATGCTGCTGTTTTGTCTTTTTTTTTTTTTTATTTTCTTGACTTCATAGAAAATATAATTGATAAAAATATATTTTCTTATTAATCTAAAGATTTTCTCTTTTTCTATTATTTGTAGCATTTCATTTTTTCATTACTATAATCAAAGGAATAAGACGAATAAACAAAATAGATTATCAAAGTGAACTGAATTAAAGCACTTATTGTTTTGGCATGTTACTTTACCTATGCATTTCTACTACCTTATTGTTATTAGTGTTTCTGTTTCTACATGAGAAATTTCAGTCAGAACTTGTTTGGTGATGTTGAGTAATGCATAAATCTCATGTTTAATATACTCTCTGTTGTATTTGGGCCATTATGTGCCTTTGTTTTATTCAAATCAAATGTTTATGTATGTGTAGTTATGGTAGATTGCATTATCCTCAAGACAGGCTTGTATTCCTTATTCCCTGTCTGGAATCATGTTACACATATTAAAATGACCCATTTATGTTGAAACAGGGGACTGATTTATCTCAATATGGGAAGAAGACAAGGAAAAAAGGAAGCCTTCCCCTAAGTTCATATAAACTTGCAAAATCTAATCTTTCCTGTATTTTGGAAAATGATGTAACAGGTGGAATAAAAATGAGTTAATATTTTTCTTGCTTGCAGTAACATACGCTTCTTTAAGAAGAAATGATTGAAAATTCTGTAACTGTCTTGTGAAAAAATCAAGATTGTTTCAAGAAGTCTATGCTTATATGGAGTCATATAAAGAATCTTTTAAGACTTCTACATAATCATAAACACATAAGTATAGGTTCTGTTTATCCACTCTGTTTTCCCGTATCTAAAATTCTCTCATCAGGCTTAATAAGAATAATGTGGTCTTCCGGCCACAAATGAAGAGCAGTATCTGGAAGTGAGTGGATATTCCCCCCTTTTTTTTTTTACTCTTTTTAATTGTATAATGACTACGAAGGGGCCCTTTTTCCATTTTTAAGCAAAAATTGATCTGTGACATCTGTGGGAACCAACGTACTGTGTCATTGGAAGCAAACTCTGCAGTCATAATAATGGTTATTTGATTTATGAAGTCTGGGGGGGTTATATATTATGTTAATTTATTTTACTAACCGCTACAGAATCTGTGCCATTATGTTGTGATGTTTACTAGAAAATTAGTTAGCTGAAAAACAAATGAAAAAAACCTCATTTATTAAATCCTTATGTAGAGTTGATTTGTTTAGTTGCTATAGAACAGGGAGTCATACTGAAGGAGAAACAAATAAAATAAAACAAAATACAAAGAGAGAGACTCTTAGCCATCAGAGAAACTAAAATACTACAAAACACAGTCAGTGATTAAACAAGGACAGTGTTTTTCTGGGAGCAGATACTGTTCACAACGCAGTACTTATTTAAATGGGACCGTACGGGAAGCACCAGAGTCCGTGCCTTTAGGAATAGAATACATGTCACCCAGGAGCATTCCTGGGCCCTGAACTACAACTCCATATACTGTCGCCATCTTAGAAGGGCCTCAAACGTTTTTTTTCTTATGGTTACTAGCATTGTCCCTAACAGTTTCTGGGCACAATCTGGGAGGTTGAATTTTCCAAGGACTATTCAACACAGGCAGTTCTCATGCAGTAACCTTCTGCTGAAGGCAAAAAGACTGTCCCAGAGCAGATGCAGGCCACTCTGTTTAGCCAGTGTCGGTGCTCATGAACACCCTTGGGCATATTTAGTTTACTAGTATAGACATAGCCAAATTATTTTCCACCACATTTTTCCAGTAAAATATCAATGACGCTTTTTAAGGTATCTCTGAGTGAAAATAATGATGGATTATTTTAGGAAAGATTTGACATTTGCAGCAGCCAATTAATTGCAAGTGGTATGGATTTAACCAAGCTCCCTATTACTGTTTAAGGGAGATTAGTGCAAATAGGCTTTTGCAGGCCATATAAACCAACAACAATGTACATTATCTATGATCTCAGAAGAAATGGACAACAGAATGACTGCCAGCTATGACTACCAAGCAAACTGAATTAGCACCATCTTCAGATACTTGTAGAACGATTCCTGACAGTTGTTTGTTTGTGGAGTGTTTTTCCCCTCCTTGAAGCTGTAATAGTGTTTGTTCAATCAGGCTTCCATCACACAAATCAGGTTTTACCAAGATCTTAACATATTTCAAAAATATCACATAACCTTGAGTTACCTGCTTGTCACAAAGCGTTGGTTCAAAGAAAAACTTTTCAGCTATGTGGTCTAGGATTTTGTTCCTGTCTGAAACACAGAAGCCCTGTAATCTAGGTATCTTGGTGTTTGATTTACACCGCTGCCGTTATCTCAAAATACATACGCATACATATTATATTCTCCTTTTCTTTCTGTTTTTGGAACAAATACTAAGGCTGGAGTTTTTCTTGTTTACTTTTAAAATAAATTAACACATTGACATTTTTCAGAGGAAAGATACCAACTTCTTAGAACCCACTCTAACAACAGAAAGCAGATTATCAAATGCAGAACAAAGAATAAAAAGTTTACTTGCTAGCCCCACATAATGTGATAATGCAAATCATACTGTAGCCTGTTTTCACTACCTATTTCAGGTCTTGAATGCTGTTCGCAATTCAGATAATTTAAAGTCAGAGTCAAAAAAGCAAGATACGTGTCTCCAAAAGTGATACAGACAATCACAATTAGAGGCATAAAAACATATAGTCTGAGCTATTTCCAAAGTATTCAGGAGTATGCACACTGAAAAAAAAATCGTAATTGTAACTTTCCAAGTTGAGAAGTTGAGATGAGGCCTGGGAAGTGGTAAAGACTTGTGCAACAGTTGAGAAAAATTGAGGAAGATACATGTGATACAACATGGTAAACAGTCCATAGAGCAAGGAGGAAAGCAAAATATTATGAAGAAAGATATTTTTTGTGATATGTTATTCTAGTGAATATTGTGCAAAGGGAAAATTTTCTCAAATTCTGCGGAAACAAAATTGATGTTTTCATTGCTGATCAAGCACTACCTCAGGAAAGGTGTGGTTCAACATGTCTAGTAAACAGAAATTGAAATAAAAAGTATCTGATACAAATATCATATCATATCAAACACCAGAGAGTACAACAAACTTTCTACAAACATTTTGCAGAATAGGTACAAAAGATCAAAGTACAAAGTTCAAAGATACTGATTTTAAGTTGTGAGTTTTATTTATAGGTGTATGATGAAAAAGGGATTACACAATAGCATTGGTTTGTATCTATACACAATCAAGTTGTTCTTAAAATTATATAAGAATAAATCATTATAAATGTACAACTAAACAGTTGTAGACTGTGTTTATAATAATATAAATGATATGTAACTAATTATCATATTTGCTTCTAGATTCAAAGATTTATTTTTTCCTCTTGATATCCAAAATAACTTCTGTCAATACAGTTACTTGAGTAAGATCACTTGACAAAGTTGAGAGTATGGTGAAAACAGAAATAATATTTTCATAGATAGCTATAAAGGCATTTCAGATAGTGGTTTTACAAATTCGTCATTTTCAAATTGGTTTCCAACACCTTGGGTGTCTGGCCTTCAAGAGACATTTGTAAATACGTATATACAAAAGAACATGTTTGTGGGGGTATGTATAGATATGTAAGCATGAATCAAGAAAAGCAAAAAGTATAGACACTGCTTTACGATGTAGTTAATTACTTCAAAGTGAATGAGTAACCTTCATACATTTAGAAGTTTTATAATAGCACACAAGAGTACAGGCACACAGGGAAACTTAAAGAGTAATTGTTTTGGAAAAGGCAAAATGGAAAAGGGAAAAATGTAAAAACAAAAAAGGAAATCAAAAAGAACAACAGAACAACAGTGAGGTTGAGATTCCTGCCACGCATGACGTTGATATTTATATTTGAGCTAGTAGTCCACAGTCTTCCTTTAGCCCAAATGGAGACTGAACCTTTGGATATGATAAATCTAGTCCTAATGTTAACATCTAAAATAAGTCAGAGAAATTACAATCTCAAAGTGCCCATTTGTCTCCATTTTCTATAGAAGAAACATAGGGATAATTACTTCAGATGAAGATATCAAATTTGTGATAAACACACCCCTATGAGAGACACTATAATTTTGCATTGATCAGAAGCTCTTACAGAAGACTTTGAGGGGGTTTAAACTTATTTTAATGCAATGAATTATGTATTTGATAAACAACAGATGCAGTACTTTGACAAGTCCAGTCAAAAAGTGATGTGTTATGGAAGTCTCATCTAAAAGATTTTACTTAGAAAATATTTATTGACACAGACATTATTAAATTTTGTGCTAAAATAGATTTCATTTTAAAAACAAAAAGGGCAAAAGATGTGGTATCTGTCATGTTTTCAGATCAGGACCATGAAAATCTACTGCTCCACATAAAGAAAATGCAGATTGAACACATTTACCAAGTAGTTTTATTTGCTGTGCACTGACAAGCCCTTTGTGAGGCTGTTTGGGGAGGGTCTGGTTTAGCTTTCTTTTTTAATCCAAGAGCAATATGTAAAAAATGTAGTATTAATCATGGCTGATACAGTAAATTATAGGGGAAAAGCAGATGAGATTTGAAAACTGATATGAAAAAAAGATGCTTTCACAAGGCATCTAAAAGCTGAATATGACTGTCTATGAATCTTGGAAGAGAGAAAAAGAGACAAAAGCAATAAGTATATAGAGATACTTAAAGTACCAAATGGATTTAAACAAGTAAACTAGTTGTGTGAACTGAAAGAATTACATGCTTCAGTAATAAATGAAAGCAAGTGTGCTGGGTCTGAAGTCATTATATCAGACTCCCTTTAA
Source organism: Chroicocephalus ridibundus (assembly GCF_963924245.1). Taxonomy (NCBI): domain Eukaryota; kingdom Metazoa; phylum Chordata; class Aves; order Charadriiformes; family Laridae; genus Chroicocephalus; species Chroicocephalus ridibundus. The sequence continues at coordinate 53,698,818 of NC_086284.1, forward strand.
TCTTGCAAGCCAGTGTGAAACTACAATGAACAAGTGCTATTTGTAAGGTCGTAGAATTTAATTATATTTGCGTTAAAACTGTGAAATAGATATCCAGTATGATAACACAGCAATATCTAAAAGATAGGTGGCAAAATGTAATTATTTAAAAGAAATTTTTTAATCAACAAATTGCCACATAATATATAAATTAATTCCAATTCATTCATAAAAAATAGATATTGCTCTACAATATGTGCATTCTAATCCATTTGCAAGATTTACCATGAATTTGTAGACGATTTTAAAAAGTCTTACTGTCTACTTAAACACATAAATACTGAATCAATCAATGTCTCCAGAGAGACCTTATTGCAGCCTTTCAATACATAAAGAAGGTTGATAAGAAAGATGGAGAAAGTCTTTTTACCAAGGCCTGTAGTGATAGAATAAGGGGCAACGGTTTTAAACTTAAAGAGATTAGGTTTAGATTTAGATAGGAAGAATTTTTTTATAATAACTGAGGTGAGACACTAGAACAGGTTGCCCAGAGGAGCTGTGGATGCTACATCATTGGAAATGTTCAAGGTTAGGTTGGATGGGTCTTTGAGCAGCCTTATCCAGTGGAAGATGCCCTTGCCCATGTCAGGGGCGTTGAACTAGATCATCTTTAAAGGTCCCTTCCAACCGAAACCATTAGCTACTGGATAATCTCTGTAAAGGAACTTTTCCAGTAGAGAAGTTAAAATAACTTAAGTGGGTGATTACTGTCAAAATGCTTACGGGTTTACCAGAAAGAAATGTTATTAGAATTTTAATCTGTATTTAGGAAACCATTATTAAAAAGTCTCCTTCGGGGGTTTTTGTGCATTGTTTTTGGTGTGTTCATTTTGTTTTGTTTTGTTTTGTTTTTTCTTTTGTAAATGTATTTCTTTCAGTTTTCAGATGTGGAAATCTACTCTTCCTTTATTTTAACATATTATTTTTTTGTATACCCTTTTTTATTCTAGACACGGTAAAACTGGTCATTCAGGAAACAAGGTATTGCCTACCCAAAGGACATCTAATGCATATTTCTTTGGCAACCATATGGCATACGCATTTTGGCAAAAAAGGTATGTGACTTTTCATTTGCCAGCTACTGTGCAGTAGCCAGATATTTATGAAACAGATCTATAAATAATAATTTCTCCACTTCTTTCTCTGTCTCTCTCTGTTTTTTTTTTCTCTATTTTAAGCCTAGTAATATCTTACGTGAAAAAAACTTGTGCTGCAAAATTACAGAAGATGGAGCTCCTATAAATTAAAAAGAAAAAAATGCAGAGAACATTTTAATTCTTCAGGGTTTTTTTCTTACAAATCCTGTTACACAGAACTTGAAACATTGAACAGAAATGTCTCAAATCTGATGATATATAATTTCATGTAAGCAAATAGGAAATGTTTCAATAAGGTCAAACCAGAGTATTTTTTTCTTTGTAAGGTGTTGTTTATTGTAACAGGCTGCATGCATGTAACTGGATCTAGAAACCCCGCTTAAGATGCACGTTGCAGTCATGTCATGACACCATACCAGGACATGACTTGGATACTGTCATTCCTTTTAACACCTTCTCCATGAGAAAGAAAATCACCTGTTATTGTACCACTCTGGAACAGGTGTTCTAAGAGATGGCAAAGTATTATAAAGCAAGTGTAGGAAACACCACTCCATGACACACAGTTGCAGTATAACCCTTTGTACTTTTTAAGGTGAATAGAGATCTTAACCTTGAAATCACTACAGCAGCACTACGCTTGCACCTAAAATTGCTTGAGAAAGTTAGGCATGGACAATGATACCATTTTTCTTCTGCTTTCTCTTTTAGTTGCATGTTATAATCCACTTACCCATCCAGTATCAGCTGTGAAAGAGGCCTTTATTGAGAAAGTATTTTTGTTTGACCAAATGTAAACTTTTCAATATATAGCTGAGGTAGCTAGCCAAATTTTCTTTGGTGTTGATGAAGACTCTTTAAGGTGCAATGTCTTTCCTAAAGCAGATGATAGCTAAAATAAATCAGATAATTCATGCCCTGATTATTTTTTTTTTTCCCTATGTTGACACAAAGATGTTATGGTTCACAAGTAAACCACACTGTTGTTACATTAAGTGACTTGAACTCCACTGAGGGTGATCTAATTGCTATTTTCTAATCAAAAGCATTGAAACATCTGCTTTTAATACAATTGTAATCAGGTGCTTTTGAGCAACTACATTTTATAACATGTTTTCTCAGGTTTTGAAAAACTGTAAGATACATCCCACTCTAAGAAGGGTAAAAGTTAGAAGGGACACACCTGTAGTTACACAAAGAGAACAGCTGAGTGTGAAAAACAATATTTTATTTAAAGACAATTCCTGAAGGATAAAATGTTAAAGGTAAATTTGACTTTTAGTTGCAAATGGGTTTCTGGAGCAATTTAATACACCAAACAGGAGTTTTATATAGAACGTGCATAAAATATGAACCCTTCTGGCAATATATATTTTAAGTATGGTTTCTTTTATCTTTCACTCCTTTTATTTTCTTTTTTGTCCTTTATGACCAGGACCCTTACCAGGTTTCTCTCCTGATATTGTGGCTTTTCCAGTTGTGTGGATACAGCATAATAGTAACACACCTCATTAGTACAGAACACTTTTATCTAGGCATCATGAAAAGTGCTGATATCTTTCTGAATTTCTTTGTGTTCAGATACCTGTTGTTAGGTTAGCACGATTTCCTCTTCTTTTCAGGTACCTGCATGAAACAAAGTACATTTAAAACAGGCAAAGTACGGAACTCAAACTTTAGAAATTGTTGGCATGTCATGCCTCAGGTTATGCTTCTGTTATGTCAAACCTAAAAAGATAATCTTAGATAATTTAGAGAGTAAAATATGTATAAGTGAATAACAAACATAAAACCCATCTCCTCTGTCCAACCCTCATGGCAACGGTCAGCTTTGTTGCCAACTAGATCCAAGTCATTTTTTCCAAAGTTATATATTCCTAAGTACCTCTAGGGTCTGCCTCAACTTGCATGTCCAGGAGATTTTTTTTGACTGAAGACAGCCACCTTCATTCTTCAACTCATCTGTCCCCAGCAAGTCACATACAATGCAGAGTTTTGGACCTGGGGTTTCCTTTGGTATTTTCCTAGCATTACAAAGGTCTTCCAAAGTTATTTTGGGCCTTCACTTAAAAAACTTATATCATTTATGAATGCAATATCTTTGTTGTTGATTGGATCAGATCCTTGTATAAATGTAATTTGTTATAAACACAAGCATAAGGCAGGAAACAAAAAAAACATTAATATTAAAGCTGAGGATTCTAGAGATAAATTTTGGGCAAAATAATACAACGAAGCTGAGAAAATAAACTAGTTATGTTATTGTAGCAGTGCCCGTTGTGACCTTAGGTGAATGTTGACGACACCATTTTACAGGTAATTTCTATAGAAGCAACTTTCAAGGACACTGGAAGTGACAAGTCAGATTTTCTATAGCTTTTTGTGATGTGGTTGGATTCATAGGTATCTGCTGCAAATCTGGTTAAAAATTTGTTTCTTCAGTGTCTAGTTAGGTTTAAACATTCACTGCAGTCTTACTGTATGAGGGAAGTATGTAAGGTTTTTTTTCTCATTAGGCTGTCTATTTTCAGAAGCTTGAAGCACATCTTGATGTCTATTATCTCTATGACATCTTTATCATCTTGATTTGTATGATGTCTTGATCTTTCTAGCAATTCTGATTGAGAATAACCAGAGAGTTCAAAAGATATTGAGATAAAGCAAGGCAGACATAAGCTTAATTTCCTTAGGTTAAAATAAATCAGACAAAAAAAAGATGTTCATAATTCAAATATTCTACCATTGCAACTCAACCTTTGTAAGCAACAAAACACAAAATGTAAATATTATAATTGTGCAGAAATGAGATCGGCTTTATATATGACAGATAAGTTGTTAGATATTGAAGTAAGATTTCTGATGTTCAGCAAAGCACTAGTGAAAGTGTATGCTTACTGAAAGACAAGTGGGATTTTGAAGAGGAGATTTTAAAGGCCCCTAAATATCAATGTACATCTTTTAAAGACTAGTAGGATGAACTAAACACAAAACAAAAAGTCACTAAAACTTTTCTACACTCTTCTTTTAAGGACGAAGTAGAAAATAGAAATAGAAAGCCTATGATGGAATCATATTGAATATAGTAACTTTATAGAAGAATACATAACATAATGGAATAAGTTGACTGAAATATGCATAAATTGTAGACATAGCTGAATTTTCTGAATTCATAGAATCATAGAATGATTCGGGTTGGAAGGGACATTAAAGACCATCTTGTTCCAACCTCCCTGCTATGGGCAGGGAGTTCTCTCACTAGACCAGGTTGCTCAAAGCCCCATCCAGCCCGGTGTTGAACACTTCCAGGGATGGGGCATCCACAGCTTCTCTGGGCAACCTGTTCCAGTACCTCACCACCCTCACAGTAAAGAAATTCTTCCTAATATCTAATCTAAATCAACCCTCTTTCAGTTTAAAACCATTACCCCTCATCCTACCGGTCCACTCCCTGATAAAAAGTCCCTCCCCATCTTTCCTGTAGGCCCCCTTTAGGTATCGGAAGGACACTATAAGGTCCCCCCTTATCTTCTCCAGGCTGAACAACCCCAATTCTGTCTTCACAGAAAAGTGCTCCATCCCTCAGATCAGCTTTGTGGCCCTTCTCTGGACCTGTTCCAACAGGTCCATGTCCTTCATGTGCTGAGGACTCCAAAGCTGGACGCAGTACTCTAGGTGGGGTCTCATGAGAGCAGAGTAGAGGGGCAGAATCACCTCCCTTGACCTGCTGGCCACGCTTCTTTTGATGAAGCCCAGGATGCAGTTGGCTTTCTGGGCTGTGAGCACACATTGCCGGCTCATGTTGAGCTTCTCATCCAACAACACACACAAGTCCTTCTCCTCAGGGCTGCTCTCAATCCATTCTCTGCCCAACATGTATTTGTGCCTGGGATTGCCTGGTTGAACTTCATGAGGTTTGCACAGGCCCACCTCTTAAGCCTGTCCAGGTCCCTCTGGATGGCATCTCTTCCCTCCAGCGTGTCAACCACTCCACATAGTTTGGTGTCATCAGCAAACTTGCTGAGGGTGCACTTGATCCCACTGTCCATGTCACCAACAAAGATGTTAAACAGCCCTGGTCCCAGTACTGACCCCTGAGGAACGCCACCCATCACTGGTTTCCATTTAGACATCCCTTTGAGTGCAGCTGTCCAACCAGTTCCTCATCCACTGAGTGTTCCATCCATCAAATTCATGTCTCTCGAATTTAGAGACAAGGATGTCATATGGGACAGTGTCAAATGCTTTGCAGAAGTTGAGGTAAATGACGTCTGTTTCTGTCCCCTTATTCACCAGTGTTGTAACCTCATCATAGAAGGCCACCAAATTTGACAGGCATGACTTGCCCTTGGTGAAAGCAGTTGGCTGTCACCAGTTGCCTCCTTATCTTCCATCTGCCTTAGCAGAATTTCCAGGAGGATCTGCTCCATGAGCTTGCAGGGTGCAGAGGTGAGACTGCCTGGTCTGTAGTTCCCCAGGTATTCCTTTTTTCCCTTTTTGAAAATGGGGGTTATGTTTCCCCTTTTCCAATCAGTGGGAACTTCACCAGACTGCCACAATTTCTCAAATATGATGGATAGTGGTTTAGCAATCTAATCTGCCAGTTCCCTCAGGACCTGTGGATGGATTTCATCAGGTCCCATGGACTTATGTACCTTCAGGTTCCTCAGATGCCCTCGCACTTGATCTTCTCCTATACTGGGTGGTTCTCAATTCTCGTAGCCCCTGTTTTGGCCTTCTGCAACCCTTACCGGTGAAGACCAAGGGGAAAAAGTCATTCAGTACCTCAGTCTTCTCCATATCCTGGGTGATCAGGTCTTCTCTTCCTTCCAGAGAGGGCCCACATCTTCCTTAGTCTTCCTTTTATCTCTGACTTATAGAACTTTTAATTGTTGCCCTTGATGTCCCTGGGCAGATTTAATTCTTTCTTGGCTTTGGCTTGCCTAATCTGGTTCCTGGCTGTTCAAGTTCCTGAACAGTTTAGCCCACCGTGTGATACTGGTGCACAGTGATAGACTTGCTATTTATCATAGTGCCATGAGTAAATAAATTTCTGTGAAAAAGTGTTCAATAAAAATTGTGCTGCTAGGCAAGTATGGGGAAGTCTGGTTTCTGTAGACGTTCTGTCGCAGCCCATTGTGATTGGTGACATGCTCCATCCTGAGCTACCAGAAACAGTTGAGTCAAACAGCTGGAGGGTAGGTGATTATTGAAAGTAATGTCTGTCGTGTCAGCTGCAGGCAGTAGCCAGCAAGAGATGCAGACCTTGGAAGCAGCAATCAACACCACTCACTCTCCATGTTTTTTTAAGATTTTACAGTAAACCTGGTGTTACTGAGTATTCGTAACTGTGCGAGTCTCCCCTCAAACACAATCAGATTTCTCGATTCCTGTCTAATCTACTATATATAACTGAATAATGATCACATTAATCTGAAATATAATAATCTTAAATAGGTAAAGGAAGAATGCTTTTTTTGCTATTCAGACAAATAATGAATTACAATCCTTACACATCAGCTTATTCTTGTAGAAACTTGTGAGCGATCTTCAGAGAAAGTAACTCTTTTGTGGCTTAATCCCAGCTGGCAACTAAGTACCATACAGCCACTCACTCACTCCTTCCTAGTGGGATGGGGAAGAGAATTGGAAGGCTAAAAGTGGGAAAACCCGTGGGTTGAGATTAAGACAGTTTAATAGGTCAAGCAAAAACTGCACAAGCAAGCAAAGCAAAACAAGGAATTCATTCACCATTTCCCATAACTCCAAAAGTCCCCCCTTCCTCCTCCTTCACGCAGCTTTTTATTGCTGAGCATGACATCATATTGTATGGAATATTTCATTGGTCATTTGGGGTTGGCTGTCCCAGCTGTGTCACCTGCCAGCTTCTTGTAGTACCTCCAGCCTACTTGCTGGTGGGGTGCAGTGAGAAGCAGAAAAGGCCTTGACTCTGTGTAAGCCCTGCTCAGCAATAGCAAAAACATCCCTGTATTGTCAACACTGTTCTGAGTACAAAATGTAGCCCCATACTATCTAGTATGAAGAAAATTAACTCTATCCCAGCCAAAACCAGCACAGTAACATATTCACAAATAGTCTGAAGTGTTAATAATCTTGGACTGTGCAAGAAGAGCCACAATAAAAGAAAACCATACAATAATTTGCAAACAAAAATAAGTTTTCTCAACTGTCAGTTTTCATCAAAGTCCAATCAGTTGTTGCGAAAGGCAATTTTTAATGCAAAGTAGTTAATTCACATTGTCTTCCTTTTTCACTTCCTGTACATATACAGAGATAGTCTGGAGTCACATGACTGCAACAAAGCAAGGGGTTCTATCATAGCAGGGACTGAAGGAAGAGGAGAATAGAGCCTTGCAGACCCAAGCCAGTGTGGTCATGGATGTCTTCTAAAACTAAGTCTGAAGAGTAGGTAGAAAACTTTGAGAAAATAAACAAAGGTCAGATTGTCAAGAAAAACATTACTGCTCTTTCAGTAAGAAGAAAAAGTTTTTTCTTTTTTTTCTTTTTTCTTTTTTTTTTTTTCCCTCACTTGCTTTCAGTGATATATTCTGTATCCCCAGCCCCTCATTTCAGAAGCCTGAGGAAGAAAAGCCACTGAGAAGTGAGAAATGCAGTACACAGATAATGTTTACCAGTTGGTGCTGTAAGGAAAATAGCATGATGAAGTAAAACTATCATCTTTATGCTCTCAAATCCTTTCAAATATTGTGCTTAATAAGCACTATGAGGTCACCTATGCTGGTACTTCCAGATGATCAGACAAGATCAGACCTTCCCTGCTTAACAGCCCCTGATAGAAATATCTCAGTGAATGCGCATTTTAGACTTTTCAGTGGGCAAATTCATGAAGTTGTCTGGGTTGTAACGATAGAAAGAATATTCCGTTTCAGTAGGCAAGACTAGGATATTTTACAGGTATGACGTGTAGTTACCCTTACTTTTCTGAAAGAACTGAAAATTTATACTTAATGATGAACACAAAAGATAATTACCAGAGGCAATTTAATTAATGTGAAATAGTTATTTCAAGCAATATTTTTTTTTTTTTGAAATTAACAACATTGAAATGTATAGTTTGTTTTCTGTGAGGAGAGTTAAGGTAAATTAAAAAAAAGGTAATGCATGAGTGAAATTTTCAAAAAGTGCTGTGATAGTAAGGAGGTGAGTAAAAATTCTTTATTTTCACTTCACAAAACTGTGGAACATCTCAGGATTTTTAAATCCATTCCATATTAATAAGTTGTCGAAATAAATATTTGAAATGAAAGGTTGGTCCTGTTCTCATTTTTACCATAAAAAATGTACTTTTACATGGAAAAGCACAACTATAATGTTAGTTACTGATAACAAAAATAACTAAAAATGTCTAAATTCAATACATGTTTTCTTTAGGTATGGTTATTGTTATCCCCCAAAAGGCTATATAATTGTCTCTTGAAACAAATTGAAGGAGTACCACCACTCCATGTTAAGAGGTTTTAAATAACAAATCATTTTACTCAAAGGGTTTGGATAATATCCACATCAAATTGGGCCTTAAAAAATGTCAGAAGCATTTACAGTGATTAATGAAAAAAACGCTTTTAGCACTCATTTTACAATGCCAATTGCTTCAGCATGTTGCAATAAATCAGTTATGTAAATGCCTGTCTTTTAGAATACAGAATATTACTGTTTTCATTATCCATTAAAACTATAAGCTAACTTAGAGATAATGGTCTGTTAAAGAAATAGAGAAAAATAATAAAAGGAAGAAAAAATCCAATGTTGGAATTTTTTTTTATTTTATGATATTATTGGAAAAAAGTTAAATGTAGAGTGAAAGAATAACATATTTTCAAAGGGAAAAGATGAGCACTAATCCATATATTTTGGACAAAGCACAAGATAAAGTTTCCAATGTCATTCCACAAACACTGAAGTAATTGTTTTTAAAGGGCTGAATCAAGATCATTTTCTAACAAAACATCTTCAAAACAAAACCAAAAATTTTTTAAAAAAAATATTTTCTACCTACTTACCTGAGAATTCACCACTACTCTTGTGCAAGGCTCTGATCTTAATGGTACTCTTGCAAAAAAAAATTAAATTTACAGATTTATGTCTGAAGTATTCATGCTTTGTAAGAAATTAGTGTATACTTTATTTTCAATTGATACAGAGTTTTTTGACTCATTGCTTGAAGCACCAGGTCGTGGTCGCTCTCAGGATCAGAATATCTCACTAGGTGGGACAGAGTTCTGAACTCTTGTTGTGAGCCCAGGTTTCTGTAACAATAGATCTCAGGAATCATTGTTACAGATAATTTTATATGTTTTAGACAAACTTTTCATGATGGGAACTCATAGGACAGACTTTCTTTTGTGACCATCTGCCAGCCGCAGAATAGCTTGCTGCTTTGCCTCCTTTTTGCAATTTCCATACAGACAACATGCAGATTCTGTAGCCTAGATCAGGGCAGTTCTTGAATACTCTATTTCTGGTAGTAAATAAAGAAAAGCCTAACGAATTTCAACAAGTTTTCTTGTCCATCATATTATGTAGAATGAAAAAGTAGGGAGCATGACCTCCTTTCACTATCTTCTGTGATTTCAGTCAGCATCTCACTAGCTTTTTTTTCTTGTCTTTATTAATTTGAAAGGCTTTGCGTCAGCCAGATTCTGTTGCTCTTCATGTACAGGTCTGCATGGAGTTAAGTGAAGTTATGTGAATTTAAATCAATTTCTCCATGTGTTTAAAATGTGCTAAGAAGTAGTCTGTAATTAATTACCCTAATACTCAGGCAAATACATATATTTATGCACAGACAAACCATATATGGTTGCATGTCTGTGTGTGTATACATAACTTTTTGAAGTTAAACATCTTCACAGCAATCAGAAAATCTATCACACATGTAAAACCATGCTCCATTCAAGTAATACTATTTTGGCATATTTGAAAATAATGGTAGACCCCTGAGAATGAAGAAATAACTTAAAGATAACAGTAGCTCTGGGAAACGATTATTTTATTTAATTTAATTTTTAAGATGCAGTGAAACATACTCTCAAGCTTTTCTCCACTGCAGTAAAAGCAAGAAATTTAATTTTATTCAAGGGGGAATCCTCATTAATTATATGGATGTGGGTAAGGAGGCATTAAAAAAAAAAAAAAGGCAAAAAAAACCCACAAACCCATTTGTAATGAGATCTGGCAATGCTACAACTTCTGCCTGCTAAGAAAAGAGAGCAAACATTGCAGCATGCATAATCCACCTTCAGGCATAAAAAAAAAGTGGTTATTATCAGAATAAAAGGCACTTAAGATCAATCTTCTTATTCTTTAAATAAACAGTCTCACTCAGATATCTATTTCAAATGATCCATGCTAAGAATTTCTCATAGTCCAGTATAAGAGTTATGTTGGTTCTGGAGATGATTCCACTGGCTTATATATGCTTACTATTTTTCCTGAAACATTCAGAGCGCAACTTCGTTAAAGTAAGTACTTCTATGTCATTCTTTAATTTGAATTTTTTTCCTATTTCCTTTTTTTCTTTTCATAGAAATGCCTAATTTGTTAAATTTTGCTCGTCTGGTGCTGTGAAGTTGCAGCTAAGGGCTTGGAATACATGGTTGGTCGTTTGGGTTAAATTAAGCATGTCTCTACAACATTCTCACAGTTCTATGTTGGGGAAACATGGTCATACTTGATAAATTCTACAGTTCATGGTAAATGAGCTACTTATACATTTTGCTTTGTCAAGCCAAGCCATACATCTGGTGTGTTGTAGTAGGGTCTTTCATGACTCAGTAGACTTCAGAACACTTTGTGTGAGGCTTTGCTGCTATTCACCCTGTTGTGCCACTACACTTCAAATTGGGGGCTTGTCACAGAACATCTTCAGCAGAAATACATAATGAAATCTTCAGCAGAAATATATCCACAGTATGTCATAAACCAGTACAGCAATGTGGCCAGATTCCTCTGGCCTCACTTAAGAAATGAATTTCCTTTTGTCTCAGCGTGGAGAGAGACATTACTTAAAAGCAATTCAACCTACTGAAGATCTGGGAACAAGGACAACCTCCTCTCTGGAAAATGAACACTCAATTTAATTCCCCATAAAAAGATATTACAGTACACTAAGAAAAAGCTGTGTCTTTCGTAAGCTCTTTAAAGTCTTAACTGGATTAACTTCAGAGAGAACATGTGTAGCTGGGAAATATTTCAGTTATGTCTGCTCCTGTGTCTCCATATATGGGGTAAATCCTAAATTCTTTATATATATACCTAGGCATTTATTTCTATTAAGGTGCTTATTTGCAAATATTTGTATCTTCATGTGATAACTCTCTGCTGCTACTTTTCAACCCAATAATAAAACATTTTCTGCACAATCAAGTCATTGAACAATAAATCCAAATATCTATGTAAGACTGGTGGTATTGAAATAACTGTATTTTGAATCATCAACTGTTGTAAAACAGCTGCTTACTAAATGTGCAGAGACAAAAAAAAGCCTCTACAAAGTTTGCTGTGAAGAAGGGTTTATGTCTTATTCACTGAATATTTAACTGAAAAGATTTGAAATATTGAGGTTTAGAAGAAATATTTTGAGAATTGAAGCATATTAGAAATGAGAGAGTCATCTGAGTCAGGAATTCAACTCTTGCTTGTGGAGCTGAAGGAATATCTTAATATACAAAATGGATGAAAAAAAGTAGTATTTTACAAATGCTCTGAGAATTCCCATTACAAGACCAATGGTAATTATCAGATTGCAAATTCATATGCTGAATAGACAGCCAAAATATCCTACAAAGACAATGAAACATCGATAATATCCGATATTTAATTTATCTATCTTTGAAAAAGGTGTGGCTACGTCCTTCAGTTAAATGATAGAGGGGAATATAGAAAGTCAAAAACATGACAGGAAAGCAATATTCTGCTGTTTTTTTCTTCCAACTGCAACAAGTCCATATAATTTCAAACCTTCAAGCCCTCACCTTGTAGCTAGGGCCAACAGCAATCAAACAATAGCTCTTGAGGAAGACAGCCAGAAAACAGTTCCAGAGTCTTTCCAACTTAACACTTCAGCAACACCTTCACCTTCTAGAGTTCTCTGTCAAACAGTGACTTCAGTTACAAAGATCATTAGAATTAAATTTAACGTAAATGTACTTAAATTCATTTGAAAAGTAGCCAAAGCTGTTTGCACTCTACATTTCATTACATATCAATGTTTTTAAAATTTGAATCCATGTCACCTTTTCTTTCAGAGGACAGTGTCATCAAGTTTTGTAGTTGTGTTACTTTTTGATATTTGGTTTCACTATGAAAGTGAAAGCTGTCTGAAATTCTGAAATACCCACTAGCATGACAACAATATAAGAATGGAAAAAAAAATTATAAGTCTTTCTTTTTGCTTCTTCTCATTCTTTTCAGGACTTAGTTATCACTGTGCATCATTTATCTTTTCCAGCTTTTATAATTTGATAGATTAAGTTAAGTAGTTACAAACTCAGAACATCTGTCAAGCATCTGTCAAGCATACCTGTCTTTGAATAAATATTTCATATTCCTGTATTCTGAATCTGTTTTATCAGGTACAAAACTCAGGGTGCTATTAGGTAAATCAGTTATATTGCTTCTGACACAAAATACAGTAGTTACACTAGTCTGAAATTTATGTAAATTAATAAACAATAAAAAATTACTCAATTTATGATCCATTCATTATCTTATTTTTTACAATAGCCTTACATAAAATCCCATTTAAGTATTCATCTCCACAAATGAAGTGTGAGGCGTTAATATTAAAAATTCCAGACATGTTTCCTCCCTGGTTGAGTTTACTGTTTCCAGCTCTATCATGGTTTAACCCCAGCTAGCAGCTAGAACCACGCAGCCGCTTGCTCCCTCCCCCCAGTTTGGACTGGGGAGAGAATTGGAAGAGTAAAAGTGAGAAAAAACTTTCAGGTTGACATTAAGAAAGCCCAATAGGTAGGCAAAAGCTGTGCACACAAGCAAGTAAAACAAGGAATTCATTCACTGCTTCCCATCAGCAGGCAGGTGTTCATCCACCTCCAGGAAAGCAGGGTTTCGTCACGCATAACAGTTACCTGGGAAGAGAAGTGCCATAACGCAAAATGTTCCCCCTTACTTCTTCTTCACCCAGCTTTATATACTGAGCATGACGTCGTATGGCATGTAATATTTCTTTGGTCAGTTGGAGTCAGCTGTCCCAGCTCTATCTCCTCCAAGCTTCTTGTACCTCCCAAACCTCTCCCAAACCTGGGGGAGTATGAGGAGCACTTAGCACTTACTTTGAGTACTTAGCAGCAATAAAAAACCACCAGTGTCCTATCACGCTGTTCCTACCTCAAATCCAAAACATAATATTACACCATCTGCTAGCAAAAAAAGTTATCTCCATCCTAGCTGAAACCATGACAATCTCATAATATGTTTTGAGTTTCCTTTGCAGTCACAAACTCAGGAGTTTACTATTTGACCCTTCAGTGAACAATCTGTTTCTTTTCAGAATTGCTGCATATCAATAGGTTTAGAAGAACAGATATATTAAAATAAAACCCCTACAATTCTACAAGAGGCACTCACACACACATGCACACACATTCACTCACTCACTCTTACGACATCTGTGCCCAACACGGTGTATGAATACGTTACTCTGGTATGTGGTCGAACCAAGCAACTTACAGTAAAGTTAAGCATTGAAAAAAATCTCATTCTTTTGTAGTTCTAACCCTTTTTTTTTTTTCCTCTTAAATTGGCAGCTTTTCCCAAACATTCTTTCTAAGACTTTTTAACTGAATGCCTAAAAATATGGTGATGCTTTTTTTAGTGTTTCTGGTCCACATCAGTTTAACACTGTTTTGTTTGTTTGTTCACAAACATTTCTCCCACATTTACATTAGTAGAATGAGCTGCTGTATGAATTCCTTGGACATTAGCCAGACTCGGGAGCTTTCTCCCTTATCCTTGTATATGAGTAAGTTGTTGTTAAGGTGTGATCAGAGATGGTGGTGCCTGCACCCTGCCCTGGGGGCATGGAATGTTTCACTAGAAAGGAATCCAACCAATCACAAAAGGCATTGCTTGTGCTTTGGATCAAATAACTATTTTGAACATTTTCTACTCTACTTACCTCACAAATTAATCATTCTTTTTACAAGTGGAAATTGATACTACATCAAGTGAAACCTTTCCATAGGATTGTTAGAGCATTTGATAGATTTTTTACAAATTTACGAAGATTAATGATAAAGGTACCTGCCAAGCTGAACTTTCCTTTAAAACAAGTTTATTGTACTTTAAGATTTAAAGAAACATGGAATGACTTTTTTATCTTCACTTTGTAAAATAATATAGGTCTGTTTCTGCTAACTCTCCAGGGATTTTTTTTTCCTCACAAAAATATTCTTCACAGACTTACAAATTACGGGCCACCATGGAGCCTGCTTAATTACAGGGAAAAAGTATTCACATGTCCTTTGTTATGATTTGACCAAACTTCTAATAAGAATAAAATAACTTATTTTTTTGCATAATAATATGGATTTTTAATGAAGCAAGGCTGAGGTCACAGCAATGAAGCTTTCAAACAACTTTCTTTAAGCTTTCACGTTGGAATGTGGAATAATCTTCACTGTTAATTTCCTATATCATAAAAGATTTGGAGATTTATCTATCCTTTGTACTTATATAATGAACAAAAGCAAACTGAACAGCAAAGCTATTAAGGAATTTTGCATGCTGTAAGCTCCAAACAGACAAAGGCATCAAAATCAGTGCTGCAGGCAATAAGCAACCTTCAAAACAATCAAATTTCAGGCCAATTCTCTTGCTCATTGGCTTTTTCATAGAACTAATTATATTTAAACAATACCCTGTTTAAATGTCTGTAATTTGGCAATTGTTACTTAAAACCACATGCTCCTCCTACATACTACAGTAAGAATCTAAACAATTCTTTCAGTATTTTGTATTTCTTTGCAGAGGCCAGATGCTTATAACTTAAGGTTAAGTTGTTACATCCAGTCTTTCTGTGTTTTAACTTTTCTGCTGTCAGACAGGAATTATAACTGGTGATGAGGTGGTGAGAAATAAATAAATTTTGTCAAGCATTGATATTAACTGATATTAACACAGTGGGACAAGGGAAATATCTAACTGCTGAATTCTAGTTTTGATTGGCCTTTAATGTTAGAATACAAAAAATAAGTTAAAAAAAAAAGTTAAATTCACGTCAATTTTTCTACATGAACGGATGTCTTATTGTGTAGACTTTATTTTCTGTGTCACCACATGGAAATCTTTTTCAGTGTGACAAAGTACTTCTTTTAGCTGCTTTCTGCAAAATCAGCCTCCCATGGTGAGTTTCAGCTTTTAGCACCTCTGTAATGCAGATTTAAACAAAGAATACATGCAGAGTCAGGGAAGAAAAAAAAAAAAAGATTATAAAGGAGGTGGTCCCAGAACTACTTGAAAGCTCTTGGAGTACAGTATTGCTGCTTTTGTTCAGAAAAAAAACTCCAAAACGCTAACATCTAATCGAATTGATTGTAGAGAGGAGCAACAGTTTGCTATTCACACGCAATGAGTTCAGAAGAACATTTTATGAGATTTAAATACAGAATACTCTGCCTGTCACTGTGGGTGAGGTAACTGGCAAGCACTCTCTTTCTGTAATATTTGTTACTGACCAAAAGTGGCAATGTCCTTTGGTTTAAATTTTAACTGCTCTCCCCAGTCTCATAAGGTAATAGAACACAACTTCTGAGACACATATACTAGAAAAAAAACCATAATGAAATCTTTGCAGCACTGTTCTTTTTCTCTCAATGCCCCTTGCAGAGGTCCTTATGTAGACTTTTTTTCTATTCTCTCCAGAGCAGTGAGTTACGATGTATAGGCATCATCACAGAATCTACTGTAGTTATTAAGATCAGATTTTATGGACTGGCTTGGTAGGGTTTGCTCAGGGCATTTGGAAATAATGAACACAGTCAGCAGCTACTATCATATAGCTAGCTAACTTACATGCTGATACACTCTCACATTACTATGTAAAAGCATGGGGGACTTCAGCATGTGATCCTCCTTGTATGTCAAAGATAAGATTTCCTAAATTAATCCAAGTGTCAAAAAGTGAATGACGAACAACTCATGTAATTACAATAGTTTTCAATTAATATTAAAAATGTTTTGAAGCAAAGTGAATGAATGAATGGAAGCGTGACCTCAGAATTTCATGATCAAGTCTTCATAGTGATATACTTCTGCTACTACTATTTGCTTTATGAAGCTAATAATGCTTTGTGTAATCAACTTTGTGTTGATTACATAAGGAATTTGCCATATACTTAAATGTATCAAAGATCTGTATTTAAGCACTGGTCCTAGTTTGTAGTTTGCAATTTTTCATGCATGGTCAGTTCAGTTTCTCGTGTAAATTAGCAGAGAAAAGTGTATCTGTGTTTTGTTCTAAACCTTGTGGTGCTCTCCTTTCTAAGTTATCCCTGGATAAAAAGCAAAGATAAACAAACACATGACTAAAACATTGAATGTGAAAAAATAAAACAGAGAGTTCAAAGGTGAGGTCCGTAAGTGGGAATTGGACTCTACATGTCAGAACATTGCTACCTCTAAATTTTAAGCATCTATTAAGATAACACAATTCACAGCCTTGAATTAGTTAGAAAATTTTGTATAGACATACACTGGTTTGAAAGAACAAGTATGCTGACCAAGGGCATGTGTAAGTTTGATGAGTGGAAAAGAAATTGTATTTTCAACAATCGAACGTTAGTGAACTTCACTTTTTTTCACATTCAGCATTCACCAACAAGATGCAGCAGATAGTGCCTTATGTGTATTATTTTTAAAAAATCAGAAATATTAGCAATATTCTTAGTTTGTGAACTTTAATGTTTATGGTTAACAGTCAGTATTGCTATGATTAACGGAGTTCAGTTTTCATCCAGAGGCAAGACTACTGACTAGATCCCTTAAGTAGGACGTAGCAAGATGACAGAGTACTCTACCTTATGAATTTTTATTTTTTTTTTATCTTTGCATGTCTGAAAGATTATAAACAGTTTAAGGTGGAGGAACTAGAACACCAGTGTGCCTTTTTCTCTGACAGCTTCTCTGATCATTAGACCATTGTGGTGTGATGAATATCAAGCAATGTCTCTGCAGAGACATCAGAGAATCCACAGAGCAGCCAAGGATAGGAGGTATATCAGCGTTTCATCCTGGTAAAAGGGTTAGGTGCTGCTTGTGCTTTGCATTGAATTCCTCCATTTTATTAACTTCCTTATATTAAGAAGACTTTGCACTAATCATATTTTCTCCGGCTGAGGCATTAAATTTCATAGCTACAAGGGCACACAGCTAATGAATCTTAATTCACAATAGAAAGTAGATAGATGATGTTTATTTGCCTTCTAAGGTGTCTGTACTTCTGGGCATGTGGCATGGCAAAACTACAGACACCAAAGTATATACCCTAGAGAAAGCAGGTGTCATCTTGGCTATTCAAGCTGTCTGGTGTTTATTTTTTATCACCCTCACTCTTGGTCACCTATGTAGTATTTTGATTCTCAGTTCCTTACTCCTGTCCCCCAATTTATAACACATAAAATATAAATCAATAATCTATTCTGAACCCTCAGGAATTTAGTGAATATATATATAGCTATATAAATATGTATGGTTTTTTGCTAGTAGTCAACACCTTGTGTTATGTCAGCAGCTTGGTAAATGTGAATTATGTTTAGCTTTGAATTTTGTGACAACCATGCAGTTCTGAAATTCTTGGCAATTTATCAATATATTTGTCTGACAATAGGAGACAATTCAGCCAAAATCTGCTTTTTATTATTTTTTAATTCCTGCTTGTTGGTTTGTACTTACAGATATGCACCAGATGTGTAGTATGTATCTAAGATTCTTTATCTGACTTGCTGCAGGTAAAAATACTTTTTACCTTCAAATAATTAAATTAAATTGTGATCAAAAAGTTGGGGGGGGGGGGGCGGAAGAACTTTGAAATTTAGCTGACCTTGACTTTTTGTATACATTTTTTTCACAAAACCCCACTGCTTTTGCCAGGACAACATTATGTACCTGCAACTAAATACAATTGACAGTTCTGGGTTACATACAAACAGAATTCTCAGCTAAATTCTTACTGCAAAACTGGTAATGATACATAAAACTGTAAAAGCCGACTTTGATTCCTAGACCCCATAGTGAGTTTGCAAGGCTGGTTTTTAGTGATAAAAAATTTTGTTCTTAAACTGGAAAAACATTAAAAATACTTCACATAGAACCCTAAGATGACATGTTTAGTCACTTTCAGTAATATAACAATTGAAACCTAGTTTCTCTGAGAATTTAATCTTTGTTCTTAACATGTACAGCCTCCATTTTTTGTTTGTTTTTGTTTGAATAAAGCAACCTGACATAGTGATAGCTGTTTTCATAGTCCTTCTAAGTAGCTTTCTCCACATTTTTACTGGTGATAATTTAATTCTCCAAAGCTATTCTGTTTTCTGATTAAGCTTCGTTTTACAGAGCAGTCTTTAATTACTTTGTCTTTACCTCACTTTCTTTCAAGCTATCCAAGCTATTTTTCCTGTCTGTCATTCTTAGGTAGTGCATTGATCTTGGCTGAAACTGTTTCAAGCTGTTCTCCATTGAGGTCATATAATGAGTCACTTCTAGAAAGTAACTCTTTAGAGTAATCCTTTTGAAGAATTATTTCTAGCCTCTCCGAGAGCTGATACTGCTCAATGGATCTGCAGTGCAAAGACAGGATTACTACCTGATAGGCTAGAATGCTGTCACTCTCCTTTTTGCCAAACAGAAGCAGAATATTGTCCTACTGGCAGCAGACCTAATGTCCCCAGAAAGGTCAGGTTTTTGTGGAGTGTTTTATCAGGATGAGGTAGCACATTTTCCCCTACAAAATAGATAGGGCTTTCTTAAATGTTGATATTCCTTCAGGAATACTTTTACACAAGAGTCAGTAATGATGATTTAGTATTTCTGTGCCTTCTTGGACAGTTTGCTGCATCTGGTGGAGGGTCCTTTGCCTTTGTCAGCATTGGGGGAGCACAGGCACTTTCCTTGTTGGCCCGCAGCATCAGACTCCCTCTTGTCTATTCTCTCTGATGCTGTCAGTCTTGCATTCTTTGCAGGGCAGTCGAGTTTCAGCATGGGAAATAATGAATGTGTGTTTCTTCTCCTTCTATCTAGCTTACTCTATAGCATGTTAATGAGGGCAAGCTCTGGGAAGTGGGAAAAGAAAGATGCAATACCCCGAGGGTCAGGAAAACCTTACACAAAGTCTCCAGCTCCCTAAGTGCTCTAATCACTAGGGCCATTCAGACTGCAACTCTCTATCACTTGGCTTGAAGTTGATGCTGAAGCCCAAATCAAGTGAGGTTTCAGCCAGTGTATCCCCTAGTGGCCCAGACACCCCTTGCATGCTAAGGGAATTCTTCTAAAACCCCTCTTAGTTGCCTTGTTTTTGAAGCCTGCTGGTGTTCATTCTTAAAGCCAGAGGTTTAGATTTCCGATGTTCCAATAATTTGAGTGACAATGCCTTAAGGCTTTCTCTGAGACTAACTTCAATATTTTGAGTGATGATGCCCCAAAATTTTCTCTAAATCTAACCTCTAGTATGTCAGCTACAGGGGCTTAACTCGATTCTTGCCTTAGATAACAAGAGAAAAAAAATATTAATTCATTTCTTGTTCCTCTACCGCACAACACTCCATATAGTTTACTGCAATTTAAAAGAGGTCTATATCAGCTGATGTAGCTGGTGTTGGAGCACAGAATTTCTGTTTAGAAGTAGATTTATGTGGAGAACTTATAGATATTTGATAATAACAAAAAAATTTAAAGGCACATACTCATGTGCTCAACATATGTAACAGCTTATTGGAGGCCACTATGTCACAGGTGTGGAATATTCGCTGAGTTTTTGGAGGCTGCATTTCTAGTTACTTACTGGAAAAGACTGAGAGGGGACTGATGGTGGATCTCCTAGAAAAGGTAACACAAACAATTAGTACCTGCATACTCTGCTACTGCTCTACAATGAATGCAAGCAAAAGAGTGAAGGTGAAAAACAAGCAATAAAAAAATGTGCTGATGCTAGTTTCAGAGAGGCAATTCATATGTGAAAATGATTTTTCACTACAGCAGTGTAACTGACTATGTCTACTGTGCCAGGGTTAAAGAGGGTGTTTCCGTGTCGGACTGAACTGTGTGTTTTGCCAGAAAGAGGGGATTTTGTGCATAGAAATTGCTATTAGAGCAGTGAAAGGCTTAAACAAAAAAACCAAACAAACAACAAAAAAAGGCTAGAAAATATAGAGGCTTGTATTTCTCAGCAATTTCATGTTGACACCTACTTGCTCTCTGCATTGATTCCATCTTGTCACCTGTCACTGCCTCTGACATGTCCTGCTGGGTGCCGAGCCATGCTCTAACACTATTATTAAGTCCTCAGCAGATACAGAAATTTTTTTTTTTAAGCTAATGTTAATTTTTATTATTGTCGTACTCTTTGTCTTTCTATTTACCTTATGATGGTCACTTCAGGTACGTTCTCCGAAGTGAAGGGATTCTTAGCTTTGAAATAGCAGTATGGGTTTATAGGGCAGTGACTGATACCCATAAGGGTGTGAAGCTAACTGACAAATTGTTAAAGAACCCAAAGAGAGAGACCCAAAACCCAGAAAATACAACTTCTCTTTTTCTTTAATTGCGCCTTTCCTAGATCTGGATTTTTATTTATTTATTTGTTTATTTGTGTATTTTCTTTAAGTTTGGTTTTGTTTTTTTTTTCTTTTTCAGGCTCAAATGACTATAACTGAACAAAATGTTATGGCTGCATGTTGCAATCAAAACTGCTATCAGCATTTCTCTGTGAAGGGAACTGTGCTCTGTATGAAGTCTGTATAGCTAATGCTCAATCACCACCTTAAAAAAATGTTGCAGAGTAATGTAAAACAGAAAAAGAATTACTCTACACAGATTCATAAATCTCCTAACTGTTTTTAATGAGAATTTGCAGATAGCAGCCTTTTAATGTCAGGCAAGGTTTTGGACATTGTCTGTTTAGAGCAAACCAAAAATGAATTCTGTGTGAAATTTATGATTGTCTCTGTTCCAGTGTACGAACAGGAGCCCTTGTCCAGGCTAATGTATGTTTGGAAGCTACAAAGTAACTGTTAAACTACAGCAAAGCTTAATGCAGCTTGGAATTAGACAATCAGACTGATAAAAATGTGATTTATATTTGCATGATAAGTGGAGAGGACTCATGATGTGTTATCAAAAAAATACTAACTAAATTTATGGAAGAGCTAATTCCTAGATTAAAGCAAAGATCTCTTCTAAAATAATGTAGAGTAATGAAGTGGAACAGTAGTGTCTTAGAGTGGCAATGTTGTGTATCTTCTTCTGTCTGACTCTGAACATTAAACTGATTTTTGTGACACACAAATTCTTTCCATGCTCTGTATTATGCTTCTCTTTATCTATTTGTCATGATATGTGATGCAGGTAGTGAGACTGAATTCTCAGATGGTGTAAATTAGCAGAGCTGCCTGAGCCCATAGATCTTTTCAATGACTGGACTGAACAGAGAAGGAGAATCCTTTTGTCAAAGATCAATTATTTCTTAATTGTAAGTAGTACCACAAGTCTACTAAAGACACTTCCTATGCGAGATGAATTATCAATTTAACAGGGATTGGTGCGAAGGTGCCTTATCAGTTCGTGCTTATTCAGCTAATTTTGTTCCCCTTGGCTGTGCCTCAGGTACTCTAAATAATCCTTCTTTATAAGTTTTAGTATCTCACAGTGCTTCTGAATTCCTATGTATTCTTGCACTTTCATTATTGTCATTGTCCCTTAGCTAAATTATACATACCTGACTTATTTTAATTTTTCTTTTAATTTTTCACCAATTTTTCCATCTCTATAGTTTCCCAGTTCTTCCCAAATCCTTTTAGAATTCAGATTCAAATGCTACAATTTTCTGATTATGAGGTAACAAAATGTAATATTCCAAATGTGATCATGCTAGACATTTGTAATGAAAGCTGTATCTTTCCTGTATTAGAATAAACTTCCTTTGTGGATAGAACCCAAAAATTCCTTGTGCTTTCTTATCATAAAAAATACTGCTAATATTTTATGTCTGTGTTGTTGTAAAAGACATTCTAAGGAGGACCTATCACTAAAAGAATGTGGCTGCAGGAAAGAAATAGCACTCTAATCACAGCCAGAAATGCTTCAATTAGCTGCACAGACTGTGCTGTCACTCTACTAAACAAATGAGGAGCTAAATGGGAAAACATGTAAAACTTAGTAGAACTTTTTTTAATTATAATTTTCAGTAATATTTAAAAGTGGTACAGTTGTTTTATACTTTGTGCTGGAGATAGTATGGGTTGTGAGAGCCATACTATTTGTATAAGGCACTGTTTGTACCTTGTAATTAGGTATATTAGAGTAGAATTAGTCACTATAACATATATATGCAACATCTGCAACATCTTTTCTATTTTACAACATACTTTTACTCCTTCTGCCCTATCCACTTCATTGCTTTTTCCTATAAATTGACATAACAAAACCACATACTAAAGGTCACCAGAAACGTGACCCTTGCTCCAGACTTCCGTTTTCTCCCTTCTCTGCTTCCTCTCACACCACAGGCAGTAAATATTTTAAACAAGGAGAAGCTTTAAAGGTCAGTGTTCTGCAAGCGCCCAAGGCAGGGCTGGGAAGTCTCTGACACTTCTGGGTTATGACCTTGTCATAAATTCTCAGGTACCACTCTCTGCTTTAGCAGAATCTATTTGAGTTATGTCAGAAAATCTGAGATAACGGATTCCTGATTAAGGTTGACTTCACAAAGTCAGAGGCTTCTCTAGTTATTGATTGTATTCTATTTGCACACTATTAAAATCAAGGGTTAGCTGCTGGCTGACAGCCCTGGTACTGAAGGATAACACAGAAAATGAATGCTAGTTTAATGAAAACATTAGCACCTCAATGGTGTATGAAAGATTCTGACCTATAATATGACCTTCTAATACCAAATAAGAGGTGTAACATGGAATAAGGAGCAGTCTACATTTTTAAGTAAAGCTGCAGGAAGACAACGCAGTATAAATATACTGCCCTTCCTCTAACACTTCTGGTAAATTTCCTGAAGATATAATAAATGTAGATACAACATGAAGCAACAAAAATATTTCCCCAAATGGTACTGAGTTGGTTTTTCAAGAACGGCAGAAATTTAATAGTAGCTGAGAATTACATTGTCTTGTTCTTTGTATCTGTGAAGTAAAAGCATCCTGAGAATCTGGGTAATAATCTATGAAATAAAACTTTGAAGAAATATAACACAGCCTATGGTTCAAATATTTTCTACTTTTCTTTTCTAACACACTTTTTTTTCCTAGCTGAGAATCCATAGATACTAATCTTTGCTGGTTTGTTTTTTTCTTCAGTACAACAAGCCAAAATTATGCACTGCTTCTTTACCATAAAATCACTCTTCAGAAACATTTCAGCTTCTTTTCCAAATTTATTTCCAAATCTAAATCCAGTCCAAAGATGTTTGAATCAGACCATATATTTAACAGCTCCATTTTATTATTGTCTCTGGCTTACTGTCTGGGCAAAGTGACCATGGCAGACCCAGCATAGTCAATAATGATTCAAGGTCTTTAATTTTTGTCACCTGGATTAGCTCCCTCTTAGCACTATCAAGGCATGTTTGTCACCTGGATTAGCTCTAAATTAATTCTTAAAACAAATCTCAGTGTTAGTCTACTCTTGTTACAATTTTCTGGTTTTGTTCGTTTCACTGTCTTGAAAGTTACTGTATCAAATATGTAGCAAGGAAGCCTTATCTGACTTGTCTGAGTATCCCAGATAACAATGGTGCTTTCCTAGTTCTCTAGTTTCAATTGTTTTC
Source organism: Chroicocephalus ridibundus (assembly GCF_963924245.1). Lineage (NCBI taxonomy): Eukaryota > Metazoa > Chordata > Aves > Charadriiformes > Laridae > Chroicocephalus > Chroicocephalus ridibundus. The sequence goes on from NC_086284.1 coordinate 53,723,004, forward strand.
TTTGTTATTAAACACAAGAATAAATCTAAAGCCCTCTTACATAAGAAAGAGACAATGACTGTAATAATTTTTTTTTACTACTGTATTCATTTATCAATTTAAAATTATATAGGTTTTTTTTTCCATGTCTAAGTCTAGAGGATAGCTAATGTTCCTTGTGTCAATAGTTATTCAATATTTTATGTCTTTGTTAGGATTACTTTCCGAGATATACCTTTCCTATCTGGTATTATCTGCATTTTTTCCTCTGATATGTTTGACTTGACTTTAGGCCATAATGAAATTAACCTTTTCTGATTGTGCATATTTTGCTGTGAAAATCAGACTTTTTAATCTCACTAACCTATTTCTTCAACGTAACTTTCAGAACGGTCATCTTTGAATTTCACCTGTGATTGTTTTTGTTATCAATCAATGATAAAGATGTTAAACTTTGGAGGCAGACTAAGAACTGCAGATTGTGTGACATCACTTATTGGAGAAGATAGTATGTTAGTTTATATCTATATAAAGGCTAATGCGTAATGCATCCTGCATAATATGTGCTGTGATAAACTTATTCATCTAGTATCAGATCACTAATCTAAATAATTCTCTTACACTTAAACTCCTACTTTTAAATATTTGAATAAATATATCATTCAACTGCTTCTACCAAACAAAGTTAAGACTTGGTAAAAAGAAATATTGAAGATAGAGAAAACCAGGCCTTGTATCATCTCTGCCGTTATTTTGGGATCAGTGTCAGAACTGTAATGGCCTAACTAAGCTCATTTATGAGTTTTTAATGACCTAACTCACCCTATTCATGCTTTTTAGATATTGGCACCACACTGATTTTCTCCCAGGCAACTGTAATTTCTTCAGTTCCAGACACTTAGTGAAGACTGACCTTTATCTTTCAAAGCTTCCAGCAGCTAGCTCTTTTAAAATTGTCTAAAGCCCATTATCTATATCTGATAACATTAAGATTCTAACATTAATAGATGCCCTTTATTGGCCTCTTAATTATGATGAAGTGGGAAATTTTTTATCGTGTGATATGAAGGTTACCTGGCTTTTTCCCTATAAGCAACCAATAGGATATTAATATTTTATATATGTGGGTATATAATGTGTATATAAATATATATATAAATATAGTATATATTTACAGATAAATGTACATACTGACATTTTTACTAATCTCTTTGTTACTCCTCAGTTCTTTTTTTGTGCTTCCTGCATTTTCACTTCCCTTATTAATTTTCTGAAATTATTTCTGGCAGGGAATCAAAATGATCAATTTCTTTTTTCAGTTTGCTATGTATGTGCACTTGTAAGTGTATGTGTATTTGCATGCATGTGTATGTGCTATTTTATGCATGTACATGTATACATATTTTTATACATGTACACTTAATGTGCACTTAATGTTATCAAAAATACAATAGTAGCATACCTATTAGTTCTTCAAAATGTTCATAGTGGTAGCTAAGATGTGATTCAATAGAGACACTCTCCCAACATCTTTTTAATTACGAGTATCTTATGGCATTTATCTTATGTCCTTTGATCAGTGCTTCTTTTCTCATGGTGCTCCTCAAGATACAGATTTTTCTGGATATTTTTTTTTTTACATATTATGAAGAATTGAAGAATCTGGTCTTATTCTCTTGCATGATTTTATGGCTTGTGAGGTACGCTTTGTACCTTTTCTTAGGTTGCTAATCCATAAACAATCAAGATCATTTTTCAGTTGTCAGTGACTCAGAAAAAGGTAATGTATTTTTCATATATATTATCATTTTCCCTTGTTCGCTTCATCTTCCTAATATTTTATAATCTTTTTTCATTGATATTTGAGTCACATTATTCTTTCTGCACCATTTGAGTAATCCTGCTAGATATTTATTCTTACAAACCCAAGGATCATGGTGTATAAGCAACTTTTTTTTTTCTTTTCTTCCTTGCTTGCTCTTGTGCCTTGATTTCTTTAGCATAAATGTGTGTTCATTTGTTTGCACCTTTTTCCATTCTCCTCTTCTGTTGAGGAATCCCTCTGTATGAATGGATATTCAGCAGACAGAAACATCAGAGCTGCTACAAGATAAAACGTGATTGATATGGAAGTCATCTTTGGTGAATATAACAATTACATTCTAGTAAGTATGTGAGAGCAAACACCACATGAACAGAAAAGAGCTCCCTTATGAGGCAAGGGTGACTGTCCTGCATGTGTGCTTGCTAGGAAGCATGATGATTCCAGAACGGGGATTACCAATCTCTGCTATCTCCTCCCCAGCGATGCCGAGGAAGTCACACACTGCAGGTCATATCAGAAGTTTGCCACATGGGCTGAGGCTGCCTGTGTGAAGAAGGAGGGATGAGAGAGCTCTGACCAATGTTGGATTGAGTTGGCTGAAGAGAAGAGGGACTTGAATGCACAAAAGTGGTCTTTCTGGGCTTGACTGGGGTGTGCGGGTGCAGCTATCTACTGGAGGTTCAGCCAACAATCTCAGGGACTCATACAGGCAGCCTGCCAGATGGAAAAGAACAGGATCCAGGCACTGCTGGGGCATTTGTTTTGCTGTGCACAGCAAATCAAAGCTGCAAGGTACCACATGAATCAGGAGTTCAAGCTCTGTGAGGATGCTTTCTCCAGGCCAGAAAAGCATCCAGGAGGAACAGCCTGCCCAGGGAGGTGGTTGAGTCACTATCCCTAGAGGTATTTAAGAGACGTCTAGATTTGGCACTTCAGGGCATGCTCTAGTGGCAGAGATTGTAGGTTGTTTGTTTGTGGGTTGTTTTTTTGTTGTTGTTGTTTTTTTGTTTTTTTTTTCTTTTGGTGTGTGTATGGTTGGACTCGATAATCTCAAAGGTCCTTTCCAACCGTGAAGACTCTATGATTCTATGAGTATGAGTTTGCGTATCTGCATGGCCGAGTGAATGTTTTCCACTGACTTTGCACAGTTATGGTCTCTACTTCAGACAACTGCTTTCAGTAAAACTAAGTGGAGAGTTGCTTGTATCCCACTAGTCACTTCCTTGTATATCAAAATCTGACTGAATTTTTTGTCATGGCTGTTTTCAGATTAACTGAATGACATTTTAAGAATTTCTGATTTTCTACTCTGATTATAAAGCAAGTCTGGAATAATTACATGAGAATTAAATTACCTGTACATAGTATATTGCAATTAATCTGACCCTGTCTATATCCTTAAACACCATAAAAGGGTAAGGGGCTTGAGTGGGAACTGTTGTCCCTCTGTATCATCTTGCTACCTAAGGTAGTAAAAAGGGATTCAAGCTTAACTTGATTCTTCTCTTTCCTACTTAAAGAGTAATTTGAAGAACTACATGTCTTACCTCTTTTATCAGAACTGGATGCCTAACGCTATTTGTTCTCCAAAGCACTGAACACATGCATAAAGTGTTTTGCACCATGACTGCTGCTTATTACAGTGGCCTAGGGTGTTAAAAGATGACGCATAATGCAAAATTTGAAGGTCCCATCTAGCCAACATTCCTATGATTCCTGTCATAATTACTGCCAGAATTAGCCTTACCTAGATGCTATATAGCATTAACCACCATGCTACAGGTGGAATTGAGGCCAGGTGAACAACAGCTAGCATGTAAATGTCTCCTATTTCAATTATTAAGCTGCAGCATGATTTGAGATTATGGGTCTATAAGGGTTTAGGTCCCCGCAGGTATCATGGTGCACGTCCATATTACAGTTTTTGTTCAGATTAGAGCATAATGTGGAAGGGTCTCAGGATACAAGAACAGAATTTCATTTGGATGACAGTGAGCTGAAAGGTTTTCCAAAAAGTGTATTTAATGAACACCAGTTGCATTGAGTCTATAGCATCAGACTGATTCCTGTGAATTGAAAAAAAAAAAGGGTGTGGGTGGGGAGGAACGTATGAGACACGAAAATTTTTACACTATGTGAAGTAAGGCTTTTAGCATCAATTCCTTGCTACAGATCCATTTGTTTTAGTCCCCAAAATATATTGACATAGACATAACCATAAAGTACCCTGTTTCTTATATGTGCAACATAGCTTCCGCGTATATGCCTGTCCCCACCTCTTGTGCACGAGGCAGATTGTTGTTGATGACTTCTAAACCAGTATATATGTGCAGGCCCCTTTTAAATAAGGCCTGAAATGCCCTTTAATAAAAGACCTGAGATGATGATATCCCCCAAATGTCCTTCTTTCTTTTAAGAGATTATATTCTCTGGATGGGAGTATAACTGAAGGATATTGGTAACATTCACATGATTACCTGGGAATACAGGAAAAACATTAGATCATGTACATACTCCTGACACTTTAATCACAGCCTGCATGCATTGATTATATGTATTTCTTCTCTGTCTTCCTCCTGATTACACTATCTTGAGAAAAGTTATTGAGGAGTGAGTAGTTGTTCTTTTCATAAATTCAATATATGACCCTATAGAAGGGTAACTGTATGCTTGACTGTCAATTTCCTATTTACTCTTCTTCATGGTCTGCCTGGCAAGGTTAATTACAGGATGTCAAATAAAAGCTTTTTGGCTTTTCCTACTCAAATGAAGACAAAATGTACACATGGTTCTCATATTACAGACATTGGACATGTTTAACCCTTTGCCTCGTCATTTACTATGTCATCAAATGAACAGACAAGGGCAGTAAAGGCAGAGTCTGTACCTGAAACTACCAGAAGAACTAACACTTCTATGATCTAATAAATTAAAACCACAGGTCTTGTTACTGATGTTTGCTTCACACATCCAAATTCCTTCTCCTTAGCCAATAGTAGATTCCTATAAAAGGAAGGGTACTCATAATAGAGAGTCCCCATGTCAATGTTAAGCAATTCAGATACATCCCGTCAAATCTTATATTTGGCAACATCTGTTACAATTATCACTTTACCCATTGATACTGGTTGCTAAAGAAATTATTACATTAGTAATTTAAAACTAGATTCTCTATTGCTATGCACTGCTCTTCAGGATGAACATATTTATTTCTATGTTTCAAATGTAATGATTTTAGGGGAAAAGATATAAAAGAAATGTGACTTGAAACTCATGAATAAGAGTATGTCACAAATTCTTCTAAACCACCTACTGTTTTCCAGGCAGGAATAAAATTGCATCTAATGTGACTTTGAAGACAGATAAGAGTTCTGAATTTCTAAAAACACCTCTGTGCTGTGAACATTGTAAGAAAAAGTAAAAATATGCATGTTTTGAAGCGAAACAGCAAAAATATGCTAACTCTATGGTCTTAATTTACTGACATTCTTCTTTTTAAGAATGTCATTTAAAGGTGCAAATCACCTCCATCCCTATCTTCAAAAGGGTACATGGTATATCATTTTTCTGTTCTCAGCAAATCTGAATTCATGAAGCTCCTGTAAGGCCTGATCCCCAGCATTTTAGATTGCTTCTTATGCAAGTAGCCTTTTTGAAAACTGACTTTAAAACTTTTCTTTGTTTTCATGAAATTTCAGTTTGTGGAGAGGCTGGAGAGGGTCCAGAGAAGGGCCACAAAGATGATCAAAGGACTGGGAAGCCTGCCATATGAGGGAAGGCTGAGAGAACTGGCTTTGTTCAGCCTTGAGAAAAGAAGGCTTAGGGGAGACCTTATCACCATGTTCCAGTATTTAAAGGATGGCTAAAAAGAAGATGGAGACTTGCATTTTACAAGGAGTCACACGGAAAAGACAAGGGGTAATGGGTACAAGTTACTCCCAGGGAGATTCTGATTGAACACAAGAAGAAAATTTTTTACAATGAGAACAATCAGCCGTTGGAGTAATCTCCCCAGGGAAGTGGTGGATTCCCCAGCATTAGATGCTTTTAAGATTTGGCTAGCCAGAGTGATGGGCCACCTTGTCTAGACCGTGCTTTTGCCAAGAAAACTTGGACCAGGTGATCCTTGACGTCCCTTCCAACCTGGCATTCTATGATTCTGTGATTCAGTTAAACAGAACTATTTTCTATTTTTTTTTGAGATGAACAGAGAAGAAGGTTACAAATATTTTTGTGCAACATGATAATATAAGTGATAGATGTGACAGGTGTCTAATTTAAGATCTTCTCTTTAGTTAAGTCAAACAGAAACTCTGCAGTCAGTATGGCGGATCTCTGAGTCTCCTCAGTAAGAAGCACAGTGCCTAGCTGGCCTATTATGGCCATTGGACCCATGCTGGTAAATTTAAATGACAGCTGGATTTAAATCATATATTCATAATTTGCATAGCTAATTTGCATGGTATTTCAATTATCATTTTTGTGTATTATAATTGTGTAACTACTGACTGAACAAGGAAGTCACTAGATGCAAAAGGGGAAATTTGTGTGACTAAATGGAGTCTGTGTCTGAGACAATTCCCCAACCTCCCTCTGCAATCAGTGGAATAAAGAGTTTTCATCTCTCTCCACTGAATGTAAAAGGAGCTGAAAGGATCCACCCAGATGTAGATAGGTTTTATTATACCAAAAGAAAACAAGAGAACAATCCTTTCAGAATTTTTTTTTCTTCTGCAGCTGAGGACAACTGTAATCCTTGTACTTAATGGATGGGTCTTGTATATGTAAAGGTCACAGAATCTTAATCTGGTGTGATCACCTGCACATCACACGCTACCAAGTTTCATTCGTAATTCTTGAACTCAGGCACTTGTTTGACTCCTTGTCCTGGTTTGAGGTAAAACAGAACCAACTTTCTGTTCAGTAATTTTACTTCTTAGCTAGGCCTCTTCTAACTCTCTGAAATTAACAACATATTGTGCAGAAAACTGTGCTCTCAGATTGATAAAACCTATCCTTATAGTTAAAGACAAGGAATGGTATGCAGAGATGCTTTTGCTTATACTTATTGCTATAACAACTAAGGTCAGCTAACTTTGTTATTTGCCCTGTTATGGGCAAAAACTGACCAATGGGGTATTCCATCCCATCTGCCCCATGCTCAGTATAAAAGCTGAGGGATCAAAGGGTCAGCCCTCTTCCTTCAATGGCCGATATCCAAGGATGACCTTGTCTGTTCATCTGCCTTTCATCCCAATCTGTGCGTTCCTGACTGCAGATCTGGAATCCAGTTCCCATTCATCACTGAGTCCGGTCTGGGACTTCCCCAGTGCCTACTGGTGATGTGATGTCATCCTGGGAGCCTGATAAAGTTTTGTGTATATTGCACCTATTTCATTATTTCATTTTTATTTTATTATTAATATTTCATTAAAGTAGTTTAGTTCCTTCTAAACTTGTAAATATTTTTTACTTCTCCTCCTCCTCTCCTTAGAGTGAGACATGGGGGGAGAGCATCTGTCTCGTCATTGGCCAATTCAGCCTAAACCATGACACTTCTGCAAGCCTTACAGAAAGAAAAAAGTGATCTTGAAATGAAGGTTTCGAAGGATAGAGAATCTTGTTCTCAGATCCTCCCAAGAATCAGCAACTAAAAAAATGAAGCTAAGCTGATTTAGACTACAAATGATACACAGTTTAAATGATAGACAGTAAATATTGGAACAAAAGAACATTGTACTTTAATACTACTTTTGCTTTTTTTTGAATTTTATAAGTTTTTGAGTACTATGACTCTGAGCAAAACATGGATCACACAAGACAAGGGCTCCTAAACTGTTATGCATAACATTAATGGCACATAAGCTACAGAGCTGCACAGAGTTAGTCCAGCTGCCATCTCCACTTAAAACACAGGGCTTGGATCAATTGTGGCTGCCGCTTTATACCATCTCTGAGGCTATACTAATCTCCAACTTCTAACAGACACTTGAGAGAGAAGAATGCCTGGAAATGCGTAAGACAATGTCAAGGGACAGGGGTTTTCATATTCAGTTCAGTTCTGTATCTAGAAATTGGTAATCTTACATATAAGATTTGCTTTAATGAAAAATATTGCTTTAATGCAAAAGTTATATCCGGTGTCAAAGATCTAGAGAAGTCAAATTCTAGCCAAAATAGGGTAAGCATGTAAGAAAGTAAACTTATTTTTACCTGCTGAAAGTTAAACTTTGTTAAATGTTGCTTTCTATTTTAAATGTGTCTGATAACCTAAATTGACCAAAAATGTGAATGCAACACAATGGGAGCACCATGGGAAACAGGTCAAAATTTTTTTTTCTGTGGAATCACTGTTATGAATCAGCTTGCCATCTGCACACTGCTCTCTGGTGGATCGCTGGACAGGAACTAGAAACAAATGGACCAGCTTTTGGTGCATTGTGCAGCCTTCAACCAGGACTATATTACTTATAAGTGCCTCACTCAGTCAAACAGCCTGGATGATTTAAATTCTGTCCTTCCATCAGAAGCAGTTTGACAAGGAGAAAGGGTGCTGAACTTTGGGCTCTGGTGTTAATAGCTGCCACATCAAATCTCTTTAGGGAGACTATCTTTACACCTCGAGACAGGAGACAGAGTGTTCTCCCTCTTCACCTGTCACTACTGCATCTATCTCTTGACTGTAAAGAAGTCCCTGCCTCCAGGATTAGAAAGTTTATGCAGAATTTTCTGGGAATAATGAGCCTTAAAGACTGATTTAAAGTTTAAATATGGGGGACACAGGATCTAATGAGTTGAGAAGTGTGAACCTTGTCATTGCAGAACTCTCTCAGGACTTAGATCTAGGCCCGCTTGCTTGAACCCACATCTTTCAGTCCCTGAAAAAAAGCAACAGAAAAGTTAAAGACGGGACTTCAGAACTACTTACTGTGTACTTTGTAATTTTAAACTAGTGCATTTTGAAGAAAAAGAAAAGAAAAAAGTAAAGAGCTTGATTCTGGTTAGTAACGAGGACATCGTTACATGCATTCCTTTTTCTAATTCTGCAATACATGTAATTTAATGAGTGTTAAATCATAGTGTACAATAATGCCTTTAGTAGGGACCCCTGACCCCAGCTGTTTCACTTAAGAGACTTTTCAAGGTTTAATGACCTTAATAAAATAATAATAGTTCATTTCAAGACCTCTGTATTATCTGTTGTGTAAGACATTCACTTCTCTTTAGAAGTAGTGAAGTTATGGCAGATTAACATTTGCCCAGTAATGCAGCCAGAACTCTCCACAAAGGAAAATCCTATTCCCCAAACTTCTAAAGTTGAAAGAGTTATGCTGTTTACGAGCAAATTTTAATAGCCTCTTTTAACCATCATCTGAAACATTGGATTGTCTAAGTCATTAGGAATTTTGACATGATTTTGATAAGAGGGGAGATAAATTGTAAAACCAGACTGTTTCCTTCTCCTTCATCTTTGTTTTCCGTTGCAGTGATTTAATGAGAGTTTTTTTCCAAGTGCTCATTCATTTCATTTTTTTGATGTGTCTTACATGTTTGCACAAGTGCATAAAATCTCCTGAGACAGTGTAAAAGCAATTAGAGCAGTAAAGATAAGCTATAACTGTCTTGATGGCTTCATGTCCACCAATCTAAATAAATCACTGGAAAGAAATAGCACACAGAAACAAGTACTGTTATGCATCAATCAGTATCAGGAATTCTATTTTACAATCTTTACTTAAGTTGATTGCTATTTTAAAGTCAGCCTGATTTTAGATTGCATGTGTAAGTACTGTTCATCCTTAGTTAAGATTGTCAAATGTATTGATTAGCATTGTGCCATCATGTGTAGTGCTGCCTGGATGCTAAATATAGTTGATACTTAATTAAATAAGCAATCACTCCACAGTTATCTGATACAAAAAAAGCCCTCCTAAAGCTCAGAATATTCAACAAAATCTAAAAAAATCCCCCAAAGCAATAACAATAAAAAACAACCCCATCCAAGTTTAAAAACAGAAGGTAAATACAAAATAGAGCCACTGGAAATGAACTGCAGATGTGAAAGGAAAGCTTAAAAAGGTAGTTGTAGTTAATTGAATATCTACACATAAATGTCTGGAACAGAGTTTGAAAAAATTGGAAGTTTACCAAAAAGGATCATATTAAAATGGCATGCAGCACAATGCGCTTTAGGACTATTCCTATATATAAAAGGGAAGGCTCATATGTTTGTATCATGATGTGTATTTTGCTTCTCCCTGAACCCAGGGCTATTTCTCTATACAGTTATGTCAACTATAAAACATTGTATTCTACTGCTTCTTTCAGTATCTTTTCAGTTTCTGTGTTCTGTATGCAAAGTCTGGATGTAACTTGGTTTATTAACTTTGTTTTCTAGTTTGTTCTCTTAAATGAAGTTTGCATAATTTCCAGATGCCTGGTAAAAAAAAAAAAAAAAGTCTCTATAATCTTTATAATCCCAAGAGATTACGGTATGTGCAAAAGCAAATCTCTGTTTGTAGAAGGTACAACATGTTGCTGAAATTTTTGCATGGTATTTGTATGTAAGATGGAGGAATAACAATTTTTTACAAGGTTTTACACACCTATAATTAATGCTAGGAAATGTAATATCTATTACTTCAAGGCTAGCAAGCCAACAGCTGTGGCTCATCATTCAGATAAGTAAAAAACGGACCTCTCTGAATAGGAAAATTAAAGTCACAAAAACACCACAACAACCTTCTGTGCTTCTGAATTTGCAGCCTCTTTCTGCTGGATCTTTTCAAATGCATCATAAGTTTACCTTTTCAGAAGTACTAAGTGTCTAACAGATTGGTGAAACTAGAAATTACTGCTGGTGTGTATGGGTATGGCAGATATTAGGTTTTGCGATAGAACTGATTGAGACTGAAGGCCTGCAACGAAACCAAACAAAGCTGGACTTTCATCAAGTGTGTGCCTGACATCCATGTATATTATATCTACATCAAAAGCCCACTGACAGCTAGAGTATCTCCAAACATGACAAGAATGCAAGATACATAAAAACTGATGTGTATGTATAAAATAAACAAAAGTATTTTGTAAGCAGTTAGGAAATTTGTAATGCTATGCATGACAGTGTATCTTCTTCACAGGCAAATGTAGCAAAGTCCAGCTTTAGCTCATGGAGAAGTAATCCGCATTTTTTATTCTCTGGTCAGCCATTTGATACTGTCAAATTTCAAGACTAGGAAGCACAACAGCTACTGGCTGATGGAAAACAGTCCCTTAGAAACAGCTGTACAGAATACATTCTGCATAAAAAGTCCTAGAGAAAATAACACAATCTAAACAGGATTTTGGAGTTTGTACAAAATACACATGCCAACTTGCCTTTTTGGTGAAGAAAAGGAGCAGGTAATAGCGCTGTAAGGAGTGCTCCATTTCTGAGATAAAAGTGCACTGTTTGGTTTAAATCTATGAGATACAACTAGAGAAAAAGGATTTATGTGTCTTAATTTCCTCCTTTTCTTTCCTTTCGTGGCCATAGTTTGCTTGTTTTGGAGGAAGTCTGTTCTTTTAGAAATTACCTTAGGCAGACAAGGCTAATTTTCTCAATTGCTATAGAGGTTATAGGCAGATGACAATGCTAAACCAGCAACTAAAAATAAATAAATAAATAAAATATTAGAGTTTGGGTTTATCTGGTAGGCTTGAAACTCTGCGTGGACTGTGGAGCAATCTGATGAGACTCCAGCTGAAACAGGCAGAGCAGAATGCTCTTTGATTGTGAATTGGTTTATGAAAAAAATGCTTGCCATATGATTTTGTTCAAAGGAAAAGAAATAAAATATTTCATGCATCTCTCAAATTGAAATGTCATGTTTGAATAAGCTAGACTTCTCCATTGTAGGGGAATAATGCCATAGAGTACCAAGAGCTGACCTCTGTGGTGAAGGAGCATATGTTCTAGTCTGACAAACTGACTGCTCAGCTGGTAAAGTAAAATGAAGAAATCCTACAAGCATACCCTTGATAATATCTTCCAGATATCTTACTTCCCCATTTTTTCTAGTATTAGTTTATAAGAATTTGAACAAAATCATCATTTAACTTTATGCTTCTATGCCAGGTTAGATCAGAAGCTCTGGAGAGTAGAGTACCTTATAGACTTCCAATCTGGGCAAACACGACACATAAAACTGTAAAGACAGATGGTCTTGATGTCAAGAATATTACCCTATTGTTTTGGTTTGATTATAAAAATTCCCTAACTAAAGTCATGCTCAAATAGCTTATATTGACAAATGCTACTTTCTTTCCTAGCAGGACAGAACCTATTGAGGTACTAGAGTACAGCTAAGAAAGATTAAGCTACGGTCTGTTGCCATCTTACTGTTCATGCTTAGTCTGCTGCTCAGTGTGCTTATTTTAGGTTAATATACTTCTTTTATAATTGAGACTGACTCAAAATTTCTTCACTGTCAATTACAGCTTTAGAGTAGATGTCTTAATACATGGTAGCACAACTGCTTTCTATCATATATCCTTACTTTCAAACTAACTGTGCAAGAGTGCAACAGAAAAGGATCTTCATTTCCAGGCACCAGTCCTCTGCTTTGGAAATTCCTTCAACAGGATGTTATTAGTGTGGGAAACAAACATTTGCTCTAGTATTAATGCTATAAAGCTACTAACTCTGATGTAAACTGAGGAAAAAGTAAGGAGAATCTAGTCATGCAGGAACAAATAAGAAACAAAGCATTTTAGCTATCCTTGGCTATTTCTCTGTTTTAAGTTGAAATCTTCCAGTTTGACATGGAAAGCCTGCTAAGTCTGTGACTAATTTGGATATTTATTTTGCCCTTTTATAATTGAATAATGTTTAGTTCTAGGAGACCTTTTAATTCTAATTTGAGCATTACATTCTCTGTGAATAAATATTTATTCATTGCATGTGGTCTTTTCATTACATGCAGACTGTTTAGTTTTCAGACAGAAAAAAGGTCAGTTCATCAAAGAATACAGGTATCATAATGAAACAAAACCAACCATTTGTATAATTATAATGGTGGCAAGCAGACCAGGCTAACAGTATGAAAAATGAGTAATTTAATTTATTTCCTTTTAAATTTGCATTCTAATAAAAGCAAATGAAAGAAATATATGGATCTAGATGGTCCTTCTCTTATCCAAAAATTCACAGAGAATCAAAAATAACTATACTTAATGTTTTAAAGCACAATAAAATTATTAAAGAAATATGCAGTGCAGATATAGCCTGGGATTCATGTTAGAGACACATTTCATTAAGTGGCTGTGACTGTAAATACAGTGACCACCTTGCAGAGAATGTTTTATAAATTATCTGAAAGTCAGAATGCTAATGCACAGTTCCATCAACCATACTAAACCAAAGATTTAACTTAAACATCAAATCCTGCTCAATGATGAGATGTCTACTTGTTGCAACTTGGGGAAATTACGGAAATTAAAGCAAAATAAATGAATTCTAACAGTGCATTGAAGATGTTTTCATTATAAATTCTGTGTCATTGAAAGGAAGTAGTTAGCCAATGCAAATAAGTGCTAGAGTATATGAAGATTGCTCGGTCAGAATTCCCTGCTTTCTCTCCAAAACCTGAATATTGTACAGCAATAGACACAAAGAACTAGTATGTTATATAGTTGGGTTGGGGTTTTTTTGAAAGGTAGCTATCTTTAGGAGAAAACATATGTATTCAAATAAGATACCTTTTTCCTTTTGCAGATGTATTGTGTTTAAAAAAAAAATTAGTGCCATCATTTGACAGTTGTGCTCTTGTAGCTGCAATTGTCTAGAACGGAAAATATCGGGCTGCCTTCTGTGACAGGGAAAATAAAAAACACTTTTAAATTCCTCAGTTAGTGGACTTCTAAGCAGCATTGTTTTATGGTTCATTGCAAATTTTTCACCCCCACCTTCTGCTAACCCTCATTATTCCAGAAGAATCAGTTGTGTCTCTTTTTCTCTTTCTCTTTCTCTTTCTTTTTCTCTTTCTCTTTCTTTTTCTCTTTCTCTTTTTCCTCTCTTCCCCCCAGTGTATAGTTTCATAAGACAATGGCTTTTCTTTCAAAGCCACCTTGGAGTAGCCATGCCATTTGCTCCCTTTGATCATAGCTCACCTGCACAACAGCTTGAGCAGCAGCTGTAAAATGGCTCACTGAAATTACCTGCACTGGGAATAAGACACCATTTTGACCCCTACAATTTCACCCAGCTACATCCGTGGAGAGGCATGAACAGGGACAAGATGAGGAACTCATAAACTGTGTTTCCTAAAAAAACAGCATCATGAAATTACATCTTTTACCCACTGGCTTTATCTTTTACTTATCTCCTTGCTAACCTGTCAGTCGACCCCAAATGCTACCTACCCTTTTCTGTGAAACTGATCAGTTAACACAATGAACTGAATTTCATGGCAACTGTTCCCAGCATTTATGTAGTATCAAGTTTAGTTCTTCCTTTTCAGACTTGAAGAACATTTAAAAAAAATATGCGTGCTTCATTTGTTCCCAAGTATATAAGTGGGACAAATAAAAGATACTGTCTGTCTTCCAATTTTGGCAGCATGCAGGGCAGCAGGTAATAATGTAAACTAATGACACTATGAAATGAATATAGAAATGCAGAGGTAGGAGGAAGAAAATCCTTAAGTTGAATACGATTTGTTCTTTTCAGGATTTACATTGCTGTTATCCAAAATAGTCATTGTAGCTACAGCACCAGACTCCAGCTGCTAATTTGTAGGATCATGTTTTATTTTATTATTTAACACCTTTATCTCCCTCATAGCAGCTCAAAATCTAGTTGGAGTCTAGTAACTAACAGTGTACGCCAAGGGTCAATAATGTTTGCCATTATCATTAACTGGATGAATGGGGGGGAGTGTACTCTCAGCAAGTTTGCAGATGACACCAACCTGGGAGGGATGGCTGATATCGAAGACGATCATGCTGACATCTAGAGGAACCTTGACTGGCTGGAGAAAGGGACTGACAGGAACCTTATAAGGTTCAACAAAGAGACATGTAATGTCCTGCGTCTGAGAAGAAACCACCCCATGCACTAACAGATGTTGGGGGCTGTCCAGCTGGAAAGCATCTCAGCAGAAAAGGACCTGGGGGTCCTGATGCACACCAGCAACGTGCTCTCGTTGCAAAGAAGGCTAATGTTACCATGGGCTGCATTAGACATAGTCTTCCCAGTAGGTCAAGGGAAGTGATCCCTTTACTCAGCACAGGTGAGGCCACATTCAAGTCTTGGGTCCAGTTCTGGGCTCCTCAGTACGAGAGAGACATGGACATACTGGAAAGAGTGTAACAAAGGGCCACGAAGATGACTAAGGGACCAGAGCACCTGTCATACAAGAAAAGGCATAGAGATCTGGGACTGTTTAGCCTGGAGAAGAGAAGGCTCAGGGGGAATCTCACCACTGTGTAAAAATACCTGAAGGGAGGGTGTAAAGAAGAAGGAACCAGGCTTTTGTTAGTGATGCCCTGTGACAACATCAGAGGAAATGGGCATAAACTTAAACACAGGAGAACAGGTTGTCCAGGAGGTTGTGGAGTCTCCATCCTTAAAGATACTAAAAATCCATCTAGACACAGTCCTGGGCAAATAGCTCTAGGTGGCCCTGCTTGAGGAGGGCAGTTGGCCTAGGTGACCTCCCAACATGTTTTCCAACCTCAGTCATTCTGTGATTTTGAGATTGTGTGATTTAGGCTATCGTATAGCTAAATTTGCAATTCATCTCCATGGTTTCTGTAACATCTCCTGTGTAATAAGATGATTAGCGACATCTTCCAGCATGACTGTGGCTGAGATCAAGAAGTTGTGTTGTTGCTAGGGGATCTGCCACCTACCAGTCTTTAAAGAAGTCAAGGTAAGAGGTGCACTACCCAGTTTCCTCTCAGTACTGTGGCCTGTTCCTCAATACAATCATATGGAATAGCAGTGTATTACATTGGGGAGAAAAATAAACTTGAGATTCCTGCTGAAGCACGGTCAGAAAAAAAGTGTCTCTCTCTCTCTCCCTTTTGCTTTCCTCCTTGCTCTGCCTCTCTCTGTAAGGGCTGTTAAAAATTGTACTTCAAGGAATTAGTGACCTACTTTCATCATGCAGCCACTTGACAAAGTTTTCCATTGCCATTCAGGTTGAAAATGGTGCTGATAAGGGATCTGGCATCTTCATTCACGTACACAAATAATTATTCGAACTAAGGCAGAGATGAATCCCAAGAGAGGATAAATGGTATACAGAGGTTCCATGACATTACTAAACAGACTAATATTTAATGTATTCTAGCAATATTTAAATTTATTCAGGTGCATAAAAAATTGAAAATAGAACTTAGATTCCTAAATTGGGTCTGTTATTTTTGTTACTGGGCTTACATTATATTACATTACATTATTATATTAATTATATTAATTATACATTATATTACATTATTATATTACAAAATGTCAGGCTTAGCTGTTCCCCGACATATCTCTTCTAGAGTGATAGAATTTGAGTTTGACCTACAGATCATTCTGAAAAGCTGTAGCCAACAGGAGGAACCAAACCACTGCAATGTAACTCTTCTGTTTTCACTTGGAAAGACATAACGAATCATGTCATTCTATTTTTTTGCCCCCTCCTTTTTTTTCTTTTTCTCCTGTGATTAATATATAAACAAAATCTCAAAAACTATTTAAGGGCAAAAGCAGGTATATGAAAGTAATTTTTGTTCTCCACCATGATGTGCACTGATGCAACATTAAGAAAAAAAGTGAAGACCTCACATTCTGTGTAAGCTTAATTTGGGTTTCAGAAGGGAACTGAAAAAGGCAGAAATAAAGAACTTCTTTAGGAACTGAACTTTACTTTAAGATCATATATTTGCCTGCTTTTTCTCCCACTTCTGAAAGCCTATAGCCAGAAGAAGATGGATGTATTGAGATAGAATTATTTTTAATAGATGTTTTTCATGGTGTTTTAAGCTTTGAACACTTGTGTCTTGAACAACTTGGGCAATGCTGTCTGAGTATTGTTTGAAAAACAACAAAATCCTTTCATCAGGCTGACAGTCTGGAAAAAAATGACAAATAATTCCTCTATAAAGGTTTTTTGAAATACTGTGTTTTGATGGGTGAGAGTAGATGTTTTAGATTGAGGACACTTCTTGCTTAGAGGGACAGTGTCAACCTTAACATCTTTTTGCTTAAATAAAGGCTTTTCTTTAGAGCTAAAACACCTTTGATACTCAAACTTGACTTCTCTTCACAATACTACTTTTTCTCTCACCAATTTTGCAATATGTTACTTGTTTTAATGTTTCTCTTGTTTTGAAAATGCAAGCAGAGGTGTTGACATATTTTCTTCTTCCTGTTTATCTGCCCCAGCAGAATAACAACATCACATTAATAACCATTGCCCAGAGAACATCATCTTTGAATTCCTAGAGGGATCAAATTTGATATTCTTATAATGTCTTCCAGAATCATGAATGCTAATTGGATAAATTATCTTTTGATTTTTGAAATAAACCAGGTTTGAAATTCAGTGCACGAACCCTCATTAGTACAAATTTTACATGATGACCTGCTCTAGGGTCTTCCCATCAGCTAGAAAAAGTGGCACTATGGCATTTCTATTTTTAAAAGGCCATAATTAGTTTTTAAAGCGCGTTACCAACTTAATCTCCAGTTGTACTGAGCACCCTTTTATGAGATACTCTAAAAAGTATCAGATACTCTAAAAAGAGGAAGGATGATGCTGTTAATATGACAGGAGTCAAGAGAGCTAGATTCATGCACTTGGCTTTGCCACAGATGTCTTCTCTGATACTAAGCAAGTAGCTTTATTTCCATTCCCCTCCATTTCATGACAGCAATATAAGTCAACAAGATGTTCCTTTATCAGATTCTTGTGAGGATACTGAAAGCCTAATCATGGCCCTGTGGTGATATCACTCAGCCAGGAACAAAACACCAGAAAGCCTGTTCCCTCAGTTCAATTTGTCTTCATTGAACAGCTTTTACAGAATTAAAGAGAAGGATCGTGGCCCTCCAGCTGGCTGCAGGAGAACACAGCTGAATCAGACTCTGCCCTGTTCATTGGTCCAAGCAACTCCTCTAGGTAATTTTCAACATTTCTTGTGCAATACCCAAAGCAGTAGATTTCTGTGCAAAAGCACTATTGTTAATACCTTTATGTTATAATTTAACCCAGCTAGTACAAGTTGAGTGCTTAAGCTAAAAAAACCCACCATTTTGAGCTTCCTCTGTAATTTCATAAATTAATAATGTACTGGCTACCTCTTAGGGCTTTCAAATATGTAAACTACCTACATGGTTTGCTTAATTGTCAGAAAAGTTATTTTATCTAAACTTCAGAATATTTCTTCTAATTCTGTACCTACTTATGTTCACAGAGAAATATCCATGAAGTCATTTCACTGTCTCATTTGAAATATTTACAAGATAAATAAAATCAAACATTTGTGTACATAAGAACTTCATTTTCATAAAGTCTTCAAACATGTTTCTTAAATGAAAAGGAAAATAAGAAAACAAAATAAGTAGAAGACATTTAAGAAATTACCAAATTAAGTGTAGTCTTCAGGTCAACAGATACACCTCCTGTTTTCAACAGTGTAAGCACATTGATTTTTTTCTATACACTGAGATATACTTGAGACAGGGGTATATATTGAGCATTTTGCAAGAAATTCCTGTGCTGTCATTGTGTGTTCTAAGTTTGATTACCAAGAATAGAGGTTTATTACCTTTGTACCATAATTTTAAAATGTTTTTGCTCACCATTTAAATATATTTACAATATTTCTCATTTTAAAGATATACTGTATGAAAAAATGTTATCTTTGTTTCATTAATGTTAATTTGTCTTAGCTTTATTTTTCTGTCATAATTAATACCTCATTCCTTAGAAATTTGTAATTGAACGTACAGAAGTAAACATAGACTAGGTCTCACTAACTTTAAACACAGTGTTTTCTTTTAACTTTAACACATGGTGAGTGAAAGTCTGGTCCCATTCAAATCAGTGGAAGAGGTCTTGTTAAGATTAGTATCATCAGGATTTCACCCAACGGTCTATTACTTTTTCTCTGGTAGTGGAAATACGAGCAGGGGCTATAGCCCAGTGCTGGAGTTCGTCTTTCAGGCACACAAAGTTCTGGGTACAGTCCTGTGTATTTCTGTGGGCTTGTTGCTTTATACTTTCTTCACAGGTGTTGACAGACAAGCAGGGACAGTAACTTCTTCACCTGGGACTGCTATAAACAGAAGGATTTAAGATTAAGGCCTCAATTCAAAGTACTTATGTTGCATATTTCTAAGGATGCATGTATAGAATCATAGAATCATAGAATCTTCATGGTTGGAAAGGACCTTTGAGATCATCGAGTCCAACCATACACACACACAAAAACCAAAACAACAACAAAAAAACCAACCTACAATCTCTGCCACTAGAGCATGCCCTGAAGTGCCACATCAAGACGTTTCTTGAATGCCTCTAGGGATGGTGACTCAACCACCTCCCTGGGCAAGCTGTTCCAGTGCCTGACCACTCTTTCACTAAAGTAATTCTTCTGAATATCTAATATAAACCTCCCCTGCCACAACTTCAGACCATTTCCTCTGGTTCTGTCATTATTCACTTGGGAGAAGAGGCCAACACCCACCTCTCTCCAACCTCCTTTCAGGTAGTTGTAGAGGGCAATGAGGTCTCCCCTCAGCCTCCTCTTCTCCAAGCTAAACATGCCCAGCTCCCTCAGCCTCTCCTCATATGACTTGGTCTCCAGACCCCTCACCAGCTTGGTAGCTTTCCTCTGGACACGCTCCAGCACTTCCATGTCTTGTACAGAGGGGCCCAGAACTGAACACAGTACTCGAGGTGAGGCCTCCCCAGTGCCGAGTACAGAACTACCCTTGTCTGCAAATACCTTGCAAAAATAAACGCCTTAAGCATGCACTTTTTCCCTAAACCAGAGTAGCCTGAAGCACTCTCCCGCTTAGCGTCAAGATTCACTATGGCTCAATAATTTTCAACTAGACTGAGACTTAAGCATGCAGCAGCTCCTCTTGAGCTCTACTTTATATTGGAAAGAAAGATGCTCCATCTGGGCTGGCAGGAAGCCATGGACTGCTTCTGTGTGTCTGAATGATTAGGGGAAGAAAGACCCCAGGATGCAACAGGTGTGTTTCAGCAGGAATTAGAGATTTAGCAAATTGGATGAATGCACATAACAATGTGTTTGCTTATGTATGTGGCATACAAGAACATGCATTCGTTCAAAGTCATATATGAATAGTTATTTTAAAATAAAATATATTTTTATTTTAAACATGCAAACTGTGTTCAGCTTCATTGTTGGTTTTGTTTGTTTGTTTTTGTTTGGTTTGGTTTTTTGTTTGTTTGTTTGGGGTTTTTGTTTATGTTTTTCCCAAAGGATGCTTTTGTCTGCATTTCAAAAAAGGAACATTTTAGGGAGAATTTTGGAAGCTGAAACCTTTGGGTTTAGATATTAGCTCAGGAATTCTGAACAGTGCAGTAAATAGCTTTAATTACATTTATTAAATCATCAAATCATTAGAAAAAACTTGGCAGGCAAAAGAACTGAGTCAACTTTTATACTTAGTTGAGGGCAATTGCACTACATCTTGTCATGACGAAAAAAATAATATAATTTGGAAGTTAAATACGAATGCTTCATATACTGTTCATATACTTTTATACTTTCAACTTGGAAAAGAGATTATTTATAGTGCAGTAACTCTACAATAAGAAGACTTCTCATGGATTATATTATAATTTTTATTTTTTTTAATTATTTTTTGAGTTAGGTTTTATAGAAAATGGGCCAAGGGAAAAAACTGTTATCAGTACTTTAACAGAAGTGCACAGCTCCTTGATAAATCCAGGGACTAGAAAGTCTCTACATCTATCTCTTCCTGTCTGTTTGTACTTTGTCTAGTACCTTTGTGATCCTTATAAGCAAATATAAACTTATTTGGAGTATAAATAAGTAACCAGCAGTAATATATTATTCCCTTTCAATACTTCCTCTAGAAATTTTACTGAGTTATTCTGGAAAAGCAGTGTATACATTAACATAACACTTGCCAGAATGATTCTACATAGAAATATTTTCTTTTCTCATATACTTCCCTTTAGAATAGGAATATTATTTAAAGATAGGTAAAAAAGTTCGAGAACATCACAAGGCCTTTCCTTTTCATTTTATTCTAACTCCTACTTTAGTTTGTGTACATTATAATGTTAGAACTATTGGAGGACTCTGAGGTGCACTACCGTTTTATTGTCTGTATATCTTCTCAGCAGCCCTTAATCACTAATAAATATCAATGATCAACACTTTATTTATGGCATTTATTTCCAAATGTTTAAACATAACTAGTCTCATTATCTCTCTCAAAAGGTGGTTACTTTAGAAAACTAATTTTTTTAGATTTTTTATTTTCCAACTCTCCCTCATCTTTAGAGCACAATGAAATATACCTATTTTTGAAGGAAGCCCAAACAAAAAGGTCTCCTTCTTCTTCCTACCATAAAGGAAACTATTTGATTTATTGCAAGAACGTTTCATTATAAATTGCTTTTATTAAAAATTTAGGGATTTTTTTCAACCAAAATTTCTACCGTTCTTTCAATCACTTACAGCTAATGCAATTGTCGTAAAAAGAAAGCTTTTTTTCTGAGTAGTTCTATATAGTCAAATAAAACAGGTCATGTTCATAAATTTTGCATAGGTTCTGCCACAGTACTGCACATCAGGAGAGGTGTAACATATTTTTTGTCTGTTAAAGCACCCTTCAATAACAGGAAATATCTCCTTAAATGTATGTCCCTTGGCAACTAGCATGACATCAAAACTTGTTTAAATATTTTGAAATGCCTGCAAACTCATTCTGAATTTTTGGAACCTAATTTGAGATAAATGTTCCTGATGGATGATGAGCCCATTTCCTGAGAAATACTGATAAAGAGACTCTCCCTTACATACAGCAACATAAAATGGCACAAGCTATAAAAATACTTGGGGTTATTTCTACCTTAAAAAAGCATCTTTTGCTCTTGAAATGAAGAAATACACAGAACATGAGACATGAATTTTTGTTTTAGCACTTTACAGAAAATAACAACAGAAGAATAATGCTTTTGTCAAATTCATTATCAGATTAGAAATTGTATTTAAGTACACATTTTAAGGACAATCAGCGACTTTGAATAACAAGTGAGGAGGGTTGCTTTTTTCTGTAGTTGAAACATTAAACTTTTTACATTAACACAGGTTTGAACATGCATTTACCTTTTCTGTACAATCAGAAAGGAGAACTTTGTAACTGAAAGTTGAAGCTGAAATGTAATCATGTCATTCCAAGACAGTGATGTTAAAGGAAATGCATGTATCAAGACTCACCACAAAATAGCAGGTGTTAGCAATATTGCAGTTTCGTTCTCGTCAGCACCACCATGGGTTTGTGTAGAGGTCGTTGCTGAATGGCAACCAAACAGCAGGCAACACTGAACAGCTGCCTCGACAGCTTTTCCAGTATAGGGGGTGAGAGAAAGTGAGAACTGAAATCCAGGTCTCCTCGATGCTGGGCTACTGGATATCCCCTTCTCCCCCGCTACCCCTCTTTTTCTTTTCTTTTTTTTTTTTTTTTTAATAAAAGTTCACTGAAGGTTTGAAAGGCTTCAAGTGAGAACATAATACATCTGTGGAGCGCCCACTGTATGTACGCAATTTCTAGATGGGGCCAACATGTTTTTATCACATGTAACATCTGAATGAGGAACTCCCTTCTACAAATATTTGATGCAAATAAGAGCATGCACTCACATGACAAGTCTTTCTGATTTCAGTGAGACATCTTGCATGCATAATGATTTCCATTGTTAGTACTGTTCTGCAGCCAGTAAGGCTCAGCTGGAAGCTTGTCAAAGTTGACTCCAAATTTATGTAACATAGGAATCAGTCTGTGCATATTTTCTCCATCTTTGCATTTGTCTTGAGGTAGTGCTTGTAGCAGATTGTTTTGAATAGCTGCAATAACGCTTTTATTTTGTCAATATATTTAACCAAAGAATGTCACACAGTATTAAAAATGTATTTCTGTTGTCTTTTTGGTTTGGTTTGGCTTTTTGGTTTTGTTGTTTTGTTGTTGTGGGTTTTTTTGTTTTTGTTTTTTTTTTAAATATGCATAAATATTTAGCCCATTTATGCTTTTAAGACTCTATGCCAAAACTCATTTGGTTAAATGTTTTCATACCATAAGCTGAGAGTTTCAGCAGTTCATGTGCACTTAGCAGACCACCTCTGAACTTGAAAGGGACTGAGGCAGACTTACATATGGCAACACCAGTGCATGTCATATGCATTTTAGAAATTTACAGTACTGATTCTGGCACCCACAGGATAACTTTTTGAATCCTTTTTTTTTTTTTTTTTTTTTTTGGTGAAAGCTGCTCTTGGAAAGGAAGGTATTTTAATTGAAATGTGTGTGTTGAGGAGGATAAGAGTACCGGACACATGAAATTAACTTTGTCTGTAACCTTCAAGGCACTATGCAAACTAATGAGATGTAGAAGAATTGCCACTACATCTGTTCTTGTTTGCTCATGTTTAAGATGAACACTTAAAAAAAGTATTAATATTATAGAGACCTATTTGTTGAAAATAATACAATTTGTGCATGCACATTCATGCTGTGTATTTAGTGCTTGAGGAAAGCAACTAAGTGGGATACTTGTCTTCCCCTTTATATTAATATTTAATTAAAAGCCCAAGAAGTTTGTATTTTGACAGATATATTTTTAGCCAAAAGAAAAATACATTTTCAGTAACACTTTTCTTGTTTGATCTCTTTTTTGGGGGTCAACTTACATCCATACACAGACGCACGCACATGCTGTGTTCCATGATAGGGACACAATGCTGTTAGTAAGTTTTTATGCTTGAGGCCAGGGAATTGTATCAGGCTTGCTTTTGACTCCAGATCAAGAACTGTAGCTGTAGCATGAAAAAATAAAAATACAGAAAACGCTTTGAAGGTTTGAAATGCTGAAATTCATAACTCGGACTTGTTAAAGTGGCTTCTTGTTCACAGTAGCATTTGCTGCCTTGCTAATGATCTGCCAGTTGGAATGGATCCAGCCAGTGTATCTACTATTCATTTAAACTCATATGGAAGTTTGAAACTTCACAATAAACTATTTCGTTGAGACTTCTGGGGGAAAAAAAAAAAAAAAACAACAAAACAAAACCAAAACCAAGACCCAGACAAAAAAGACCCATAAACCCAAAAATTTCAGTATCATGAGATGCAAAACTTTTTATTTAAACTAGTGATTTCTAAGTCAAAGAATATTATAAAATTGCTAGCTGAGTTCTCCACTCATGACAGTCAAAATACTCATGGAAATAAAACTCTCTAGGGATCTGAAAATCTTCTCAAGTCTTACATGTACCTATCTTCAAAACACTGTACAAGAGGAGAAATTCTATGCAATCCTACCTCATAGCTATTTAACATAGGCAAAATAGTGCATTGTGTACTCATAATGCACATACACCCTAATTCACGGAGCCTCAATCAGACAAAAGTGTGTGTTTTCAAATAAATTAAAGACTACATAGTGAATCTCAAAAGCACCTC
Source organism: Chroicocephalus ridibundus (assembly GCF_963924245.1). Classification (NCBI taxonomy): domain Eukaryota; kingdom Metazoa; phylum Chordata; class Aves; order Charadriiformes; family Laridae; genus Chroicocephalus; species Chroicocephalus ridibundus. The sequence goes on from NC_086284.1 coordinate 53,747,531, forward strand.
AATTCACCCTTGAGTTTGTTTCTAATGAAATATTACTCTAGAGGCCAAATTTCCTGTCAATGATTTATGGACTTTCTGAATATAATCGTTCCAGAATAAAAAAGGGTCTCTGCCACAGGAAAATATAGACACATCTGGAAATTACATTACTGTTACTGATTTATAATATTAAATATAAACACTAGTGTAAGGTTGACATCTCTATATTAATACTAGCACAAACATTCCCTCTATTAATGTAGTCTCATCTCAGCTGAGGTAATGAATGAAAGTGGAATATAGTTGTGCTGATATAGAATCATAGAATCATAGAATCATAGAACCATAGGGTTGGAAGGGATGTCTGGAGATCATCTAGTCCAACACCCCTGCCAGAGCAGGCTCACCTAGAGCAGGTTCCACAGGAACGCGTCCAGGCGGGTTTTGAACGTCTCCAGAGTTGTAGACTCCACTACCTCTCTGGGCAGCCTGTTCCAGTGCTCTGCCACCCTCAAAGGAAAGAAGTTCCTCCTCATGTTTAGGTGGAACTTCCTATGCTCAAGTTTGTGCCCATTACCTCTTGTCCTGTTGCCGGGCACCACTGAAAAGAGCCTGGCCCCATCCTCCTGACACCCACCCTTTAAGTATTCATAAGCGTTGATAAGATCCCCCCTCAGCCGTCTTTTTTCCAGACTGAAGAGACCCAAATCCTTCAGCCTTTCCTCATAAGAGAGGTATTCCAATCCCCTGATCATCTTTGTAGCGCTTTGCTGCACCCTCTCCAGCAGTTCCCTGTCCCTCTTGAACCGGGGAGCCCAGAACTGGACACAGTACTCCAGGTGCGGCCTCACCAAGGCAGAGTAGAGGGGGAGAATGACCTCCCTCGACCTGCTGGCCACACTCTTCTTGATATCAATATCAAGAAGATATCACTCCTCTTGATATCAATAAATGTGATGAACAACTGAGGAATCGAAGTATTACCTTGGTAAATCTGTCCAGTAGCATTAATATTTAGGCAGTACATAATGATTTTTAATTAAATCCAGATGCCATGAAGCTTGGACTATACAGTTCCAGGTGGATCAAATTAAAAAGAAAAAATATTAGGGGACACAGCAAAACAAAAAAATAATAATAATAAAAAACCCATATGCCTTGAAAAATAGTTTTGAGACATTATATTGTGGACTAACCAAGGTGAAAATTATTAAATGCATACAACAGCAGCATCCAAACTTCTTTCTTAGTGGGCTAGATAGCATCCTGTTCATTTGTGCAAAGACCATGCACCTCTAAGCCTATACCTGCCACGTGACCAGACATCCCTGTGCATATGCATCATGCATGAGCTCTACACATTTAAGGAAACTGATGTGTCCTCAAAGAATTGTACCTAGAACTTAATAGACTGGGGTCATGTTGGAAGACTTTTTGGAAAAGAAGGTTTCATACAGGATTTATGCTGGTTGAACTTTTTTAGTTTTGAAGGCTGAGGTTTTCTGCATGCCTGTAAGTGCAGCTGTAAGTAGCAGACTACTACTGGAAACTGAACTTTACAAAATAGCAAGTCATATACTTTGTAACAAAGTTCTATTGTAAATAAATTATGTTGGTTTGAACAGACAACAAAAAGTTCTGTTCTTCACGAACTGACAGAATTGAGTAATTTTGCTATCCCAGCGGAGGCTCATTTCTGATGTCTAGGTGACATTGCAGTGGTCCCTACACTGTGGTATGTTTTCTATCAGGACAAGAATATCTAACAGGTTTTTGTCAAAAGCAAATAATGAAAGCTGTGACTCGGTCATCTGGGTTTCTGTCTGAATAATCCACCTTGCCCTGTTCCTTTCAGGGAAATGTCACAGACTGAGCTGCTGTGTAAGTTTAACCACACATATGCATGACGTACAGCCCACAACCTCTTTTCCCTGTAATTCATGGATTTCCACCACTCCAAGCTACACCTGAAGTTTCTCTACGTAGAGTACAAAAAGAGAATAAATTTTAGTCAAAAATTACATTTTTAATGCCCAAAGATAGGCAAGAATTATTTTTTTTTAATGGTAAAACCAAACTTGTGATTTATGCCTCTTCTTTGTTTATTATCACAGTCATTTTTTTCTTTATGTAGTTAAACATTCATCTAAACAATCTGTGAAAAAAAGAATTTATGTTTCAAGTGGTATGACAGAGATTTTCAAAAATATCAGAGGACAGAGAACTCTAAATCTTGCTGAAAATGGATAGGAATTGTATGCACGCTTTCCAATTATAATTTAAAAAAACAAACAAACAAACCAAAAAAACCCCAAAAAACCAACAAAAAACAATGAAACAAAAAACCCCTGTACTTGTTTATAGAGATGAATCAAGCTTGTTACAATCTAGTTTTTAACAAGCTGGGATTCTTTTATTAAATTTGATTTTGAGATGTAATTGAGGGGAGGTATTAATGCATTATCTTGGAAATCCTAGTTATGGAGAGTTTAAACTACAAATTCACAGGTGAAAATCAGTCTGAGTTATTTATATTGTTTCTAGGAGACCCACAAGCTTCACTTCTTTCCTCTGATTCTAAAGGAAGCCCTTGCACCTGTGAACAGTCTGTTCCTGTGCCTGCTGCTCTTCCTCTGTGGATACTAAGGATCCCAGCTTCAGGTCCTTGTGTCTTTTTATGCAGGTAAATCCATTAGACAGCAAAGGAAGAGGGAAGACAGGCTATAGCATCTTTGTGAAATACACCACAAAGCCTGTCCCTGGCATTTAGGCCAACAGGTGCAGATTGCTCTATGCCCATATTACTACATCCAAGTGACAGTGAAGAAACAGATCAGCTATTTCCACTTTCTTTGCACAACATTTATATCCAGATTAGGGCTTCTACCTGTTTCTGAGAGAATGCTCCTCTGATGTCATATGTGTTATAATCATAAGGCTGAATTGTAGCCTGATAGAGTAATGTTTTTTATAGAGTAAAAGCAGAATAATACTTTGCTTGCTCTGGATGCTGTGATAGCAGATGTGGTCTCTGAGGGACAGATCTTGTTGAAAGACTGTAGAGAAGAGGGAGCCAAGGTTAGTGAAGTCTTGTCTGTATTGTCTTTCTCAGAGTGATGCCCACATCCCTCAACTTCAAACAGGGTCTTTTTTATAAGCAGCTAGATATTACGAACGAACAGAAAACCAGGTAGAGAAGGAACATTTGTGCAATAGACACGGTCAGGGAATCAGAATCCAGCAATGAAAAGGGGACTAAATTTTTAGGCAGGGCAGATGTGCTTTTTAAAAACACAAAGGTGCTCTTTAAAAATGTCATTGCCATTTCTATATCCCAGGTATTCTGGTTAAATAACATTTTAGAAAGACCAATGACCTGTCTATGCTACTGTTTAAGATTTTATTCCATGCATGAGGTATTTCATGACAGAAAGCCCTAAGGTAGTCTTTGAAATTCTACCTACGTGGGTTGTGATGAAGACAGCTGAGAAGTGGGGTTTTCACACCTTGCTATTATCTTAGCAGAACAAAAAATATACCTATGAAATTGTGTTTATTCAAATCTAGAAGAAACATTGTTGCCATTTTCTTGAATGGGATGGAAATATTAAACATCTTTTAGGATCCTCCTGGCCTAGCTTTAAATGTAGATCTGCAATCAGGTACAGGTGGCTCAAAGTGGGAATATAAAAACAACCGACTTATATAAGGAATCATAAAGATAGCTTTTTTTCTTCCCTCGGAGATATATCTGGTTGTTTATGCACTGTTTTTCTTTTTAAGTGGAAAATAATGTAGATCATTAATATCCTATGTCTCTGAATTAAGAAGATTTTTTGCTAACAGAAATATTATAACATGAAAAAAATGCTTCGAGCTGTTATGAAGGCGCAAAATGATAAACACATATGATCTAGAGATCCTCGTATGACATCTGAAAAGCAGTATCATAAAATTACACGGTTTGTCTCCTTGACTTTGTTTTCTTTTCACCCATGTTTTCTTAGTGATTATTTAAACGGCACAGTGTCCTGGTTCCTGCGGGGACAGGGTTAATTCTCCCCAGGACACAGGTATTCCATGCCATGTGAGCCATGCCCACCCTGAGCTGCCGGGGGAGGGGGCAGGAAGGCACTGCTTGGAGCGGGCTGGGGCGTCCCGGGTCCGGTCGGTGGGCGGCAGGGAGCGGCGGTTCCGTAATCGTGTTTGTATATTCCTCTGTCCATGTTATTGTTGTTGTTTTCCTTTTCCCTTTGCTGTTCTGTTAAACTGCCTTTGTCTCAACCCAAGAGCCTTGCCTTTGTCTTCCCATTCTTCCCATATTGGGACGGCCCGAGAGAGCGGCACCTGGTTCTTTGTTGCGGTGCGAGGTCAAACCACGACACACAGGCTCAGCACTCACCACCATGTTCTAAGGCAATAAACACCCTAGAAAAAATATTTCTCTAAGGTTATGTTAGTTAACAGTCTTCTAATATCTTACTAACTGCAAGGCGAGTCATGTGTTTAAGAATTTTTCCGTGGAATGACCTTTAGGAAGCTCTGTGGGCATGTATGTGCATGCAGTGTAGTATTCGCATTGTGGAACACAGCTCAATGGAGAAGACCACCAGGGATTGCATGAATAGTTCTCACTACCTGCGGCAATTCTGTGACAGAAAGAACTAAATTTGTATGTACAAAGTCTTGAAGCTAAAGCCTAATTCATCCTTTGACAGAGAGGGAAGGATCTTTTTTTTTCTTTAAGGTTCAAAATAAGTACATGATAGCCTGTTTACCTTTGCTTCTCCACAAATCATAACAGACCCATACTGTTTGACTTCCTTTGGCATTAGCTTTGTAAAAATGTCTCCTTTTATTTCAGTGACACAACATATAAAATTTTAGAGGTCTGCCTGTACTCAAGTTTTGATATTTATACCTCAGTAAAAATATTGTCACGTGATTATGTGAGCAGAAAACCAGTAAGCATAATGTACATTTCTCAGTTCCCAACTTCTGCTTCAATTAAATTATTACCTGAAGGAAATTATAGTACTAACATACTAGTCCCTGTTAAAATAAATGGGCATGCCCCTCCTGGTACAGAATAAGTCCCTAAATTACCAAAGTGGAGTCTACACCTCAGAAAGACAAACCTAAATTTTGCCAAAAATGAACAGAGATTAGTAGTGTTGCTTCCTTCTCCTTTCTAACTTCCTCAGTTTCTTCACACTAACCCTCTGGTCATTGATCCGTGTAAGGTTGCTATAAAAGATACTAAAATGCACTAGCATACAGCAAGTTCAGAGCTTTAAGGAATATGTTTTTTATTAGATGCTCATTACATATGTAGTTACATATTTATAAGGATCTAGCACCTTTGTCATATAGGGAGTGTTCCAACAATGTCAGAAAACAGATCGTATAGATGGTAAACTACAAACAGTTCTGAAAGCCTGTTTCTTATATCATTTAAGAAAAATAATGCAGACTCACAAAACCACACCATGTGCTTAAAAAGACTGGGAAAACAAAGAAACTGCATCTATATTCCCCTTATTGCATCACAGCTCTTTTGCTTTGTTGTGAATAATATCTCATGACAGTGAAAAGGACAATGAGCATATAAAGCTTTCAAGTTATTATTCAGAAAACCAAATACCACTGGCACAAATACGCATTGTGATGATTACTCCCTGCATTTTGCAAATGCCAGCTGATATAAAAATTAGTGAGCTATAACTGTTTTTCAAGTTTTTATGAAGTTCTAAAGACAAAAAAGCCTTTGGAAATTTGTAATTGCTTTAACAAACAGGTATTGTATACTTTAATATATGAAGGAAAGTAAAAGAAAAAGTTAATTTTGTCTTCATATATTTATCATTACCAAAGTAACTTGTTTTGGGTGCTTGATTTGGAATTGTTTTTCCTTAAGGTTTCTTAAACTGAGAATACAAATTCAATATTTTTTTTTCATTGTCCTATAGCACACGTGCTGTCAAGTTTCAGCAGTAGCTTGTATTTTACCAGAGTCCAACTTGCTACTCAGAAAATTATTACATTGTTTCTACCCTGCTGATAACTTATTATACTTGTCCTAGAAAAAAAAAAAAAAAGAAAAAGCAAGCATATAAGCATATTGAGTAGCTAAGATGACCTGTTTTGACTTATCTGTTGAGAAATAGTATTGATGAAATAATGTTAGATTATTGGCAGCTTGCACGTAGTAAACTAAGGATTTTTTGATGAATTACTATTTTGAAATAGTTTTGAATAGATAAACTGTCTAATAGTCCATTTGTTTTCCTTTTCAGATGCACACACACATATGTTCAAGTTAAGTTAGATGAAAGCTGAAGTTGAAATTAGCAGTAGCCTAAGGGCATTACTGTAATTACTAGGCCATTTAAAATATATCAGTATCATGTCTAATATAATAAAAGTAGAGTCATATCTGTAGCACAATTAAGAACAAGAGACTATGCAAAAGGTTGTCAGATTCTGTTAGCTGAAATCAGAGCTAAAATAAATGCATTATCTGTGTGATTATAGCCATCGCTTTTTACCAGAAAATCATCTGAAAAAAGAGGTCCTTTGATAGTTCTGACACTATCACTTTTTGCTTTGTTGTTTTGTTTTGGTTTTGGTTTTGTTTTTTTTTTTCCTGAAGAGGTGAATTTACTGAAATACAGCAGCATAACCTCCTCTTTAAAACATCATGAGTAACAGGGAAGTAAGGAAAATATCAACATATCATGCAGAAATAAAAGGTTTTATCTGTTAGACTGCATCATAGAAATGGGCCTAATCATTCCTATTAGAATTATTAAGTATTTTCAAATTAAAGTTAAGAGATTTTTTAATCTTTCCCTGCATTAATGAGAACTGCTGAAGCAGAAGTTAGGCAAACTTTAAAATGGAATGAGTAATGAGTCAGTGCATCAAGGTTTTGGCACTTAAAATCCTTCTGAGATTGTGAATTAATTTCCAAGCACTCCGATCTTTTCAGGGACAGATAAATGGATATGGAAATTATGCCACTGTGGCTAGGGACAAAATGCGGAAGCCTAAGCCAATCCATTCAGGATTGTTTCCACAAGGTGAGACCTACACTGAGGGCGAAAACCAAGGCTGGGACAGCAAAAATGCCAGTCTGAAGGACGCAGGGGGAGGGAGGGGGGAGGAAGGGGGGGTACACAAAAGCTGTTAAGTAGAGCATCATCCTGTCAAAACCCAAAAGCAACAAATAGATTTGCCTCTTAACTAGGTAGCACTGTTACTCAGTCTTGCAGCCCAATCCTTTGTATTCTGGACAGCTGAGTATAGCCAGGTGGCTGTTTCCAGGCTTTGGTTGCTTGACAGCATGTCTGGCATCATTGAAGAGCCTCTTTTAAGTTATATCTGTTCTGGTCTTCTGAGATTGAAATGCCCCAAACCACAGAATATTTTAAGTTCTTATCTTGATATTTTTATGCCTTGGAGGGTTCTGGTTTTGTCTTTGGTTTTGCTTTGTTTTTAATTTTTAATATGGAAAAACATTTTTGTACCTAAGTAAAGCTGCCTTTGCAACAAGCATATAAAAAGCCCTGAAAGGTATTAACATTGAAGCAAAACATTTTCTTCCACTCAATTATTGCACAAGGGACACATTTAGTTCAAAATGTTCAACAACTCCAAAGAGAAAAGACATCTGGGTTCAATTCATAGAAGCCTAAGGCAACCAAAAAACCCTTCTAAAACCACATAGAAGCAGGAGGAGGAGGTGATTGTTTCTAAGACAACAAAGGAAGCTTATCCATTATACAGACTCTTAACAAGAAGATATAACTATTTAAAAAATTGAAGTAATTAAGGAATATTCAAGGCAGGGAAAAGGACTAATGGGAAAGACTCTGGTAGGTTGCTTTTGTGAGAGTGATGTGGATGTTTCCAATCCTCTTTATTGTGTTAATAGACAGATGTATTACAGTAAAGATTAGCCTTATGAAAATACCTGGAAATTACAAAATGTTTAAACTACGTTACATTGTTATACCTTACCAACTATCCAGACTTACCACTCAGATATTTGTGGAATACCTTCACTCTGTACACAAACATCCGTTAGTCTAGTGTTCTCTTTCTACTACTGACATCTGTGAAAACACTTTCATATTCCCAACTCTTCAATGACATGTTGTGGGATGATGTTTCTTTGATCACAGTGGTCAAAATTTTTGTGGCATCAGTAGAAAAAATCTCTTTAATTGTGTCTTAATTCACGTAACTGAAGCCTTCTTTCTTGATTGATATAAACCCTGACTTTAAAAAAAAGAAAAAGATTATATAGAGACATTCGATTAAGTAGTACCCTGTGGCATATTATCAATAGGTTAATTTCATTTCATATCAGCTATTTTCCTTTTACCTGTGAAAGTTTTTAATATTAAACAATATTCTTTTTTATGACAAAGGATTTAAAAGAACACAAAACAGAGCTTCTGTATAGCAATAATTACTATTTTCCCCTATTTTATTCATTTAGTCATCTGGTTTCAGATCAAATACTGTCTTTAATTTTCTTTTTTTATTATTATAATTTCTCCTTCCACACTATCTTAATTTAGAAAAAAAAAAAAAAGCTTTTTCTAAAAAAAGTACAATCTGCTATTTCTCTGTTCAGACTTACTTTTTGTAATTTACTAATGTATCCTTTGTCCTGATGGGTAACATTTACTGAAATACAGAACATTTAAAAAAAAAAAAAAAAAGCTGGGCAGAAACCACTCCCTCACTTCCTGCATAAAATTCCCCCCATGTGTTCGAGGAATACAGGACAGTAGGGTGAATTTCACAGATGCATTACACGTAAGATATCTTGATGGAAAGCATGAAGGAAGGAGGAATAGAAAAATGCAGTGAAAAATGCAGAAAAGGAATGAGTTAGAATTTGCATCTAGTGTCCTTATTTTGCACTGGAGTGAAATACTTCAAGATTAGGAAATTGTAAATTGCAGTTATTCTCTTTCTTTGATCTACTGTGTCCAAGCCAAGTGAAAAATGTACCAATATAACATTTCTAAGCCATACTGCTGAGGTTGTCAGGCACTAAAACTGAATTATCTGGTACGAAACAGGTGTTTTATGTCCTAAAGTACTTACTATTTACTTTCATAAACAGTAAAAAAAGCTGACAAAAAAATCTTAAACCTAAAATAAGAGGAAGAGAAAGCCAAAAGCATTCAGAAAAAAAATGCTGTAACTGTAAGCAGAATTGAGTAAAAGAGAATGAGAAGCATTAAAAGGCACAACTAACAAAAATACTAAAAAGTATTGATTAATATTTAACAAAGTAGAATACCTGTTAGCTATTTATTGTTCTATTTCTGAAAAACATAAGCCTAGAAAGCACATTGGAATACTTCTTTCACTGGGAATGCAATATGCAGAAGGTGTGTGAGATTATGGTCAAACTCAAAACATCTAAGGGATATAAAGACATAGTTTTAAACTCCGATTCCCTAAAGACCTCTAAACTAGGGTTGTGGGTTGATAGTGCAATTTATAAAGAAATTTAGGCTCTGCAAAAGGAATTTTTAAAAAAAGCTTAGAATGAAGCATTCTTCAGTTCAGAATGCTTTTGATGTCAACTTAAGATACTGAGGATTGACGATTGCTGAATGTCTACTTGAAAAACATAGCACAACTTGGTTTTGCTCATTCACCTAAGGAAAACAGGAGATTTTTAAGGACAACTGAATCTGGTGGACTGAAAGACCCAACTGATTCTTCCCTGCTGGTTCCCTAGAAGCAATGCTATTGCTTTTTTCTGTCCTTGGGTCCATCCAGTAGCACAGCTGAGCATGTATTCCCAATAGACACATGGACACAAACACAGTACAAACACTCACATGCAACTAGTTTACATGCAAACTCGACCTCTTCTCTCTGTTTTCCCATGCTTATTTGCCTCTGAACCACTATGATCCCTCCATTTCTCTGCCTTTATCCCCTCCCAAATAAAGAAATACCTCTATTTTTTCCCAATTAGTCTTGGGGAAGCCATTACTGTTTCCCAGGATATCACAACTTTCCCCAAAAGGCCCCAGTGCTCCCCTTGAAGATCAGCCATCTCTTGTGTGCCTCCACCTGAACCATCTATGATCCAACAATGTCTCACAGTACTATTTGTAACTTGTCAGTTTCTTATTCTGTTATTTGCCATATTCGGTCTTTTCTCATGTCACACCCAGAAATTTCTCATCATCTCTTCAGTTACACCTCAGGGCAGGGCTTAGGCATCTGCCTGCAACCTTAACAACAATAATGTTAAAATACTCTGGAAAAAATACTACCTACTTACTTTTGTACAATAGGTCAATGTTTTGCATTGCTCCTTTCAACCCAGCAAATTAGAGTCCCAAGCTGAACTCCCCATGAAAACGTAAAGGGACATAAACTGAATTTGCCTGTCTTTCAGGAGACCACCTTAAATAAGAGGCTATTCTGGCTGCAAGGCAGAGTAAAAGTTATTTGTTTTTCCTCTTTGAGAGTTTTTATGCTCTCTAGCAAATTGTTTCAGGTCTACCAGTTCAGACAGGGAACAAGGAAGAATATTACTCTTAACTTCTGGGGTTGAGAAATCTCAGTCTTTGATTTATCACTAATTTGATATTTTTGGGGCTAAAATACAGAGTTAGAAAGCAAAAAACAGATAATCTAATTCAACCACCACCCCCCGAGCCTGGTGTGGGTATACTTGAAAACTAAAGATTGTGTTTCCCAGATAGTTTAGTAGTCACTGGTATTGTGTTCCTCCTACAAAGCTTTTTATCACTCTAAAACCTTGAAGTGTTTACTGCACAGTGAAGAACTTTTCACTGCACAATGAAGCAACTTCAGAAGAGTAGACAGTCCCCTTCTGTACATTGATTCTCTACCTTAACTCTGATTTAGTTATCAAAGCATTTGTTGGAAATTAGAGCTTAGAAGATTTGAATCCCCTTGGTCACAAGAAGCAATGATTTGCCTGACAAATATTTCATCCACCAGGCAGTAATGAAAACAGAGACTAAGCCCAGCTGTATATGAAAGAAACCAACCACACTGAATTTTGGTGGACTCCAATTGTTTAGGCAAACATCAGGAATGCTTTGACAATTGTTACAACAATGTGTTTCTTGGACAGTATGAAAAGGTTGCAGAGCCCACTGAGGTTTATGCCAAGGTGTTGATGACAATACGCTTAGCTCCACCAAGACTCAGAACATCACCTCTGAGTAACTCCAGGAATGCTTGAAAAGTGTTACATTAAGAAAACTTCTGGGAATGAGCAGGAGCTGAATCAGGGATTTAGCTCACAATATTAGACATAGTTATTTCTGTTCTAGCTAAGCCTTATTTCAGACCTCCTTGTCTGGAGCTTGTCATAAGGCTTATTGTAAATGTTTGACCCTTTCTAATCTTCAAGTTTTCCTCTTTGAAATGAACCACAAAATATACTAAGATATAAATTTGAGATATAAATGTCAGATCTAAACTAATCTACAAAATAAATTTTGCAGATTTGTTTAAACTTTTTTTTTTTTTTTTTTAATTTGTGGCGAAAGTAATAACAAAGTCTAATAAATACATTGTATAATATAAACTGGTCTGTGCCTGGAGGAACAGCAACAGTAATAAAGGACTTAAAAAAACAGTGGCGAGTAACTTTTGACAAGTCCCTTCTAATTTTAGATTTAAAATACCAGAACAGCAGCAATGAAACACTATTTTTCCCTACTTTTTTGGAGGGAACAAGAAATAATAAGCTCAGGAATTCTGGAATTATTAAAAAAAGAACTTAAATAAAAATGTGACTCTAATAATGAAGCCAACTACTTCAATATCATAGAAATATATTTTCAAGACTGTATGATATGTTCTAAAATGTTATATTAAAATTCTTTCTTCTCACCCCACAAAGAAAAGGAAAGAAAATCTGGAATGCAAATCTTAGCTGGCACTGGAAACAGTTAATCTCAGTAAATATTACCCTGTATTTTTTATGGTTCATTACTTATTACTTTAAATGTTTGTTGTTTTTTTGTAAAATTCATTTTCCCAAATGGAGGTTAGATTCTTTTCATACAAATTTAGCTAAAAGTTGTCTTCTGTAGCTGATATTTGATATTGCAACATGCAAATATCAACTTAAGTTTCTTACCAGTTTCCACTTTAACACCAGTCACTGTTTCAGTTGATTTTAACTACTTCTAGCTGAGTTAGAATTAAAATGATGAATGAATAAATAAATAAATAAATAGTTTCCAACTGAAACAGTTTTCTGAGCCAATGCAGGAACTACTAAGGCAGAGAAATGAGTGGAGGATATGCAGAGGCACAGAGAAAGGTCCTGTGAACTTGCGTTGACACCAAATACCTCATAAAGTCAATACATGCAGTAAGTTTTTTGTTTAGACTTCCTTTATAGTGGACAGATAGAACTAAATTTAGTCTGGAACTTTGATACTAAACTTTCAGAAACCAGGACTTCTCAGAGCTGTTCGGTAGAGATATGTGATCATGTTTCAGGTATTTTAACTGGACCTTTAGAGCACAGGGATTGCTGTTCTAAAAATACCTGACTCCTTAGAAAGAGAGGCTAGAAACAGAAAATGAACATGCAGAGCTAAGAATGAAGAACTGTTCTGCGATAATTTTCCTGTGTACTACTTTCCTAGGACCAGGTCTTTTTTAACCATTGTTTTGTCCAACATCAGCAGGAAAATATTGTAGTTTGAACTTCAGAAGTCTAAGAAAAATCAGTGTTTTTAAGCTTGCCCATCAAAAAATATTTATTGTGTTGAGTCATCCTTCTCCTGCTGTATTGCACAGAACCAAATGATATTCCATTAATATGAGCAGTATAGTTATATATACTAATGTCATTTATAACACTAATTCTAATATCTAAAACATTAGATCTACAATATATGGCACAACTTTTTATCTTAATTATACAAGAATAATTCAGGACAATGTACAATTCAATTTCTGTTGTAAAATTTAGCTTTATCTTTGCTTTCATATTTTTGAATGCTTTCTACTGCATAGTATTTTTTATTTTGACTGATATGAAGAGCTTCATAACCTTTTCATTATGAACGTCAGGTGTTTAAGACATTCTTACGCTGGAGTGAATCCAGGGGAGAGCCACTAGGATGGTCCACAGCTAGACCACTTGTCCTTCAAGGAAAGACTGAGACACCAGGGCTTTTTCAGCCTGGAGAAGAGGTCGTGGTGGGGAACCTAACAGCAGTCCCCAAGATATGGTGAGGTCAGCAAGGACACAGAGCCAGGCTCTTCACAACAGTGAGCATCTGGAGGACAAGAGGACATACACATGAATTAAACTGTGGAAGTTCAGACAGAATAATCTTTTTTCCTGTGTGGACAGTCAAATAATAGGATGGATTTCCCAGGCAGGTTGTACTATTTTGTTCCTCAGAGGTTTTCAAGACCCAACTGGATGCAGCCTTGAGCATCCTTGTCTTGCCTCAGGCCCAGCCCTGCTTTGAACAGGAAACTAGACTAAAGCCTTCCCAAGGTCCTTCCCACCTGAATTATCTGATTTCTCCACGAGCATATGGTTAACTTAATAGATATGAATTTATTTTTTTTTTACAGTTTCTTGCAACTTATGCACAGAATGACCTAAAAATAGCATAGGAACTTCCACAGGCAGGTAGCTTGCTCCTCATGGGTAAAGAATGTCTTTTGTTTACCTTGTTAGTAATTTTTCTTGATTCAAATATTAGTACTTCTTTCAAAGTGACACTTAGTATTTACAATTAAATTTATTATATATACATAATATATTTTTAATATATTAAAAATATACACAAAATTAAATATATAAATATTAAATACATTAGTAAATAACTTTAATTAAAATCCCTGTACATTCTTTTTTGTTTTCCCCTCCTCACTTTTTTGTTCTAATACATGTTCTGTTCTGACCCACTTCTGGATTTATACTGTTACTTTCTGTGCTGTTCAAAAAGCCAATAAAATAAGCAGCATTATATTTTGAACAATAATGGTTCCTCTGAAGCCTGAAGCTCTGCAGAAAATGTACCATTGGGAAATGGGTGTCCTATGCACCCAGTGTTGCATGAAGTCAAAGTAAAAAGGTCACCTTTGCTCCAAAGGATTTCTTTCAAAATATATCATAGCAGACAGTAGTCGCATAGAGATAGAAAAAGGGGATTTATAGGGAAATTGCACTGTTCACCTTTTGTGTAGGCATCTTTAAGCCTACTTATTTTTAGGTTTTTGGGGAAATCTGAGTTTTATGTCTCTGAGGGAAGAGTATGGGTTGGTTTGGATTCTCTGATTATTTTTTTTTTAATTATTTTTATTTTTTCAGAAAACACGTTTAAATGAAATTCCTGTAATTCATTTTTTTCCCATAGCATCTTGTCCTGTTACTGATATCTCTGAGAACAGCCTGTCTTTGTTTTCTTTACACACTCCTGTATTTAGAGGCATTGCTGAGGTCCCCCTGAACCTTCTCTCCTCCAGGCTGAAGAGGTCCCTGAAGTGGATTGGGCTTGTCATGCACGGCTTCTACATTCCATGTAAGTGGCAGTTCACAGCTCAGACTCATCTATGTGTCAGGTACCCCCCGCTGATGGGGGGACTCACATTGGAGCAGTCTGTAGTCCATTGGGAGGACCCACATTGAAGCAGTTTTTGAAAGGAAGTCCCATGGGAAGTATACACATTGGAGCAGTTCTTAAAGGAATATAACCCATGGAAGGTGCCCCATCTTGGAGCAGGGTAAGAGCATGAGAAGGAAGGATTGGCAGAAACAAAATGCTATGAATTAACCACAGCTTCCATTCCCTGTCCCTCTGTGCCACTCGACAGGAGAAAGAGGTAGAAGAGTCAGGAGTGAAGTTGATCCTGGGAAAAAGGAGCAGTGGGGCAAATGTGGTTTATTTTTTTTATTATTATTATTATTATTTCTCACTATCCTAATCTGTTATTAATTGACAATAAATTAAATTAATTTCCCCAGATCACATCTGTTTTGCCCATGATGGTAATTGGTGAGTGATCCCCTGCCCTTATCTTGACCTGTAAGCTTTTCCATCTTATTTTCTCCCCTTGTCCTGTTAAGAAGGTGGAGTGAGAGAGCGGCTTGGTGGGCACCTGGTGGCCAGCCAAGGTCAACCCACCACACAAACCTACTAGGATTTTAACTTACAAGAAAGGCTGAGATTGCATTTTAGAGATAAGTAAACTGATGTAAAGACATACACTTCTGAGAGGGTAATGACTACAGGTCTGCCCATGTAATGTTTTGAGGAAGAAGAAAAGGACAAGAAGGAAAGAATCCTGAGAAATCTCTAAAGGGAAGGACAAATTTGATGTGGCTGACAGTAGGAGTGTATTGTATCTTCAAAAGCAATTAATCCAAATTAAGCAAATGTTGCAGACAAAATCTGTGTGCCGGATTTCCGAGGCCTGTTTGAGAATTTTATAGCCTGTGAAAATTAACTTTAGAGGCTAATAGTATCAAGGGCCAGGACAAATGAGAAACCTGCTCCACCAGATTTTATTTGACATTTATAGAGAAGTAGAGAGAGCGCCTGTGACTTGAGGAAAACAAGTATTTGCTCAAGATCTGCACAGGAAGTAATGCTTTTAATTGAACAAAAATGTACTTGCAGATGTGGTCCAAAGATGAATTGAACATTATCTTTCTCTTAAAATATATATTAAAAAAAATCACTTTGACTTAAATTTCCTCCTTCAAAAGAAACAGAAGTAGAAATTCCCTATGTGTATATTTAATCTACCTAAAATGATGAGACTCAAAAGGTGTGCTTTGTGTATGAGACCTTCAACACAGGACTTTACTTAACATAATTCTTTACTATCGGTGTCTTATAAAAATAGTAGCTATTTTTACAATTGTCTACACTGAAGTTTCAGTCCTAGCAATTTCTCCATATTTAAATTCGTAGCATCCGCTGTCCTCAGTAATGTTTGCAAAGTTAAATAAAATAGAGAAAATAATTAGAGAAAAATTTCTACAAATATTTGGTCTAAGTTTCCATTAATTTATCTTTGCTCTCCTTTCATGAATATTTCAGTTACTTTGTTTAGAGGAACAACTATTCTCAGTGAGCACATTTCTCAGTATTTGTACTGGAAATGTTTGTGTACTTATTCAGAAAGACCTCACTCCATATGGCTCAAAATAACAGCAACAGCTAGGATGTAATTACAGTTGAAGTGCAACTGCAATGAAAACTATTTTTTTTAAAAGTTGTTAATTTACTATCTCTATATTTAGGGTTTTCTACTAATTTTTGTGAGATTATTGTTGTTCGTTTTATCTATGAAGTTATTTAGCTGAATACAGAATATGTTAGAATTTTTTTAAACAACTACACAACTTTCCGTTGACCATTTTTTCTAAAGAACAGGGAATCTGGCTAGATAGCTTTTCATTTAGACACGCAGGACATGTAGAGGTTAATACATACATCTCAGCAGTCAGTAGAAATGGTGCCAGCAAAATCAGATGGGTTAATGATAAGCTTAAATACAAAAATGTATGGAAGTTTAACAATATCTGTATTGTATGTAACGCCATTTGACTATAAAATAATACCTAAAGCTTAAACTGATTCGCAAGATACTAGTATATACTCCGGTTATTTCTTTTACATCCGTTCCGTAGACTGACCCCTTGTTTCTGTGTCTTAATTTGGTGCTGTTGGTCAGCTCAAGTCAAAATTAATAAAAACAAATAGTTTGTTTCCAAAATACAGTGTGTATGTGATATAGTCATAGTTCCTACTATTATAAGGGCAGGGGAAAAAAGAAAAAGAAAAAAAAAAAGACCGAATGAACTTTTCCTAGCAATAATTTTTTTCAGAAGTCTACATTTAAAAATAGCAACAAAACCATCCACTGCCTTCTTTTTCTTTTAAATTGCAGGATCAGCTCTGTTACCATCACACCCCATCAGTCTAGTCATTCTTCAGTAGGGATAGGAAAAGGACTGATGGGAGTGGACAATAAATTAGAGAGGGAACACATATGGTGAAGAAGCTATCAAACACCAGCATATAGGGAATAAGTAAATCCTTAATGAAACAAATCTGCCATTCCCAATTACTACTCTCTTTTTCTTGACCTTGTGTCTTCACAGGCTTCCACGGGATCAGGTGAAAAGAAATCACAACAGATAATTCCGATTGCCTAATTGTGAAGTATATTTGTGGGTTTGTTTACTAAACAGAGCAGCCAAAAATAGCTTGAGCCTTTAAAACTTGAAAAGTTTCACTGACATAAAATAGGACTGTATTCTACCATGGACTATCAAGAACTGCTCAGGTACCACATACATGGATGGATGCAACAGCACTGCAGCAGCGTGGTTACCTAGAGCTCTTGTAAGAAAGGGACATAAAGGGGTTTTTTTGTAATCTTCCTTTCCTTGTAGTTAACTAGGGAGAGAAGATCCTTGTGATTATAGTATAGGAGTGGAGTTAGAAAATATGAATGCCCTAAAAGATATTGCTACGAAATTCTTATGACATGACCATGTCTTGTACATAGCACATACGTGCATCCAAACAAGCTGTGAACTGCCATTTAAATAGAGTTTAGCAGCCTTCATTCAGGAGAGTTTCTCTAACCTGCTCAGTGTATGAGGACCCCCATCTACTTAAATTTACAGGCATAAAAATCTTTTAAGTCCCTAAAAAACATATAACAGCTTGTGTCAAACATGGCTTTTTTGCTGTTTTGATTGCAAAAAGCACAAAGAAGCCAACAAAAAGGAATCCCTGCTCTTTAACCTCCTGAACATATCAATTAGTGCAAGACTCATAATAAAGAAAATTTGTCTAGTGAGAGAGGAATTTAAGTACCAATCTTTTTCCTCAGTATCATCCTTCTGATGCTATCCTCTCAGGAGGCTGTCCTGACCACCATAGCACCACGAAGATAGAGTTGGTGAAAGCAGGCTCCCATGCCCTTGCTGAAGCCACATCACTGTCAAGTTATTAATGAAAAAATAACAGTCCCAAAAAATAAGGAACAAAGGAAGTTTTTTACAGCTCACATTGATTATTAAGGGGAACATTCAGGATACTGAAGTAATTTTAAGGCCAGAGAGGTAGTTTGTTTTGCAGTATCATTTCTCTAGAATATATAAATAAACCGTAAAAAAAGGACTGGCCCAGAGTAAAAAGAGAAATACCTATTTCTGTAAACATGGAAGATGTTGCAGGCTTTCAGTCCCAGTTTCTCAAGTATGTGGTTGAAGCCTGGAATATGCACAGAGTTTAAGGTAGATACACAGCCTTCTTAGGCCTTTTAGATTTAAAGATGCTTAAGCCTCCCTTGCAGTTAACATGATGGTTGTCCTCATCCTCGTTTCTAGGTAGCTCACTCAATTCACTCTCTGCATGAGGAAATCCAGTTGAAGCTGAAGTTTTCAGGAAATCCATCTGTTTTTACGCATAGATACAGAGACTGCCTGAATAAAGGAGGTTAAGGAGACTAGAAATGTACAAAGCACCTTAGAATAATAAAGAGACAAGAACTATAATTTCTACCAAAAAGAAATAAAAATTATTGTAAACATTGATGTAGCTGAGTATGTGTTCCAAATAAAATGGAAAAAAATGGGGAAAAAGCATCATGTATCAGAAAAATGTGGATTCATGTGTAAATACATAATCAAAACAACCACTGCCCTTCTATAGAATTTGACTTGTTTTATGACATATCTGAATATACAAATATAAGATGGGAAAGCTGTTTTATTTTCCATTGGGCACATCCTTTCTTTACTGAATCTTCTCAGTTGTTTGGACAATTGTTGACTATGATAAAGATTTTGAAGCATTTATATATTGCCATAGACAAACTGATACTGTGCTCTGATATTGGTGATAATACTATATTGTACCTTTATTCAGAAGGGACAGAATGTAGGGTGTTATAAGAGCCATTGCTAAAGTTAATTTTTTAAAAAGTAATTTTAAGGTAGTGACCATGGTCTTGTATACTTGCGCACGCATATATATTTGTGTAAATTGTTTAACCTATGTCAATCTTATCGAGGCTTTGTTATGTCTCCGAACCAGTTGAATCTTGTGCATGAACCATTTCTGTCCATATGTTTGCATATGGCTGAACTTACTGTTGACATTCAATAATTATAATGAGCTGTCAGAAACTGTTTAGACAGGAAGGATATGACTGATTTTCCTCTTTTGCATCTTTTCATTACAGGCTGTTGGTGAGGAAAGGAAACCTGACTGCTTGCTTGGCTGTCCAACTGATTTGGTCTAGGGTACCCTGAGAAACAGCTCAAAACTTCTTAGTAGTGAAAGCAAAATTCAGTTTTGAGGTCACAGCAAAATGAATTTAAGGAGAAAATGTGGTCTGTTAGTATTTTGGAAGGTTGATGACAGCAGAGAGAGATTTGTCAAGGTCTAGAGCTGTTTTTTAGCAAGTCATGAATGAGAAAGGGAGTCTTAAAAGTTAGAAGAGTTTCCAGGGAATGAAGGTGAAACTAGAAGGCTTGGAACAATTAAGAGAGAGCTGTAGCTTTACAGCAGAAATCTCTTGTACTCCCCTTCTTTAGTCTTCTTCACATCTTTTTACTCTCCCACATTCTTTCTTCCTTCCTGGGGATATGAAGTGTGGAAGTGTTCAGGGCCAGGTTGGATGGGACTTTAAGCAACCTGGTCTAGTGGGAGGTGTCCCTGCCCACAGCAAGGGGGTTGGAACTAGGTGATCTTTAAGGTCCCTTACAACTCTAACCATTCTATGATTCTATGAGGCACAGCTATTATCTTCTTCTGTTCCACCTCCTAGTTTGGCAGATGATCCCATCCATATCACAGACGGCCCTTTCCCTCATAATTCCTATCTCATTTCCCTATGAGCTCATTTCCCTCCATTTCCCTATGAGCTACCTTCACTCACATCTGCTTCCTGCACAGCAGCCCCAGTACGCTCTCCTCTGTGGTCATGCAGCAAGGAAAGCAAAGAACATAGCATGACACTACAATAGAACTTTTTCTCTCTAAGGCTTGGAGAGATGGAGGAGATGTAATAAGCCACACCACATGCCCTTAATTCTCCCTTAAAGTGAAAAAGAAGAGAAAACTCTGAGAAAGGGTTCCACAGGACATGTTGGTCACATAGTTGGGCTATATCTCACAGGGAACATTAAAAATGAGCAGTTTGCTGTCCTGTGTGACTATGGCTCTCCTGCTTTTAGAACTGACCTTTTTGCAAATGCTTTTATGGCATGTAATACTGAGCTTTTCTGTTAGACATGCATGAAAAATCATGGTGTTGTGACACAAGGAAATGACTAAATCTTGTTTGAATATATTAAAATTTGCCATGCTTGTTCTGTTTCATTTCTACAATGCTTTGGTGTACTTGTGAAGAAAGGTTGTATTTTGCAAGTAGTCAGTGTCATCTAAATAAGATTGCATAGGAGTAAGTGAAATGAGAATTAGACAATGAAGATATTAGGTTGCTTAATAAGTAGTTCAGCAGTTTTGTCACTTGAGTATTATCAAGATAAAAAGCCTCTGCCTCAGTGTCATTACTAACCTGCAGGTCACCCCTTTCTCCCTCCATACATGTTTTTTTGTGCTGTGTCTGCACTGAGAAAGCATAATTTCACTGGTATTATACCTACTTTTTAAGGGAGTTATCACTAATAGCAATTATTTGTCTACAGAAGCATCAAAGCAATGCTTATAATTAGGTTTTCTAGTATTTTTCATCATTACAGATACTTACTACCAAATACCGTAGACAGTAGAAGCTTAAGGGAGTAGTTTATCAGAAGGAAATCCATGAAAGAGTATTCATTACAAAGTCAACACCTCTGTGAACTGCAAATTGTTGAAAGGCAAGTAGGTATTCAAGTAAAGTACTGCTACATTTTTTACTCATTATTAAATTCTGACCTTGATATATGTCTTAGCCACTGTAAGAGATAGGATAATAGACCTTCCTCCTATCCAAGTATGGTTTTTATTTTTATGTTATGTCTTTATTTTAGGGGTGGGTTTTGCATGTGTGCGTGCTTGTTTTTGCAGGAGGGAGGGATAGAGTCAGCATCTGTTGTGTTTATACCAAGCGTCTAAACTTTGTATCCCCTGGAGTAAAGAAGTACTTTTTCTTTGTCACCTGTGAGTATAATGAGGCTTAGCTGTATAAAATACTATTTAAAATTCTTTTTTTTTCTTCTCTTTTATTGTATATATCAATGTTTTGGTTTTATTTCCATAAAATAAAGTTATCCAATAGTAGTCTGAAACAATGAAAAGCTTGGGGATTCCAGATTTACAATAACTTGTGTAACCTTAATTAGGCTGTATTGTACCCTTGATTATCTTTATTTTTAGTTATATGATAAGATATAATTTCTTTCCCACATTCCCTTTGTCAAGTAATGCAATGACTAGTTTTCCAGTCAGTTGCAGATGTGTCATTTCTAGTGCCGTAGTACCTAAATAGCTAGGTATTTGAACATAATTTGGGTGATTTGCAATATTGTAGGCAATAGGCTACCTGTCAGAAGCTTCCCTCAGTGAACAGTGGAGAGATGGGATCCTCCAAGATGCCTTGCTAGGTCAAGAGTCTGGCACATTTGCTAAAATTAACATAGGAGGATTTATTTGTCTCATTCCATTTAGACATGTGACCAAGACACCTAAGTTAATTGCCACGACTTCCTTTGTTCCCTTTGTAGTCGGTGACTATACAGGTATAAAGTCTTCTCACTAAAGTCTCTAGAATTACGTAAGATGTGTCTGAATTTCTGTTTACACTTGAGCAGGTACTGCTAAATTAGCTAATGGAAATCCTTCTTCCCATCCCTTACTTGACTGCATACTAAAAACACAGCATATCATCCCTTATTGTTTTTCCCTGTATTGAAATTACAAGTCAAAATAATTCATGAGGCTCATGATGGTAAAAATAAAACGTCTGGTATAATGTCTCAGAAGTATGTGAAGATTTAGACGTGTGAATAAGAAATTGAGAATAACAGAAACAACCACTTTCCACCTGGAAATGAGTATCTTTGCTAGATCAGCAGGTAAAGACAGGAAAACCTAACCGCTAGTAAGAGTAATCTTTCCTCAGAAATCATATGGGTTCCTTAATATTTACACGATACTTGCATTTATAAATAGAGTTTTTGATAGGAGCCAAGCAGTGACAGGTACATATTTTAGTGTCTGGAAAACAAAAATGTAAGAGTCATTCAGCCAGAATTCAGATTCTAACATTCGTTTAAGTTTAGCACAGATGAAGCTGATAGACCTTTTCATGCTCCGCATAAGGAAGGACAGACTTTGTTATAGTTATGACACATTCCTATCCCCCTGCACATTTATTAGCATTTGCAAACACATCGCCAGCACAATGGTGCAATAAACATACAGAATGATGATTCATGCTCCTCCCTTCATATCCCTGTGATTTTCCTCTGTCAGCTGCTCTGTTTAGCCACACTAATCTCCTGCACTACAAGCTGGGTCAGATGGGGGGGTGGCATTGTTCCACTTTTAGCTTATCTCAGCTAATGTCCTTCCTGTTCTTGATAGGAAACTCAAGAGTTTCCAAATAACGCTTCATCTAGACGTACGTTTTTGAATTCCTCTTTAGATATTAGCTTTTACTTCAGGAAAGTGCAACAGTATGGAATTATGCTATGTGACAATATGAAAAAAATAAATGAATTTAAAAAAATCAGATATTTCAGAAGAAATGCAGCAGTATGAATGCATATAAGACTATTGGATTTTAGTTCACTGAATCACAGAATGGCTGAGGTTGGAAGGGACCTCTGGAGGTCATCTGGTCCAAACACCCTGGCTCAAGCAGAGCCATCTAGAGCTGATTGCCCAAGACCATGTCCAGACAGCTTCTGAATATCTCCAAGGATGGAGACTCCACAGCCCTCTTGGGCAATGTGTTGCAGTGCTCAGTCACTTTCATAGTGAAAAACAGTTTCCTAATGTTCAGAAGGAGCAGCCCAGAACAAGACACAGAACTCCGAGTGTGGCCTCACCAGTGCTCAGCAGATGGAAAGGATCACCTCCCTCAGCCTGCTGGTCAGCTTTCTCCTAATGCAGCACAGATACTGTTAGCCACCTTTGCCACAAGTATACTTTGTTGGCTTATGGTCAACTTGACAGTCAGCCCCCAGCATATCCTGATGCTAAAAGTAAATACATATCATCTGAAACATTCTCAATTGCTTACAGAAATTTCTTCAGTGCTATTATACATTAATTTTTAAAATCCCTTTGAAACACATGCAATTGCAAGTGCAATTAATTTAGTACAGCTACTGTCATGATAAATATCATAGACAAATTGAATACTCCCCCTAAACTTGCAAGTAAAGTGCTATACAAAGTTCCAATGTCTTATGTTTCCATGTATGAGATACTATGCAGACAAAAGCAAATTAATTTTAATACTTCATATCTGTAGATCTTACTATGTGGAATCTTTCATGCATCATTCTAAGATAGCAATGTTACAGGCATTTGAAGTGTATTAGAAGGCATAGAAAGTGTATTGAAGGTGTGTCCCTTGCTGGAGACAGATCCTTTATATACTTTCAAAAGAACTGGTTTATGTCTTAAATATTGTCAGGGTTTTTTTGGCCATGATCCTTCCTCTGACAATTTTTTTTCTTTTCTTTCATTATTATTAGTCTGTTCAGAATGCGTATGTTGAATTTGTTAACTAGTCCTGACTAGCAAACATAGCTTTTGCTGATCCTGGTTTCTGCACTTTGCTCAACACAAGTATTTTTCTTTTGTGAATCTAGAGAATGGAATTCCAATCTAATTATCATGATCTTAGCAGTGGAGAAACAAAGAGATTTCTATGGTGTGACATAGCCATTCAAATGTTGAAGCCAAAAGTATTCCTGAGCTAACCAAAGCAGGAGCCTGAAGTGACTACTGCACTTCTAGGTGTTTAGATTGTAGATACTAAAAAGTTAGGCAGTGTGAATTGCACTCTGAATATGAGCTCAAGAATTTATCTCAACTTCTTCCACTGGAGAATATGAGACTCAGTCTTTAATAGCACAATCATGCCATTAAACTTAAATTTCACATGTGTGGGACTTCACAAACATATACGTGGACCTTCAGTCTTACAATGTGTCTATGTTGGAGAAAACTTGTCAGGAACTGAAGCTTGGTCAGTGTACAGTTGTCAGAAAGTTAGAGAAAAGATTCTATGAAATGCACTACTAAGAAATTGCTAAAATAATTCTAAGTAACATACTGAAGAAAAGAAAAAAAAAATACTCATTTGTTTCATTAAAAGAGTCCACTGATGTGAAGTAACAGTTTGCCAACTCTAGCAGGACTGGGCTTTCTTCATCTTCTCTTGCACTCAGATACCGTATTTTCAGATATTCTGATTAGACTCCTGACACGGCACTTGAAAGCCTCCCTCCATCCCTCAGTTCTAGGCCTGTTGCTGCTCCCACCAGCTGTGCAGCAAAGAACACAGATTAAAACGTAGAAGTGCTCATAATAGCAGAGAACAGGCTGTTCTTCCCTCCAGGAGTAGCTTGGCTGTACAGATGAATATATTTTTCTAAAATAGAAAGAATGGTATTCTATGCCAGTCTGTCCTTTCCCTTGAACATGAGCCAGTAACTATAGTCTTAAAAGCTTTGTGCGAGGATCATAACCACATATCACAATCTCCATACAGCAGTCAATTAATGAGAATACTTTAGTTAAAGTGGGAGCTGATGTGTCTGGACTAGGATGAGCTTGACTGCTTCATCATTATTTACATGACTGTCCACACAGCCAATAAATAACACTCTCTATGAAGAAAACATGCATAAAAGAGGTAGAATTTTGGTCTCCACCTCTCAATGCCTTTTATGCATTGTGAGGCGAAATGAGATCTCACAGAGCAGATGGAGTTTTTCACAGTAGACAGGGATGGCAGGATGGTATCAAATTAGCATAGACATATAGCGACCTGATCAGGAGAGAGCCCTAGTACATTTTGTGTTTCCCTGAGAGAGGGAATATGTATGTGGAACACAGTTTCTCCCTGATCCACTTAGCTGAATTTAGTGTCAACTCAGTCGAGCTAAAAACCTGGAACCCTATAAGATCTCTTTCCTTAATGACAGTAATGCCATTGTCTGCCTTGGGCCAATTATTTTTCTATGGTTGAACTGCAACATTGCAATCTATTACAAGAATGCAAGTTATGGTTTTGGGGCTTTTTCGGTCGGTTGGTTGGTTTGGTTTTGTTGCTTTTTTTAAGCAAAGAAATAAACTTGTTAGAAATATGGAGGGATTTCCATGTTGCAGATTTTTTGTTCTCAAAAAGCACTTGGGGGTGTCTTCCAAAGAAAATGTTCTGCAAATGTACGTTTTTATGTTCTTGGTACATTTTGCGGTCTTACACATTCTGATTGTGTTAATCATGCTTGGTCCCTGAGGAATGTTCATGTGCCCCTGGTATTTTTCAGCTCAGGGCTTGAGAGTTTTAGTCAGGAGTTCACTTTTTCTTTCTTTTTTTTTTTCTTTTTTTTTTTTCTTTTTTTTTTCTTTTTTTTTCTTCCCTTCATTCCCATGACATAAACAAGTGGAATTTCCAAGTATCATGTATTTCCCTGGGTTTTCTTCCATGAAAATGAATGGTTTATTTCAAAATTCTTGAAAAAATCTTTCCAACATCACAGTTTTTTTTAATATTTGATTTAGGAGAAGCTATCTCTAGATATGCAAATATTTTGAAAATTAACTTTCTTAATAAATTATTTATATATACATATATATGAACATAAAACAAAACAAAGCAGCCACACCTCATTTCATCCCTGTGCCTGCCATAAAGTCTTAAAATAGTTCTTGATGTAGAAGTTATTTTGATGTTTCTTGCGCTAGCCTACTGCTGTGGATTCCTCATAGTCCTCTTTCAGTATGAGTCACTGGGGTCTCATTTAAAGCTGGACAGAACATTTACATGTTCAAATGAGATTTATTGGAGACGTACCTATGCTTGAGCCAAGCATCTCATGCCACAAGATAAACATTCGTTTCAACATTATAAAGTTGGCCTCCTTTTCTTGCTTCAAAATGCTTATAGAAGCAATTTTTAGAACCTACATATCCAGTGAAATAGCTGGAGATTTACCGGGTTAAAATTAAAGAGCACAGCTGTTTTGTAGAAACAACATATGAAGCAAGTGGGAAAAAAAGTACCTTCATTAATCACAAGTAATAACCACAACAGTTATAACATTAAGTTTAAATGAAGAAATTGTCTGGTGGATCCTTTGATAGGGTTACTTGCCAGTTTGCTAGGGACGTGAATTTTCTCTGTACTTAGCCTCCGGTTTACTGCTCACTGGGCTAACATAAACAGGAGGCGTTGCAAGGTGACCTTTTCAGTCTCTTGCAGTTTGCATCATTCTTGAGCAATTTAGTGAAGGAGCAGCATTAGCATTGGCCTCAGGAGAGATGAAGCAGTTCTACTTCTCCTCACAGGTGAAGAGGATGTGGCTCTTTTTATGCTTAATAGCAGTATGATGGAATGAACTTAACAACAGCCTGACGTATGAGATACCATTTCCTACCACCTTATGCACCTTGTTTTCCTGATAGATCAGAAATCTTGCAAGGAATCCGGCTGTGGCTGCAAAGGGCATGCGGCTTCCTCCTGAATGAGGATGCCTTAAACTATCTCACCATTGATTAGCTTCCTAACCATAGCTGCAGGACTCCCAGAAGCAGAAAAGAAAGTCTTCAAATGCCCATACAGGAGGCTAATAGGAGTTCCAATCTTATTTGAGAAAAATCCGGCAATGAAAGTTAATGGAAATAATCCTTGTACAGATTTTATAGGAAAGTAATCAGATAAGTTATGTGCCAGCACAGTGTAAATAGAGAAGCATAATGGTGACATGAATTAATGATATGTAATGAAGTGCCAAGCACTGCCATTATCGCTTCTTCCCAGCACGTCTTAAACAGCTGCAGCTGCTGCTGAAACAACTTGCAATAGGGCTTTTTTGAAGAGTTTAGTAGAAATGGCACAGGATTTTACAATAAGCTGACAGTTTATAAATTCTATTTCAGTTCCCCCATTATACAATATGCACGCTTCATTTTACTATTTGACAGTACATGTTCACTGAACTAAATCACAAACGATAAATCACCTTCTGTGTTCTCATGTCATAGCTCTGTAACAAGGGATAAATCACTGTGCTTTGAGGCCATGTTGAATGAATAGGCAGTACCTGTCTGTAAACTATCTGCACACCAAAATAATACCAGAGCTCCCAGAGATTCTAAATTGAAATAGCCCCTTTTATGTGCAAATAGTGGGAGATGAATTCCCACTGATAATATTAGTGTGATGCACCATGGCGGGGAAAGAAAAAAAGGAAAAGATAATGTGTCAGACACACGGTGTGGTAGGAAGAAAGCTCTCATTCCTTGCTATCAGCTACCGGATCTGATTTTACATGGAAACAGAAACCACTCCTGTATTCCTACCCACTGTGCTATGTAGGAATGGACAGTTATTCATTTCCAATTAGTTGACGCTTAAGTAGAATTAATACACTTTTCACGTGCATAGAAGCAATTAAAAAAAAAAAGAGTAAAAAATATTCATTGTTTTTAAGCCTTAAGGGTAATGTAGGTCATTTTGAATAACTGTGTATCAATTATGTAGTTGAAATGGAGATAGTATCATTCTCTATAAGCATTTCCAAACATCTGAGCATTTTAATTAGCTAATGCTTAATGTGATTAGTCCAAAATAGCGTGGGAGAATGAAGATTTGGAATAATAGATCTGGGAATTAATAAATCAGATAATTATACCTGTACAAAGACAAAAGACTTGCACTTTGTATTAGGAAAATTTGTTCAAAATATATACTTAACCATTTCTGTAATCTGCTTTCTGATTTACACAACTATAACAACACAGTGGCTACAGGCCAAGAAATCTGAATAAAGATGTTGATTTTCCAAAATTACATTACATTTCCTTACGTTTGAAGTTTTACGCTTCAATGTTATCCCATAAATTATTCATTCTTAATGACTTTTAACTGTATAGTCAAAGACACCGAAGATAACCAGGTAACCACTTAATTGACACCAAATGCTGATATACTGAAATTTCTGTACAGATGATACTGAGGTAGCCCATCATCTTTATGCAGAAGGGTTTCAACTAGAGTGTAAATCTCCCAGTACGCTACCTCTGCCTTGGGTTTATTTAATTTATTGAATTGTGGAAATAGTGTGATGAAATGTGCCTTTTATGGACAAGAACAACTATTGTTTACTAGCTGCTGAATGTGAAAGGCTAAGATACTATTGCCTTAGGATGTTTTTGAAAGATTACTTCTTAATACATACAGGGCTTTCAACTTTTCTAAGTAGTGTTGGAAATCTCAAATATTTCTGTGAAAAACTCTTTAGGCAGTATCACTTCCTTGCACAGGAAAAATCTATGCATGGTCTTGAAAAAGTACTTTGTATTTCTGTGAGCAGGGTTCTTAGATTAAGTATCTAATGAAAAGCTCAGTTAGCAACACTGTTTTGTTATATCATATGCTTTTAGACACTTTAATAGGTTAGGTTCACAGATGAAAGAACTCTATAGATACTCAGAATATAGTCTTTTGAAACCCATTTTGCCATAATACATACATTTTGTCCCTTGTTCATACATTTTTTATCTAGAACAAAATTGATTTTCAATAGGTCTGTGAATAGGGAAGTAGTCTTGTAGTTATGAATTCATGTATCCTTTTTAATCATCGGAGCAAACCAGCCTTTCTGCATTTTTAAGTATTGCTTTTCTGATGGTAAATGCAGATCCAATATGGAATACCTTACCCTACAGTTAGGTACAGAGGTTGTATATATTGCCCAGAACAATCATGCTGAGATTCCAACCATGCTGAGATCGTGCATTATAACCACAGTACTGTCACAAGACTGCCACTAACAAGGGCTCTTCCTCCTTTCCCCATCCTTCACTTCACTTCTGTCATTCATGCCTTCTACAATAATGGTACTGCTTGCATCCTGTGTATACTGCTGAAGTCCTGTGAAAGGCAGGAAATGCTTATTTATTCATAATTACATTTCCCTTACAACAGACTATCTTAGATTAAATGAAGAAGATGGGGAGAAGACAGCTGATGGATCTCATTTTCTATGCTGCACTGTTTTGTTTAGTCAGCTGGATGCTGTAGTTTAATATATATTCTTTCAATGTACCTATCCCTGGAGTACGTAAGTACCTCTCAGAAATGGATTGACACCTGTCATATATAGTATGTTTTCACACTTTGCATTAAGGAGAAGCAGATGAGGAGAGATCTGTGTTTTGGTACGAGTTTTTGTTGATATTTGTTTGGAGTTTCTTTGTTCATGAGTGTTTAATACTCACATAGCTGTTAAGTTATATTACAGGTTGCAAAGCTTTTAGGAACATACTGTGTACTTGAATGGGAAGGTAGCAGTCTTTAGTTTATCTAAGAGTACTTTTCACAAGCTTAGCTTATTGTGTGAAAGGAACTGTCCTTTTTTTTGCGGAGAAGCATTGTGCTGACAAGCATTGCCCTTGTGTCAGAGGGACCAACTTAGGTTCTGTGCTCCTAAAAGAGTGTAGCAAGAGAGAAAGTTCTCCAACCTGCTTTCCTCTGGCAGACTCCCATCTACAGAATTATACCTCCATGCTTCACCAATGTGGCACGCCTGGGCTTGTCGTTCAAACCAGCTCTTCCTGCTAGTCCTTCTGATTATGGCACAGCTTCAGCACTTGCTCCTGGTTCAGAGCAATCCCCCTCTTCCTGATTCCTGCCTGATTATCCAGTCAGATTTCAACTATAGATAGGGCAAGTAAGTACTTCCCTCAGTTATTTTCCTTCAGGAAATGGAATTTAATCGAAAATCAGGCACTGGAGAGGCCTTGACATGCTTTCACAGTGAGACTGCTAGTCCTCTAGTTAGTGCGGAAGTGTCTTTTCTGGTGGGCTAGACATGCCCTTGTGCCAAAAATACTTAATAGATCTACAACAAGAAGGGAAAAGAAACAAACCAACTCATTTTCCATTTCTCCTTCCATTTTAGGGTGGTGTTTTATTTTACATGCTTTTTTTTCCTTATTTTTACTTCAAAACAAAGACCTCTAAAAATCACTTTTTTTCTAGACTTCAAAATTCAGTTTACCTATTGTAAACCTGTTTGAATTCTTAACTCCTTTTTTTTTTTTTTTAACCTTAGAACCACATCTAATTTTATCAGTTAGAAAAATACAAGAATAAGTCATTTACAAAATGTAAGATTGAAGTGTTTTTCATCACTGAGGACTTACAAATTTCTTGGGTTTACTTCTAATTTCTATCAATGAGGATAAAGAATTAAACATGAAAGAACAGAAAAGAACCATCTATTCTTTCTATGAATTTCTGACACTTTGCAGTCAGTAAAATTCTGAACTAGACTGGGAATCTCTTGATTCAGTTAAATTATCTGAAAAACTATCCTGTGTAGAAAACAGGAATATCTGTACCCAGAAAATATTTTGAGGGAGGAAACAGAAAGGCCAATATGGATTATGTGTACATCCAACTTTCTTTCTTTGTGAAATCTTTTCCTTTAACTGTAATTTAAGACAACTCTGATGTAACTACAAAGATTGAGATGTGAACTTGTACTAACCACACCCTGTATGTTGAGAACAAGCAACAATACCCAGGAATATGCAAATTGGTTTTCTGTGAAAAATGAGTTACATAAAAATGCAAAAAGGAATTAAGACTTTGAATAATAGAGGTCATTTCACTCTAGAGAATGGGACAAATTGGCGGGGACTTTTTTGCATATTTTCCCTGTAAGATATTTTGACTTATTTTGAGAATCACAGGCAAGAAGGGGAGAATATGTTGAAGAGTTATTAATCAGGTTTTATTTTAGTACTGATAAGTTCAGTTACATTTAAAATTTAACTAGGACTCAAGAAAGTGGAATTAGCCATAGGAATTCTTACATAGACTCACCTACATACTTTCATGCCTATTTGAGGTGTAAAACTATTGTCCTGCCCAGTGTAGCATATTTATATTAATTTGTACTGTGAAAGGTTTGCAGGTGATAGGAAGAGAAAGGTATTCAACTGGATGTGTGTCAGCTAAGCACATCAGATGACACCGTTTTACATTGGTGTATTTATTGTGAAGTTGCACTACAGTTCTTTTTTACCCTTAAAGCTTATCTTGTATGTAGTTATACTGAGGGGTACATGCATTTAAAAATCAGATCATTGAAAGATTACCTGAATTGGTGCTTCAGCAACTCAGCGTCTTGTTACTGAGTTTTTCCTTGCTCAAAAGGTTTCTTGTATATGTAGCAATGACAAATGTGACTTCTAGATCCCCTTTTTTAAGTGTCTAATTTGTTAATTTTCATCTGAGATACACAGGGTCCCTAACTAGCATTTTGAGACCTCACATGGTACCAAATATTTTCAAAGGCAAAATATCCAAGGAGAGAAACATGACTTTCTTCTACACAAAGACTACCTGTTAAAAAATTCAGGTCAAAGATAAGATGGTTTGATGTATGGAATAGTTAACCTGTATTTGTCACAAGGATTCTATTAGAAAGTCCTGTAAATATTTTTCCTATGAATACAGAAGAAAATAAGTCTTTGACTAATATGTGAATACTCTAAATAATTCCAGTTCTTTCCAAACACCACAGGAAGAAAATTGGCAGACTTTTAAGATATACTCTCTCTTAATAATGCTGATGTCTTGTGGTTCTCCTTCCTGTATTTTAAGAACATTAAGCCCTTTCTTATTAGAATAAATTTACTGATTTCTGCGCAAGTTATCAGCATGCAAAGAAGCCTTCCCACCTCATCTTTCATCTTTTGTTTATATCTGATGCGAAAGCAGTCCTTTCTTCAGTGGATTTTTCTGGTTCTACCTGCTGGTATAATTTTGAAAGTTCCAGTCTTTAACTGGCACATTCAGTGTGCGTTTTAAAATAAAAGTCATACTAGGCATTTTTTTTTTTTGAGTGCAGTGGCAGTGTGAGCAGAGTTAAGTCAAGGCTCAGTATTTCTGAGCATACCATTTTGATAAAAATGTTCTGTATAATACCTTGCCTCTATCAGTGTCCAGTAGCAGATACTGCTGGCTACAGGGGGACAGATTGAACTATTGAGTCCCTCAGGGCTTTTCTGAGCTGGATGGTTTTTTTCCTTTTCATTGAGTATCTTTTATTGTTTGGGTTTTTTTTTTATTAAGATTATTTTTCCATTTTTTTTTTTTTTACCACTTTCAGAACCATACTACAACTGCTGTGGGTTACGACACACAGCATTATGACGTGGCAGATTATGACATGCAGCATGACTAAATACTTCAATCTCCCCCTTTAGTTCAGCACCTGAATTCATAACTCCTGTTCTATAGATGCAGCATTTTGCACTACAGAACAGGAGAGAAAAGAGGTATTGTGAGATATCTAAAACTGTGTTTTGTTTGGAGGCTCCCTCCTGTTCACAGACATTAACTTTTAAAATCCTACAAGAAATAACCATTGAACAATTGACTTCAAAGTCTCCAGGTGCAATAGCAATTTTTCTTGCTTTAGCAGTTCTTGGATTTTTTCACCATTTTCACTGTGAGCAACACAGCAGGTATCTTCTTTTGTTCTCTGAAACACACACAAATGCCTACCCAGTAGCAGAAAAAGGGAAATAAAATCATAACTAACACATTTGTGTTCATTTTAGAGAAAAACAAATGATCGGTCACAGATTTTTCTATAGAAATCTGGAGAAATAATGCTCAAAATGGTAATTCAGAGGAAATGCTGTGCATGTTTTAGTACAAAAAGAAGTGTAGTGTACCTTAATCAAATCTATCCAGAATAAGATCAGATCATGAGAAACAGAAAAACTTTGTCTGGTCTTCCATGCATGGGACAGAGAGAATTTTCTGGAGAAGCTAAACCTGTGGCTGCTACTGCCAGCCAGACAATATTTGGAAATTTAATTATGCTTCCCAGTAATGGCTGTAAATGGATTTACAAGGCATAAGTGAAAGGTTCAGTCTAAGCTCATTGCTTATTTGTGAAACTCTTTTTTTTGGATAATCATTTTCCTCTCAGGTATAGGGATACCAAAGTATTGTTATTCAAGGCTTCACAACAACTATGACTATCCTACTGGACCCAAAATTGCTTCTGAGTTTCTCAGACTGGTTGTCAAATTTCCATATTCTCATCCAAAATCCAGTTAAGCATAGTTTTGGACCATACTTTTAATTCCTATCTGGCTTTCTTCAGATGCATCCTCCAGTTCTGCAAATGTATTTCACCTATTTCCTGTTCTTGGTGCTGGCACTTGTTATTTGTCAGTTCATCCTACACAATAAAATAAATTATTTAAGGACTTAATGCTTCCTTATCTTTAACTCCATATTCCTTTTCAAAGCTCTTTCACATGCTTACAATCAAAGTGGATCATAAAATACGGTTTGCAGGGGATTTAGGTCTGAATTGTGATATTTTCATGCATACAAAAAAGCATATTGTCAGGTACTAAGCTGCTTGTTTAACACAATGACCATCTCTAATATTTTTATTAGAAAATAAAGCTCACCAAAGTTATTACAGATCAGACTTGAAAATCACCCTGCCTTCTTTTGAAGCTTCTCCATTACCAAGTCATTCTTAATGTGTTGTCTATGACCAAGTATTAGTAATTATCAGTAGTGTACATAGATTACTATATACACGTATATACATACAATGTATACCGCATATACAATATATACAATGTATACAATATATACATATATATACACAATATATACACAGCATGTATTATATAGAAGGTTTTGCCAATGTGTAACCCCCTGTCACTCTTAAGATTTTAATGTTATAAAATATGGGCTTGCTGGCCTATAAGTCGTAATACCCTTCTGGTTGTATCCTGGTTCTGGTTGCCATTACCATTGGATTGCATTTCTAGTTTAGTTGTGAACAATTTATCTGTGTATTCTTGAGACTGGGTCTTAGACTGAAATGCTCATTTCTTCCAAAAAGTACTTGTAGCATTTTCATGTATTTTACATGTAACATTCAGTCAGTGGTTTGCATTCATCTCTCCCTAATTACTGTGTGTGGAAAAAAAACCCAAACCAACACTTTTTATAAACTCAGTAGCTACAGAGGTCCAGGTGACAATTTTGCAATTGAAGCAGACCCATATATCCTTCAGTGAGAAGCAGATAGGACCATGCTGGTATACAGGAAGGAAATGAAACGTTTCTGGTTTTGATGGCTGCTTTTTTTGCATACTTGATGTTTTCTAATGACAGATGACCTCCTTTTTAGGGCAGGACTCCAGATGCTTGCACAAGCAGTACATTATCATGAAAACATGTGATCCTGAACAGTGTGGCCAGAATTTCCACTGGAAGAAAGACTGTGAGTTGGGGGTGGAGCTTGCTTTCACACTTGGACCGTCAAAATTACAGGGGATAACCAATATCTAGAAGAATATTGCTATTAATTTTTAGAAGTTCGTAATCCCAGACTGCAACAGATTTTTCTTCAATTAGTTTGAAACAGAAAATCTATTATTGCATAGTTACTCAGATTTTTAAAGGAATTGATATGGCACTATATTTTTCTCGGTATATTGAAACAAACAATATTAATAATGTAATTTCAGAATTTGAATTGATAAACCTTTCAAATTGCTACAGCATTTTAAATTGCCGCGGTTACACTGTTGTCTGCCAGTAGCTCAGAAGATAACGGCTTTCTTGGTGCTGCACATAAATAATATGGTGTGGCCACAGGAATTAAAGACTGTATTATCAAAGGGGAAAAAGGGATTGAGCATGACATTAAAGAAAAGCTTCTTGTAAAGACTAGATACTAATAAATTATCATTGCTTGCTTTGCATACAAGATAAATTCCCAGTAATTTTGAGATTTCTTGAATTTCTGATCTTTTCCATTTATAGAGTGAGCTTCCCCATTTATCTCAAAAAGAAGAAGGGAATAGAAATATCCTTCAGCATAATTGTAGATAATATTTCATTGACTAGATTTCATAAATGAAGAATCCCTCTGTATCTATAGTTATGTTGAATGGACTAGTAAGGGAGTAATTTGAGATCACAAGCATAGGATTCCAGTTTCCTCTGTAGATTTAAGGAGCCTTTAATGGGAATTAGTTCTAAGTCACATTGATTTCATTTTTATTAAAGCAGCAAAGATACAGTACTTTTAAGGATTAAATACTCTTGTATAAATCAGAAAAGGTACAGCAATTAGATTCATTTTTGCTGAACTGAATTAAAAAACCTTCCTGAACAGCATGAATTGCTCTCACATCTTAAGTCTTCATTTAATAAAGGCACCTACAGATAAATTCACTGAACTAGTCAGCAAACTATTCAGGGTCAGAATATTAAAGCATTGGACAGAATGATTACATATCCTGAAAACATCATCATTTCTTTAATAATAATTTTGGAACAATATTATTTCAGTTGTCTTTCTTAAATACTGGAATTGTAGGAAAGGCCAAGCCGAAATCCTGTCTTGTTTGTTTATCTCTATGTGAGACGTAAACCCATCATTATATTAGTGACTGAATAGATAGCTCTATCAGTACATTTCTCGAGATAGTCACATACCTGGTGAAACAGTATGAGTCAGTAAAAGTGGGAAATCCTGCTCCTTTAATTATTGTATCAGCTCATTGAGCTGCGGGTTTTGTGAGAAGGATTTAATAGCCTACATAAATACTGTCTCTCAAATATCCATGGCGAGACAACTGTAGGAAGTTTGGAAGTTTTTGTTGTTGTAATGTCGTGAAGGGAGAGGGGGTGGAGCGTGTGATAATTGTCCACCTTTGTTGGTGTTGTGATCATGTTATATAGACTTTGGTGTGGGGAATTAGTGATGTAAGTGAAGTTTCTGAAACGATGTGTGCTATGAAGGATATTCCTGTCACAACGATGCAAAATGTTTTGGTTCCAGAGATGTAAGTCAAGGACGAATTTTACCCATTTTCACATAAGTTCTCATAGTGGAATTTTATGTTGGCAAACACCCTCCTTAATCCTTTAGTCATACTATGGCTTTGGAGGTAGGTGGCACACTAAATGGAAAACAAGATACAGTACAGTCTCTACAGGTACTGT
Organism: Chroicocephalus ridibundus; assembly: GCF_963924245.1. Classification (NCBI taxonomy): domain Eukaryota; kingdom Metazoa; phylum Chordata; class Aves; order Charadriiformes; family Laridae; genus Chroicocephalus; species Chroicocephalus ridibundus. The sequence continues at coordinate 53,783,801 of NC_086284.1, forward strand.
CTGTGCATGGTAATAGAGATGTTTTCCAGTTAAAGCAAAATTTTCAGGTAACTTAAGCTTCTACTTTTTTTTTTTTCTTTCTTTCGTTCCCCCAGCAAAGCTATACATTACTCATAATACATCTGTATGTTTGTAACAAGGCAGACAGTTTACTATAGCAAACTTGGAAGTAAAGCTGTTGCCTTCTTCAGTATCTTTCTCTTTTCCTTTACAGACTGAGGATTGAGGTTCATTTTCATTATGATTTAACTCTTTCTTGTAGACCACTGCAGCCTACTGAGAATGTTGAGAGGAGTTAATTCTCTAAATGTTGTTGCATGAAATTAAAAGAGATTGCAGGTGGTTCATACAGACCGTAAAGACTGAAACCAAGCAAACAAAAAATTACAACAAAAATACATAGGCAGTTTCTCAAATTCCACTAAAGTAAGAAACACTAGTGAAAGAGTGGCAGAAACACTCCATTTAAATCAGTTTGTCTCAACGCTTGTATTCTGTTAGCAAGTGGAAAGCTCAGATTGATATGTGCATTGTGCTGCAGATTTGTTATGGCTTATTTTCTTGTGATGTGTGTTCCTGTGTGTATTATTTAACTAACTTCAACTGTGTAATCTAAAAGGTTTCTGACTGCAGGAAGAAAAATCATATTTCTTCTGTAGAAATTTGGATGTACTTGGAAGTGCTTTTATCCTTTATTAAGTGGTATCATGCCTTGTGATAGATTAAAAAGCGTACTGATTACACTTTATCAGGTTTATGTATATATCTTTGATTCCAAAAGATAATTTTTAAAGCAGAAAAAAAAAAAGGCTGTTCTCTGAACCAGGAAAAAAAACACCAAACCAAACCAAACACCACCCCCACACACACACAAATTAATGTCTTGCACAACAGAAACTATGTGTAAGATAATTCAATTTAGAGGTGATATTATCTGTATTCTGTATCTTTCCAGGCATCACCATATTCTCCAGTCAATGGGATTTTTTTTTAAATGAAATTTTCTTCCCATTGTGACATGAAAAAAGAACATATAGTTTGTATCCATATACTGAGAAATCCTTTAAGAGAAGAGAGAGAGATAACTCTGTCAAAGCTGTAGTCCTGTAGTGGACATACACTTAGCCTCAATAACATTAAGAAACAAAGAAGAAAAGAAGGAAGGAGACAGGAAAAAGAAAACATACTATTTCATGCAGCTAGTCATTTTTTATGCTTTCGTGCTCCTTCTTCCTGGCCTGAGGATCTCCCCAGTGATGATTACCCTGCACACCACAGAGTGAACAGCATTTCTATTTTCAGTATTTATGAAATTTTGCAAGTAAGTACTTGAAGCAGCAACAGCTTCATGTGTAGTTTCTTACTGCAGGCTTTTAACTTTCTTTTTTAAATAAAGGTTTCACAACTCCTTCAGTATTTAAGCTAGCGTGTTTGATATCTTCATCCATTTTGGTAATTCCTCTTCAGATCCTATCTTTATTGACAATGCAAATGGTGGAGTTTCTTTAAAGATTAAAAAATAAAAAATAAAAATTGAGACTAACAAAATCATAGAACGGTTAGAGTTGGAAGGGACCTTAAAGATAATCTAGTTCCAACCCCCTTCCTAAGTTCAGGGACACCTCCCGCTAGACCAGGTTGCTCAAAGCCCCATCCAACCTGGCCTTGAACACCTCCAGGGATGTGGCAGCCACAACTTCTCTGGGCAACTTGTTCCAGTGTCTCACCACTCTCACAGTAAAGAATTTCTTCCTAATATCTCATCTAACTCTCCCCTCTTTCAGTTTAAAGCCGTTACCCCTCATCCTATCACTACACTCCCTCATAAAGAGTCCCTCCCCATCTTTCCTGTAGGCCCCCTTTAAGTATTGAAAGGCTCCTGTAAAGTTGTCCTGGTTTGAGGAGTACCAACTTTCTGTTCAGCAATTTTACTTTTTTAGCTAAGCTGCTTCTAACTCTCTGAAACTCTCAAAATTAACAGCATATTGTGCAGAAACTGTTCATTCTCAGAGTGATAAGACCTATGTTTGTAGTTAATGTCAATGAATGGTATGCAGAGAGATGCTTGCTTATACTTATTACTATAACAACCAAAGTCAGCTGACTTTGCTATTTGACCGATTGAAAGGTGAGAAACAGAAAAGCATTGTGGGGTTGCATCTGTGGGGAGGAGCAGACAGGACAGGTGACCCGAAACTGATCAACAGGATATTCCATCCCATCTGCATCATGCTCAGTATAAAAGCTGAGAGATCAAAGGGTCAGCCCTCTTTCTTCAGTGGCTGGCATCTGAGGACTCCGTCAGCTCATCTGCCTTTAATTACAATCAGTGCATTCTTGACTTGCAGCTGGTAACAGGTGGGAATAGCTTATCTTGCAGAGGGGAAAGGGTTTTAGGACAAGAGTTATTGGGGCTCATTGAGAGAGCTTTAAACTAGATTTGAAGGTGGGTGGGGATGCTACTGGGCCTGCCTGTGAGGTACCTGGGTGTAGTAGCTCAGCACTTGTAGGGGAGTGTGCCAGTATTTCTGAGAGACAGGCACACCACATCTCAAGGCTGAAAGCTACACACATGACCCCCTCTCTGAAATGCTTATACACCAATGCACGCATCATGGGGAATAAGCAGGAAGAGCTGGAGATCTGTGTGCTATTGTAGGGCCATGACCTCATTGCAATTACTGAGACATGGTGGGACAGCTCACATGACTGGAATGCTGTCATGGATGGCTATGAATGACAGGACAGCAAGGTGAGGTGGTGGAGTTGCTCTTTATGTGAGAGAGCATCTGGAATGCATTGAGCTCTCACTAGGGGCAGATGAAGAGAGGGTTGAGAGCTTCTGGGTAAGGATTAAGGTGCAGGTGAATATGAGATACACAGTTGTGGGTGTTTACTACAGGCCACCTGATCAGGATAGGGAAGCTGATGAAGCCTTCTACAGACAGCTGAAAGTAGCCTCACGATCACAGGCCTTGGTTCTTATGGGGGACTTCAATCACCCCGATATCTGCTGGGAAGACCACACAGCCAGGTATGCACAGTCCAGAAGACTCCTCCAGTGCATTGATGACAACTTTTTGACACAGATGGTGCAGGAGCCAACAAGGAGAGCAGTACTACTGGACCTGGTACTGACAAACATAGAGGGACTGGTGGAGGACGTTAAGGTTGGTCCTTAAAGGTTCCTTCCAATCCAAACTATTCTATGATATATTGTCTTCCCTGCTTTATGCTGTTTCTAAATTCTGAAGAGAAAATTATCTTACAGAATGAGATACTAGCTGAATCTTTTTGTTTCTTTTCGTGTAACGATGGTCTAGATTGACTGGTGTTTGATAGATCCATAGGTCCTCTTGGTACATCCTCAGACTGAAGATTTGTCAGATAATGATTAGTAAATCTGTCTGTGAAAAAGAAATATAAAGAACCACTTTCATTCCTGGAGTCATAGTACCATTCATATGAGATTATTTCATATTTCTTGTAGACTTATTGTAGACAAATTTCTATGCAGGATGTCTCTAGATTAATTTCAGGAACTTAACTTCACCTAAGTCCACAAGTGAAAAAAGTCCTCCAGAGAAGAAGAGGTATCTTAACAAATGGCCTTAATTAGATGCTCTTAGCCACTGACAATCTCCTTTTCTTGTAAAAATGTGAAATGTAAAGGAATTTTAAATTTAAAAAGGAAAAATCCTTAAAAAGTTATAAAATTGTGACTTAGAAATCTCAGTGAAAATATCTTCTAAATAGATCCTAGTGATGACAGATGTCAGAAACTATGATTTTGAAGTCATTGAGTAAAACCAGACTTAGAACTTAATACTGCGTGGTAATGACATAAGGAGGTCACATCATTCTTCTGTCATCTCTACTGTGATTCTGAAAATAGAACAAACAAATGGTAGTACATTGATGTAAAGCCAAGGGTGTTTGTTGTTTTCTTATTACATTTTTAGCTGGTAACACATGAAAAACTTCATAAAATATCAGAAACTCTCTTGTCTACAGAATTCCAGAATGATGTCATGAATTCTTTTAATAAGAAATTGAACCAGAATATGTTTTCTAGCAATGTACCTAATGGACACCAGCTCCTTGTAAGCATTCAGATAACTATACCAGATCAGAGGCAGTCTAAAGTAAAATCACTGAAATGAGGAAAATAAGGATTCCTTATCTTCAGCAGGAATTTTCATTGTATAAATCCTCTCCTTTTCGTCCAGACAACCTGCTAAAGTAGGGATAGACAAGGAGAGCTCAGGACATGTAGGCAGCTTTATTGTAAGTCACTTCGCTACCTCTGAGATATCTTTACAGAGACATCCACTAACAAAAGAAAGAAGAAACAAGTGTTTATCTTCCTGTTAGTGTCTTTGCTAATGGCGTTTCTTACAGAGATAGCAAAATGAGATTAAATGTTAAAGGTCAAATTAGGATAAAATTATGCCTATTTAGTTAAATTCCAATGTATTTTCCAAAAATATCTTCACATTTCTGAAGTGTTGCTGAAAATCCATTTCTTTCTTTTTTATTATGAGCAGATATTATTATGAAGTCATTCTTAGCACCAGTTATTGATCTGTACTTCTGAGAGCATTTTTTTTTCCTGTATTCTTACCATAAAACACTCACAAAAACTGAGAGGAGAGTCTGAGTCTTTGAAATCTGTTTAAACTTGTCTGCAGACTTTATCTAGTTCTATAAGTGAACACAACTTCATAAAGAGAACAGATATCTTTATCGGCTGAAGAAGAACAAAAAGGGACAAGATTTCAGGCTCTCAAGTCTTTCTTTAGGTGAGAAATCGAAGTGACCAACTTCAGATGAAGTACAAGTTTATGTACGAGAATGATTCTCAGGCATTTTATGTTCATAACTTTTTTAAATGAAGGGGAAGTCTTGCCTGTGAAACAGAAAGGTCTGTTTCACAGGTCTAAAGTGATAAGTGATTAGCTTTTGTAGATTAAAAAAAGAAAGAAGTCTTTGGCAATCGGAAGTGTTTTGTATGTTTTGGCTCTGAAAAGAGTATGCAACAGGCGTACTCAGTGTATTAAGCATTCCCTGGGCAATGAAGTGTGGAAAAAGAAACAGGGAGACTTCTGCTTTCCTGATACCAGCGTTATTATGTGACTAACTGGATTACATGAGTGCAAGGGAAAAAGGGGCAGGGCTGCTAGTGAGAACTGGGAGAAATCTTTGAGTTCTTTGATGCATACCATATACACCAACCTTAAATAAAATTCTGTGACTGCATGGAGTGTGTAATGTGTAATAAAAGGAGTAGATAATATCTCTATCTTGGTATAGTTAAAATATTGGGATTTGGAAGATTCATCTATGATAAGGTTATTCTTTTATTGGCTGTAGTAGAGTTGCAGTACAATGAATATATGTTGTACTGGACATTTAATTTTCATGCTGTTTTGAACTTCAGTATTTCTTAATCGACTTATTCCCAAGAGGTTTGGGATATTAGTTCTAATACAGGGGAATCTGAAAAACTTACTTTTGTGTTCAATCAGATAAATTCCTGAAAAGGTTTGCTACGATGGAATCAGCAGATATATTCTGCACAGAAATGTGAACATTTATTTTAAGAGGTCTTATCTAATTCAATTACTAGTATGTATAACATTTAAAATATATATAAAAATAAATGTATTTAAAGGTCTACGTTTTATGTGTCAATTTTTAACACCAGTATAGCTGGTAGCTTTTCAGGTTTAAAAAATTATGGCTGGGCTAAACATTGGCATGGAACTTCTTACATTATGTGTTTGAATGCTTCATTTGATCTTGAAGAGAACATTTACATAGACTGTTAGTCTCAATACCCACAGAAACTGTCCAGTATTTTAAAATGTTTGAGAACTGGAGCCAGGGAGGGACAGAGTGTTTGGGGTGGGTAATTTTTTTAAACAAAAAAGAAACAGTTCTCTAATTAGTTCTTCACATATTGAAGATAAAAGCTCTGTGTCACTCTTAAATCATTAACATTCTGTCTGTGTTCAGTCTTGTAGACATGTCTATTCCCCTTATTTCATATTTTGTTTTCATGCCTTTTTAAAGTCTTTCAATTACGGTTGGACTTCATCACCCTTTAAGATAAAGAATATTTTTTCCCATGAGTAATCCCACTTCATTCAAACGAAATATAGTGGAATTGTAGATGATATAATGATATTGGAGACCAGCTTATTGTTTCTATATTTTTTTTTTTGTACTAAACTGTATTAACTAACAGAAAAGAAGTGGAAGAAATGTGCATGACTGTGGAAAGACTTACTGAGCCCTTCCCTAAGGGCTCAGCAAACTGAACCCTTCCATAAATTACCTTCTGCTCCTATTACTCTCTAACTCTTGCCGTTTGTACTCACTACTGCAGTACTTCAAAACTGCAATTTTCAGACTAATGACCTTAAAAACATGAGGAGTTTTCCATGGTATGCTATTTCCACTGGAGTCCAGATTAAAATAAAAAAAAAAATTGTTTTCATTTGTGGCCTTGGCATATTTGAATCAAGGTCTTTAAAATAAAAAATTCTGATTTTCTTTGTGATTTATGAGTTGTGATTTATGATTCATGCCTTCATGATTTTATTTTGCAATTACTCACAAGTAAAAATCACTTTACTTGACAAACTAGTTTATTTTATAACATTTTAAATTTATTTAAAGCTCCTACCTTCAACAACGGAGAACATACAGGAGATGTACTTCTTGTTGTTTTCAATAGCAAAAATTTTTGTGTTTTGACAGGTACGTGGCAATTTCTCTTCTGAGTTTCTTGTCATCATGAAACTTGAACAAAATTCTGGTTTATATTATGTGCTGATTTCCCCAGGGATTTTCTCTTAATTATGCATGCAGTTATTAGGCTCAAATTCTGCCTCCCCTGTCCACCTGTGACAGTATTTTTTCATCCTGCAAGTTGTAATCAGAAAAAAAACCACAACAAAACTTCATTGAAACTATTTACAGTTGTTACACAACTTGAGTATAAGTGTCCTAATCAGGCTCACAAAAAATCATTTGCAATGTCACCAATTAAAATTTGTTTAACCTTTCTAAGAACACCTACAAAACAGGACCTACATTTTTATATGTTTAGAAATAATCTTGATGTGAGAACTCTTTCTGACGAGACTTTAGGAAAAGTGCTCTTTGCAACATGGAAAAATGCAAAGACATTAGAGGCAGAAAAAGAAAGAGGGGAGAGAAGAGGGTAATTTGGTATTTTTCCAAAGCCATTGACTTTTCAACTACATTGCAAAACAGAAAGACAAGTACAATAAAAAAAATAAAAAATTACTCAGCAACAGTAAGTATAAACCTATCCCCATTTCCTGTTTACAAAAACTTATTTTCTCTACCACTTTATGCTGCATTTTAGTTCATATATGCCTGTTTTCCTTCCAGTCCTCAAAGTTTTATAATTAACAATTGCAAGTGCCCTGCCAAAAAGGAGAGGAGAGTTAAAACTTACCACTACCATCCAGAATGCCTATTTTTATTACATTTCATAGTAATGACTTACAATAAGCCCATTACTAAAAACACTGCTCTTATTGTCATTGACTTGATTTGATTTATTCATCTGCAGCTTCAAGCATCCCTTAACTACGAACCTGAAGAGCACTTATTATCAGTTCTTATGCTCCAATGACTCAGAGCTGTGATGTGCAATCGATGTATTAGTCAAACCCCTCCTTAATGTGTTTGTTTGTTGTTTGGTTTTTTTGCATTGTAACAACTGTTGTTTCAGAGCAGACTTCTAGATAAAATGCAATTTGTAATATAAAGAAGAATTCAAAGGATTATTAATTTTAATGTCCAGCTTGTAATTCTCAGTAGTACTGTATTCATGTTACCCCAAGGAGCATACTTTATATTCTGCAGTATTAGGTTTGACTAGAATTGCCTTAATCATTAGTGAGATGAAAGGCTAAAAATAACTTCCTCTATGTTGATTACACTTTTCTGATATCAAATTCTTTCAAATACGTAAGACAAATCTTAGCTAGCTTTGATATCTTTAAGGCAGATGACTATAACTATTTTAGCAACCATTCAGACACGGGCTTTTGGGTGTTTCATCTCTTTGATGTATTTCAGATATCTAGTCTGAAATCATATAGGTGAGATACCTGTTTTTCTCACTAACGGCAGAGGAGGGGTAGGTTAGCTAGTTTATACGTAGATATCTATGTCATTACTGAGGCTTCAACTACTGTCATTAGTGTGATGTTCAAGTTTCTTCAGAACATCCTGGGAACTATCCTGCTGTAGATGGGGAGCACAGGATCTCTTGTACTTGTCTAAAATCTGTGCCTAGTGTAGGACTCCAAATAAAGAGATTTACTTTGTGCTTGGTGGCTTGCCAGGTTCCCCAACCTATGCTTTCCGTGTTTCTCAGCCATGGCTGCAGTTCTGGCTTACAATGAAGGTAAGTTAACCATCTGCTGGCAGTGAGTCTAGAAAGAATCCTGTGGTTTTCAGTTCACAGATCTGTCTTCTTCACTACAGGTCCCTAGGTGTATATTTTTGCATAGTTCTTCCTTTTCTTTAGTAACTATTTCATTTCACAAACAAAATTTTATCTTCCAGAATAGCTCCAGAATACCACACAGAAAATGTTACTCTGCACTGTGATGAAGGTAATTTTCCTAAGCCATCTCTGAATAGGCCACAGAAGCCACTAATATATTCAATGTACCATCCTTCAGTTTCACTTAACACAAACTCATGGCACTTCTAATCTCTACTCCTAAATATGCATTTACAAAAAAATACTGAGTTAATGGAAAGAAAGAAAATTATTATGATCCTGACTGCAGTTAATGTAGTCAATTAATATTTTCCCAGTAGGAGTAGAGGATGGCTCTAAATTTGTTCAACTATATATGAACTACCCTGCTTACTTAAAAAACAGAACAACAAAAAACTAGTATTTCAGTGAAGCATGGCGCCAGTTCTCAAGTTGTTTGACTTTAATCATGCATCCTCAGGAAACATTGCTGTGTTGTGAGACTTTACAGATTGTTCTTAAATGCCTTGTGGAATGAAAAGTATTCAGCCTTTGGGAAACTGGAGATTGCACAGATTCTGCTGTGTCTTTTGTATTCAGACGTGGGGATGCCAAAGCAGCTCTTTAAGAGGTCCAGATGTGAAAGGAGCTTTTAATTCTTTCTGAGTTCTTGTACAATATCGCAATACATATGCCAAATGGAGAAATAACTCTTAGAAACAAGAGTAAAAATAATTGCTATTTGAAACTTCAGTTTTATCATGGTCAACTATAAAATACAGAGCAACTTACTTTTTTTGGAAAGTGGACAGAAGTAGAAGGTATCTTGTAAGCACCAGCCTGTTTGCAGTATCTATAAGAAGGAATTCTGAAGTTAGGGTTGAATAACTGCTGTAAATCTGTAGCGTGGGTATTTTCCGTACAGAATTGAGTGAAACTCTGTGACCACAGTACTTCTGGGGAAAAAGTGAGGATATTTTTGAAGGATGCACCTTATTTATCTTTACATGCTGAAAATGTAAATGTCTACCTCTGAGCCAGGCATATTTTCCTTGTATAAAATGAAAGATATGTTCTGCCCTATAATTTTTCAATGAGATAAATTTCCGACGCATTTTTGTGGCCAGGAAGGAATGCAGTAGCAGATACATATGAAATTCTGCTAAATGGCTTTCCTTTAGAGAATATTTTTTATTTATATCAGTATCTGTGAACACAGAAGCTTACTTTTGTATTCCACATCCATTTTTGTAATGAGAGCAGCCTGCAAAATTTTAAGACTACACAAATACATTGAATTTAGGATGCTAAGAATTTAAAATGCAGGGAATATAAGATTTTAAGGAGCTTAAGACATAAATTATATAACAATCAATCAATTTGCATTTGTTACTCATTTTAGTATATTTTGCATTTATGTATTACTCATTTTATTATATTTAGCATTTATTGCTCCATTCCATATAAACACGTCAACACTCCAATAATGTGAAATCTTACATTATTAATCTTTGTTGTTTATTTAGTCATTGGAATACTTCAAAATTCTTAAACTCAAGTTCACATCTTCCTTCTTTTACTTGACAGTTGCAATCTAAATATCTGAATTATAAGGTACAACATTTGAAGACACAAATGGTTCATATATTAAAGGTTAAAGGACTTTCAGTTTGTCTCTATTTTACTTCTGTTTATTAGAATGATGCTTGTTCTGGCAGCTGAAGTCTTTACACTAATTTCAGTGGAGGATGCCACTAAAAGCTCATAGTTTTTTATAAGCCTTAATCATCAGTGCACTTCCTGTCACAATACAGAATGGATGATGAAAAAAGCCTTTGTTTATGATAAATCTGTTTTACTTTATATACATACATGTATATAAAGAAGTTACGTGAATACATATAAGTCATTAAAGAGGTTTTCTTTAAAAAAGAGAGAAATTTTAAAATTATGATAGAGACCTGAGCAGTAAAATTTCACTTTAATTTGTATTTAAGGAATTCAGATCAAAGCAAGTCACCTGAGAGAACAAATATGCTATTATTTAATCATACTTATTTTTATGTTGTTAACTTACATGTATTAACACAACTGAAAGTTGCTGAATTCTGAAAATAACTGATGTAATATATAATTGAACACTGTCTTTGGGGCAAAATAGAGAGTACCACTCTTATCCACCATGAAAGCTCTGATATTAATGAGATTTAAGTGATTCCATAGGTCTTGTGTTGAGGGGAAAAAACAGAAAGCTGACCTAATTCCTCATTTTCCTCAGAGATACTTAAAAAGAAAAGATTTCTGTGAAAATTTTAATGGATTAAATACAAATTAAATCCCAAGATTTTGCTGAATATTCTGAATATATTCTTACTAAATATATCAAATTGTAGTGGGCCATTTGGTTGTAAATATTAAAATATTGCAGGATTAAGACTGGTTAATTCTTAATCCTAAGGCAGTGTGGCAGCATACCACTGATTGTGTTGAAAAGGTTGTGCATGTTTACCATATTTATTATCAATAATTATTTAACCCTCTTTATTTCAAAGTATTTCAGGCATGTCAATCTAACCATGCTGGTATAAAACAGATGAAGAAATAGTACCACGTTTTGAGAAAAACTTGTTAGAGAGAGAGTGAACAGATTCTTATTCAGTGAAGCCTTTGATATTTGACAAAACTCTATGGACTTCATTGGTACTTAAGCACAGACTGCAATTAAGCTCTTAATTTTGTTACTGAAATTGGATTCACAACACATACCTGATAAAGAAAGAGTAACATCAGTGTAAGTGAGCATATTACAAAATCATTTAGATTAGACAATGATTATGCCTTTGGAGGGAGAAGCTATAGAGTCAGTAACCACTGAACAAAACTGGTTTTAGGACTTCAAGAAGACTGTTCACTATGGTAATATTGTTTAAATTATGCCTGAATTATACATCTGAGACATATTAACCTTGAATATTCTCTGTGACAGTATGAATCCTACATTCTTCCTCAGCATAATTCATTAAAAACTTAATTTTCGATGAGCTTTTCCTTTAATATAAAGTAAATGTTTCCTACTGCTTCCTCTAAACATTTTTTTTCTTTTGTTCTTGCTAACAGAAGTAAATTATTTATTGCCATCTTCCTCGTTCTCCTTTATGGATTTTTGGCAAGATTGCATGTCTTCTTTCCTCAGAATTAGCAGAGCAATTGCTCATAACCATTATTCTTAGGGCGTAGCTTTCTTCAAGCCTTTGTATAACTTTTCTTATTTTCTTTTCTAAACTCTCACAGGTTTTCTTTCTTTGTTTCTTTTTATTTTTCCTTTCTTTCAGATGTATGTCACTGTATTTTCCCCAGTTCTTTTATTCCTTACTGCAACATCTTACCAACTGTTTCATTTCCCATGTAATATACATCTCTTTGATGTTTTCCTTTCATTCCTTTATAAATTAGAACAGAACGACCTTGTGTCATGACTAGCAATGACAGTGCCCAAATCAAGTACAGTAAAGACTCAAAGCAGTTACCACACTTTCCCTACTGTCTTACCTTCTTCTTGACCAATCCTCTTTCCCAACTGTGTCTCTTCCCTGCTGCAGTCTTTCCTTATCCACCCACTTGTGGACATTGTGATCCTTTAACTACCTGTCTGTGAAGTACAAACTGTGAATTACAAACCCTTGGGCAGGCTAAGAAGTACTTCTGCTTCTCAGGTCAAATAATTTACTTGGCCAGTAACTTAGGCTCTTTGGGCATACTCTGCATGAGGTTTTTTAGATATTTTAGTATTTTTATTTTCGTATTTCACCCTGAGTGAGCTTGTCTACCTGGAGATGCACATGGACGTAACTTATGACATTGAAGGTACAATTTGAAGTCTTGAAACAAAGCTAAATATGAAAGTGGGTACACTCATTCCACAGTGAATGAAATGGAACCATTTTTAATGCTATTTTAATTCTAAATAAGCATCCATACAAAGATGCAGGTTAGTTAATCCATTTCAAGAGATAAACTGTACTAATTTTCCCTTTGTAGTTAATCTCTCTACAAAGGTGGCAGTATAATGCTCGGAATCCATAGAGTAATTTTATTTCACTGGTCTTTAATTTACTTGTAATTCATGGATGAAAGAATAATAAAGAAGCAGATAGCTACAGATTAATTAAGTGCTATGCCTACTTTAATAATGTCAGTCACTTACTGGGTTTTTTATGCTGTTTCTTGTGGTTTTCCCTTCAAAAGCTTTGTTCATTTGACTCTGTTGAGCACTTCTGAGGCACTCTCAGAACTCAGCATGAGCAGCTCTAGCACTTTCTTTGAAACACAGAAGGAAATCTCCTTACAAACAGATGGAAAAAAAACTAAAGATATTCAATGTACTATGAAAGCTAAGCTAAAGAAGCACGTGTCTTAAACTAGTGGTGCTGATAAAAAGCTAGGTTTCAGACTTTTAATGCTATCTGATTTCCTTATACTTTATTGGTTTATTACAGTATAGACAACAACAGAGGAATTATGGCAGAGTATTACTTAGGTTTTCAGGATAATATTCGGCTCCCTGAACACTTATTTTACTCACAGGTTTCATATCACTCAAGTTAGCTATACAAAGCTTAGTCAAAAGAGGAAGCTTTATATACTTCTATACTTCTAAGTTTAATAGATGACCTTGTAACAATTTCCATTCTTTTCATTCAATAGAGAAGAGGTCTAAAATAGACAGAACACAATGAAAAGCCTTCATGAATCACTGAAAGCTATGATTTTTAAGAGAAATGATGGATTAGTTTATTTTAAAGACAAATATCTCTCCTGGACTTTGTCTGACCTTTGAAAAGAGTGATATCTGCACATATTCTAAACCTAAAAAGAAAACCAGTAAGAGTCACGCTCCTTTAGAACACTAAAATTTCATCCATAAATTAAAGGCAAAATTATTTGTGAAAGAGGCATGAAAAATAGATGGAAACAAACCTGAAAAAAATTCATCTATTTTAGGGAAATGATCATGTAGTGATCTGCTCCTAGAACCATGCCTGAGCTTGATTTGGGAATGAGCTGCAGTGCAGCAAAAAAGAGTCCAGGAGAGATGAGATCAGGGATTCATCATGTTTGTTTTTCTCTGCAGCCTTTTATTTAGCAAGATAAAAAAACATTATATAGTAATTAGATATAAATTTATAGATAGATAATAAAATAAAGATATTAAATTAAAAAATACATTATTTCTAAGAAAACAAAGAAGGAGCAATTCAGAGCTCCTTCAGAGCCTCCTAGAAATATTTACCACTTGGAGAAAATGATCTCATGATACACTTACTGAGAACTTAAACAAAATTCTCTGAAATTTTCAGCTAACTTTGTCAACAGCCTCTTGAAAGAGTAATTTTCTGAACAGGTTAAGGTAAAAAAGAAAAAAAAAAAATCCTTTGTGGGAGAAGACATATGAAAGCTAAGATTCAAAGGCAACTTGAGGAATTCATGAGGCAGCAGATTTCTTGACAGGAAAGTTGATGTTGTATGCCCCAAAAGTTTAAACTACATTGGGGAAATAGAAGAAACAGAGAAGAACTGAGAATAAACAAACCTTTTGAGGTGAACTATTGCAGAATGATATTTTTTCACTCAATTATGTTCTAAGAAAAGTTTTAGTTACAAATTCTGGTAAATCTGGAGAATATGTTATAGTCTAACATAAATCTGTGCTAGTTTGGTAGAGATTAAGATACCTACTAACTTCTGCCAAAGAAAGATACTAGATTTCTGGTCTGTAGCAACTGTGAGTTAAATTTTTGCTAGATCAGAAATGACTTGTTAAGGACAAGTTGAAAATTTCAAGTATGTACATTTTTGCCATCTTTCATCTCTAGTCTAATACAGAAATAATATTATTAAGTGTTTGTAATGCTTCTTGAAACATTTCAAAGCCTGTGCAAATGAAAAGTATTAATCTATGAAACACCCCAGAGGGAAGAAAGGGTGGATTAATTTTGTGTTGTTCAGTTCACTTGTTTATTCGGTTCAATGCAATGATATTGAAAATGGACACAAGATGCATTTAGAATAAGAAAAAAAAAAGTTAAATTTCAAACACTTTCCAAGTGTTCAATATAAACAACTTTACAGGAATTAGAACTGTATCTTTGTACTCTTTACATCCAGCTGTGCTTTATACATCTGGAGACTGCTATGTTTGGAGAATCTTCTTCTGGCAATATCCATTCCTTCTCTTTTATATCTTAGTTCCTGCCTAATCGGAGCAAAACAGATGTTTTGCAAAATTGTAAAGATGTTGTTGCCACTGCCTAGAAACTTGAATGAGAAGACAATGAATTATGGTAGTGCCTCTTAAGTACTTATACACTGAGAACTCTGAAATCCACCTAATTATGATAGAGGTAGATTAGATCTTGGATCAGCTTCAAAGCTTTTGTGATGAAAGTATGTCCCCTTTATTATTGAGTAATAATAAAAAAGAACTATAGCTTTTCTTTGTCTGTCATCAATATTATTGTCCATCTGAATGGTATTGAATTGGCTGAAAGTCTCCACCAAGAAAGATTGTTTCTCTATGCTATCATCATACAATGAGTAAATGAACTCAATACACCAGAATAGAATGTGGTGAAATATGCTGACACTGATGTAATTCTTCATTGTGGTGTTAATAAATACAAAACAGAAGTTTTTACAAGACACTAATATGAGATATTCCCCCCAAGTACTTAACATGAATGGTAAATTCCTAGCTACTTCTGGACATTCTGGACCAAATTAATAATTTTTAATGCATTTGTTAGCAAATAAATTGTATATTCCTTTTCCCTCTTCTTTCAGTTCTCAGTACATGAGAAGTTTTTCTAAGAATCACAGAAGCATGGAATAGTTTGTGTTGGAAGGGACCATTAAAGGTCACCTAGGTCAACCCCTGGCAATAAGCAGGAACATCTTCAACTACATCAGGTTGCTCAGATACCCATCCAACCTCACCTTGAAAGTTTCCAGGCATGAGGCATCTACCACCTCTCTGGGCAACCTCTTCCAGTGTTTCACCACCCTCATTGTAAAACACTTCTGCCTTATATCTAGTTTGAATCTACTCTCTTTCTTTACCCCTTGTCCTCTCTCAACAGGCCCTGCTGAAAAGTTTGTCCCCATCTTTCTTAAAAGCTCCCTTAAAGTACTGAAAGGCTGTAATAAGGTCTCCCCAGAGCCTTCTCTTCTTCAGGCTGAACGATGCCAGCTGTCTCAGCCTTTCCTCACAGGAGAGGTGTTCCATCCCTCTGATCATTTTTGTGGTTCTCCTCTGGACCTGCTCAAACAAGTCTGTGTCCTTCTTATGTTGGGGGGCTCCAGAGCTGGACACAGTGCTCCAGGTGGGGTGTCACAAGAGCAGAGTAGGGGGGCAGAATCACTTCCCGCGATCTGCTGGCCACACTTCTTTTGATGCATCGCAGGATGCAGTTGGCTTTCTGGGCTGCGAGTGCACATTTTCAGCTCATGTCCAGCTTTTCATCCACCAATACCTCCTAGTCCTTCTCCTCAGGGCTGCTCTCAATCCCTTCATCCCCCAGCCTCTATTGGTACTTGGGGTTGCACCAACACAGGTGCATGACCTTGCACTTGGCCTTGTTGAACCTCATGAGATTCCCATGGGACCACTTCTCGAGCTTGTCCAGGTCCCTCTGGATGGCATCCCATCCCTTGGATGTGTCAACTGCACCACTCCGCTAGGTGTTGTCTACAAACTTGATGAGGGTGTACTGCATCCCACTGTCTATGTCATTGATGAATACATTAAACAGTACTGGTCCCTTTACAGACCCCTGAGGGACACCACTTGTCACCGACCTCCATCTGGACATTGAGCTGTTGACCACTACCATCTGGATGCAACCACCTAACCGATTTCTCACCCACCCACCTGCAGAAGGAACACACCTCCCCCACTGCTTCCCCCTGCAGGGGCTAGGGTCTTAATATAGTGGCTGCCAGCACTTTTGCACCCTTACTTTCGCGCCAGTGGCAGTGCACTGTGACTACTGCACCCTCATCGGGTGTAGACCAGCTCTTTCTTGTCCTTATTTTTGTGCTACTGGCAGTGCACCATGGCTGCTGCATGTATGCACCCTGGTCAAGTGCAGACCAGCATGCACTCTTTCCCCTCACAGGCAGGAAAAGGGAGGTGGGACCCATAGTCAACAGCCACGATCCCCAGACAACGGGGAACCTCGGCCCAGGTAAGCCTTGGGACCACAACCAATAGATGATCACAGTTCAGATCTGACAAGGCTATGAAATGGTCCCCTCCCATGGGAAGTCCTGTACCACTCTTGGGTGGAGGTGTCCTGGTTTGGGGTGGAGCAGAGCCAACTTTCTGTTCAGTGAGAGAGGCTTTTACTTATACTTGTTGCTGTGGCAACCAGGGTCACAGAATTACAGTATGGTAAGTGTTGGGAGGGACTTCTAGACATCATCTAGTGTTTACTCCATGAAGGGGCTGCACCTGTGGGGAGGAGTGGACAGGTTAGGTGACACAAACTGACCAATAGGGTATTCCATCCCACCTGCCATGCTCAGTATAAAAGCTGAGGGATCAAAGGGGTTGGGTTGGGTTTTTCTTCAGTGGCTCGGCTTCTTCAGTGGCTCTCTCTTGCTTTGATCTGGAGAGGACCCTGTCAGCTCATCTACCTTTGATCCCAACCTGTGGGTTGCTGAATCAAGATCCAGAATCCAGTTCCCATCTTTTGCTGAGTCCAGTCTGGAACTTTCCCACTGCCTGCCAGTGACATCTCACTGGGAGCTTGATATGGCTTTGCATATGCTGTATATATTGTGTCTATTTCATTATTTCCTTTTTTTATTTTATTAGTAATATTTCATTAGTTTAGTTTTCTCTAAACTCGTAAATCTCTTTATTTCTCTTCTTCCTCTCCTTAGAGCGAGAGGTGGGGCAAGCATCTGTCATCTTGTCATTGGCCAACCTGGCCCAAACTATGGCAGGAGGTTAAAAGAAGGTCAAATATCTCAAGTGATAAAAGTTGTTCATGTTTTGGAAATGGATGTGTATTCCATATCTCCATTTACTTCCATGGAAACTTAGACTTATCCTTTACATATGGACTCTTTCATGCAGCTACTTAAGTTTAAATGCCTAAATCTGAACCAGGATTCCACCCATTATTTCTATTCACATTTAGCTAAAATCAATTTAATCCTATGGAATTTATTATTATTAATGAAATCAAATTTCTGGCAGGAAACTTCAAACTTTATGTAGTTTGCTGGCAGTAAATCCAATTTCTGACCACCACTAGCTTTCGAATGCAGTATGAAAGAGACAGAACAGTGATGCTTGTTAATTTCCTCTATCCTATTGAAATATTATGTATTTTTCATACTATGCTTTTACCACCTTTCTTCCTTCTTTTTTTAAGGGGAAGTAATTTCATCCCTTCTGGCCTTTTTTATATGAAAATCTTCTCTATTCCCGTTAGCAAATCCCTTAATTGGTTCTCTGTCATCTTTTTTAACCACTCGGTAGGTTGTTTCACATAGCTTTCAAGGTCTGAACGTTATTTTGGCTTTAGATTTTTCCTTTTCTTGTTTCCCCTCTCAACTTCAAATCCTTCTTAAGTCTTCTGCCAACAGATGAACATTGAACATAGTCTTCAATGAGTTATCTGTGGTGTCTTTTCTGAAGTTGATACAGTAGAGATAGAACACATTAAGATACATGAGTGCTGAAGTTTTTCCCTCGTGATTGTAGTTTAAATACATTTTACTGGAGGAAATGCCAGAACTGCAGAAAGTTTCTCCAGTCATTTGTGGATAATTTATTTGTGTGCAAAATGTCACGGTTTCAGCTGGGGTGGAGTTAACTTTCTTGCTATCAGCTGGTGTAGTGCTATGTTTTGGATTTTGGATGAGAAACAGCATTGATAGTACACTGTTGGTTTGGGTTGTTACTAAGCATTCAAGTCCTTTTCTCCTCCTCATACCACCCGGTCAGTGAGTAGGCTGGGGGTGCACAAAAAGTTGGGAAGCAACACAGCCAGGACAGCTGACCCCAACTGACCAAAGGGATATTCCATACAATATGACACCATTCTTAGTATATAAAGCTGGGGGAAGAAGAAGGAAGGGGGAAATGTTTGGAGTTATGGTGTTTCTCTTCCCAAGTAACTGTTACGCATGATACAGCCCTGCTTTCCTGGAGATGGCTGAACACTTCCCTGCCAATGGGAAGCAGTGGATGAATTCCTTGTTTTGCTTTGCTTGTGTGTGCAGCTTTTGCTCTACCTGATAAACTGTCTTAATCTCAACCCAAAAGTTTTTTTTTTTCTTTCTCAGTTTTACTCTTCTCATTCTCTTCCCTGTCCCAACTGGGAAGTGAGAAAGCAGCTGTGTATTCCTAGTTGCCAGCTGGGGTTGAGCCATGACAAATACATACATATTGTTTATGAGGGATGCAATTAATTTTCAAATAAATACAATTGGCAACAAAAGTTAGTATTATTTCAGGGAAAATACAGCTTCTACTGTAGTGCTTTGAGTTTAAACTTGATTCTTAGTCTATCTTTACTACCTTGAAACATAAGGAGGATATCACTGGTGAATTGTGGAACAAGTACTGTGCACTGTGGTATATGTTAGTATTAGACAGTTAAAGCAAACTATCTAGCAGCATGAACTAGTATATTTCTTAACATCAAAATGCTAAATACTAAAATTATTGTCCTTTCCTTTTAATCAACAAACATAATGGTGTAAAAGCTACAACAGCATCAAGATAGCAAAATGCTGGAAGAGGGAGAAATAGTTATAGAAGATAAAAATTCCTGCATAGAACTTTTAAAATGTCCTTTTTGTATGGCTGATACATAATTTACAAGGAAAGGAACAGTTCAGGGAAAACAAAGCTTAAACTTGACAAGTAGAACTGCCATCAGTAACTATACTGTTAAAGTCACTTAATGAAATTGTCAGCTGATTTTCCAGGCATCTGAGGAGCATCTGAGTAGTATAGTAAAATAGATTAAGAGAAAGAAGTCAGAGCGGAGATTTGTGATAATGAAGAAAAGTTTAGATTAAGAGACTAGTTTTGAAAAAGTCTGGGAAAAGAGGGTTCTAGAAACCGGGGCCACAGGAAAGAACAAATCACGTACAGAGATGAGAAAGGAGTTCCTACAGTCCAAGCAACAAAAACAAAGCTCATATGAAAAATCAAACTGTCGGAGAAATATTTGGTATTGGTAGGATGAGAAGAAGGTTGTGCAAATTGGAATAAGGAAGACACAAAAAAGTAAGAGACAGCAGCAGAGGAGATTGGAGGTAGATTTGCAGGAAAACTTGGAAAACTAGGAAAGCTGAATAGTCAGGACTGGATCTGAGATAAGAAATCACCTTCATCTAATATAGTTTTAGCTGTCTGTAATGAAGACATCAATAGTTGAGCTACACGCACCACATTTCCCTTACAAAAAAAGAAGAAATTTCTTCCATCTAAGGGATTCTAGATGCCTGCATTAGAATTGGGCAGCTAACTGTTACAGTCAAGACTGACAAAAGTATCAGCTGAAGAAGTCAGGATAGGAAAAAATAACATGCCCAAACAAACAAAAAAAAAACCTGAAGGCCTAACTGCAAAGCTTTTTCTTTAAACAGAAAGAACCTAGGTCTAGGGAAAGCACTGCCTATTAAATTGTTGAAGGAAATCTAGAATTCAGAGTACTGTTTCCCATCCTCTACCAGATATAAATCTTTGTCACCCCATAGTAACGGAGCAATCAGTAGAGCGCACAGGAGAATTGTGCAGGAAGAGGAGAAAGAATTATTTTTTGGGGGTTTTTTTTCAATCTTAGGCAGTTTATATTCATTCACACACACAAGCAAAACACTCCAGTGCAATAACCTTATTATTGTAAATTCAAGAATTCCATAGTTCAGAAATACCCAACGGAAGATTTCCTGTGTAATCATAATTAATTAATTCCCTTATACATTCTCAGATAGTTTGTAATTATATTGCTGAAATTTATTGAAAATAGTAGTTGTCTTGCCTTTTTTTTTTTTTTTTTTTAAACATATATATATGTATAATGTGGTTTCAGTCATGTGGAAACTATGAATTTGAAAATACTAAAAGAGAACGTGATCTCTTATGGTTTGGAGGTTTTGTTGGGGGGAGTGTTTTCCTTTTTTTTTTTTTTTCTCTCCTTTAGAAGAAACAACCAAAACCTAATTGAGAATTAAGAAGACTTCCAGAGGATAAGGAGTGACATGAAGTACTGGTGAACTAACAATGATTGTGACAGTATGCTTTTTCCACAGTAGCTTAATGGATAATTTTGATATCCAAGTTGTGGAAAAAGTGAGGTAAAACCCACACATATACACACACAAACATATAAATTTATAAATGTGCTTTGTAAGCTGAAAACTGGTTGAAGAATTTCTGAATTTATAGAGCTACTTGAATTGGCAAACTCACTTCAAACATTTACTCAAATATTGTAAATATTTATAATGGGGAGATATGTTACTGTACAGTATAAACAATTTTGTAGCTGAAAAAATGGCTCTATGTGAATTAAAAATCTGACTTTGTATAAGGGAACCATATTTCATTAATAACTTGCCTTTTATTTGTAAAGTAAGTGACATGAAATTATCCTGTAGTACTGTTACATGTTTCTGAGCTATGAGAAACAGTGGAACAATGTGTGGTTTGCAAAAGCAGAGGAGAGTATGGATTCTAATTTTAAAAGTGACAAAAGGAGCAAGACAGAGTTAGAAATTTTCCTACTAGAGAAGATTATAGGCAGATTTTTTTATTCCCTTGTATTTGAAATTCCAAATAGATATTGAGAGTTAAACTTTGGTGATGAGGTGATCAAACATGTTTTGTGTTGTTTTACATTAAACAACACGAATTACAGTTTTGTAAAAAGTAAAGTGGAGGAAGCTTAATTTCAGTTGGTATGTGTTCACTGGGAGTCTTGGATTTTTATTGAAGTGATTGACCTATGTTGAAGTCTGTAGCGGTATGTTTCAGTGGTATGTTTTGTGTAGTTTTTATGGTTATACTAAACTTAGGTTGTGTTATGTGTCCCCATGCTGCAAAGGAGACAGTCTTAAAAACAAAGAGGATGAATTATCAGCTTAATTAGTAAGTGTGTCAATGCTTCACTTACTTTCAGTGGAACTCACCAAAGAACTAATAATACTAATAATATGGATTCAATACCTTCCTCTGCTGTTTTTCCTTGCTTGTAAAGTTATTTCAAAGCACTTCACCAGCTAAAATCCAGCAGTGCATGCAGAAAAAGAATAGAAAAAAACCCTAGTATTATATTTTTACTTTGAAGTTCTTGAAAAAAAGCATAACACTGTCACAGTCCCAGATAACAGCTGTTTCATATTGTAGATTTAAATGCTAAAAATGTATTAACTAATATGTTTCTCTTAAACTTGTTTTTTTGATTGTTTGTTACTTTGTTTTTGTTTTTGTTTTAAATCTCCAGTTAAAACAATAGCATACCGGGTTAGAAAATGGTGGGTGCATTTCTTAAATTCATACTGTGAAAGGAGTTTTATGCTACATTGCTTGCAAAGTTTCAAGTAAAATGCATACCTGATTTTATAGCACAAAACAGGAAATCTCCATGTGGGTAAATTAGGAAGCTTTAAATGTATTTAATGAAATTTAGTCCTGTGGAGAGGGCTGGTTGAAAACTTGAAAAGTCATCTTTACCCTTTTGGAATGAATACCTCAGATCAGTCGTAGATACACTCTAGGATTAATTGGTAGCTGTAGTTGAGTTTCCCATACGGTGCACTTGTCATCTGTGTGGCTAATTGTAATCAGTTTCCTTTTCTAGGTTGGAATGAGGTTTGGGCAATCTATTTGGAGAACATGTTTGGAAAAGGGGCTTTCAAATGAGCAATTCTATAATAGCTGACATGATAGTCTTTCTGTTTTCTTCTTGATAGCTGTGGGATACTTTGTCTTTTTTTCTTTTCTTTTCTTTTCAGCATTAAGGATTAAGACAAGACATGAGATGGTTAGAGTTTTGTTATAGGTCTCCCTGAACATTCTCCTTAAATTGAGCTTTCCAAAGGAAAAAAAAAGGTCTTTCTGAACCGAAATGTGCCATATTTTATTAGAAAATGAACTAGAGTAATGTATATATTTTGAAACAGAGGCCACTCAAAGTGATTAGGTAAGACAGAATAGAGACAAAAGGGACATATAAGGAAATATCTTCATATACACTGTGTCCGTCCAATTTGGGACTTACATTCACATACAGTTTTTGTCAACTCAGTAGCTCCCCAGGTTCCTACAAAATTTGCCATCACAAATATCGGTTGCACTGTAAGAACCCTGTGCTTCCCATATACTTGATAAATATTTACTCTCTGCTTCCTCTTCTTCCTGACCTTCCCGATAATCTGGAAACTCTTGTTCCTGAGCTTGCTCATTCACTGCCAAAGGCAGACGGAGTCTCTCCATCAGTCCCACCACATTCAGTCATCATCTTTTTAAGTGAAGATAGCATATAAAATGGCAGCAAACAGATAAAACATTATATTCACCACAGAGGCTAACACTTGCCTTTTTACAAAAAACAATGCTGAACAGAGAGGTTTATATCATCACTCTAGGCAGCTCAACGGAAAACAACAAAGAAATGAAACCTAAGATAAAAATGTTAGAGTTAGCATTGCAGAAAATCAGAGAACTTTAAATTAGAAAGAAGCTCTGGAGATCGTGAACACAGGATTGAGTTCAGCAGGACATTGGGCTCAAGGCCCTGAAGGACATTGACCATTAATATTTTCCAAGGACAAAAAACTCGGGGCCTAACCATTGTCATCACAATTTTTTCTTCTTCTGGTTAATCAGAATTTCTTATGCATCTGTTGTTTGTCATTTTTTGTGTACCTGTGAGAAAAGGCTGAGTCCATCTTTCTTTTAACATCCCTTCATGTTCTGGAGGGCAACAATAAAGGCTACTAATATGATCTAGGTAATGGAGCACCTTCTGTTATTAGGAAAGGCTGTGTCTGTTTAGCCTGGAGAAGAGAAGACTGAGAGGGAATCTTATCAATATCTGAAGGGCAGGTATCAAGAGGATGGGGTGAGAGATCTTCTGAGAGGTGCTGGGTGACAGGGCAAGGGGCAACGGACACAAGCTAGAACACAGGAAATTCCTTCTCAACATGAAGAAAATATTCTTTACTTTGAGGGTTAGAGAGCACTGGAACAGGCTGCCCAGAGACCTTGTGGAGTCTCCTTCTCTGGAGATCTTCAAAACCCGCCTGGATGTGTTCCTGTCCAGCCTGCTTTGTGAACCTGGCTTAGCAGGGGGGTTCAGGTTATCTCAGATATCCCTCAGATAATCTCTGAAGGTCCAGCCCCTACAGTTCTGTGATTCCGTGAAATTCCCTCCCTGTGTCATCTCCAATCTAAACAAACCTGTCTCCCTCAAACTCTCCTTATGTGTCTTGTGCTCCAGGCCCTCTAGGTGTCATTCTTACAGACTCTTTCCAATTTATTGGTGTTGAGCTGGCCTGGGGGTCCCAAATCTGGGCATATATGACCACTGGAACTTCCCAGGAAGGATAATCACTCTCCTTAGCCTGCTTTTGCTGAGGCCACCCTTCACTTCTGGAGGCAACACTCCTACTGTATTCAGCTTGTGGTTCAAACTCCCCCACCATGCCCAGGTCCTTTCCTGCAGAGTTAGAAAGCCTTACACTGCAGCTACAACTAAGCCCCTGCAGATATGTAGCTCCCTTATGACCAGATTATTTGGTCTACTTAGATTTATCATTTATTCCCCCTACTCTGGGTAAGCATGAAATAAATCGCTAGAATATGTTCACTAAATCTTACTAGGAAACCTGGGTGAACAGCTTGCACAAATGAAAAGGAGCAACATCTGCCTCTAGCTCTGATATAAAAACATAAACACTTTTCTTAACAGAACAGAACTAGCATCAAAGTACTGAAAATGAACTCCCTGTAACCTTATTTTGAGAAATTTCTTAAATACAGATGTGTAAGCACATATTTAACCATTCTTTACTTAGTGCCTAATCACCCTGGGCATAGGATCTGACTGATCCCTTTCTTTTCTCCCAATGACTTAGGCATATTAAGAAGGCAAAAATATTTTTTTAGTTTCCTAACCTCAGATGAAATTAATCTGTGACAGAATTTCTATGAAATTGAATGACTTTTGTATGGATAACTCAGAAAATTGTGCATTCAGGTGTATAACACACAGGAAGTTTTGGGGAGCATTTACTGAAATATGACCTTTCAGGTAAACAACTGATACATTAGAATTGGGTATGTTTCACCACATGTTCTGTGGTAGAATTTTTTCTTTCTATTTTATAAATGATCAGGATAAAATAAAAAGGTTCTCAATCAAAATAATATTTATGAAGTGTGGGTAATAATGGCATGCTGAAACTACTAAGAAAATTCTGTTACATTATATAATATCAGTAAGAAAGTCTGTATATTGGCTGCATGAATGCTGTCAACTGGTCAGCAAAGCTGAGAGATTCTATTATCAGCTTCCGTTGGAAAGGTTTTCCTATGAAAAATACTCCTAAAGCAGCAGATGAGGGCCTCTTGAGAAAGGACGCTCATCCTCTAAAGGTGGCCAATCCTTTGTTCATACACCACCTTTGGAAATGATTCAGCCGTTTTGCACTAACTACCATGTGCTACAGAACTAGTGCTGTTGAAGTTAATGAATTTAACTTTCAGAGAAAGTTGTAAGTGAAAGGACCAATGTACACTAACTTTTCTGCGTGCTAGACTTATATTACCTGTCTACTACAGAGTCAGACACTAAAATCTTAATGAGAGCTTTTCTTCTTCCCTTCTTTAACTTAAATACAGATTAACACTTCGATTTGCTCACTGGCTTTTGACTATGAGCTATGAAGTCATTCCATATTTCTCAGAGCAAATGTTCCTCAGCTTAATTCTGTACGGAAAGAATACTGAAATGTGTCAACTCCAATTTTTTAAATTTTTTTTCCACATAAAATCAAGTTCTTAGGGAAAGGAAATCTATTAACAGATAGTCCAGAGTGTGCAGTGGTATTTTCCAACATCTAAATATAGAGGTATCCTTGGAAAACACACAAAAAAAGTTTACACTATTCTCTTGTACAGATTTTTTAAATAAATCCCATGTGTACAGCTCACTGTTGCTATAGATTTACACTCCAGGGAGTGTGTGTTACAGCAGTTTTCCAATATTTTAATATTTTGAATTTTAAAGTATTTTTAGATTCTGTTATGGCTGGAAATATTGTTAAATGGCCATTAGTCTCAAAAAACTACATGTTTTTTCCCATAAAAAAAAATATAGGCGTAAATGTTTTCCTTTTTAAGTTTTCTTCATGGAGTGTTCAAAAGGCACAAAAGTATACTTAATTCTCTTAGAAATTATGATATTTCTTAGCAATATGCACATGTTTCAGTGTCTGATTCCTTTGTTTATTTCTTTGTCTGCCTCTTGGCATGTTTTATATGGAAATAACCTTCCTAAAATCTAGACTATATCCCTATATCCACTGTAACATAAAATAGGAAAGCAAATACATCTGACTAACGCTGAAAAAAGTAGGAACAAAAGATCTATAAAACACCCTGAGTACTGCTTCAAAGTGATTTAAGACTGAATTTTCTATCCTTTTGAAGAGAAAGCAAATTAAAAATATTCTAAAATAACAGATGGCTAAAGTTAGATGGAGCTGAGTTTCTTTCTTTCTGTATTGCAGCATGAGCATAGTGTAACAAAGGAGAATGCCCCGCTGCAGGCATGCAAGGAAAGACATTTTGGTCGGTGGCTCAACAGTGCTACATGAACATGTGAGTGGTGAGGAGAACAACATGTATGTCAGATATGGCTAGGATGACAAAAGCACAATGCTCTGCACACAGTTTGTAACCAGATTTTTCGTGTCATGTGGGAAATGAGTAATGTGAGCAAGATTGATATTAATGTTCTTTGGCGAGCTTACAGGTGATGGATGTCTTCTATTCCAGTCCCAGGAAATATGCATTTATTTATTTTTCACAAAACAGAGGAAAGAGCAGGGAAATGTGTATTAGGCAAAGCACTTGGACCGCTATTAAATTAGTTTTCAATTATTTTCTTACTGTTACTAAATTTAATTCTAAACATAAATTTAAGCAGAGTAAAATAAGGAATGTGAAAGTGGGAAACACTTTTTTTTTCTCACATTGCACAACTAGACAAGCAGTTCTAAATTGTAACTTATTCTGAAAGATCTTCCATGATAAACAAGATTACAGATCAATGAACAAAAGAGCCATCTATTTTGCCAGTCCCAATATATTTTTTGATGAACTATGCATGGATGCAGATCTCTTTTAGAAACTCTTTATACTCTCTATAAAAGGGTATATATTCATGCCCAAATTCCAGGACAGGGTGATTTCTCATATCCCTTTCTGTTTTGTACTCATAGAACACCTTTAATGAGATTGATGCATCCATTGAGGAAAGTGTGAATGAGATCACTGTGCTACAGTTTTTTAAAGTTTGTCTTGTAAATTGAAAAAAAAACAAAACACACATACATCTTCAAAAATCTTGAAAGCAATTGATTAACTCAAGGGAAAAACACTCTGCATGTGTAGAAGTTGAGAAATATTTTACTATATTATTATCTTGTTTAACATCAAGAAATAAATTGAATACTAAAGAATTATTATTTTATCTGAAGCAATCAACATTTACAAAAGCATTCATAATTCCACCTAAATATATTTTAAAAAGATTAGATTGAATCTGCAGAAGTTCAGAAGTTTTTATCCTCTTGATTTTTTTCATACGTTTCTATGAGCAACCTGTCTCTGCAGTGGAACAAATCCTTGACCAGGCCTATATGATTTTAGCTAGTTCTATATAGAAAAGGAGTGTGGTTTTTTCATTATACTTTTGCTAATATATAAAAATGTATGTATATGCTCATGGGAGGGGAAGAAGTGACAGTCTAAATAATAACTTGGACCATTTGAGAAGAAAGAATTTGTCAGCTTTTTCCTTATTTAAAAAACAAAACAAAACAAAACTACTCACAGAATTTTCAGTTCTTCATTAGAGTTTAAACAATAATGTTTGTGCTCTTGCCTGTGAGAATACAAAAAAAGGAAGCAACTATTTTCCAATTTTAATTTAGTGCCTTTGGTTGCTGTATATTAGCATTGTTTAATAGTATTTACCAACTTCTACTAACTTTACAAGTGAGAGAAAAGCTAGTGCAAGAAAAGCACTTGAGAAAAATACATTGCATCATGTACAGGCTATTCACAATACCAAGTTTTTTGAAATGCAAAATAAAATGTAGAATTAATTCTTGCAATGTGACAACAGTAATTTTAATGAAATTAAACTGGAGATGAATTTGAATCAGAGAATTGGACTAGAACTGGTATTTGCTTTCAGTGACAGCATTCAAACTAGTCATATATTTCTTTAAATTGAATCAGTATGCCCAAATCTTGTGGCCACAGTCTTTAGCTTGGCTCTAAGGGAGACACTTCTGTTCTTGTCAGGGCTAGCAGGACTAGCCAGCAAGCTAAGATTAGTAGTTTGCCTTCATACTGAAGAACCAAAATGTCACCTGGCTCTCAGAGGTGCTGAAAATGCAACAACTTCTTCTGGAGATTATTCTGTTCTCCAGCCTTTTTTCCCATGTTTTGCACAGGTGTGTTTAATTTTTTCCCTCTTATTAGCAGCTATATTATCCTTTCATCTGTTTAGCTTTCTCAGTAGCGTAAGGGCACCAGCAGCTAAAGGAACTTACCTTCCACTACCCATATTTAATAATTAAGCTGTCAGTGCAGCATGATTTCTGAAGCAGTAATAATGACATAGAGGTGTATTTCTTTCTAGTTACAGAATAATGCATTACAATATATATGGATGTTTGCATACATATAAATACACACACATTTATATATATGAGTAGATATATGAGAAAGAGAAAAAGAGGGAGAGAGGTTATATATGTCTATAGCTATCTATATACTTGTGTGTATATATCACCATGCATATAGTATATCATATTATTTCTATGTACGGGAATTATAATAATTCACAATTGTAATAACTATACTTTTGGATCTTTCAAATATAGGTGTCTGTTGTCTCTCGTAAAACAATATTATCACAGGGTGAAACTTACTCATTCAGATAAAATAAGCCCTTGGCTATATCTGTCCAGCTTCAACTGATGAGATGATTCTGATATGTGCCAGGAAAAGAAAAAAAAAACAAACCAACAGATAATTATCACAAGGGTGCTATCTGTAAGCACTGCTAAATAAAATCTGGACTACATCTGCCCTGTTAGCAATTAAGGTATGTGTGGGAAAGAAGCAAAGCACAGAGAAATGGTATCAGCTTTACATCCTTTTAACACACTTGGGCCAGATATCTGTAAACCACATAACAAATGCTAATTGACTTTGGATATGGGGAAAATCAGAGAGATTGGCCTAGGTGGACATGAACAAGGAGGCAATGGGCACCTTCTGGCAACTATTTGAATTAGAAAGCAATAAATAATGAAAACAATAGGCCTTAAGGTGGGGGAAACACATCCAGGGATGTTCAACACCATGACAAAGTGGGGAGCCCAAGGTGGGTAAAAGACAGGCTGACATGCTGATTGTTCCCCCAAGAGTATAGTGCCCATCACAGCCAGACAGGGGCTTAATTGGTGTAAGTGTA
This sequence comes from Chroicocephalus ridibundus, assembly GCF_963924245.1. NCBI lineage: Eukaryota > Metazoa > Chordata > Aves > Charadriiformes > Laridae > Chroicocephalus > Chroicocephalus ridibundus. The sequence continues at coordinate 53,813,138 of NC_086284.1, forward strand.
TATCCTGGACACAATCTTGGATCCTTTGGGTTCTGTAGAACAGAACCTTAGGAAAGAGATCCCTATCCATTTGCTATACCTATCCCATTTAATAAATAATTTTTTATGCCAGTGACCGGTGTGATTCTGTTTTTGCAGCTCCCCCTCTCCCCCAAGTTCTCCCATGGCAAAAATTCATACACCTTATCTGCCTGTCTTCTTTTATGATGGCTGAACTTGTCCTGATGCAGTTGAAATGCAATCATCCTCTTCTAAATCAGCTTGATTTTTTAGCAAGCTGCAACTAGAAAACTTCACTGGGATTTATATTTCACAGGTCTTTTCACTTCATTTAATTTGGAAATAACAAAGGAATTTTTTTCTTGCTTTGTTGCCCCCCTTCCCCCCTGACCCCAACAGGGAAACATAAAGATTTATATGTAGCCATTTCTTTTTGTTTTCAGACCTTGATAAGATTTTGTTTAAAATAAAGCTGCTCTCTTGTTGAAACAATCTTGACTTTCTCAAAGTAGGTTGAATGGAATTATTAACCCATAGCGGATCCCAATTACAAAGTAGAAAGTTCAAAGATAGATCACCTCTTGGTGATCCATTCCATCTGGATACCAGCTTAAAGATGAAGAATGACTTACTTCTGTTCCACTGTTTCAGTTTATTCTGTGTTTTTTTCAAGGTTGTGGTGCTCCCCGAGCTTATTCTTGCTCAGTGCATAAAATGTATAAAAAAATCTTCAAGAAAACACCCTCACATTTTATTGATAACACCCTCACATTTTACTGACTTGTGACAAGAATAATATACTTTGATACCAATATGTTATGTTGATGTTAATCAAGAAGAAACAACTTTGTCTTTTGTTTCGTGTCATATAATTTTCCCAATATTTTCTTACTGTACTAAATATTTTGCAAGGTTGCATTCTAAATTTGATAGCAATGACTGTAATACCAGACAATGCACTGTAGTTTTTAGGACCTTTATGAGTCCACATATTTAAATTTCAGCATCTTATTTATAGACATAGAAATTCTTCATTTGACCAAAATTAGGTATTTGCTTTGGGCAAGCTCAATAACTTGCCAAATTCCTTTGCAGAATCTCACCTATAACTTATTTAATCTTAGTGGAGCTTAGAAATGCAGCTATCATAAAGGTACACACGTGCAGATATGCACACACACACAAATGGATTCTACTCTATGAAATGGAATCTGGGCTTTGATGTGTGTTTTTTTGAAAATTTTTCCGCCTGTAAACTGAGAAAGTTCATTCTTATTTACCTCAAAAACGATTTATGTTATGATAATATGGATTAATCTTGTTTAAAAGGTTGTGATGTATTGTTATTGCAAGCAATAGTGTGACTCAATTGAGAAAATTATGGAAAATATAAGAAGTGTCAGACCTTGCAGTAATGTACAGTCTGTGTGTTATTTTCACCCATCATTCTGCTGATATCAAAGGAATTAACATCAACATTTGTGTTAGTCCATACTTTGCAGAATCAGCGCTTGAAAACAATCACAGTGGTCATCCTTCCTCCTATGCAGGCAGCGACATGATTGTAATGGGCATTTCCAAAACACGTTATTAGATGTTTATGATGAGGACAGCTGTTATTCTCCAGAAGTTACTAGAAGACATTACTTTGAAATAAAAATAAATTTCGGATATAAATTGAGATTTGTGTTATGAAAGGATGAACCAGTTCCATTGCTGTTAAATCATATCTGATTTATTCCAGTGCCATAGAATTTAAATTTTCTCATAGGAGAATGATCCTAGTGAGAAAGTAATTGTGGGGTTGGTGTATTTTTTCCTTTTTCCTTTTTCAGATCCCTCATGTTTAAAGTCTTTTACAGGCTCAGAAAAAACTGCATGATACAAAAAGATAAAACCAAGAGTAGTTATTTTAAAATACAGGGGATGGAAAATATGAAATAATCTAAAAAGACCATTTCTAGGCAAACCTCAAAAATATGTTTGTAGATTATTATGATTATCCTCCAGATTTTATTAAAAACCCCAGAAACCTCGACACTTAAATAAGTTGATTTTCAGCTGTAGAATCATCATGTATTTATTACTAAATATGTTAAAATATTAATCTAAAGAGGTTCCAAAAAAATTCCCAAAACAACAGAGTTGTGCAACAGTATGATGTAATGAAAAATACATGGTATGCAACATGCATTTTTCAGATGAGTGCAGTCTTATTAGATGAGTAAAAGAGCAATAATGAAGGGCTTTGTCAAATTTTATGAGATGGCGGAAATCATAGTTTCTGTCACATAAGTAGGACTGTCTCTTAATTCCATTGCTATATTTCATGCAGTTGTTTCAGTAAGATGATGAGAAACATCAAGAGATAAGTAGCTTTTCCCCAGCTGCATTATCAGCTGCAATTTTAACATTTAAACACAATGTGAAGATTTTGAGAAAATAAACTTTAATTTAAGTGGGTTTTGGATGAAGTTACTATTTATGAGGCAGGTCTCCTCAGCACCGTTTGAAAACTGTACGATTTTGCTCACTGTTTCCTACAATGTGTCTGAACTTTTCAGTTATTCAGTTACACTGTTCATGTGATGACAATATGCTTGCCATTGTCCAGACAGATAAATCTAATTTTTCCAGAGCTTGCTGAATGAAAGATTTATTTTTAAATTCTTAGCCAGCAAGGTATCAAATACATTTCTATATTTGTTTATTAAATATATCAACCTTAGCTACTGATGTATTAGAATTAATGTTTACAAAGCCGAATGTAGTGCTCTTAAAAAGATTGTTCTCAACCTAGGATATGTTTATATGATCTCCAAAGTCTTCCACTTCAAAGGCTAAATGAGTTCTTTGTAAATGGAATATTAAGGCAGGCAAATCATTTCATTATCTGGCTATTACATCAACACATCAGGATTCCTTCTGAATGCAGCCTGTTGATATTCCCTTGTCTTCTTTCCAGCTGGCAGCTTCTGGCACTCCACTGAATTTTACAGTTCATAGTAACCTCAACAGTAGAGTCCATTCATAATCTTACACTTTGAAAGTCTTTTATATAGTGTAGGCCTAAATGCCATACATACAAACAAATTCTGTCAGACTAGGGTTCCAATAATATTTTTGGCTATTCATTAAGGGAATTTTAAAATGTCATATATTTTGTAATGCTTATCACATGTTCAATTAATTTTTTTTGTACTTACAGTATATAAATCCAACCATATATTCCAGTTAAAATTATTTTTTAAAAAGTATCACTGGGCATAAATGTGTCATGTAAAATCTTCGTGCCTGATCCCACACATATTTCTGAGTGTACTCAGCTTGCTTGCTTGTTTGCTTGCTTCCTTCCTTCCTTCCTTCCTCTCTCCCTCCCTCCCTTCTTTCTTTCTTTCTTTCTTTCTTTCTTTCTTTCTTTCTTTCTTTCTTTCTTTCTTTCTTTCTTTCTTTCTTTCTTTCTTTCTTTCTTTCTTTCTTTCTTTCTTTCTTTCTTTCTTTCTTTCTTTCTTTCATTCAGAAGACAAAGTGCATGTTCTGTTGTCTTCCAAACTTTACAATGTGGAATTTGGCTTGTGGCTGTTCAAGTTCTGTCTGAGCTAGTATAGATGTTCTGCTTTGTGATGACACTTGGCAAAACACATAAAATTAAAGCCTGACCTGGCTATGCCCCTCTTTCACTGACAGATTCCCAGAGGCAGGACATCTCTGAGCAGCAACTTCCTTTTAAGCCAGGTTTCTCATTTGCTGTGGGTGCCAAGGTTAAGTTCTTGAAGAAGATTCATCCAAACAACTCTCCTGACTGTCTTCCCTGAAGGGTGTCTGCTGTAGTATCAGTTTTTAAGAGGCAGGGTTGATGAACTCTGCATTTTGAAAAGGAATTGTGTCATTATTTATAATGGAAACAAAGGGATGAGATGTCATGACTGGTGCTTTTTTGGTTTGGTTTTGGTTTTGTTTTTTTCCAATTATTAAAACAATATTTTAGCAAATACATCTTACTTTCAATGAGTGTTGTTCATACCTCGATATCTGACGATAAGATTAGGAGTTTTGAAATGAGTAAGGAAATTACTGGAAAGCAATCAGTAGATGGAATGCACCCATGAGTGCTGAGGGATCTGACAATCTCTGTGAGGCCATTCTCAATAATCTTTGAATAATCACAGTGATTGAAAGAAGTACACAAAGACTGGAGGAAAGCAAATGTCACTCACAAGTTCAAAGCAAAAAGGAGAACCCAGTAAACTACATGCTGGTCTGCCTTAGCTTTATCTCTGGGAAGTTTTTCAGCTAATCCAGGAAACCATTTCCAAACACATGAATGACAAGAAAATCATTAAGAGTAACAACAATGTCTTCACCAAGGGGAAGCCATGCTTGACCAACTTAATAAATTTCTATGATGAAGACTCGGGTTACTGTGCCTTTATTATTTATGATGCTTCACAAAATCCAGAAAAGCTTAAAGTGGGCAATACTGCCTAATTCTTCATTAGTTGATATCTGGTCTAATTGTGTGTGTTTGACCCAAATAGAGCCTACTAAAATGTATTTGTAAATGCTATTAAACACGTATGGGAATGTTGTTCCAGTTTCAGTTTCTTATAAAGAACAGGGATGTGTTTATAGATAATAAAGCCTTTGCTTATTTTGATGTTGATTTTTTGATCAGTAGCTGATAGCTCATTTAAAAAAAAAAAAAAGCAAAAAAAACAAACAAACCATTGCTTTTCTTTTTGATTTACATGTAAGTCTCCAGTGTAAATACCTACACATGCCAAAGTGATCAAAATATATGGAAAGACAGGAGCATAGACTTTTATCTGATTTGTGTTGTGTGTCTAGTTTAAATTATGGCCTAAGAGCAAAGGCAATTAATTTCTTATCCATGTGTTTCTGGTGTTCAAACTGCATAACACAACCACCAAAATGTTTGTTTCTTATGTTTTCTTCTCTTTGGACTCTCAGCAAATTGTTATTTTGATATATTAGTCCTCTCCGAGTAGCTTACTAACATGTAAAAAATATGCCTAAGTTATTTGAAATATAATATATACAAAGAAAATAAGTTTTGTAAGAAAACACAATGACAAACAAGCAAAAAAATAAAATGCACAACAATGGACCAGAATGTAATTTTTTGGGGGGGAAAAAATATTCTTAAGATGTGTCAAACAGTCAGACTGAAATATATCTCTGCTCTCATTTATCAGTACCATATGTTAATGCTAAGACTTAAACTATTAGTTCTGTCACTAATGAGCATTTGAGGAAAACCACAGGCAAATACAAATATGCACTGGTTTTTGTGCTTTGCAAAAACAGTTACTTGGGATGGAAAAAATAAAGATGACCAATAAGAAGACTGAGGGTTTCAAAACATTCTTTCTTCATATGAAACAATACTTTGAGACATGTTACAAATATAGAAGAAAGCAGGAGACAAAGCATTTCTCCAAAAGGATCTACAACGCTAAACTTCTGCAGTTTACTAAACAAGATGTAGCTGCCAGCTATAGAGATGTACAGCAGTCTTCAACTTGCCTCTGCTTAATGTCTAATTTATTTTCATTCTAAAAGACTCTGGTATGCCAAATATAGGGAATTAGAGGAAGGAAGCAATTCAATAAAATAAAAAAATTGCATAATCCTAACAGTTTTCTGGAGTTAGGGTAAAGGGGTGTATGTAATATATATTAACCTTCACATATTGTATAGAATAGGAACCCTTGAATATATTTTCCCCCTCAGCTATCCTGGTGCTACACCCATGTCATTGCAACAAACTTGGTAGCAAAAAAGCAGCTACATATAATAGCAGCAAGAAGTAAACCACATCACAAAGATATTTCTGCATCCAATCATATATTACAAACAACCATCATTTAAAGACAAGCAGTCACAGCTGAATTATTGTTGCAAGAAAAGCAACCTCAGCTCTGGGAATTTTTACTTAATTAAACTTACGTCCAGTAAAGAATGACTTCTGATCACTGATTCCAGTACTGGGGGAGGGGGGGGGTGGAACCACAATATAGACAAAAAAAATATTTAAGTAAATAGCTTTCCTCCCCTTCCTCAAAACTCAATTTAACATAAGCACCTCTTCTTGTTCATTGTCTCTGGTTCTCTTGTTTTCACTGAAGGTTGCACTCCATCTGTCCCATTTTCTCCAATGAGGTGACAGACAGCACTGGGGTTGGGGTGTGAGGTCATGTCTGTTAGTGATTTCTTACTGCTGCTCTTCACTTCTTACTCATTTTCCTCTGCTGCTTTTTGCCTATTAGTATCCGTGCCTTGGCATGGGTTGCCGATGGGCTTCAGTCCCTCAGGGCTCATACTGCCTCAGCATGGATCACCCATGTCCCAGTCCCTCAGGAATATCCCTCCTTTGATATGGAGTGCATCCTTTCAGGAGTACCTCTCCAGCTGTGTCCTCTGCAGCCTCTCTCTCCTCCTGCCCCTCTTTCTTGAGTATGTCTGACCAGGGGCACCAAAGACTCCCCTTAAGAGACATCATTAAACCAAATTTTGAAATGCAAATGAGCAAAGTTATGTCACAATATCCATTGGTAGGATCCTCAGTCTCATTGCTCTGATTCTCAGAGTTAGTGAGCTATTTACAAATCCTGAAGTTCACAAAGACCAGAAATATAAGACATTAACAGGAATGTTTTGCTTTTTTAAATGATTCCCCAAAGGATTTTTTCATTAATAAAAGCCAGTAAATTCACCAATACAAAATTTTTACTCTGTTTCCACATATGTAAAGAACTTGCTAGTACTATCAACAGCAAAATTTCCTTCTATTTTAGGGAAAAAAAACCCTGTAATACCAAGTAGCATGGATCAAAAGGAGCAGACCTAAAAACCAAAATGATTGGTGTTGGGGACCTGATGTTTACTTTTCTTTAGATAAGCTATAGCCTAGCCCCATGGACTCAGTGATCTTTTGCAGCTGGAGTGCATCAGGTATCCACCTGACTTTATCTGCCAGTTCAGTAACATCTGTAAATAAACCAGTTTGTGCATACCATGTTGTGAAATAAAGCATAGTAAGTGGATGCAATCAGGAGATTTGATGGACAAATGCACCCCTGATCTGAACTAAACTGCTTATTGTCCTAGAAGTCCCAAAAGACAACGAATATACACAAAAGTCAAATATGGCAATAACAGTTTCTACCACATGAAACATGTGCATTGCAGAAAGTCCGAGATCACTATTCTTTCATATCACCCCAAAATACACCTTTCTTTTGCCCCGATACCTTGTCTCAGAGGAGTCTGACTGGCTTTACTCTTCCTTGGATGTATGCGTCCTTCAGGCTACAGTGAAATCTCATGCTTTGGAACTTCAGAATTAAAGCACCTGCAAATCAATAGTAAGGTGCGCCCAGTCAGCCAAAAAAGTCCAGAAAGGAAATTTATCAGCTGTAATCATACCGCATTACAAATGAAGGCCAGCTCCTAATGTAGTGTCAGCTGCACAGACCGTCAGATGTCAGGACGGACAAAAAGAAACAAAAGAGAAAAAGTGAGTGGGTTCCTCAAAATGGAGTTTTCAATATGCCTGAAGAATTGAGGAGGCCAGGCCACTTTCACAAAATATATGTTGAAATGTTTAATTCAAACTGCATCTGCAATGAAATAACAATCCTGTCTATAAAAGAACTTCATGATCAGACACAGAGCTGGTGTAAAGCTACATGCAACAACTGGCGGAAATGCCTTTGCCGTTCTGCAAATGTGATGCTTTCTCTTAAATCTGTTAGTTGGAAACATAACTCATATAACCTTCTAAGTCAGAATATCTTAAGATTGGTATGATCTATATTTTCTCATTGCCTCATTGTGATAGTCAAAGAAAAGCCATTGTCCTTCAAGAAGAAGTATTAGGGATCTGACAGGTGGTTCAGTGTCAGCTACAATTTTAAACATGTATTGTGTACAATACAATGAATTTCCAATGAAAATTATAAACAGCATTTCTAAACATTTTCTGTTTTTTTATTATGAATCATTATTTTTTTAAGATCAATCCTTAAATTATTACCTTTAAAGAAAAAAAAAAAGAATTCAAGAAGCTTTACAGATTTGACAAAAAATACAGCTGTATTGCAACTGACTATGCTTTTTGAGTAAATGGAAAGATCACAGTCACATATCAGATCACACCTCTTAATGCCTTTTAGACATTAAATGAAAGCTGTGCTCTTACTATCATTTATTTTTTATACAATTAGTCTTATTTCCAAAATATAAAGAAGAAGCTTCTTCTAAGGGAAGTTCATGACTTAGAGAGAGACTGAACATTTTTAATCTCAGCATGAGGTCGACGTCCAATTTAAGGCTACATTTTAATGAGCATATTTTTTCACAGAGCTTTCCTTTTCTGTTCCTAGTCTCTCAATAGAAAAGGACTAGACAAGATCAAATGCACATCTTCTTTAACAATGGATTTTTCTGTTAGTTTTTAAGTATACTATTTGAGAGAGAGTTTTTTCTAATCAACAAATCCTCATCACTGACCAGCAGAAAATATATTCTAACTTTTGGATTCTCTGCTGGTTCACTACGAGAGAAACCTATAGCCAGAAGAATAGAAAATAACTTAAGGGGGGAAAAAAAAGGAAGAAAAAAAAAACCTACCAAAAATCCCTTAAAATTTGTGCAAGTATAGTGATTAAAACATAACAATAACTCCATTTTTCATGTTATAAAGAATATATGTGCAAGCAGAGGTGAGCAACTGTCAGAAGACTGCAGATTTGGAAAGAGTTTCATCTACAAATGGGAAATATGGATGATACAGCAGTTAGTTGAGGTGAATGAGGGTGAATGAGTACGTATTGTGTGCCGGAGGCAGGAGTGCCAACAGTCTTGTCTTTGAGCTTCTGATTCCATGAAAAAAGTGCAATATTTGTGGAGGTATTTCCATTTGTTTGACATCTGAATTAATAATCCTTATATCTTAGGTTTTGGCACATCTTCCATATAGGGAAGGGCTACTGTAAAGAATAATTTAGTTCTTGGGTATGAACTGGCACTCTGTTTTTCTCCTTGGAGAAGTTTATTTGTCTATATTGACTAGGGAATACAGGAACTTAGAGTTCCACATCAGAATTCATTCCTTAATGCAAGGGACACACAAGCAGTACCTTTTACCCCTTCCAATTCGCAAAACACTTCTGTGCTCTTGAGGAGACTAATCATGGGTACATGAATGCTTGGATGTGGACATCCAGGCCTTATACTTCAGGGAGGCCCTGCATATGTGTTCTCTAATTTTTGTTCCTGTGAATCATATATTAGTTTTATTTTGAAGCTGCTGTAGACAAAAATATTACATCTTCATTAAAGTCACCTTTACTAAAGCAGGAATCCTTCCTCTGCTCCTCTCTTTCTGCAAGCAATGGCTTATAGTAGAGAGGTCACATATTCCTACATTGGTGCTTTTGAGGGAAATAAATAAATATACTTTTATTTTGGTAGACATGAAAGTGGTTTCACACGAAAACAAAGGTTCCTAAAATTCTTAGATTGTTTACACCTATTTTATATTCATACTAAGAAGATAAACAGAAGGGTTTGTGTTGTATTTTTCTTTAAAAAAAAAGTACTGACCATTTTCATCTTTCAGCATCGTTGGTGGGATCTGTGACTCTGTAATTGGGATCTGTAATCTGGGAAATTTGATGGAGTACAATGAATAACTGGGCCCAACAGTCCATGATCTTTATTAATTTATCCATCATACCGTTGCTGATTTCAAGACGTGCAAGTAGTGTATATCAGCACTGATTTGGCCCGCAACTTATTTACTAAATTATTTTAAATTCTATTTTATATGATTTTTGTAGGTGAAATTCTAAAAAAATTCTAAGAAACAAAAAGTTACTCAGAAAGGATTGTGGTGGCAAATACTGCTAGTGGCATATTTGTCTTTGACCTGACTATTTAGACTTAACAACATTAAAAAAAAAAAAAGAAACAAAAATCCCTAAAAGAACAAGTAAAGCCAGAACAAATGACCAGAACTGGAAATTGAAATGAAGCATTTCAGGCTAGTAAAACTACAGTAGCTATACTTTCATGAGAAGCTAGAGCTCATCAACTAGGCTTATGTGTATGCTAAAAGGAAGAATCTTCAAGGAGGAAGCCACGTCTTATAAACCAGCTATGCTCAGGAAACTAATTAACTAAAATTGGGATTAAAAGGAATATAAGATTTATTTTTCAGTCAGAAGAACTTGTTGCTTAGGTATATTTAAGTTACTTTTTAAAATGTATTATTTTGTATTGAAGAAAATTTGTGATATATATTTTAAAATGAAAGCATTCACCTTTTCCATTCCAAGATGATAAGAAGTAGCTTCTATTTTATTTAAAGATACTTTTTTTTTTTCCTAGTTGAAAGTTTTCAAAAAGGTTTATGATTTTGTTCAATAATAGATTCTGATGAAACTTAATTTGTTATAAAAATTGTTTGGACAAATATCTGGTGTCTTGCTTCAGGTGTATTTCAAAACGGATTCAAAAAATATAACAGAGTCATCAAGTATCTCAGGTTTTCATTCACTTTTGGAAAAAGGGGTCAGCTGTCTGGTTCTTACTTGCTGACCCACATAAGATAAGTTGAAGTATGTAATTAATTCTGTCAGAAACTTAGTGGCTAGTTAAGGGAAGGCTTGAAAGGCTATTACTCTAGAATTATTTAAATTAAGCTTTAATTTTGGAGTTAATCTGATCAACTAATGAGGAAGTCAACTCATACTACAAAGCCAGGTAAAATGAATTTAATGAAGTCTATGTAAAAGAGCATCTGAAATCAAAACCTTGTACCATTTTAGAATTCTAAAAGAAAAAGAGAAGAAAAAACTGTGATTAGAGGAGAAACCGTGAGGAAATTGGTGAAACATATCACATTTAACTTCATTGGTGAGTAACAAGTTGAAAGATAAGCTATTCTGAGTCCAGAAACTACATTAGACTCATAATGACACAACACTGAAAAAGATATTCATAACTTAACTATGACTAAAAAGCATAGATAATGTACTTTACGATATTATCCCCAGCACAAATACAAGCTGAGTGAAGAATGCATTGAGAACATCTTTGAGGAGGACTTGGGGGTGCTGGTTGATGAGAAGCTCAATCTGAGCTGCCAATGTGCACTTGCAGCCCAGAAGGCCAACTACATCCTGGGCTGCATCAAAAGAAACGCGGTCAGCAGGTTGAGGGGTGTGATTCTGCCCCTCTGCTCCACTCTCGTGAGGCCCACCTGGAGTACTGCATCCAGCTATGGGGTCCTCAGCACAAGAACATGGACCTATTGCAGCAAGTCCAGAGGAGGACCACAAAGGTAGTCAGGGGGCTGGAACACCTTTCCTATGAAGGCAGGCTGAGAGATTTGGGCTTGTTCAGGCAGGCTCCGGGGAGACCTTATAGTGGCCTTCCAGTATCTGAAGGGAGCCTACAAGAAAGCTGGAGAGGGACTTTTTACAAAGGCATGTAGTGATAGGATGAGGTGTAATGGCTTCAAAGTGGAAGAGGGTAGATTTAGATTAGATATCATGAAGAAATTTTTCACTATGAGGATGGTTAGACACTGGAACAGGTTGCCCAGGGAAGTTGTGGATGCCCCATCCCTGGAAGTGTTCAAGGCCAGGTTGGATGGGGCTTTGAGTAACCTGGTCTAGTGGAAGGTGTCCCTGCTGATGGCAGGAGCATTGGAACAGATGATCTTTAAGATCCTTTCCAACCTAAACCGTTTTATGATCCTATGGTCAGTACACATGAGCACAGTATGACCGCATACAAAATAAAGCTTAAATTGTAGTGGGTTTGGGTACTGGTTTTCCTTCTATCCTGGCAAATTCTCTTCAGTGTGGATAAATCTTATCCATGCCATGGGAGAGGGAATCTGGGGAAGGGATGGGAAGGAATGGGATGGACCTCAATAGAGATTAATGATTACTGAAAAACTTCTGAAATTTTCTTCTTCAGATACCCAAAACATTACTTTCTTCTTTATTACTCTGTGATAAAGAAGTTAATAAAACAATAACAAAAAATATGAAATAAATCTGAAAAGTTAAAATTAAGAAAAAAAATTATTTAACTATTTTTCAAAATCCAGGTTAGATAGATATCACCTACATCTCTGAAGTCTTGGACGAACTTTCATCAGAAAAGATATTACAGCTACCTTACCTTTACCAAATTGTATTGTGAAGGGTTTCAAGAATAACATAGTTTGGTAAATCATCTCCTCTTGGACTGAAACGTTTCAGATTCTCTTTGCAGAATCTGTAATTACTTCTGTTATGAAGCTTTTCACCAAAACATTACATTATTTTTCCCAATGGAAACTCATAATGACATTAAAAATTTCTAATAAAAATTCTCACCACTATGCTAAGCAATCATTTAGCATCTTCCTGAATTTTTATATGTCACTTTCCAGCAGAATATCAAAGTAACTCCCTCTACTAGGAAGAAAATATGACAGACTGTCTCCATTCCATTTCACTTTATACTTTTGTGTTAATAACTGAAAAGAATTTGCTGAGGGAAAACAAAACTCAAAGAAGTGAGCTGTATGTTTTGCTTAGAACATAATGATGTTTGAGGACATCATTAATCTTGCTTCCATTCTTGTTGGATATCTGTCTTTTCTTAGAAGTCTGATGAGCTGTAGCTGTCAGGTGGACTGAAAATCGGGGGGGAAAAAAAAAAGACAAAAAATCAGTTAGCTAATTTATCAGTCTCACAAAGGGCTTTGAAGCACAGACAGGAATATTGAATAGAACTGAACATTTAATGTGAAAGCACTAGAAAGTGATGGAGGCCCTAGAGACCCGAGTTTCTCTGAAAACAAGCTTCTAATGTGTGTGCAACTTTGAGGGGGAGTTTTTGGTGTTTTGTTTTTCTAGTACATTATTTTATTTTTAGAGAAGAAGAAAATAAGCCTGGAAATCACAAGTGGGTAAATTATCACAGCTCATGCTGAGTCTTAACAGATGGACAAATTTTCCAGTCATTCAAAGATCATATGGGACTGATGATGAGGCTTGACGGCCACCTCACCACTGGATCCACTTAACCCTCAATTGCTGCAAGAGGACTTGTTTGAAGTGCTCCCCCTTCTCCACTAGTCTCAACTTCGTAGCGGTAACTAGTTTCTTTTATGCATAGTCTAATTCAGTGACTTTCTCCAAACAATGTATTGAAAAAGTTATGAAGCTACAATAGATTTCACATTCATCAGCCTTCCAGACAGTGAGCTTGAAAGACAGCCTCAAAAATGGCTGTAGTACGTATGCTGTTCAGAGTATGCAATATTCTGTTCAGCTGTGTTCACTTACTGCTTTACTACAGATAATCCTTCACATGGAAAACCAGGGTAATTCAGAGCATGCTGCGCTTACATCCTCTCTGAAGCACCTATCAAAATAGTGTAGAAGTGGTCAGTTAAGTGCTGAACAAAATGAGATGGCGTGGTTAACATTATCTGCAAGAAGACGAGGAGCTATGCATCATCATCTTCATGCAGATGGCATTTCATAACTCCTATGCCAGTGATAACTAGCAATACTCCTTGGAATTAAAGTGTTATTTGAACCAGAAAACACCTTCTTAGTGATAACTTAATTGAATTATTTCATTACCTTTCAAGGATAGAGGTCTTACATTTCAAGTCACTTAAATTTGAATTACAGTTGAATCTCATGATCTCCAACCACTTAAAGCAAAAACAAAATGTTGTCTTATGTATAGATTTCTATAACTAAAATGTGTATATATATATATATAAAAGGGCTAGGAAGAGCAGTCGGTTGGAAACAAAAGCAGCTGAAATGTCTCTAGCTGTCAACATATCTAATTCAGTTGGATAGTTTGAAAAATGTGTCATTATGGTGTTTATCAGTGATATGACAGAAGGTTCCTTTTGTTTTTCCAGTCTGAGGAGCCAGGATATGCTGTCTCATAAAACATTCCAATAATGTATATCTATTTTTTTTTCCACAAAGGGGAAAAATACAGTCACTAACAACTTAAATGCTTTGCAATTTTGCCTCTTATTAAAGTTGATTAAACTAAAGACTTTGAAAAATTTTTATTTCTTTAGACTAAAATATGCTTTAGACTGCAAATATGCTTATCTATGGAAATTAATGCCAGATTACATCATTTTTGTTTACTCCAATTTATTATCATTGTATTACCTCAAACAGTATTTCAGTTTGAGTATTGGACATATGCAGGGATGGATTTAATTTATATCACCGTAAACAAGCATAATAGAACTAGAACAAATTTCACTTTCTCTTAGAGACAGTCTCCTGACTTGCTCGAGGATTACAGTTACTGAAAGTGATACAATTGTTTTAAGTGTGACCTGCATGAATATAAAGCCAGGCAGTAATGAATTTAAATTCATTACATTTCACATAAATGCTTTCACAGGATATGAAAAATAAAATGGCTAATGAATTACCACTGCTATCTTCATTTGGAAGATGACAACTATGAAAAAAAAAAAAGCTTTCAGGAATTTGTATATAGATAAACAGTCCAGGGTTTGATTTAGAGCATTTTGGTCAAAGAAAAGTATGAATTATATTTATAGCACTGCCTTTCCTGTTTACAAAATGTCTTTATTTATTGCTGTTTCAGAATGTACATTGTTATAAACTCCAAAGCAGATGTTACTTTCTCTCGTCAGAGAAATCAGCTTGTCACTGTAGAGGTCTACATCTGGACCCAAAAGTTTAAGGCTTTTTCTAGGCCTTTAAAAAAATAATATTCTCCGTGTGGCCTTTGATCTGTTTTCTTACCATTTTTTTATACTAAGGTAAAATGTACCATTATAGCAACTTTTTAGTAGCTTGGAAATCTCCATGTAAGCAAAAAACCCAGTACAATTACCATGTGCTTTTAAACATAGCTCTTTGTTACTATTTCATCCTGCTTTTTTCATAAACATAGTGACTCAGAATACTTACTAAAGACATTTGTTTGACATTTTGATATTTTAGCAATAATTTTACCTTGATTTATAGTTCCACCTAACTCCAGCTTTCTGGTTAATGCATCAGTTAAAAGACAGGAGAACTGGAGTTTCCAGAAATGTTCCTTTGCTTTGTTTTAACCCAACACCACTCACATGCAGTTGCTATCCAAAAGATGAACATATCTCTAACCATATTCTGCTTTATCAGGAGTGCAGATAATAAGATGAAGACAGAAAGTAGTATTTGCTACCAAATAAAACACTGTCATCCTGACATCTGTATTTAGTTTTACTCTCTCCATCTCAAAAACTTTATGATAGAGGTAGAGGAGGTATAGAGAAGGACAATGGTGATAAATATGTAGTATCTGCCTTAAGAGGAGGGCTTAAAAAAGCTGGAACTCCTGGAGAAGAACAGGTTGAGAAGGAATATGGCCAAGATTTGTAAAATCATGAAAGCAGTAGTTAAGCTGAACATGAACAGTTATTCACTAAGAGGCACACAGGGAAACTTGAAAGATGTTAGTTTCAGATACATAAAGAAGGTACTTTTTTATGAACCAGTTAGGGAACATCAGAAACACAATGCAGAGAAAAGTGTCGAGGTACAAAAGCGCTATGAAAAAGATACGTCCAAAAAGGGATTAGACATCTTCCTGGAGGACAGCTCCAAAACCAAGTTCCAAGCAGATTGCATTGGGCTTACATGGCAAGGTTTTGGTATCAGGGGGACTGCAGGGGTGGAGTCTGTAAGAAGAAATCAGGAGCTGCCCCGATGTCTAACAAAGACAGTTCCAGCTGACTCCAAGACAAACACGCTGCTGGCGAAAGACGAGCCAAACAGCAACTCTGGCAGCACCTCTGTGCTAGCATATTTAAGGAAGGGTGAGAAATACTGGTCTGCAGCTGTGTGAGAGAGGAATGAGAAAAATGAGGAGAGAGGAAAGACCCTGCAGACACCAAGGCCAGTGAAGAAGGAGGGGGAGGAGGTGCTCCAGGCAGAGATTCCTTGTGGCTCATGGAAAAGACCACGGTGAAGCACGTTGTCCCCCTGCAGCCCATGGAAAGGAGAATAGAAAAGCAGATATCCTTCCTGAAGTCCATGGAGGTCCTCATAACGCAGAAGGTGAATGTGCCCTGAAGGAAGTTGGAGCCAATGGAGAGCCCACAGAGGAGTACATTTTCTGGTGGGATCTGTAACCCATACAAGCAGTTCTTGAAGGCCTTTATCCCATGGGAGGGACTCCACGCTGGAGCAGAGGAACAGCATGAGGAGAAGGGAGAAGCAGAGACAAAGAATTATGAATTGACCGCAACCCCATTCCCCATTTCCTTGCTTTATTCAGGAATGATGAGGAGGTAGAAGAGTCAGGAGTGAAGTTGAACCTGGGAAGATGGGAGGGGCTGGAAGAAGGTGTTTCTAGTTTTATTCTCATTTCTTACTATCTTACTTTATTTTTAATTGGTAATAAATTACACTAATCTTCCCTAAGTCGATTCATGTTTTCCATTGACTGTAATAGGCAAGTGATTTCCCTGTCTTTATCTTAATCCATGAGCTCTTTCATCTTATTTTCTCTGCTGGTCTTGCTGAGAAAGGAGAGTGAGAGAGCAGCTTGGTGGACACCTGGAAACCAGACAAGGTTAACTTACAACAGGGACTGTGCAGGGATATATTGTGTAACGCCCCTATTACAAGAATTCTGGATAGTAGAGAAATACAAAGGAGATGGACCAAGCAATTGTCTTGGCTCATATTCTTTTCCTTAATAGCATCTCCCATTGTCACTGTCTGACACATCAAATTTAGCTAGATAGACTGACCAAGACTGTCTGACACAGTAGGACATTTCCTATGTTTCAATATTCTTATGTGGAACTGAGGAAGTAACAGTACAAGTACTGGATTTTTTCTGGTGTTTTTATTTCCTTTAAAAAATCACCAGTTATGAAATGAAGCTGTCTTGTGCATGTATGTTATGAGATCAGAAAGACATAGATACTGACAAAGATTAGATGTTGATATAGATAGGTAGGTAGGTAGGTAGGTAGGTAGGTAGATGGATGGATGGATGGATGGATGGATGGATGGATGGATGGATGGATGGATAGATAGATAGATAGATAGATAGAAAAAAAAATCCCACATAGCATACAAAATCTTGCAAGCCTGTGCAGCTTATTAACAATTGCTGGCATCAGATGTCAGGAGGTACAGTCATTATTTCACACATTACCTTACCTGAACAAAGTGGCAAAACCCCTTGCTCTGCTTGACTTGGAATTAAACGAGGTAAGACTCATAAGGAGAGGTAATGTATTTCATTTGACTGATTTAACTGAGAAAAATAGCTAAACTTTTGGACACCAAAGGATTTCTATGGCTGTACTAAAGAATTTAAGTGGATTGTATTGTCTCCTCTTTTCATACTACCACCTACTTCACCACATGATCTCATGTCAAGAGATATAATCTCAGGAACCACAGTTCTACCTTTCTATTTATAAAAGGGGTACATTTATTTCTAAGTGCCACAGTACTATTCCAATGTATTCTATGACATGACAAGAAGAGAAGGAAAATTAACACATTAATTTCACTTTTTTCCTCCTTAACAGTAGAGTAGGGTGTTGGTAGGAAATCAGTGCTATGAATAATTTATTTATTTATTTATTTATTTATTTATTTATTAACATCTTCAATGGGTTCAAGATTAAGGACAATAGTTCAGAACGCTCGCAATCCATGAGAAAGTTCAAACCTGGATTTTGCATCATAATCAAAGGGAAATTAGAAATTCCCTTCTGGTTCTTGTAATAATGTCCTATCACAGAGCAGTGAATTATACTGGTGAAGAAAGTATAGTCAGCATATTATGAATTTTAAAACAAAGTTTATAGTGATCTGTTTTTCAAAACAAACTTGAAGAAAATATTACATTATTTTATTACAAAAATCAATAACAAATCAGTTAATCTCAAATTTATTACCACAGTGCTCTTGCCTTATAGGCTCAGATTAACAAATTACCATCAACAGCATTCACTGGCTCCTCAATGCCTGTGTAAATACAGATATGGGGCTAAAAGAAGGAAGTACTGAATGTTTTACTATGTTGATTTTCTTTCATAGTGTAAACATTCTTCACCAGATGAAAACAGAGTTGAACACCCACTCATCCAGGTTTGGCTTATCAGCAAAACAAGTAAACAACAAATAAACAAAATACATACTGAGATAGTAAAATCCAGCTGAAGTTTTGAAATGTTTGTCTGCTCAAATTTCTCGTATAATCAAGAGAGTGTTTTTTGTTCATCAGCCTCAGATTATGAGCCACATTGTGATTTTGGTGTGTCATCAGGAACTGCTTAGTTATTCTCCTAGAAGAAAAAAACAACAAAAACCAAAACAAAATTCAGCAACCCCACTCCCTCCCACTCCCCCATACCACTAACAACCAGGAAATTAAGACAAATAAGGAAATCACGTTCTATGGATGTCACTAAAAAAGATCAATGAGTTCTCCTTCATAGGAGAATATAGTACTTGCAGGTCAGGTCTACTTAGATTTATCACTATTTATGCAAAGGAAAGGTACTGTAAGTCATATTGATGTATGTGAGAAAGAAGAGTGGATGCAACCTTAACAACAGTGGGAAGGAAATTGAGCATTGCAGTCATGTCATATGAGACAGAGTTCTGTCCCTGTATCAGGTGTGACTATGGAAGTAGGGCCCCATCAGATCCTTTCAGGTCTCTTAAGGCTACACGTGGGAAGAATCATACAACTCCGTGCAACAGTACCTTTTTACCTTCTATATAGTACTTACAGGTGATTGTCAGACTAATTAGTTTCATCTAATTCATAGGACTGACAGTCCAGGGAAAACGGCGGTGCTGCAGGAACCACTAGTACCATGGCAGGGAAATGAAAAATGGGAGCTTACAGAGGGAGCAAACTCCTTGTTAGTCTCAACTAAAACAGCATGTATGTGCATATGGGAGAATCCAGTTCCTCTTGATATTTGTTTTCTAAATCTAGGTCCTCATCTACACATCACTTATCCTTTAAAGCATACTAACTTTGAATAGTATTAAAGAAAAAATCCTGTAGTAAATACAGATTTAAATGAAAGCATAGAATAATGCTGCATTCATTTTTTTCCTTTTATTTTTCTTTATTTTGTAGAGTTTACTGTGACTTTATGATCCCAAAGCATGAATAAAGGAAAAAAAGCATCTTCTTCATAGTCTATTTTTCATAGTACATCACATAATGAGCATGAAACACAAAATTTCTCAGGAGGGCTTCACATGAGAGCTTTACAGTAGGTCCACAATGCTGAAAATAATGCAAAACAATTTATATTAAAATCAGTAAAGGATGAACAATGTTTGTAAGTTTGGTTCAGCTATGCATAGAAAAATTTACATATTTTTTGAAATGTATCCAAATTTAATAACTTCTTAATTTATGAATTAAGCTGTAATTTTAAAAAGAAAAAAAGGTCTATCATAAGACTTGCATTTCTAACAGTAGTTTCATCACACTTGGTAGTCTGACAACAGTTTCTTTTCCTATCATATTGCGCCTTTTCTCTTCTGAATCATGAACAAATGCGGACAGTGCAGACAAATACACATATTGGGGGGGGAGGTGTGGGGAGGAAGTAAAGAGAAAAAAAAACCCACAACACCCTAAAAATATTTACTAAGCTAATCAAATTTCATAAACAGGTCACCTGAAGATTATAGAGTTCACACTTCCCCTTAAGTACAGAATCATGGAATCATAGGGTTGGAAGGGACCTCTGGAGATCATCTAGTCCAACCCCCCTGCCAGAGCAGGGTCACCTAGAGCAGGTTCCACAGGAATGTGTCCAGGCGGGTTTTGAATGTCTCCAGAGATGGAGACTCCACCACCTCTCTGGGAAGCCTGTTCCAGTGCTCTGCCACCCTCAAAGGAAAGAAGTTCCTCCTCATGTTTAGGTGGAACTTCCTATGCTCAAGTTTGTGCCCATTACCTCTTGTCCTGTTGCCGGGCACCACTGAAAAGAGCCTGGCCCCATCCTCCTGACATCCACCCTTTAAGTATTTATAAGTGTTGATAAGGTCACCCCTCAGCTGTCTTTTTTCCAGACTGACGAGACCCAAATCCCTCAGTCGTTCTTCATAAGAGAGGTGTTCCAGTCCCCTCATCATCTTTGTAGCACTTTGCTGCACCCTCTCCAGCAGTTCCCTGTCCCTCTTGAACTGGGGAGCCCAGAACTGGACACAGTACTCCAGGTGCGGCCTCACCAAGGCAGAGTAGAGGGAGAGGATGACCTCCCTTGACCTGCTGGCCACCCTCTTCTTGATGCACCCCAGGATGCCATTGGCCTTTTTGGCCACAAGGACACATTGCTGACTCATGGTCATCCTGTTGTCCTCCAGGACTCCCAGGTCTCTTTCCACAGAGCTGCTCTGCAGCAGGTCAGCCCCCAACCTGTACTGGTGCATGGGGTTATTCCTCCCCACGTGCAGCACCCTACACAGAAACATACTTTTAAAATGTCTAAATTGCCAGACTGACTTCAAGAGTAAGTGGAGAGCAAAGAAGTTAGAAGATAGTAGGCATTTTTAAGCCTACTACACATACTATCACTATTACTACACATAACATCACCTTTGCTTTGTCTACTTTCTTTTCTTTTCAGTTTCTAGTTCCTGTAAGGAGCACAATGGTTTTCTTTAGTTGTATTAGCAGAAAACAATTCCTTTTCATCAAAATGTCACTTACTTGACTGTTGCCAACAAATTGCAAGGTTTGAACTGATTTGGGGATTGCTCCCTTAATTATTTTTTACCTTCCAAGTAAATTTACTGGGGTCTAATGGAGACCCAAGTGCCCAATTTTGTATGGTATGGACATGGCCAGTATAATTTTGAGGGTAATAGTATATCTACAAGCCAATCTGTGTCATTTGACCTGTGGCTAACAGTCTGTAACCCTATATTATATAGCTAAATGTAGTCTTTGTGCTTAATAGTCTGTGATTGATTTTCCTTCCATTTGCTTTTCTGAGTTTCTCTTGGATCCACAGTGCCACTGCAAAGTGCTCTGACTAGAAACTCCACAGTTAAATTACAGGTTGTATGAAGACTACCCTTTCCTTCCTTCCTTCCTTCCTCCCTTCCTTCCTTCCTCCCTCCCTTCCTTCCTTCCTTCCTTCCTTCCTTCCTTCCTTCCTTCCTTCCTTCCTTCCTTCCTTCCTTCCTTCCTTCCTTCCTTCCTTCCTTCCTTCCTTCCTTCCTTCCTTCCTTCCCTCCTTCCTTCCTTCCTTCCTTCCTTATAATTTATTTTGATACCCTCCAGTTCTTGCTGAGGAAGAAAAAGTAATGTCCACTCATGTATATGATTTTGCTGCAGATCCCAAGGCCGAAACCTCAAAATCATAAGCATTCACTAGTATAATTGCAATATCAATGTTATATTGCAATTAAATTCTGGGGATTACACTGAAGGAAATCAGGAAGTATCCTTAATGAAGACCCAGAACTTTAATGCAAATCTCTCTCTTACAGCATCATTCCAGTTATTGATTTTCTAAAGGTACTGGCAAGAAGTTATTATATGTTGTTTCTTTTAAAATTTATTCAGGGAAGAAAAGTTTGAAAGAGAGATTAGCATGGGGATCTCTCAGAAAAAAAAAACAGAAATATTTCATGTCAAATGTTCTAAATTTTGTAATGGTTCTACAATGCCTGAGGTTTTTATGGTGATTATTTTCAATCCATGTACCTCAAGTTTAATTTCACAAAGTCCTAGACCGTCATTCTACTAGAACACTTGATTTAATGAAGAGTAAATGGAAAATAGTCGACTCATAAGAAAATTCAAAATGTTAAGAAACTTTATAATAGAAATATTTTTTAAGAAATAGAATAAATAAGTAGTGAGTAACAACAGAGTGCAGAGCTAAAATGAAAATTTTAAAATTCTGGAGAAAAGATATGTTATTCCACTTCAGTATTATAGGATGACCAGGGCAAAGGCTTATAGTAATTTTAATTTATTTTTTTAATTAAAAAAACTAATTAAAAATTTCCTTGTCTTCACAGTATAATTTCACTTAATATCTCATAGTTCTTGTACAGAAAGAACAAGTGAAATAGTCTTATGAACATGGTCAGGCCATATTCTATTCTGACTAGATCCTCCGATACTCAGACTTTTTTTATATCAAACCAAAAACCGTAATAATGAAAAACCTAATAATTTGGGCACAAGGAAATTTTCAAGGGTAAGAATTTGAAAGAAACTATTCACAAACATGAAGGATTTTTTAATTGTCCCATGCACATAGCAGACAAAAATCATATATCTTGCTGACTTCTATTTAATTTGGAAATTGTACTTTTATTTTCCTGTGTGATTTAAAATTCATGAGATTTATAATCCTGAGAAATTAGGGAATTAAAAATCTGAAAATTTGGATTAAGTAAGTAAATGTCCTTAAACTAACACAGAGAGTGATATTTATCTCATCAGATGCAGATATTTGCACTAAACAGTTCACGCTAATCTACTTTTAAAGACAATGAAAACAAACCATTTTAGGGTGAAATTTATGTAATCCTAAAGTGGATTTCTGTATTTTATCGAATTAATTGTACCCTAAAAATGCTCATTTCTCCTCCACTGTCTATAGAGGGAGACTAGATTATCTACTTCTGCCATAAATATCTATATCGGAGACCTTTAAGAAGGATGATTCCTGTCAGCAAGTCCTCCCTAGACTGATTAGTTTTGTAGTCATTACCTTCAATGTATCCAGTGTATGTCAATTGAATGTATACTTTCAAGGCTTATGGTAAGCCCAAATGATCTATCAAATATCCAAATATTCAGATTTAGTTTAATGGCACCACATTAATAACAAAAGAACCATGCAGTATCACTAGTTTTAAGTATAGGTCTACCATCAGATCACTAATATATTTTGTCTTTTTATGTTCATGCAGAGAATCAGAAACTATAAATCTGAACAGAGTTGTTCTTGGTTGAAAAGTATAACAGTGAAAGTTTAATGTCTTACCATAAATGTAAGGAACTTCTTGTCCAGGAAAGCATATTCTGCATTCCTGTTTGAAATGTCATCACCTAACTGTGATTGAAATGCCCTGTTGAATACAAAATTCAGTAAGTTCAGTAAATGATACAAATTTGACCTTGCTTTAGTGGATTTTATTAACTCATTCTCTTCATATTGTTTGGCATATTGTTCTCCTTTCCCCTCCCAAAAAAACCCCTGTGAATTGCTGTCTTCACTTTCACCATTTTATTTTCTTTTTTGGTCTGCTTTATCAGAGATTTGTTATGCACAGTCCTTCAGAAAGTCAACCCAAAAATATAATATTTAGGATGAAATAAAATCAATCATCTCAACCTTTTGCATCAGCAAATGGCTTATGTAGTAATTCATGTTCATCTCTGAAAAGATCCAGGTCCTTAGCTGATATAATTTAGTTACACTTTGAGGCACATTGATTAACATCATTTGAAGACCTGGTTCATTGTTTTTAATGTAGGAGTGAGCAAAATATACATCAAATTTCTGAAGGCTTTTAAGTGCTAAAGGGAGTGCACGGAACTTGCATTTCCTCTGGAACTATTTATTGTGGATGCACTCCAACTTCATCAACACGACACAAGAAGATTTAATGCAAGTAAACTGTAAATAAAATAAGTTTCCTGACCAAGTGAAAATTCTTTCTCTAACCTGCCCCTGTCAACACTTTCAGAATAAAACATAAATATTTGACTTTTCTGGCCTTTGGACAACTGATTTTTTTTTCTTTTGTGCTAATATAATTGATAAACGACACAAGCTTGGGTGCAGCTACCAAGTGGACTTTGATGTCCACTGTATCATGTTTATGATGCACTTATATTTAATATAGACTTCAGTGTCCGTGAACTTCTGTACTACCATGACAACTACAGCTCTGGTTCATTAAAGTTTCCTAAGTGTTGTACTCTTTTTAAAACATTAATTAATAAATGAACTCCATGGCTGCTAAGATGAAATATTGATAAATAACCTCTTCCTTACTCCATCCTTCTTTGCAAAGTATAAAATCCTCACATGTCACATCTTAGTCTTCTGGGAAAAGGCAAAATAGACGACACAGCAGGCTGTGCTGCTGACCTAATTCAACATCGCTTTCAAGGAATTACTTCTTCAATATCATTGTTAAAGGATTTCTCTAAAAGTGGTATTACTTCCAGAATTATCTTTTGAACACAATAAGAACCAATCACCTCTCTGGCACTAATATGCATAACCTACTGAATTATCTGAATAATGCAGCCATGCATTATATTAAATTTGAATGTGTTCATTCATACTGAATGATCTGCCGAGGCTTCTTTTCCCTCTGCATTCAGACAATAGACGAGGAACTTTCATGTGTTTCTGTAGTCAGTCTTAGGTGATAATAATAATTCTTGAAGAAATAATAACATATACATGAAAGCAGAAATGAAGACATATTTCTTTCTCTTACTTCTAATAAAACTGAGGAATAACTGGCTTTTATGCAAAAAACATTAAGTTACTTAAGATTTTTTGCATTCTTTGGTCAATCCCTACTTTTAGTTTATACACTTAAAGCAACAGTTAATTTTGTAAAAAATCTTTTCTTATATTTAAGTTTTATCTGATCATTAGGGATTATGTAAGAAACAAGGAGAAAAAGAAGTTGTAAAAAAGATTACCTGTACATTATTATATTCTTATATTCTTATATTCTTATATTCTTATTATAGTCTTACTATTCTTACAGGTAAATACTGAGTACTGCCATGAAGAAATAGAAGTGCTAGGCTTCCCAAGATAAGTTAAAGTGAATATTTAAATGTGGAGAGAAAATATAAAAGTAAACTGCTCACCTTCTGAGCAGTGGACAAGTGGACTGACAATGAAGTGTTTTGTCTTCTGAACTTCTATATAATTAAAATAAATCTTAACCCTAAGAATATATGTATTTCCATCTGCTTTATTATTAGACTGCAATAAGTAACTTTACAAACCTTCACCCTGGTATAACAATAGTACAAGTATCCTTACTCTTTCTTACTTACTAAACATCTGGAGTTAAAAGGATTTCCACAATGTTTGCCAAATTAGGAATGTCCAGCATAATTCTGACCTAATTTCTAATGGTGAACAAAGGGAAATTACCAAGCAAAGGATAAACAGTTTAAGGAGCTGAAACATAATAACCAAAACTGAGTATGAATAATGATAAGGATTAGAAAAACTAAATTATGTAGTAATTAGTGACTTCTGCAAGTATTTAGAATAATTAGCTTTTTTATTATATTGTTCATAGTTAGAGACCCAAACTGAAAGTCTAGACTGAACAGGAGCAATTGGAGCAGATGTTCAGTAATCCAGGACTACACCCTACAGTCAAATGTCCTTGAATTTCAGAGGAATTTAAGTGAAGGTATGAATTCTCTGCTGCAAGGCACAGATACACTAGTATCTGTGTCTCCCTACAGCATACTCCCAAGCATAATTGCTTCTTTAGTCTCTTCTCTAGCATCCAGACAAGTTAATTGATTCTCCACGGTCATTTAAACTCAACTAACACAAAATTGAGTTTTCCTGTGGTATGAAACTTGTCAGCCTTCCCAGTGGATCTCTGAGCATTTTCCTAGAGTTCTTGGCCCAGTTCTTCCACAATGTTCATCCAACTCATGTGTATGTCAGAAGTTTCCTGAATATCCATTTCAGTGTAAGTCAAAGAAGGAATACTTTCTGTGGCACATAAATTGAGACATCAAATGGAATGTAAGAAGGTCAGATGTTAATTATTTTTTTTTGTTTGTTTTGGACAACACTGAATAGGAATTGAATGGCTGATCATCAGAAAGAAGAAAGGTAACTTAACTCTTGATGTACTGAGTTCAACTTCTTTACCTCAAAAAGAGTCCAGAAGTTAATTTCACTGAAATATTTTTTCACAGAGCAAGTATTGTTAGCTAAACTTGTAAAGGTCCATTTCAAGAAGTTTAAATTATGGCACTTACACTTCATTTTTAAGATGAAGAATTCATATAAAACTTGGAAAAAAAATCTCATCCTGGAAACCTTGTCAGGTTTCAAGTCTTTTACAAAACTTCAGCCTTGGTTATCTAGCATAATGCAGCTCAAGATAATAATCTGATCCACTACCTTTCCTTTGGGATACAGCTACTTTCTAAACTGGAAATTGCAGACCACATTGGCAGCTTAGTTGGATCTGATACTTGTCTACATTATTAGAGAGGATAAAGAAAGTAGGCCATCCGTAATAGTTTACAGCAATAAAGCACAGGAAAGAAAGCATTAATTGTCCAGGTGTCTCGGCAGCAACACTTCATCCTGTTATCTTGCAGAAGGGCCATGTTTGAGTGTTCCCTCTATTGGCTGACAAACAGAACTACATTATTGTCATGCTCAGCTGTTGACAGCTCTGCTCACTTTAAAGGAGGAGTGCAAAGTGGGAAGAAAACAGGAAAGAAAAGCATGATCTTCCAAATAAAAAGTATTTTTCCACTGTATTTTAGAGCAAGAAGAAGCTGTAATGCTTCTAAAATTTGGCATATTTCAATGGCACATTTTGTACAACAAATAGAACCATTTTTTGAAACTAGACACATTTCATTATTCAAAACATATGACAATATATTTTCAAAGTCATGCTGTACAAATATGCCACATTTTAAATATATTATGCATTTAACACAACATTAAACATATTTCTTCTGTAGCATGGATTTCAACATGAAAGAAAGTTGAGAACAGATGGAAATGTAACATCACAGTACTTTATCAATCTGTAATACACAAGAAATTGGTAGCAATGCAGCTGACAAACACAATTTGCTTTACAAACAGAATTTTGAAGCTTAGTGAAGATTTAGCATGTCATTTAGACACAGCCCAAAGGAAGAAGCATTGCAGAACTTCACTGGCATGGGCCAGTATCCCGCAGGTTTCTGCCTGGAAGGGAGAATTGTTTTCTGGAGTCCCAAAGTGTACAGCTGGTTGGTAAACAAAGAGGTCAGAATCATAGCTGTCTTTTTCTTTCTTCATATGTCTATTTGAATTCAGGAGTAGGGTGTATAGTATAATAAGGAGATAGATAGCTAATTGGAGCTGAATTCAGCTCCCTAAATATAGGCATCTGTAAACATTTGAGACGCCCTTGGGTATTCTACATGACTCACAGCTGCTTCTCCATAAGGACATGGGATTCCTCTAAATTTTGCACCGTATCTGGCCATCTCATACAGATGTGTCAGACATCTCAGTCACAATAACACCTATATTCAGGCTACTGAATGTAGTCCTAGGTATCTTAAGAGTGATCTGTACAACACTCTAGGCTCCTTAAACTGTGCTGAAAAGCTTATCACTGGGTATGTGAATAACTTAGGCACCTCACTGACACGTAGACATCCATCCATCCATCTATCTATCTGTCTGTCTATCTATCTATCTATCTATCTATCACCTATATTTTTTTCTTAGATTGAATACCTCACGTAAGTTCAAGCCTCTGAATCCATGATTTCAATCCTATCCAGTGATATGGGATTTTTGTTTGTACTTTCTTGATATGCTGTCTTTGTAGTGAACTACAGTCCACAGGCCATCGTCTCTTGACATTTAAGATGGCTTAACACATTTCACATGACCTCCATGTAAACTTGAATAGATTAGAGATCCTGTGTCATATCTGTAAGGTGTTTCAATGTGCTTTATGCACTTTAGTGTGGGCAAATGACTTGAGCTTATATGACTGTGAATAAAAATTTGTTAGACATTTATCTGACCTGCAACATCCTGTGATATGAACAGAAGCTACCTGTTAATCTAAAGACTGTTGCAAATACAGGGGAAAGGCTTTGTCTGTTAAATGTATGGAACAAATCCACATGAAATGTTCCAAAATTCATGCACGGCTATGCTGTTATTAAGAGATTCATACAGTTTTATATAAAAAGACATAGAGATTTTTTAGTTAATTTTTATAATGCAAAGTATACCTGGCTAAAAGTATCAGAGCATGTATAATAAATATTCTTTAAAAAAAAATAATTAAAAAACAAGAATGCATTCTTTTTTCTTTTTTTTTAATTTTCACATGCAACTACATGCTTGAACAAGCAGACTTCTTATGCTTCCAACTTATTTATATCTTGATTTTGTTTGTTCATAAAGTTTTGTAAGGTCCTATACAACAAAATGCTATTGTTTGTGAGTTCTTCAATTTAATTCCTCTTCAGGTATCTGGATTGTTTTTCAGAAGCTTACAAAATTTCCTAGTTTGAGGTAAAACAAAACCAATTTTCTTTTCAGTAATTTTACTTTTCAGTTAAGCCTTTTCTAACTCTCTGAAATTAATAACACTTTCTCCAGAGACTGTCTGCTAACAGAGTGATAATGCCTGATGTTTATAATTAATATCAAGGTATGGTATGCAGAGAGACTCCTGCTTATGCTTAATGCTATAACAACCAAGGTCAGCTATCTTTGTTATGTGCCACACTGGAGGGTCAGAAGTGGAAGAGGGGTCCCACCTGTGGGGAGGAGTGGACAAGGCACGTGACCCAAAACTGATCAACGGGGTATTCCATCCCATCTGCATCATGGTCAGTATATTTGACAGATCAAAGGGTCAGCCCTCTTTCTTCAATGGCCAGCATCCGAGGAGGACTCTGTCTGTTCATCTGCCTTTGATCCCAATCTGTGCATTCCTGAACTCAGTTCCTGAGTTCAGCTCCAGTCCATTGCTGAGTCCAGTCTGGGATTTTCCCAGTGCATGCCTTCTAACTGAGTGGCAGAAGCCACTAGGCAAAAACTTAAATATAATTAAGTTTGGCATCTGGAAGTGATTTCACCTGAATCAAAGCACAATCAGAAAACATTCTTGTACAAGACTCATCTCTGAGTGTTTTTTACCTCTACACAGCATGATGGGGAAATATATATATATTTTTTTTTTAACACTGTTATTCATGGACTGGGAAAAGGAACACAAGAATTGAACCAAAATTCTAGGTGGGCTGAAGACTTTCACTTACGTGTGTAGGTTGAGTAATATGGGTTTTGAGTTCAACAGGAAAAAGAAAAGTCTTTGCCGGAATCCAAAGAGATCACCTACTGCAAACATTTGGTAAAATTTAAGCCAGTAAAAACCAATATGGTCTTCATTTAACTGCCATAGCGTGCATGCCTAGTGCCTTTGGAGACATTTTGTGTTAACCAGCTTCCCTGTATAAGGCTGATACAATATTCAGCTGATAGATTGATAAAGTTGATAAGATATTCTGTATCTTATATAGAACTTTTAGATCGTCAGCTGAAGGCCAAGCAGGAGTTCCAGAAAAATCCAAGTAATTAATACTTGAATTTTGTCACACTCTGTAGCATACAGAGAGGGAAAACAAATAAACAAACATACAAACAAAAAAAAAACAAACAAAAAAACCAAAACAAAAACCCAAACCCAACACTCTTTATTGATTTCATCTTAAATGATCAGTAAATGAGAAAAGCGAACCACAAAACTAGATGCACGCAATTTCAATATTGCATATAGCCAGGGGATATCATGCTGAAACTCGGCAAAATGCTCTCAGAAGTTTATTAAGCCATAAGCTGTTAGGTAACCTTAGGTGACATGAAATAGGTTGCATTTCTATATAGGATTTACCGTTTGCGAAATTGAGCACAATAAAAACCTCCAAGTTGTTGCTTATAATGCAACAGTTGGAGGAACGCAGGCTTTATATACCTGTTCCTGAAAAACAGGCAGTGATAAGAGTCATTCTGTTAGTGAATAACCTAATAGCCATATTTTTTAATATATCCACAGAAAACTTCACCAGTTTGAGCGACTAAAAAGTTCATCCATACTTTGGATGAACACTCCGATTCCTATGAATAGGAATTTGTCATTGATTTCCCTTGGAGTCAACAGTATAAACAAGTTCATTGGATATAACTTCTTCCATACAAATCGAATACTGGACAACATTTTAACACTTTTTTACCTTTTTCACTAGAGCAGAATAAAGAGGAAGCAAGTAACAAAAACATTTGAGAATTAAAAACTAAAGTAGTCATAAGAGCTTTAAAGCATCATTATAAGGTTTGTGGATTTATTTCAAAGACCATAAAAGCAGAGAATTTTCACAGACCAAAACTGACATGTAATTCTGAAAGGAGAGATAAACTGGTCTCAGATGAAGAAAAGAAACATGAAAATTTAAATGCAAAAGTAAGGGGATAAATAGATTAGGACAGAGATAAAATAGGCTATGTTTTATTGCTGAATAAAAGAGGATCAAAGTAATCAATAGTTGCTTGATCACTTATATTTCTTAATGGTAGTTCTCTTGATCTGTCTTTGCCCTAGAAAAACCTACTGTAGAAGCAAGTAGACATAAACCAAGCAAAGTCAAAAGTTAGTTTTGTAAATGTTTTAAAGTATTTGGCCTTTATATGAGGCTACATACCTGCAGAGTTTGTAAAAAAAAGCTGAGGAAAAACTGGTATACACTGGGGAGAGATCTTTGCCAATGACAGAACTGCTGCCTAGCAAAATACTTAGAGAAATGCAAGACTGTAATATCTCCTACTTTATCTATTCACTACAAGGTCTTGTTGGCATTGTGGATCATAAATCATTCTGGTCAACAGTCTTGGTTTATTTGTTCTGAAACAATGGAAGTCTTTGTTCTTTCAATGATTGAGGGGAAACTGAAAAAAAAAGTGGAGAATAAATGGTCAATGGCTTAATATCCAGATGGAGATTGGTGGCAAGTGGTGTCCGTCAGGAGTCTGTAACGCAACAAGTACTGTTTAATTTCATCAATGACATAGAGTGGGATCGAGTACATACTCAGCAATTTGTAGACAACACCCAGCTGAGTGGCATAGATGACACACCCAACAGATGGGATGCCATCCAGATGGACCTGGATAAGCTCATGAAGTGGTCCTGTGTGAACCTCATGAGGTTCAACAAGGCCAAGTGCAAGGTCCTTCACCTAGATCGGGGCAACCTCTGGTATCAATAGAGTCTGGGGCATGAAGAGATTGAGAGCAGCCCTGAATAGAAGGAATTGGGGGTACTGGTGGATAAAAAGCTGGACATGAGCCGACAATGTGCACTTGCAGCCCAGAAAGCCAACTGTGTCCTGGGGTACATCAGAAGTAGTGTGACTATGAGGTCTAGGGAGGTGATTCTGCCCCTCTGCCACTCTGCTGAGACCCCACCTGGGGTACTGCCTCCATCTCTGGGGTCCTCAGCACAGGAAAGATACAGACCTGTTGGAGCGGGTCTAGAGGAAGGCCAAAAAAATGATCAGAGGGATGGAACACCTTTCCTGTGAAGAAAGGCTGAGAGAGTTGGGGTTGTTCAGCCTAGAGGAGAGAAGGCTCCAGGGAGACCTTATAGCAGCTTTTCAGTGCTTAAAGGGAGCTTATAAGAAAGAAGGGAAAAAAACTTTTTATCAGGGCCTGTTGAGAGAGGACAAGGGGTAATGGTTTTAAACTAAAAGAGAGTAGATTCAGACTAGACATAAGGAATATATTTTTTACAACGAGGGTGGTGAAGCAGTGGAACAGGTTGCCCAGAAAAGTGGTAGATGCCCCATCCCTGGAAACATTTGAGATTAGGCTGGGCAGGGCTCTGAGGAACCTGATCTAGTTGAAGGTATCCCTGCACATTGCGGGAGGTTGGCCTAGGTGACCTTTAATGGTCCCTTCCAACCCTAACTATTCTATGATTCTGTGATTCTGTGATTCTGTGAATCAAGTTATTCAGGAGTTGTGCATTTATTTCTTTGAAATTGTGGATGATACTAAGGATCCTTCCCTTTTGTTACTGTCTTAAATGTCAGAAATTTCATAAATATCAAGTTAAGGGGGAGAAAAGGTACGGATTAATAACATATATCCATTTAAAGGGGGCTTGAGGGAACAGCACTGTTTTTGACAGAAGCTAAGTAAGACTGAAGCTGCCTGGGGCTCTTTGCTTATCTTCAATCAGATTCCTTGAAGCAAGGCAACCACAGAGTCATACATATTCTAGGTACCTAACTTTGTGCTTGATTTTCTATGGTTGGGCTATATTCAAGGCGGAAAAAAACACAGTCAAAAAATGGCTTTCACCTGATTTCTGTACAGAATTTTAATGTCTTCTGCTAGTTGTGGCAGACTATTTAAAGACTCTCAATTTTTCCCCAGATTCTCATATTCCTTGTATCTACCTCTTTCTACAAGGTTTGCAAAATGTCATTGATTTATACCTGACTGAATATTTATTGAACCTTGCATGATTCCTCCCTTAGGAGCTCCTGTCCATGACCCTTTAAAGGGAAGTAAAACTACACACTGGCTACCTGAGAAAACAAGTATTAGACTCCTAGAAGCCTGCAGGGTTTTCCACTAGGTTATCATGTAAGCATTGCAAAGGTATCTTTTGTTCTGTCAATTTGTAGTTACATCTAAAAGGTAAAATAAGTCGAGATCAGAAACTTTCTTCCATATTGTTTAATTTACAATACAATCTAAATACAAGGTCATCTTATTTTGGTCTATCCTTGCTTTTGATTCTCTATGATAATTTTAGGTGTGTGATTGTTCTCTGTTCTCACTGCAGGAAGTTTTATTATTATTATTATTATTATTTTCTGGATAAAGGGTCATTTAGTGTCTTACTTAGTGTTACTGAAATATTTTATATATTTTTATCATTGATATTAAGTGAAAAGCATAAAATAGTACCAGCACATTTTGCTCAATGGCCAAGCCTCTGCCTTGGAGGAAATAATTTGTTCTCTTATCATCCCCATTTGTCACATTCTCAAACATTTCAGCCTCAAGTTTTTTAGTTGTGGCATCCCCATTGAGTTCAGCTGTAATGAACAACAGTAAAGAAAATAGAAATAGGAAATCTTTGTAAACTTTAATGTTTTTGAAAGACTAGACCAATGAAGAATTTGTCTGTGCAAGTTCATATTTAGTCTACAATAACCTTTGAACCGAAAAGGCTTTTATTCGTATCTTTCACAGGATTCCTTTACAGGGCCTTAAGTCTTGATCTTGAAGCAGATACAAAATTGTCTAGAAAGCAAGTATATATGATAAAGCTCTTGGTCTTAAGGACTTGGTCTTAACAAGGTGTTAACTTGATCTTAACACATTAACAGAATGTCTTGGTTAAAAGGTCAGTAAACAGTAAATGTATTTGCTTTTGGATAATTTTGCTTTGCTGTAAAGACATATGCAGAACTTCAGCTTGAATATTCTGTGCCTGTTTAATCAACTTATGCCTGCAACATTAATTTCAATGTTAATTTTGGGGAGAGTGTGAAAATATAGTCATTGAAGCTGTAGGATTAAGATCCTTATTACACACACTTACATACTGGTGAATACATGTGACATTTAATTTAGCACTATTTGAGATGTCGCATGACTTCTAAGGCATCTGCACTGAGCTGACAAGTGTGACCTATGGTAGATCTATGCCGTTGCAGAATATCAACTGTAGGCATTATGACTTTGGGCATCTAAATTAACATCACATGCCGAATGCAAACATCTGAATCAAGTTCTACATTGACTGTTTTGGCTAGGGAAGACTCAGTTGCCAATCAATACATTTCTAGTACAATTTTAGATACCCTTAGATATCCCATCTACTGGATCTGGCAGTTTGCAAGTTTCTTCTTGGTCATATCTCACAGCTCCATGTTACTGTTTTGAATAACCTATTGATTATGTCAAATAATAATATTTGGCAACTCAAATTGCTCAAAATTTGAATGTCTACAAAATTTAATTAAGTATACAATCTGAAGCAGCTTTCCACTCACTCTAAAACATGTTTATATTTTATCAGCTGACTGGAGACAGCAATCTGTTACCTAAACATACACGCTTACTACCTCTCCTAACACTATGGGGCATTCTGCCTGGACTTCAGCTGTCATTGTAGAAGAATGTAAGTTTGTCACAATCCAATTTTGAATTTACTAGCCTTGTATGGATGCCTTGGATATCCTATGACATCCTACCCTTAGGCTGCAGTAAGTGTGTAGGAGTGAAAACATGAATTGAACGCTAGTTGCCTGTTGAGTATAATTGTAGACAGTTCATATATAAATACCTACATTTGAGACACCTCTACTTAAAAGCCTACATCTGAATTTGGATGCCTCCCTGTTTTTCTGCTTCTGGATACAGAAATCCAGAAATAACTGAATTTTACCTCTGATACTTCAAACTGACTTGACAAGGCACTTGTTAAAAATAGAAGTTAAAGAATTTATCAATAGCAGGGGAGCACTGCTAGTCTAAAATGCTCAGAAGCCAGCTGTACATTGTACACTGTGCAGAAGCACCACGTTTGCTCAGTGATGCTGCAGTGCTCACATGGCACAACAGAATAACACTCAGAATTAATGGTTTACACCTGAAAGCAGTACAATGATGGGGGAAGGCACAAGGACTCATAATCCCAACATTTGAGAGCACTTTTGGCTTTGCTTCTTTCAATTCTAGGACTACATCTGGGAGATCTAGTTTAGGAGTCACTAAATTCATTATATATCTCTTACAGATGGACAAAGTGAAGCACAGGAATGTGCCGGCTACATATTCTAATGTGTGTAATTTTACAGTATCCTTGCAATTTTATGGTATCCTTGAAAATCTCAATCAAGTTGAAAGCCAACATATATATACTTGTATCATACAGACAAGTACTCTGACTTTCAGCTCAGGCTGGTTTTTTTTGAAAATATGTGAATAAAGACTATTTACCATCCTTTAATCTTATAGTCAAGTAAAAGGTATTAGATACCTAGCGGTATATTTTCTTTCCACCTCTATTTAATCCTTGTTTGTAATGATTTATAAAAAAAAAATTAAATTACTGTTTACAGAACACATAATAAATAGTTTTTCATGCAGGATTAAAGCTTAGACTTTGAGTTGAAACTGTTGATGGTATTTCCAACATTTTCAAAACATCTAAGGAGAAGTAAAAACATAAAATAAGCATTCCTCACCAAAAAAAAAAAAAAAAATCATAATATTGAGATTTCAAACTGTTGTCCTCTACACTGTGATTACTTGGTAAATTGGATTTATATTAGAAGACATTTAAATTAGAAGAGATGATTTAGTAGCAAATGATATCTTCAGATGCTCATGAGAAACTAAATATTGTGGAGGGGCTATGATATGACAAAAAAAAAATCTATCATCCTCTTTATGGGATCTGTCTAAACTTAAAATTAAAGTGTTGTTTGGTTTTTTTTTTAAACTCTTCAGAATGTAGCTAAACAATATGATACAATACAGCTCATGTCTGCATTTTTGTTAAGGGATGCAGTGTCATGCAGGGTTTTGTACACTACCTATGCAGGAGGGCAAAATACTTTGTTGGATCCTGTGAAATTCATAAGGCTTTTTATGACTTGAGAAGCTGCTTTTCATCTGCATCACACCCTGTTGACTGCATTGAAGAGTTTGAAAACTTTCAGTGTCTTCATATTAAATGCAGTTCCACTTCCGAATTCTTATGTATCTGAAAACATACTCCTGAAATAAATTCCTCCCCTTGGTTAAAGGAAAAGCCAATTTTAAATACTCAAATCTAGCATTTCTGGAATCTTTTTTGTTACCCATGAAGAAGGTATAATCTAACCATGATCTTTGTATATAATATTATATTGCAAATTTTTACTAAAGAAACATCTGTATCAAAAAGGTTGAATTTCTGTAGCGCTCAGACACTATTTCTAGTAGGCAATTGGTTTCATAGGACAACTCCCCTCACTTTTCAGTTCAATATTTTTACCATAATACTTATTCTAATCATATGGTGAAGTTGCTTCATTGTTAAGATTAATATTTTTCTAGTAAAGAGAATTTCTATTCTTTGTATTCTTACTTTTTCATTAGTTTCATATTAGGAAAAATAAAAAAAAAAACCAAAGCTTATGTGTTTTATACATCAGAATTACTTAGGCATATGGTAACCATAACTGCTGGAAATGATGTGGTATTCTCCAGATGAAGTTTATCTGTCTTTGAGACTACGGAATTTCTACTATATTTTTCATTTATATTGAGGCTATTTTTGTGTAATTTCTGTGTTTATAGGTGACTTTGTTTTTACTTGTCATATCTGTTGGTGTTCACTGGTTACATCAAAACAATATTATTTGGAGTTTTTCCTAGGTCAGAGTGAAAATAATTTGGAAACTGTACGTAAAAGCCCATATTTCATCTATTCTGTCACTATAAGGCTTTTGCATATTCTAAAACATGTCTTGACATTTTTTTTCCTTTTTTTTTTTTTTTTTAGTTTGGGGTGTGATTTAAATGAATATTTAACAACATTAATATTTTTTAACAATTTTTTTTTTTTGGATACACAGGGATTTCTAGGTAATAATTATCATATCTTTATAAACACATTTTTGCATGTACTTATCATTGAGTGAGCGTAGCCTGAATGACAAGGAATGGTGATACCTGGTTTTCTAACTTAAAAGGCTGGACTAATGTAATAAATGCCATCTGAATATAACAACTAAAACCACCTGGAAGAAAAACGAACCAAAAAAACACCGCATAGACACACACACACACGCCCCCCCCAAAACCAAAACACAATAAAAATCAAGAAGACCATGCTATTGTTTAAAGCTCAAAGGCCCAATCTAGCTATTTCCAGGCCCATAAGGAATTTCCCTCCTTTAATGCACACAAAATGGCACTTACATATAGGTGCCTATGTAAGACACATAGATATGCTCCTACGTAAAGTGCAATTTACTGCTAGATCCTAAAAGCACTTAGAATATTCTTGCACAGCTTTTTGCAGATGGACCCAAAACTCTTCTGGATATGTAACTCATGTCCAGCTGCTTCTACATGTGGTATCAACAGCAGATGGGACCCTACACAGATGTTACTGATGTTTTAATGCCTATTCCTCAAAGTAGAATACAAACCTAATGTTTGCTATTCTTAGTGCTCAGGGAGGTTTTACTGTTGAAGATGGTCAAAAAGTTGTCTAAAGTTAGTTATTAAAAGACATGGTCTCCAGAGGGTGGATCCCCATCTCTTTCTGCAGATCTAACACCTGAATCAGATTTGCAAGGCTGTATCTTCTCCTCTTTAAGATCAAGAATGCAGAATGCTCTTTTGCATTTTCACACATTTTTTTTGAAAGACCTGATTGCAAGTCTTTTACATACCTGTCTTTTACATAATAGACCAGAAATGAGAAACCTTGACCAAAAGCTTGAGAACTGAATTGCAGAATCTCTTAAGCACATCTTAATTAAGAATTATAACACACACCTGTCTGATGAGTGCATTAACGCCCATACTGAGTTTCATTCTGTGCTTAGGAATTCAGTTGTATTTTTTTTTGTTCAATTTTTTCTTTGCTGTGGTGGTGGAGGGGAGGTATATGGCTTTTAAAGACAGTTATTCCTTAACATAAAATGTATATATAGTCCTGGAGACAGGAATCAGAAGCCAGGACATGCCCTTCAGATCAGTCTAGTAATAATTGCTGTACAGACTCATGTTCTTTCTCTGGCGTTCTGTATTCTGAATTATTTGCTACTAGGGGGCTCAAAGTGGCAGCTTTTCCCAGCTCCTTATTCCACACTTTCTCCCAAAATATTTTTCCCAGAAATAATACATTTCTGTTTGAGTTCTGTCAAACTGAAAATCAAAATGTATCTAATCAGCTGCAGAAGTGCTTTAGCAAGTTTACGTAAATGACACTGGCAACATCACTATGAGTACACATTATATACCTATAAGCTTTATATTTAGATGAAAGTTTCTTGAAAGAGATTCTTGTAAATCTTTGTCATATACCTGCTTGTGTCAGGGCTGATGTTACTGAAGTCCTGGCTGGCTTAGTAAGAAAGAGGAGGACAACATAATGAAAAGCTTACCATGCTGCAGTTTTATTTTCTGCTTCCCTGTGATTTCAGAACTGCATGTTTTGAACCACTTTCATAATTTCAGACACAGAGTGGCATTCATCTCACCTAATGTTAACTGTTGCGTAGACATCTGCACAAGATCTGGATGGACAGACTTCCTTTATAATTAATAGAAAAATAAGGGATTTCTTGAACCTAAGCAAATTATTTTACAGATCTATTTTAAGACGAAATGAATCACTCAGATATGCACATCTACATATATGCCACTCTTGTTTACTCAGGTTGTGAGTTCTCCTAAGTACTTACTCTTTTTTCTGCATGTCAGAATCCTGGTGGGTTAACTCATCACAACCTAAGATAGGCCAACTGAGATATGAATCAGACTTCTGTATCCTTTTGTGACAACCTCACGCAAGGGCTTCAGATGTACGGCCAGCAGTCCTGGCGCCATCTGGTCTGACTCTTTCTACTGCTAATCCAAAATGACGAGTGTCTGACTGGTGTCTATGGTGATGTCATTGGTGATGTCAGAAACAAATAATAGTTAATACTTGACTTTTTCAGGTAGATGAAATTTCTTGCTTTAAAATACATCTTTGCCCCTAGAATTGTTTTGCTGAATTGCATGCAAGTTCAACAATTCCTCTGTGAAGCCTGGCACCCTTATAGCTGTTATTGTGATCGTAAAGTTGGCTGCTACCTGGGGCTTTTACTTCCTGCAGTCATTCTTAATGTGTTGCACAGTTTATGGGGAAAGGATAAGAATAGGAAGTATGTGATCAGAGCAGTAAATAGGTAAAATATTTCTTGGTCCCAGAGGCTTGGGTTTTAGAGATCTTGAGTAGGCAATTGGTAGGAAAAGAAAATTAATTTTAGAAACAGCAGACTGTTATCTACTATTCTGACCTAGGAGTACTAAACCTTGAATGCAGACAGAGCTCTCAAACACTTTTCACTGATGCCACTGTATACCCATATTCTCACTTTCATTTTTTAATTTAAAATCTTTTTTGTTCAGAGGCATATAAATACATTGCAGATTATGATTAGCAAATTACCTTTTATTTGTATTCATGACACTCCTTGCTGAGATCAAAGAAACCTCATGATAGCCTTTAATATAATTATGGTCTACTGTAAATATGTCGTTGTGGTATACTTCAATTTCTCCAAATACCAGCTAACATGCAGCTACTTAGTATTTGGCTCCATCCATTTATTTGAATATAGTAATGTGACACTTCAGTCAGTTGCTATTTTATACAATGTGAGAAGTTTCATGCCAAAAGTCACAGCTCCAATGTGAAAAAACATTTTCTTCTACAAACAATTGTACTGATTTCTGGTGACAGTTGTATACCCAAATGGACTTGGAAGTCACTCAAAGGACTTGATTACAAATAAGAGATAATATCAGGAGATACCTTGCTTGGCAGAACACTGTGGACATCAATATTCAGGATAATGGCAAAACCTGATTTTTCTTGTGAAAGCTGTATTTGTATAGCAACAACCTTTCATTCATTCTTTTCTGTGGTAGTATGGCTAATACTGTACTTATCGTGCCTATTATTGGTAATATTTGTATAGAGGGATTTATATTTTTCCATCACTGATTATAGAATCAGCTCTTATTTTGTATCTCCGCAAACATAGCTAGCCTGTTTCCTGGAGCATGATTACTGATCAGTGTACCCCTTTTTATCCTGTACTTTACAGTCCCTTGTAAATACAAACAAAAGCATCATTTATTTTAAGGCATATTTTAAGGTATATCTGAATCATTTACCCATTACTGAACACTATAAATAAAATGTCAAGATACCTGGGACAGGGAGAAGAATCCTAAGTGGGTATATGGGTAGGAATGACAAATCATCTGAGGAGCACAGAGAGAGACTGAGAGAACAGTCATATCTGCAAGCTCCACAGAATATTCCAACAGACTGTAATAATCAAAATCATGTTAATCTTATCTTGATGGCATTTCTTTATTGTCTGTAGGATATCCGCAGTAGAATAGACTCAAAGATGATTTCTGATGTAAGAGGTTCTAATTTTGCAGACTGTTGGGACCCAAAAAAATATTCTTCAGTAGTGTTACTCTGAGTTCATTCTGTTTTCTGCGATTTCCCGTGCATTTGCTGCTGGATGCTGCCAGAGGTAGACCCTGGTGCAGTTTTGTCTAAACTAGTATGTCTGTTCTTATTTGTAATTCATATGGACCAGACTCCTGATGATGTCAATACTACAGCAGTAGTATTCTATAGTATGCCCATCAGGGGCATAAGGAAAGGGCAAACACCAGTTCCACCACTCTTTCCTCCACAGGATGACCAACAATATCTAATATCTCAGGAATCAATGTCTAAAATAATGAGCAATGATTCACAGAATTGTTCCTGATGGTTTTGACCTAGTTTTTGAGTATCCTGTTCCTTATACAAAGAACCACAAAGCCTGCCAGATGGCAAAATAAAATAAAAAAATGACAACAACAATAAACCCAGCATACACTAATTATATCTGTATCAATTTTAAAATCAGGTCATTTATCCAAATTGCAAAGGCATGCTCAGCAGCTTGTATCAGCAGTTACAAAATCTTGGCACTGCTATACTGAAATTACAGCTGAAAAAGACTGAACTTCACAAAGAAAGCAGCAAAGAAACCAACATGAAAATGAATGAAAACAACAGTATCGTGAGAAATTGCAGTTCAAACTGAGGAACAGATTTCAATCCCTGTTGGAAGTGGAAGGATGTTAGACATAGTGTGGACTTGAAGGAAAGACGGTGATTGCTAACTGGCAGTGTGAGTCAACCTGTATCTTTCACAGTTGGATGCTGACATGGATTAAGAACTGGAGAAGCCAACAAATGAGGTAGTGAGGGGGAAAAAACCAACCAAACAGAAAAAAAACAAACCAAAAAAAAACCCCACCCCCAACCACTGAAAGGAGAATCCCCAAATTCTGAGTCGAGTAAAACTGTAGGAAATAAATTCATAAGGATAAACAGCATAAGAAAATATAAGTATCGAATAAGAGAAAACACGAAAAAGGAAAAGGGAGAATCGTTATTAACAAACCAAAACTAAATTTTATATTAGAAATAATAAAAAAAAAAATCAGGCTATGAAAGATCTTTGTGGAAATTTGAAAAAATAAAAAAGGCCAAACAGTAGGAAATTTCATAAAAGGACTTCAACTGTGTTAGAACAGTTGTGCAGAGGGCTTCAAAAAACCTCCACATGTCTTACCTTGTTTCAGCACTGGATTTACTTGAAACATGAACTAGAAAAATCTCACATTAACAAGGATGACATAAAGATATCTAAAAAACAATCTGCAGCTAAAATGATACTCAAACACAACAAGGTGACTGGAAACCATCAAATCATAGTGAGCATCCTGAAAGCACCATGTGGTTTTTGTCACTCCAAATGGTACATGAAAAAGGGATAAAATAACAAGCCTCGACACGGGCAGCTGTGACCCTCTAACCCAGTAAATATCACACCGTTAGTGCTAGTAGCAGGCCACGGTATTTGTACTAACTCTGTGAGGCCTCAGGACCAAGCCTAGGTAAGTTTTCTGTGTCTGGGCTTACTTTGGTGTTGGCTGGAACTTTGTTTTAGCTTGTTTGGCTGCAACAGCAATTGCCTAACAACCAGGTGATTGTTACCAAACTTGTTTTAGTATATCTTTGCATGCCTGATGATGTCCCCTTGCTACAATGTTTTTTATTGGTCTATAACTAACACATAATAACACAAGCAGTTATGCTATGTAAAATAAACTCTCCACAGCCCTAAAATTGAAAATCAATTTACAGAAGTGCAGACTTGGGATGACAGCAAAGGCCTTGAAAATGTGGGCATGATACCAGAAGTCTCAGGACTATAAATTACCCACTAATGGCCAATTGTTAGTCATTAAAGAAATATAACCTTGGAAGCCAAGTAAAGCCCCTTTTTCAGTGGTAACAGAGTGAACAAAAGAACAAGTATCCAAAGTAAGTAAAAAACCAATGTGTATAGTAAATACCTAAACAGTGACGAATTGTGTAGCAACGAAGAAAAATCAAGGTACGTGGAGTATATGTATATATATATATGTATATACTTCTATACTATGTATAGAAGTAACCCCAAATGGACTTATGGACAAGAAGCACTCCCCCATAACATCATGCTCTCCTGGGAAAGGACTCTGAATGCTGATAGCTCCATGTAACACACCCTCACACCGATTCAGGACATCAGCCTTAGAATTACAGAGGCAGTGGGTGAGCATAGCAGCAGAAAGAAGGGATAGATACTCGAAATGTGAGCACAGGAAGTCTAACCAGATTGTCACTGAAAGAGGTTTTTGTTTGGTTTTGAATGGTTTTGCATTTGGGTTTTTTCTTTCAGTTCTATTTTCATTACTTAGTTTTCTCTAATAATTATATCTGCAGTAAAGACAATTAAACTGTTGAGGTTTCAGTTAGATTAATCATTAATTCTTGGCTTTGAGTATAAGGTGTATTTCTTTTGTCCACATAAATTTGATAAGTTGCAGTGCAATAAATTGACGGAGAATGCATGCAGCCAAAGCTGCAATTTGGATGCAATATGTCAAAAACACAGACATAATAGGATCAGATGGGAAATGTCAGAATTACCTGGACTTTCCTGATTAGATTATACTACAAAGCTCAGTCTTCGAACATTCCTTTAGTAGTAGAGACTGATGGTAGTAATCCTGATAAACGTATTACAACACTCTAGCAGAAAAAAGCAGCAAAATAAAACATCTGAGTGGGTAAGAAAATCTTATAGAAGAGAGAACTGAAATAGGTCAGATGAATCACGAGTAGATATTGAAGACACTGAGTTAATGCCTAACGGAATGATCACTCTCGCTGCTATCTTTCTGACCTCCATCCTGTGAGTGCTGCAGAAAAACAGCTTCTATTTCTACTGTTTGCCTCTCCAGATTCTTTTTCCCCTCTATTGTTTTTTGGGAAGAGAGAAAACAGAACCTTTGACAAGGTATTTTTCTTTCAGTGTCTAGTTAGCTACCAGAAATAAAAATTAGTACTAGTACTGCATTTTACTGGTTTTGGCTGTTATAGAGTTAATTTTCTTCCTAGTAGCTTGTATGGTGTTGTGTTTTGGATTTGTGACAAAACAGTGTTGATAGCAGGGGGGTGTTTCAGCTATTGCTGAGCAGTGCTTACACAGCGTCAAGGCCTTTTCTGCTTCTCACCCCACCAGCGAGTAGGTTGAGGGTGCACAAGTTGGGAGGGGACAGCCAGGA
Source organism: Chroicocephalus ridibundus (assembly GCF_963924245.1). Lineage (NCBI taxonomy): Eukaryota > Metazoa > Chordata > Aves > Charadriiformes > Laridae > Chroicocephalus > Chroicocephalus ridibundus. Next base: position 53,856,507 of record NC_086284.1, read on the forward strand.
CAGCTCACCAAAGGGATATCCTATACCATATGATACCATGTTCGGCAATAAAAGCTTGGGAAAAGGAGGAGGAAGGGGGGGCTGTTATGGTGTTTGTCTTCCCAAGTCACTGTTATATGTGATGGACCCTGTTTTCCTGGAGATGGCTAAGCACCTTCTTGCTGATAGGAAGCACTTATCAAATTCCTTATTTTGCTTTTCTTGCAGGCGCAGCTTTTTCTTTACCTATTAAACTCTCTTTATGTCAGCTCATGAGTTTTTGCACTTTTGCCCCTCTGACTCCCCCCACCACACTGTGGGAGAGTGAGTAAGCAGCTGTGTGGGGCTGAGCTGCTTACTGGTGTTAAACTGCAGCAGTTCAATGCTTGTTGGCAACGTGTGTTGGTTGTGGGCTACACACTTTAATTTTTCTTGTGATAGCTATGTACAATTCCTCTCCACTGGGAGCTGAAAGGTAAATGTTAAACTGTACTGAATTCCACATAGATCATTTGACAGTATTCAACTTTTAACACCACCACCCATACACACCCACACACACCCGTTAGCCTTGAACTGTTCGCCTAACAAAAAAAAAATTAAAAAATACTCCCATTGTCATTTGGTCTCCCTTTAGTTATCCTTCTCAATAACACTATGTACTGTGAGATAGAAACACTGGAACTGTGACAAGCTTCAATCAACTTCATACATAAGAAGTACACAAATCCTTCATGAGAGCTAAGCTCTTGTAGCCACTTGTGCATTTTCTTCCTGCTTATCTCTGAGAATTTAAAGCATTATAGTATCATGTTCAGACGGAAGTTTGGAAGAAATTGTGGTGTTATTTGAGTCAATAAACTTCTTCTCCTCTCTTCATATTACAAACATCTTTTGTACAGTGCACCTGGTCTCGTGAATTATTAGCCACTGAGGAATCCAAATATTTTTTTGTTAAGTAAATATTTGCCGAGTGAATATGAATAGTATCAGCATCAATTCACCTGGCAATAACAGTATTTGTATTTGCTAACTTACCCCTTTTTAATTGTCACAAAGGATGAGGAGGAACTTTTATGTTTAATTGTTTAAAGTGGAGAATGGAATCTAAAGACCATCTCCAGGTTCTCTACTTCTATTGCTTATGGAAAAAGCTAGGTGCTTCATAAAGTATCCTCACCAAGGAACAAATAAGAGATTGTGAACAGAACACACCAGTTTATAACTAAACTATAAAATACAAGAGACTTATGCTAACTGACATGGTATAGCTCACATCGATTGAATTCCTTCTCTTCGTTTCCCAAAACAGTATGACCTTATCCATACCAACTGTCAAGAAGAATCCTCAACCTATGTTATGTTCCCAACACCATGATGTCTGAGAGAGTGTACATAGGTCAAGACTATACAAAGGAGTATGTTAAATTTAAGCAGTATGGAAGATTTATTTCACACTGATGCTCAAGCCTAGCTGAACAATTCTTGCTTTTTAACTTAGACAGCTTGGGAACCTGGCATAAATTACAGAGATTGTATCAGCTAGGTTTTTTTTTAACTTTAACCCACCCACAGCTGTCTTATACCATTTGATATGCCTTAGGGTACAGTGGCTGTCATCCTGGTGCCACATGAATGAAGTCTCCAACAGGCTCTGCGTCATATCTGTTAGATGTCTCAACTATCTCCATAGCTAGGTAGATTAATTAACCCTCTCATCTCTATTGACTATGGTGGAAATTTAAACGTCTAACTCATTGTCAGGGTTTAACTCCAGCCAGCAAATAGAACCATGCAGCCGCTTGCTCACACCCTGGCTCTGTTTCCCCCATCCCAAGAAGGGTGGGGAGAAAGAGAAGGGAAAAAAAAAAGGAAGAGAAAGGGAGGAAAAAAACCCAAAGTCATGGACTGAGATAAAGACATTTTAATGGAAACAATAACAGAAAAGGAAAAATAGCAAAAATAATAACAATAATAGTAATCATAATGACATGGGTCACTCTCACTGCCCGGTGAATTGGCACCATCCCAAGCAGTGATCACAAATTGCCACCCCCCCAGCTAACCCCATTTATCTACTGCCATGACATCTATGGTATGGAATATTTCATTGGACATTCTATCGGTCTATATATACTACTATGGGAAGCTGAAAAAAAGTCCTTGAGTAGTCTAAACATCCCTTAGCAACAACTAAAAACATATTGACATTCCTTTCACAACAATCACTAGAAAGAAAATTAACCTTTTCCCAGATGCAACCAGGACACTCATGGGTAGACAGTAACACGTAGGCACTTACATTTAGATGTCTAACCACAAACTGAATTCCAACCGTAGTTTTAATTCCTTTTCAGCCAAGTCATTCAAACCCATATGTCTTGTGAAACTTCTCCCATCAGATACTAACCTTGATATTTTTATAGTTTGTCGGTCATTTGGAACCTACAGTGTCGACAGAATTGCTTGTGCATGTGCAATTTATTAATTTTGTAATATAGACTTTAATGACCTGCTTATACTTTTCTTTTCCTGTTTACTTGGAGAACAGATGGTGATTTAATGATCACCTTTGACTATAGGTTGCTATTCTACTCATTGTTCGATTTGAAATCTCACAATTTATTCAGCACACGTTATGTGAACACTGCTGTGAGGGAGAATTATGCACTAATGCACCACCAGAACAGTGCATTGTCTACAAGTATTAACTAGTTTATATTCACAACACTGGTATAAGAAAAATAATGCCATCCCCTTTTTATAAAGGAAGAACTGAAGCACCAATATTTAAGGTCAAACTATCTGCTGGTTTTGAATGACCAATTAAAAATTACATGCTCTGATGGTTTCTGGAGCACATAGCATTATGTATTAACTCTGTGTAGAACCTCATTCCTTCAAATCTTAGCTTCCTTTGATTTTTCAGTTACACCTTTAAGTGTTCAGCATTAATGTAGCTCATACCAGTAAGTCAACTGATGGATCTAGGAAATAAGAAATACCACTATGAACAGGTTCTCAAATCTCTTTTAAATAAATTAATTGCTATCAAATAGTAAGCAAAGCACAGGCACAAAGCATCTGAATGGGGACAGAGGTGGAATTTAGCTATTTAAATTCAAAAAGCATCTCAAACCCCCCGTTGTACAAGGTTTTGCAACCTTCTAAAAATGTAATAACAATAAGGAACTCAAAGGTCAAACTAAAAGCCTCAGAAATTCCTAAAGATAAACACTGTTTTTTCATTGAAAATGTCAAGCTGTAGAGTCTTTTTGTTTGTTTGGTTGGTTTTTTGTTGGTTTGTTAGTTTTTTTTCAAAATAGATTAGAAATGTGTATAATTTTTTGTGAGGTAGGTAAACCTGTAAGTCCTTTTCCTGGGCCCACAGCTCTTAATTTTTGTTACGATGCCCTAATTACCCAATCTATCAATTTAGATGGAAGTTAGGTGCCTCCTCACTGAAATATGGCAGTGGGGGCACTCTCTCCACAACAGAGAGTTTCTGAGAGTACATGAGTTCATCTCCATTTACATTTTGCTTACACATCACCTGGCGCAGATTTTGCAACTCTAACTTTATATTACAAATCCTATAGTTTGTCTCTCAGATGTCACTTTTTCTCATCTGTAGGCACACAAAGAGAAGTGGAATATAAAGTTAAATAATTAGTATGATTATGTAGAAAAAAACAGCTTCAATAATTTAAGAAATACTCCATTCCAGTATTTTGAAGATTGACTTATATGTGTATTCATAAAAATTATACATTCTACCAGTTTGACATGTGGTACAAAATGAACTCTGAAAAAGGAAGGCGAGGTCTGTCCTTCTATATAGTTCCAAAAGACTCACTAAATCAAGAGTAAGAGTTAACTTCGTTGTTTTCTGTAATGGTTTAGCTATGAGGGCCTCTCTAACCATAAAAATGTTGGTTAATTGCCATGTCAGTAAAGGAATGAGGAAGAAAAGGAAAATGTTTGAAAGAAAAGTGTAAATAAATAAATTGATTAGAAATTGGATATTCCTTTCTACAAACCTGCTGTACAGTAAGCCTCCTTGTTCTGTGACTGATGCATATGATAAACTTTACTAATTGAACAACAGAGGCAAATGAACACGATTAAACACTGTGATGTTGTTTCAGAAGTTACATATACCTTTATCCTTAGTAAGATATTAATTTTGTACTTTTAGGAAATAAAATTGTTTTTCTTTCACTTGATTGGTAAAGTATACTAAGGGGTGATAACAAAGTTGATTCTCAAAATGATGGAGACTGATTTGCTTCCTTGGGGGATTAAAACGTGAGCTCCTTTGCAGCAAGGTCTTAAACTACAAAATATTTTTTCATGCAGAAAACCTGGAAGTGTTTTAAAATTAATTCTGTTAGCCTAAATAGTTCTTAATGGTGTTTTATATCTGTTAGGATTTATTTTAAATAGTCAGTAGGAGGGTTTATTAATTCTGCAGGTAACATAGGTAAATGTAGATAGGTTTGGGACTAAAGTAAAGTCTGTCCATCAGTTAATTATGTCTTTTGGAGACATAAGGAACTTTTATAGTTTGAAACACTAAGACCAGATTTCTGGAAGATAGAATTGGGGTATTACAAAATAATACCAAAAAGATGGTTTTACTTAGATCTTTAAGGTCTTAAAAGACGATATTGTCTTATTGTCTTATAACTTTAACTTCAGGTAGTCACTGAGACTGGCCTACATACTGCACATATATAAACTTTTAAACAGAAAATCAATTTTCTATAGAATGTGAGCATTGAAAAAACATGACTCAAGACAAAAAGACTTAACATCATAAATTTGCATAAGGCTTAGTATGAACTCCTTTACCAGCATGATTAACCAGAATGAAGGGTCCTTTAATAATTACTTTATGATTCACTAAAAAGAGGTTGTAATTTCTTGCTTATCTCATGACTGAATAAATTCGTTAATCTTTATAGCTCATTCTGAGGATGAAAAACCCAACAAATGAAGAATCTTACTAGTTAAAAGCTGTAGCTGCATACACATGCATTTTTTTTAACTTGATTTCTGCCCTCAGATTCCAACTAGGTCTTTTCCTATGATTTATAAACTGATCTCCTGACTTGGGTGTTAACCTTAACAAATCATATCCATATAAGGACAGTACAGAAGCACATTAATACATGTTGGATAGTCTATTTATCGAGCTCTTTTTATTGAAAATAATAAAATTATATATACACATGTTACATTAGAATTAAAATAACTGTGATACTATTCTGATAATTACTATTTCATTAAAATAATTCAGCATACATAAACATATTTCTTTCAGAATTTCTTTGCTCTCTATGTTGTTTATAAGAAATTCCTGGGGGTACTGAATATGTTAGGATCCAAATATGTTCACTGCATAAGTCTACCTATTATCTATATAAGTAACTGCAAACATACAGATTTAACTTTTATATTTTTTGATAGACTGATTAAATGAGTAGAACTATTTTTTATTTTTTTTTGTTCTTCAAATGTGTGTTATAAGTAATATTAGTAAAACAAATAATGGAATTGATTCTGACTCTTATTTCAGAGGCAATAGTTGAGGAGTTTGCCCATTCAGAGAAAGGAGAGAAGAAAGAAGTACTGTGTGGAACTGCACTGAGAGTTTGCATATCTCTGTTTAGGTTTGTTTAAGTTTTGAGACATATAAAATGAAATGCAGTCATAGAGAATAAAACAGAGAACAAAAACCCATTGAACAAAAAAAAGAAAGGACAGGTTTTCTTTCTGCAACTTATGGGAGCATGACATTATTCGCAATAGAAGGAACAGATCCTATGGCTCAGGAAAGCAGAAACTTTTTGTTACAGCTGACCTAAATTTCACTACAGATACTCTGATGGAGAGAGAAAGGATATGTTAGAGTCACATTGATCTGTCAATTGTACAAAAGACACATAAGGTGCTTCAAGTGCTAAGCTGAATTGTGACTAGCCTAATAATAAGTTTCATAAAATATTTATTTTCTCAACTTTTTGACAGAAAAACAGATAAGTAAATTATTAGAAAAGAAACAATTTGGGGTTTGACACTTAAAAAGATTAATTACTACAGGAATCCAAATCCACTGCAAATTTATTTGACTTGGAATTTTGGTATTTCTGAGATTTCTAAGATGCTAATATGTGGAGAGTGTTGCTCACAAATAAAACTGAAGGGTGATTTCTATTTACTTTAACTAAAATTATTATAAAATATATAATTCCACTTTTAAAGAATTCTTCAGATGAGAAAGGGCTTATGATTTTTATTCAAAGTTATAGCAGAATAGTCAGCAAACATTTTGCTGTCATACCACTGACTTACCTTCTTTCTTTTTTTTTTTTCCTTTTTCTTCTCTCTCTTCCCTTCCCTTCCTGCCCCCTCCCCACCCCCCCCACTGCCCCCCCTGCTGCTCCCTGCCCTGAATTTTGGATTAGAGACACCGAGGATCAACTTTCATGCTTTCATGTGTTTGGCTCGTATGTTGTCTTTGAGCAATTTCAAGGAATTTTGCCTCTCAGATGGACACTTACAGATAAGCTATGAGAGTCCTCTCATTGCTTTCAATGGGAGCATCTCTGAAGAAAAAACAAGATGAAGGCAGGAGCAAAGGTGGTAGACAAGTTGCGTGTTCCTATTCTCAGCTCAAACCTTAAAGAAGGATTGTACTTGCCTGAATCAAAATCCTTTTCGAAAGCTGCCACAGGCAGGTTCTGCATCTTCCATAACTGAGGTTACTCTTAAATAGAACTGTTTACCCTTTAGAAATTTCACAGACTTTTCTTGCCCTTGGAGTTTTGTGTCACTTTCTTAAATTTATGTTTGTGCACATCTTCAAGATTAAGCCTTTTGTTAAGGTATAGCTCTGTGGTGGTTTGGTTTGTTTTTATTTTTATTTTTAAAGCTGAAACTGCTTTAGGTTTCAGTTTTTACTGCGGAAAAGTAATAGTTTTATGAGGGGAAAAAAATGGTATCTAAACTTTCTAAAACATAGAATTTTATGACTAGCTTACTAGTCATGCAACTTCAGTTAAAATCAGAGTCTTTAAGATGTAACATAATGATGTGGAAAAATAATAATAATAATAACAACAACAACATACTAATTGGGGGGGGGAAACCTCTGAGTCCTAGAACTGCAGAATAGATAATTCCTACATGGATATATCACTGTACTTCAAGATGGAGTGTTGTATCATTGGCATATTGTTACTGGAAGCTACTTCTTGTAGATCCATTGTTTGTTGCTGTTATAATATAGCATATATGTATGGTTAGAAATTATTTGTACATTGGAGATTTTGCAGTCTAAATAGAAAAATATGAAAGATGGAAGTGAAAAAAAAAATATCGCTCAAGGAGTTGAAACTTAGACTAAATGACTGGCAAAGCTTACAAAGAAATGTGTTAATGTCTAGAAATAAATTCTGTCTCCTGAATGTCAATCCAGTATTTCTCAATAAGATCATTAAGTATGAAGTGTATGAAGGCAATCCAAAGAAAGACAAGTGATTTAAAGCTAAGAAAAGTGATGTAACAGTGAAATAACTGTGAAGATATAGCATAATAGAATCTTGTTACCAAATCTTCAAAGAAAGCACATTATACCACTGGAAATACAATTCATTCATTCACAAGAGAACGGAAGATATGAGTAGCATCAGGGTAAAGGGTGGGATAGCAACCTCTCAGTACAAAAAGTAGTTCAACATTAAATTTATCATCTCAGCAGCTATAATATTTGGTCAAGTGTTCTCTTAACTACATAATAATGTCGCCTAGATTTTTTTAATTACTATTTTTATTATGCTGATCTAAGCCTATATTGTGTCAATCAAGTTCAACATTGATATGACAGATAACAGTATCTTGTGTTAAAATATTTAATTGGTGGCATTTAAGCAATATATTTCAAAAAATAATACTATAGGACTGTTCTGCATTGTCCTACACAGTAAATCTTAAAGAACTACATTTTATATAAGTGTTATAACTCTTTGGTCTTTTCATTAAATTAAGATTAATCAATATTGTCACCTTGTATATAAAGAAGAAACAGAGTCAGCAAGTATAATAAAGAGTGAAATATTTTAATGGACCCATAACAATTAAAAGAACTGTACTGTCAGTCATGACATATTATGTTATTTTTCAAAGTAAGAAAACACTAGTAACTACAGAATTAAAAAATGTATCTGCAGTATCTAATAATTCAGCATTAGAAATAACACGAATTCTTAACTATCCCATAAAGCCAATAGAAAGACATCAAAAATAAATAATTTCAGGTACAATAGCAAGGCAAAACCAAATTAACTGTCAGTTTTGAGGAAATTGTAGCTGTGCATGCATTTTTCTTTCGGTATGTCTGAATAAAATGCATATTATTGTGATGACAATGCAGAGACACAGCTAGCCCTTATTTCCCTTCCTCTCTCTCACTTCCTATACTCAGAGCTGTGAAAGCAGTTTCAACTCTGAATTGGTACTGAAAAAGAAAGGAGCAGGTGCAGGGTACCCATGTCTGATCACATAGCCTTTTTTTCCTTCTCCAAGATAGGGCTGTGAGCTAGAGCAGTCTGCCTGCCATATGGCACTTTGTCCCAGGGGAGCAGGAGCGAATTTAGGTCCTGATTCACTGGCCTCTGAAATGACTGGTAGTCATTTCACTGATCTTGGTAGGTGCAGGACTGAATCTTTTAATTATGGTCCGTCAGTCAGAGAGGAAAATGAAAAGGGCAGGATTTTTCTCTTGGCTAATGGCCAAAGTGGACTGTCAGCAATATAAAAACCTAGGCACCTGCTCTCATAGATTATTTTTCAGTGTACTGTGTCCTGCCTTGGATTACCACTGTAGGCATCCAATTAATAACCTCAGTTAAAGGGTTAGAGGCCTATATTTTGGATGGCAGTATAACTCTTTCATCATAAAATTGCAGTAGAATTCTGCAAAACTCCATAGCTGAGGATGCAGGGCTGAAACAGGGTAACACGTAAAAGCACCAGAGGGCAGGAACATGTTTATAGTAGCATGCAAATCTTTAAAAGTGTAAATAGATCAGGCTCTGTTTTCCTGTGGAACTATGCTTCTGTATGCAATTTACGTGCCTGAATGTAGATCTCCAGCTACCTTACTGCTTAACATATGTTTAAATTTAGATTTAGGAAGAATGATCTTTCAAAATCTATTGTATTCTTATCCTAGATATATCTCCTAATAAGAAATGTCTATCTAGCATGGTGAGCACAAAAGACAGGCAATCACAAGTACTTCAGTAATTTACTTTAAAAATTCAATTTCTTATAATATTTCATATATTCTTTACACAAATTATTTAGAAATAAACTTTTAGTTATCCTTGATAAACATACATTTCTGGAGTACATATGACACTCGCTTTGCCGGACAAGAAATTTCATGCTGAAGTGCCTGATTCAGCCTCACTAGAAGGAACTGACAAGAGTAACCCAAAGCCATGAAATTCAGCTGAGCACACTTTGCTCAGACTCATAACCTTCCTTTTGTCTATAAAATACCAGTACTGGTAAGGCCGTGCTGTCACTGCCCGCTGCCAACACCATTCTGTGCATACGGAAAATAATACATATTGCATGCACTGTGTATGCCTCCCTTTGCTCTTGGCAATCAAATCTTTTATTTTGTCAAGGACCTTAATAGATAACTCTTCTTGTCCCTCAGGGAATCTCTGTCTCATTGAAACAGTCTGCCCATTTTCTTTCTAAATAGAAAATACATCACATATGTCTCAAACACTAAGTGGTATGGCATTTAGTATTGTTACAGAACAACCTTCTCAGAAGAATGAGATGGCAAATGAAGAGGAAATGACACAGCTCTTTTCTCCTAGTGCGCATTTGTATCTTTTAGTGAATTAGTCAGCCTTTTGACAAATCTTTTTGTGTGTAGATGGAACTGTGAAAGCCATATTTATAGCTGTCTATAATTAATAGTAATGCTGCTAACACATTTTTTCCTGAATATTTGCCAATGTTGTTTCTTTTGAGTTCGATGTATGCTACTCACTGTTGGTATTGACATCTTTTAACTGTGTAAGGATTTCAGTAACTATTGTTTTCATGAAACCTTAGTTTCATAATGGAATTTTTTCCAGAGGTGATCTCATAAATCTCACCACTTGTATTTATGTGATTTTTATCTGAAATATTTTTTACAGTATCTTGCAGTGCTCATTTACAAATATTTAAAACTTTCAAATTACTATCACATTCTTTTCCCAGGGAATATATTTTTATAAGACATAGAATAAAACACTAAACTTCAATTTTATGTTTTTTTTTTCAAACACATTGATTTTTTTCAAAAATTAATTTAGGATCTTATGTCTCTTTCAAAGTTAACAAACTTAAATTAGAAGGAATTTTATTTCCCCTAAAAATAACTTTCAGATTTACTCTGGATACGTAAGTGCTTTTAAAACATATTATCCCTATTTCTTTTTAATTAATGGCTCTTCTACAAACTAATAATGAATGCCTGAATTTTCAAATTTCAAATTTGCATAGTTTGAATAACATATGCTTAAAGTGAAATAATGCATAGCCTGAAATATCTTTATGCAAATGGCTCAAAGCATTGCTAGTCACAAAGAAAATATTTTAAAAATAGCTTGACATCTACTACCGACCTCCTTGGTGACCTTATCCTAGTCATTTTGTTCCCTTATGCTTCCTTTTTTTCTCTCTAAAATAAGGGTAAGAATACAAGCAAGGGGAGTATTAGAAGTATTATAAGAGTTCTGATGGTAAACATAGCTGAAGAGTGGAATGCCAGTATTATCCATGTGTAGGAGAAAAAAATGTAAACAAGCAACAGATTTTTTTCCTCACCTCTAGTTTACTTTTTCGGTGGTAACACAGGTGGTAGTACGTTAGCTATGAATCTCTCAAGACTAGCATTTGTTGAAAGCTGTTTCATGTGCAAGACGTGTCTTAATCATTGTCCCTATCCTTGCTATCCATCCTTATGAGAGTGAAAGGTTTTCCCTATTTAATAAAGAGAAAAAAACAAAACAAAACAAAAAGGCAAAACACAGAAAGATGAAGAGCAGCACTACAGACTTTATCAGGAGAAGGTCCTTCTTGGATCCCTTGACCAGGCAACAGGTTCTTCTCTACTCAAAAGAGAAGGATCTTGTTGTCTATATAATCTCTTTCAAATTAATCGATTCAAATTAGTGGGAAAACTCGTGACTCTGCTCCATGATTATAAAGGTTACAGAATCACAGGCTTTCTAAGATCAGAATCTTTTTTCTTGAATGTGTTGGTTCCTCCACGGTGCTGCCATAAAGCTCATGTGTCATGACAGAAGGAAGAAGGAGCACTAGATGCCAGTGAACAACTCTTCCCGCTGATACCACTTCTTGGTGTCATACGGCCAGTCATAAGTGATCCCATGACAACAGCAAGCTACGTATAAAGGCCAGGCTCCTTCTATCACTCACAGTTTAAATTAGGTAATAGTCAGATTAACTACAGCAGCCTCTTGTTTAGGAAAGAGATCAGCTCTAATTCTGCCTCAGTTTTTGCTTTTTTTTGGAGCTGTGTCTATGCATGCATACGCAATGCCTGCTGCTTTGTTCCTTCTGTAACTTGCTGAAGAGTGGTAGGGATATCAGTGGCATTCTGTTGGTCTGTTTAACTTCAAAATCATAGTAACAACCAACTATCTTTTTGTATCACAGTGACAAAACCACTGATTTTCAGTTTACTGGCATTCTACATGTTTATGGGAAATGTATAAACATGACAATTTCCTTTTTCTTTTGTTTGTACAAGCAAACCAGGCAAAATAATCACTTGAGATAAGCTTTAGGAAAATTCTGCGCTGAGGAAATGGGCTAAGTACGTTAGAAACATAAGCAATCATCAGAAACCCCTTCCTGGGGATGAAAACTCTAAATTTTTTTTCTGATTTCAAGTGCACCTACAGAAACTGGAGAAACTGGACAAACTTTATTGAATTAATAGCAATTTTATGTTGAGTGACAATGAGATCCTTGCAGAGTAATTTGCTGTACAATCAAAGAATGTCAAGTGGTTGACCTTTTTCAATTCTACAACCAGTTTGCAAAATTTATGCAAAGGCCCCAAAGACTTCTTGCCAAGGATACCAGATTTGCCAAATACCAATTTGCATGGTAAGCCTGCTTTGCACGTATTAAATTTGAATATTTGGGAAATCCTATTAAAAGCCTTCAAAATACTGAGTTCAAAGCTTTTAACTGTTCACCTACCTCCAGGGAATAGTATCTACCCTTATTCACAGAGGGAAAAAAAAAAGTAAACAAAAAAGTATAATTAAAAAAACAACAGCACAGAAACACTTCATATCTTTTGCATAATGTTATTAGCTATGTGTCTAGATCTGAAGCTTGCCAGTGCACATTTCTAACAATGTAAACATTCTACAAGATGTATCATGATTAACTTGAAATACAGGCTAATTATAGTTGAAAAGAAAATTATTCTCTAATTATCTTTGTAATCTAGTTACAAAATGTCTGCATATAGCTTAATCAACCAAAATAATAACAGACGTGTTGAAATTTTGTGTTTGAACATCTGTCTATATTTGTAAGAAGGTAACGCAGCCCATATATAAGTCTATATATATATTTGCTAATACATATAGAAACAGTGTAGAATTACCATAAAACATGAGTTGAAACTCTTTTAGATGTTATGTTTCATAGAATCATAGAATGATTTAGGTTGGAAGGGACCTTAAAGATCATCTAGTTCCAACGTTGCTGCCATGGGCAGGGACACCTCCCACTAGACCAGGTTGCTCAAAGCAGTTAGTCTGTTATGTGTTTGCCAGTTACAAAAACAGAAGCTTTAAACAAAAAATTCAAATCACTGTGCTCCTGCCTCTTTATCTAGAAGATGATTATATTTCTTTAGTGAAATTATCATCTGTGCATAGCTCAACCCAACAAATGCAAATCTTTGCTTCAACAGTATCAGAAGTCCTTACACAGGATTTTTTTTTTAATTTAATTTAATTTAATTTAATTTAATTTAATTTAATTTAATTTAATTTAATTTAATTTAATATTTTATTTTATTTTATTTTATTTTATTTTATTTTATTTTATTTTATTTTATTTTATTTTATTGTTCCAATTCAAATGGAATAGACAAAATTTGCCCCATATTTGGTCTTCTGACCAAGATGTAAGAGCTCAAAGTGCATAATCTTTGATATTGTAATCAAACATAGAAAGTTGTTTAGAGGTTGTTTAGAGGTGATTAAAGTAGAATTCAGTGTTTCTTGGTAAATGCAAGAGATACTATTATACCTGATTTCTCTTGAGATGCAAAGAACAGAGAAGTTAAGGTCAACATCATCAAAGAGTTATTGGCCAGTTGACCTGAAACTATTTTGATAAGCTAATAGAACTGTATATGGTTATTTGCAATCATTAATCTTCAGCATTTTGCAGTCCTATACCTCCAGACTGAACATGGAGTATATGATCTTGCATTGTTGTCCATTCAACCATTTGAATTCTCATGATCCACAAGTTTCTGAAGCAAAATTCCTACTTTGCTATACTTCCTGTGTTTTAGTTAGGTCATTTCGCAGCAGTCTCAGGAAGCATGAACTGGATCCCTCTTGATTACCCTGAATTGGAAGATGTGCCATAACAGTGCCACCGCTATGCTTCAGTTGCAGAAGTTTTCAGTCCTCAGGACCAGATTGCACCAACTGTGAATTCTCCTAAACCACACACAGAATACGTGTTGTGTCACCAGCACCAAATATCTGCCAGGCCCAAAGGGATGTTTCTCATAATATGCCATGCCTGTACTGGCAGCAGAAATGAGCCCTCCGGTAATATAAGCAGTGGAATCTAGAGACCTGATCAAACGGCAGTGTTTATACTAAGGTGGGAGGAATAACTTTTCTCTGTTGTACACATTTTTGTTCCTGGAATTTGTTCAATATCAAGCAGGACTGCTAGTTAATCTGTCAAAACAGAAATTGTAAGAACTTTTTTCTTTTCTTGCAGTCCCGTACCATATTTGCTACTCAAATTCCAACTTATTCGATAAGTAAGACACGAGCCCTACTTACAAATAATTCCCCTGAACATCTAGTCTAGTCTAATGTCTAAAGAGAGGTAAGTATCTCATAAAGGCAAATCTTTTTTATTATTAATAGCATTCTGGACTTCTGTATGTTTTTGAAGCGACTACAGAGAGAACCTACACATCTAGCTTAGACTAGAAACCTAGCATTCAGATGGCTGAATTTCTAAGAAATAAATTCCAGTCCATGTTATCCTGCTATTAAAAAACTGTTTAGAAATGCACAAATTAAAGAATTAATTATTCATGGTAAGTCTTGATTCTAGTGTTGAAATTTCTGAATATTTTATTTTGTTACATTAATATATTCTTAATTATGAAAAAATAATACTGCAAAAATTATTATATAGTATACTAATGTAAACACTAAGATCTTCAAATACATACATCAGTCCCTTTTTAAATCTGAATATTAACAAATGTGCCAAAGAAGTTTGCTTGCTTTAGGAGAGATTTTACTTTTTTCCCCTCTAGACTGTGAATGTGAGATATTTAGCTCAACAAACAGTTAACACTTCATCACAGATGCCAGGATTTTTTATATCCTCACAAACAGCTGTCAAACATAAAAAGTTATTACACAATTTTGATTTGTAGATCTGTAAATGCTATTGTCAATGCATAATAGCTGTTTTATAGGAAATGTCAAAAAATAGGCAACCAGCTAAATCAAAGTATTTTCCACCTCCACAGTCTTCATCCCAGCTCCTGAAACTTGCTTTCAAAAAAAATTAAAAAGTGTTCTGATCTATTTTGTCAGATAGGTCGTCCAACATTTCAAAAAGCAGAGAAATCCTGTTAAAACGGACTACATCTCCAGCCGTGCTAAAAGGTACTTTGAAGACAAGACAGTATGAAAGGGGCAACTCGCCAAAGATGCATTAGCTGCTTTCATTCACTTTTAAAAAAAGAGTGTTCAGTCCAATTATTGACCACCTACAGCATTCTTCAGAAGGAAGTATTCTAACATAGTAAGCAAGTCTGGTGCTTGATAAGAACTACCATCGGCATACACAAGGTCAGCAGGTGAAATTAATGTATATATTACTAAGTTAATCACAGATTCATACTAGTTAAAAAGAAAGTTGTTCCACAAATCTCTTTCTTGGGACTATAAACATAGTCTGTATTTTATTAATACATACAAATAATAGTTGTATACACTGTAATTAGTCATATAAACTGCCCAGCTTGTATGTATACACAGATCTTGTGTATACATACGTAGGAGCTGGCTGTCTAAAGTCTGTCATGGAAAAGTACATGTTCAACATATAAACCAAAGACTTACATAGCCAGATGTATGCTCCTTCCGGACACCTGCACATGGGATCCCCAATGAAGATTATATTTGTGAAAGGTATTTCCAATAAATAACAGCAGCTTATTTATGCCTTGTAAGGATATTGCATGGTTTTGAATTGAGATTTATTTTGTATTTTCAAAAGCAGAAAGAATAGTACAGTACACAGCAATGTCGAATTAGATGTAGGCAATGGGATAATTTGCAAAGTAATTTGTCCACACCGACCCATAGGAACTGGAAGTTAAAAACCTAAAAGAATAATCATTCATTGCTTGCTTATGCGGAAACAGAAAAAGCAAGTCTATATGAAATAAATCACTGCAAATCTAAGAAGAAATCAGTATGCTCAGTCAGGAATTCCCTTCTGGCACTTAGCTAGTTTGGCTGACTATACACAAACCCAAGCTTTGCCAGCTTACCAATACCCTTCAGTTAAAGTTGATGTATTCATTGATTTCCTAAAACATTTATTCTCTTTGGTTCTTAGATATTCCACCTATGGACCACTCTCTGCAAAGTAATATTTCTTAAAATCCATTGTGAATTTCTTCCATTTAAAGCAATGTTCTTTACCTAAAAATAACGTCCTTTATCTGGTACCATAGAATAAAATAAATCACCTAATTAAATATTGTACTAACCTTATCTAAAATATATATTTTTGCATTTACAATCTTAAACTCCACTTGAGATCTAAAATGCGTTAGTTTTGTGGCATCTTTTAAGAAAAGTTAGTTTATGTGGACTGGAACTTAAAGGTTATGTCAGGAACTGTTCACCCTTTGAAGAAAGATACAACTAATTTGGAGACAATAAAGATAAAAAATTAAGAAGGAGCACTTGAATTTTGCTTCTATAGCCATATCTATATAAGTACACTAAATGCCTGGCACCAAAGCCAGCTGGCATGGCACAGCTTGTGCCTAGGCTAGCAATCTCCTCTGCCTTAAAATGCTGTGCTCACATCCCCACTGCAAGCTACATGGCACAGGCCCCAACACGGAACATGTCCTACGGGCATTTCTGCACATCCACCCATATGACTTGTCAGCATGTTATGCAATACACCCCTCCTCTCTGTCTCACATGGCACATATGGCACACCAAGGGGATTTAAAGGGGCCCTATGCCCATATTCTTAAGTAAGGAAGTTTCTGTTGAATGGTCCCTCACCCTGCTTGTGGCATGCAGGGACACCAAACACCAGATTATGAATATTCTCTTCCTTCTCCACCTCTCTCCATAGTCTTATATTCCTTGACAGAAAACACTGAAAACAAGCTTAATGCCTGCTAGAGTTCTCCCAGGGTCTGACTTCATTATCCAATCTGCTTGTGGTGGAATCATGAAGTGCTCTTCTGGCAAAGCAAGCCTGGCCTGCATTAGGAAAAGCATTTTCAGCAGGTTAAGGGCGGTGGTTCTTCCCCTCCTGGGAAGGAGGTGATCATTCTCCCTGGTGAGGCCTCATCTGGAGTGCTGAGTACCCAGGTCTAGGCTCCCCAGGATGAGAGACACGGACATCCTACAGTGTTATGTCTCATCGTAAGATGATTGAGGGCTTGGAGCAATAGCCAAGTGAGAAGAGGCTGAGAGAGCTGGGAGCACTCAACCTGGAGAAGAGGAGGCTCAGGGGCATTCTATCAGTGTGCAAAAACACCTGACGAGGGGCAGTAAAGAAGCTGTAAACAGACTCCTCTGATAGGTTACAGGACAAGGGGCAATGGAGACAAATTGAAATACATGAAATTGCATTTAAACATAAGAATATTTTGACTGTGAGGGTGGTCAAAGAATGAAATGAGTTGACCCGAGAGGTTATGGATTCTCTGCCCTTTGAAACTCAACAGGACAGGGCCTTGAGCAACCTACAGTAGCTGACCCTGCTCTGAGCAGAGGTGGTTCGACTAGACGATTTACAGAAGTCCCTTTCCACCTAAAGCGATTCTGTAATTCTGCAATTCCAAGCACAGAAATTACTCTGTAGGGCACTCCCTGGTGTCTTCACCCTGCAGCCAGCCCTCCAGAAAGATTTATCTGAGGGTTGGCAAGCCTGTGATGGCCCCAAAGGGGATATCTGGAATCCCCAAACACAGGTGATAAGCAACAAAAGACACAGGGCTAAAGAGCCAGTACAGCCAGACATAAAAGCAAATATGCCGAGCTGTGCCGGCATGTTGACAGTGATCTCTAGCTAAAATGCATGTCACGTTTACTTTAAAAAAATTTAGAATCTCTCTCTCTGCGGTAGTTTTTAAGTGCTTTTTTTTTCCCTGCCACGTCATTTTGCTGTTGGTAACGTGATAAAACTAGCCAAAGCAAAATCTGCACCCCCAGCACACCCTTGGCCAATATCCCTGCGGGCTAAAGTGAGGGTGATGACCAAACGTGAGCACAGCAAACAGAAGCAGCTCACAGATGCAATAGTTTGCACAGGATTTTGTGCAGAAGGGCATGTGGCAGGGAGCCAGTAACTACTGAGAACAGCATGGGACTGCTTAACATGGGATGATGTGCCACAGGGCACAACACCAAAGCCCCAACAAAAGGGGGCATTACGCCAGCACATCAGAGACTTGCTCTCAGACAAAGCTTGGCCTGCAGGGAGTCCAGGGGTCTCCCACTGAGTTTGAAGCAAGTGAAGATGGTGCCTGCATCCGTGCTCTGGCTGAGATGCTGTATCACCTAGTAAAGAAGCTGTGGGAGGAGGCAAGCAGACTGTGCAGCATCAGGGAAAATGAAGAAGAGATTGACAGGTTCCTTACAGAGACCCTGCAGAGACAAGAGTCCAAGCCCCTACGTGCACAGAAGGAGGAACAGCCAGAGACTGTGCTCATCCAGGTGGCAAATGGAGACTTCTGGAATGGTGAAAGCTGGGAGCATGTGACAGCAGGAAGACGGCTCCTTTTCCACCCAAACCTGCAACTGCAGAATAGGTTTAGTGCCTTGGTATCATGCATGGAGAATAAAGCTCCTCCTGGGTAGGCACCACAGTCGGCCAAGCCTGAATTACACATATGCATCAGGAGGAAGCAGTGGGTGGTAGTTATGGGAGATTCTTGACTGTGGGAAATGGAAGTGCCCATCTGCAAACCTGGGACTACTAGGAAGAGATGGACTGTGCCTGACCAAATACAGCAAAAGCATCTCTGCCAACAGGTTGGTGAAGCTGATGAGGAGAGCTTTAAAATGGGAATAATGAGGGAGGGAGATAAAAACACAGTTAAGTGAGGAAATGGTTGACAAGGGTGGAAAGCAGAGTGCATAAAGACAGTTACAAGAGAACTCAGGAATAATAAATTCATCCCAAAGGACACCAGTCTCAAATGTACATGCCCAAATGCCCACTGCTTGACAAACAAACAGGAGTAACTAGAGCAACTCATGCAGTCACATATTATAATGCTGTTGGAACAACTAAGGCTTGGTGGAACAGCTCACGTGGCTGGAGTGTACAATGGATGAATACAGGCTCTTCAGGAAAGACAGGATGGGAAGATGAGGGTCAGGGGGTTGCCCTCTATCTGAAGAAGCAGGTCGAGTGTACAGAGTTGTTGTACGGGTTGGATGACGAGTTGAAAGCTTTCTGGTCAGGATCAGACAAGAGGCCAATAGGGGTGATAGCATGCTGAGAGTTTGTTACAGTTTGTTACAGAGGAGTTGTTCTCTAAGGTAACAAAAGCAATTAGAATTTCTTTCACTCAGACCAGGTTTTTAGTAATATTTTTCAGCCATGAGGAGAAACATGTCAATACTAGTTATTTCTATTTTCGGATACTTCAGCCACACCTAAATTGAAGCAAATCTATACTCTTCTTCACCTTTCAGCCCTCAGCTCCAGTTCATTCAGAAAGGGGAACCTGTTTTGAGCACTCCAATTCCCAGTCTGCCAGAGTAGTCAGGTTTCTTTCCTGTAGAAATCATTCAATTGATGCATACCTGGAACTGGGAAGTGTCTTAGTTCCCACTCTGTATACATAGCTTTGGTGAACCAGCATTTCCATTAATTACTTAATTTTAGGTCTGTTAAAGATGTGTTAAAAGACATTTATGTTTAGGGATCCAAATACAGCTGCAGACACATAAGGCAGGAATCTGATCTCCCATTACCATGGATGGTGATCTAATTATAGTAAATCGAACCTAAAAAGCACCTCAGCTGATGTACTCTCACTCAGAGGAGTAAGACTCAGTTACCTAACCCAGAACACAAAAGTTTCCACATTTGGGGTGTACTGTCAGTTTCTGCTCCAGATGAGCCTGCATCTTCTTTAAGACCTGTGGCATACGTGCCAGCTCAGTGTAGGATCTGACAATTGGCATGATATGTGTACAGCTGGAAGCTGAACTGGGGACTTAGATTTCCACTACTTATAATAGGAGCTTTAATATCCACATACAGACACACAGATTTAGGGATCTTAATTTGGAGTTGATTTTCATCCTACCTATCAGGCTCCAAAGCTACCAGTATTTGAAATGCCCCACATTACTCAGTGTTATCTCCAGCTATCCCTCTAGAATGGGACAAGTTTCACTTACATGCCATTCATACACATATATATCCAAACTATCTGCTAGCCTCGCAGCATTGAGATTTCTCAGATATACTAGATACCTCTAATGGCATTAAGTACCTGTGTATGGGCAATTGAGTTTAGCCCTTGTAATCTAGGTATCTACATCTCAAAAAATCAGCTCCCATTGATTCCTTTTGCTGAAAACATAGCTTTTTTATTTTTTATTTATTATTACTTTAGATGTCCTAGAATACCAAGACAACTGCATAGGAGTGCGGAGAGGACACAAGACTTTCTCTTTCTCTTTTCAGAGACCTTGCCTCTATAGGTTTAGGCACACTAGATAGACATTTTTATTCCGTGGCAGACACAGAAGAGTTTAGCATATTCAATTTATAATACAGGGAGCTTACTTTAGTTCTGGATACTGAAAATAGAGGTGCAAATTAGGTTTTGTAGTGAGGCAGACTGCAGATTACCATGGTTCCTAAACTGGATCATATAATCTGTAGATTACAAATGTCTTCTGTCAAAGGCAGAATTTAATCTGATGCCACGTTTATAAATGGAAGCAAGTCCTAGACAAATATTAAATGTGAAAAGGCATAAAAACTACTGTTTTGGAATGCAAAGTATCTCTTACTCTTTGTTGCAAGATCTATAATATTTATTTTTCTTCTGGATCTATCGCTCCTATCCTAGCATTCCACCTGTTCATTTTGATAAAGTTATTGTATTTACTGTTTTCAGATTCCTTAGAAATAGTCATAATTTGTTAAGATTTTTTTTTACTGTGCTTCTGGTTGAGATCTTTAAAATATTAATACACCAACTGGTTTTGGTTTTTGTCATGATTGTGGATATTATCTTTATTAACAATTGTTGTCAATAGAACATAACTCAAAGTATTCTAAATTCAGATGTAGATGTTATCAGTGACTTCATGCTGCTGAACACTTGAACACGTTTACTAAAGGAATGTCATTAATTCTTCAGAATACTACTGTTCAATCTTTTAAATATTAACAAGGCGCTATTTTATCTTGTAGACAGTTCAGTATGAGGCTTTTTATGAAGAACATGGCCATTTGGAAACACTGCAGATTATGAAACAGCTTTTTAAGAGTAAAAAAAGTGTGTATCCCTCAAAAAAGGGAACTAAATGGATAGCTTCTGAAACAGTTTATGACAAATGTGAATATGCCTTCGGCATTGTTATGCAAGACAGAGAAATTAAAGCATAGGTTATCATAATAAAATATGATAGTAAAAAAGTACAGATTCACAATGAGAATGTTAGTATAATCCAAATGACTCGTAGCAATGTAACTAAAGCCACTTCCCTAGGCTGCTGCTTTTAATGAACTCTATATTAAATTTTGTTTCCATAATTCCAGTATTCGCTTTTTCTTCCTGATCAAAACCTTCAGTTAAAATAATTCTAGTCATTGGCATTCTAGGAAAGTTAAATAATATTCTTTGGCTGAACTAATTCTAAAAGAGACTTAGATGAATATTCACCTTTCTTGTCTTCAAATGTAAATGATGACTAAATTAAAACTTTGAAGTATTTTGGACAGTAAGAATTGATTTTACAAACTAATTCTTCTGAATATAAAGTAAAATCTTGATGAAGAAATTTCCTTTAACTGTCTCTATGGAGATGCAATGAGAATACACATGCCCCTTCAGAATAAGACTGAGTTCTTAGGATGAATGCTCTGTGCAGGTGCCTATCATATTTCTTTAAATGCATTGGGAGCTCAGAGTGATTAGAATGATCATCTCAGTTTAATTTATGCAGTTAAAATGAAACTTCTGGGGCACTGTTGGTGTACTGCAAAATTGGAACTCTGAGGCAGAAACTAAATACTACAGCATTAGCAGCTTCCAATCACATTAATGTTGCTTACTCCTAGCACTTTAGACAATGTCAGAAATACGAAATGTCATGTGATTCCGTCCATTTTACCATGCAATCACATAAAGAGGATGATTTTCTTGGGATTTTTCACCTGCTCATGTTAGGCAGTGCATTTTTCCAATTTTGAAAATTACTAAAGACTAAATCTAAATCAGAACTGGTTGTCTGTAACACAAATCTTCCCTCCAGTTTCCAGATAACTCATAATGACAATTACACTTTGGTCCTATGAATTAAAAAAAAAAAAAAAAAAAAAAAAAAAAAAAAAAAAAAAAACAACTTTATAATTTGATCTCAAACTCTTCCAAATTAGCCATTTAATGGTGGAATTCTTCCAGTTTTAGCCATTAAAAAGTTACTGTCCAAGTTAACCATCTAGTTAATGATCTTTGTGCAGTTGCAGACCATCAGGCTACACATCCAGTCAGGTGACACATCTTTATTAGAGTTTATTAGAGTAACTAATTTTTAGAGTAATAACCAACCAAGTATATATATACATTTTTATATACATGCACACATACACTTATATATATAAGTATATATACTTCTAAATAAGGAGAGTTAATTAGTTAATATAATGGATAATTAGATAATTAGTTTATATAATTATTATATTAACTAATAACTACTGTAACAGGTACTTAGTTTTTGTACCAGAAAAATTCTAAAAACATGAAATAATACTTCCCCCAGAACACCTTCCTCAGCTGCCAAAATTCCATTTTTAGGGTATTTCTGGAGTTAGATTTTTTATGTTTGTCTTTGTATTTTATAAAGATTTGATGATTTTTTCTTCCATTATCTAATAAGACAATAAGTTCTTTAGCATAAGTATGTATTTTGTGGGTTCTTGAATGTACTGCTCAACAATTTGATTTGATGTTGCTCAATAAGTTAATTTAATGTCTTATAAATATTTTCTTAATAAAATGATGAAAAACTGTGTTCTGTGCTCAATGTCTCCCCGTAATCTTTTGTCTGCCAAGCTGTAAAGGTCCAATTAATACATTTTTTCCCTACATTAAAATGGATATCTTAGATACCTCTATTAAAATAACAATCCTATTCTGGATGTAATTATCTCTGTTAATAGTAGAGAAAGCATAGACAGCTAGCATAAACAGTTTAAGTTGCAGAGAAATCTTATTGTAAATTTAAATATTGCAAAACTGCTTATCATTTGTTTTTACAAACAGTTCCTTAACAAACTATTTTCTATTACAAGACAGCTCAATCACATTTCAAAGTTCCCCTTTGAACCATTATTTAAATGCAATATTATATGTAATTGTTACTTTGGTTTAGGAACTATTTATGCATTTTCCATTTGTATTGCAAGCCTCAGGAGTTTGGCAGTGTGTGAAGCAGGAAGATAACCGACAGCACTTTAGATTCAAGAACTTAATGTACCACAGAATTGAAAACAGACAATATTGATAAAGACAGAGGAAAACAAATAGCTACAGTGAAGACTAAAGTGCAAAGAGACAATGTAATTTGTGCTCTAATTGGTTTATTATTTCTACTTAATTAAAAAGAATGTTTAATTTACTTATAGAACTACATAAAGATTCTGTGATTAAACTTAAAAGGGCTTGTCTCTTTTAAAGAGTAGGTATGTGTAATAAGTAGGGTTACTATCAAATGAAAGGCTTTCCAGAGTTTCTAAAACTTCTAAATGAACCTTGCCAGAAATTTGGGTGAGCTTGCATCGATGTCAATCTCCAAGTAAAATGGAGAGGTTGTGGTACACCTCAAAGCAACATACTTCTTTTTACTTTGTTTTAACTGTGAGGTTTTGAACTGGTAATTATCTGAGGAGTACAAGGCATACTTATGAAAATTCATGAAGTGAAAAGGAAAAAAAAGGAATCAGCTCCAGTAACACATTAAGTGATACTGTTGGATATTCTCTGACACCTTATAACTCTGACATGCTAAAAGTGCCGCTTAACAGACAGTGAGTAAGCTGACCCTTGCTGTTCTTATATCTGCTGCATTGGTTATGTCCTACAGACACGAAACTGGTGTATGTATTTCCTTCTAAATTATTGTGTTCTTAGTACTGGGCATATCTACAAACACTTTCAAATTTGTTGTCTAAGGTACCAAGAGCAGTTAGAATTTCTTTCACTCAGGCTATTTTGTATCTCAGTGCCAGCCCTATTAATATTATCAGGTATATCACTAGAAGCCCTATAGAGTTTTACAGCCTTTCAAATGCTGCAGGATTTCCATCTGTCCAATGGACTTCTCTATTTACATTCTTGGATAAATAAAGGAGTCTAGCCTATTTTCTTTAACAAAGGCCAGGAATCATTTGCTATATAATTGTTAGGCTCAACTAAAGTGTAACTAAAGCTTCTCTTCAAAGATCTCTCACCACATGTTCTCTACCTATCATTCCCTGTATTATTTACTATTTTGCAGGTTTAATTGAGGCATTTCTTACACCCAGATGGCTTGTTAGCATGGTCTTCAGTAGCTTTATAAGAGACTAAACTTGGTTTTTCAGTACTAAGGTGATGTATTAAATAATTCTCTTCTTGCTGGATGTTTTGGCATACGCATACATCATGTTGATGTTTCAAAACATCTCTCATCATATCCAGCAATTTATAAAACAAAGGTGGAATTTCATGTATGTGAGTAGCAATATAAATTTGTCTTCTTCTGAAACAAAACATACAGAAATCTTCTGAGTGAAATATACACAAATGTATCTGGTTTTGCATAAAATTTCCTTTTCTGTAAGTTCCAACAGGAAATATATAATTTGATGTTGCTTTGTTTTTATTCCTTTTTTTTATTTCTTCTTTTATCTTTCTAGCAATACCACAACATAGCTGAATGGTACCAGAGCTTAGTATTTACCTACGAGTGTTTTCTCACTAAATAATTATTGTTTGGAACCTATTGCACACTCAGAATAAATAATATAATTCACAGAAGAACAGATGTATTAAGTATCCATGAAATACTGTCACATCTAGGCACACATAAAAAAGCCCCAAATAATTATTGTTCATGGTTTCTTAGTGTTCTAATTTCCCCCTGTATTTTCACTTCAGCCATGGAATTAATGAACAACAAAAGAATACTAGTTAAAATACAAGACAGCGTTATTGTGATCATAAAACCTATACCTCATTTTTAGACTCTTCAGTACAATTAAAAGATGGAGAGGAGATTCTGGTACACACTTCTTTCTCAAGAAGCAATAGCATTCTCAAGAAGCAGTTTTATATTTAAGAAAGTCACTAAATATAGTGTTTTAATGAACACAGATTTAAAAAAAAAGGAAAATCAAGTCCTTCAATAATGTACTGGGTCTGGCTGGGATGGAGTTAATTTTCTTCATAGTAGTCTATATGGCTGTGTTTTAGACTGGTGACCAAAAGAATGTTGATAGCACACCAAAGTTTTAGCTATAGCTGAACAGTGCTTGCACAGCATTAAGGCCTCACTCTGTCCCCCCACTCTTGGGGGTGGGCAAGAGTCTGGGAGGGTACACAGCTGGGACAGCTGACCCCAACTGACCAAAGAGATATCCCACAACATATAACATCATGCCCAGCAATAAAAGCAGATAGAGTAAGCAAGCGACTGGGTGGGGACTTACCTGCCAGATGGGGTCAACCCACCACAATTATCGTTTAGGCAAAATAAAAGTTTCAGCAATATTAATTTATATACTCCTTTAATAGAAAGGTGTGAGGTTCATTTATGTTAACACTAGGTTCTGTCCACATCCTTGATTTATAGTACTCATGTTTGACTTGCATTGAATTGCATTAGTCTCTGGAAAGTTCGTGATTTTATTTGTAGTGATATCTTATCTATTATTTTGTAGAATTTACATTTTCTTAGATGTGTCATGTTGAAATATGCTCCCTTTCCTGAATTACCTTTTATATAACTGTACTGCCTAGGGCCCATTGTCACAGTCTAGGACTCCCTTGAGCAGTACAAACACTGAACAAAAAGATGAACTTATCCCAGACATTTCACAGGCTAAGTATAAAAGAAGATACTACAGACTAACGTAAGAAGTCTCATTTGGAATACAAAGAAGCAGTAAGATGGCATTGGTCAGGATCTTAGGTATTTGTTTCGGTGAACAAGTTCATCTTTTTAACAATATTATAAGTGTTAAGAAGAAAACCACAAGACAGTGATACTGCTTTTGAGACATTTATGGGGGAAAAAGGGGGGGAAACAAGAGGAATAAAAGAGGTAAGAGATCCATTATTTCAATTGTTTGGTACAGGTCATAAAGGCTCTGTTGTGACATACTTATTTATAAGTGCAGAAAATTTTAAAAATAAACCACTGAACGTGGCTGACACTGATTTGGAACTTTTCAAAACAAGAAGTCATCTTGTAGATAGGGACTGGGATAAAAAGGTCAATGGACTGACAAAACCCAACAAATTCTTTAAAAATAATGTAGTCCAAAATAAATGTGATTAAATAATATGTCAAAAAGATAGATAAAAATATTTATATAAAAAATATTAATTTTATTAAAATGATGCCTAAAAATATCAGACAAGTCAGGTACTGTACAAACAACAACATAATCACATTTGTGCGCATGCATGTGCCAAGAAGAATACAGTTTATTTGATTTGTTCTTGTGACTCCATGATAGCTCTAATCCTTTATAGGCACAGGCTTTAAGAAATGGACTGTTTTCCCACACTCATGAGCTAAACAGTAGAAATCCACAATTGCAAGTGTCATAAGGCAAATGCAGGTGAATTAGCTAAATTGCAAAATATGGAATATGTTATTGATTAAACAAGTAACTCTGTCACATTGTTCAAAAATGCTAGACACTTCACAACATAAAAATACATGAAGTCAGTAACGTGACTGAAAGGAAGCTGGGAAGATTTGTTATCTAACTCTTCCACCAGGATATGTCACATCACGAGCATTGCCATCACACTCTCCAAACGTGTTCTGAAGGGGCAAAAAAATAAGAGACAACAAATATCAGCTTCAATCTTATCTGGTTTTGACCCTTATATGAACATTTTTCACACAGTATGAAACACCATGACTTAGTAAAAGATCAATAAAAAAGTCAAATGTCACTATGAATTACATCTTTCTTTACTGGTTAAATCTGGTAAGGCATTATATTTCTACCCTGACAAACTGCAGAAGGATTATGAAGCTGTATAGAAAATTTTATGTAGCTTTTCCTTGGAATCAGAATCACACCATTGGATTCAAAAGGCTTTTCTAACAGTGAAAAAAATAATTCAAAATAATAAGAGGAGGAGGAGTCAGTAGTGTGAAAAAATTCAGAAAAGAGGAAGAAATCCAATAACTGGTAACACGCTAGTTATTAGAAAAAAGAAAAGTCTTTCATTTGTGAATTAACTATTTCCTCTTACATCAAAATTGTACTCCTTTTTTTAGGTGGTTTAGCCTTTTTGCCCAAAAGGTGGAAGTTAAGCGTGCTTTTCCTGTGAATCTATATATGCCTACAAGCACATGTATTGTGATGCTCGATTTGTTTGTTGTATTTAGTGCTTGTTAAAGCATTCTGCATGTGTTTCCAATTCATTGGAATTAGATACCTTCCATTTTCAAATCTATAAATTAAATTAATTAATGATGATTTATGATTTTTTTTTTATGTTTGAATATAACACTAATGGTAAATTCAAATGGCAGAAAGAACAACATGCTACCCACTTGCTAATTTCTACCATAGCAAAAAAGACTTTTCAGATAGCATTCCTGTACACATACATACATACATGTACACATGAACACACACAAACTCACATACTGCTGTGTGTGTTTTCTGTACTGTACTTACACTTGAATGAAATCTAGGGGGGCTTAGTACTGTAGATTGTTTTTTGCAAGCTCTTAACCTAAAAGGTACATTGTAAAGCTTCAGAAAACTTCATTGGAATAAAATTATGCCCAGAATAAACACTTTGGAAAACCTTTCCCATAGTGTATGAATTTAATCATAAAAATCCATTTTCATATCACATTGTTCTCATAAAGAATATTAGTTTGGTTGTTTCAGGGGAGAATGTTTTCAACTCTGTCGTTTCAAGTATGGGAGAACACCAAGTAATTAGAAATTATGAAAAGTCAGAAAAACAATACTGTTCATTTCTTACTCTAAAAAAAAAGAAATAATCAAAATTACACTTCTATACTATTTTTATTTTTAGTTTTTACCTCTGGAAGTAAAATTATACAAAACAGATTTATTCTTGATGCTACATTTTTAGGGTGGTGAATGTATCTGTAACAGGTAATGCAATCCATTATTTTTTTCCAGTATCACAGTGGCTGGGAAAATGTTGGAAGCTAATATAATGTGTCACATCCTTCTCATCTAGCATTGACAGCATAAGCTTGTGGCAGATGGATTACAGCACATGCCCGTTCTGAATGTTGCTAATGTTCTCAGTTCTTGCATGCAGCTGAGACATGAGGTAGAACTGATCCGTTTCCTATTATTATTAATAAATGAGGCAGATTAGCAGAGGTTATACAAGTCTGGTAATATTATTGAAAGAGTGA
The DNA here is from genome assembly GCF_963924245.1 of Chroicocephalus ridibundus. Lineage (NCBI taxonomy): Eukaryota > Metazoa > Chordata > Aves > Charadriiformes > Laridae > Chroicocephalus > Chroicocephalus ridibundus. The sequence continues at coordinate 53,884,970 of NC_086284.1, forward strand.
ATGTGCTCCATGAATTTGCATATTTTAAAGGATAACACATAATTTAATATTTTGAAAATTATTAATTAACAGTAGCAATGGGAGAATAATGTCATGGGAAAAAGACACTGTATCTGCTGCCAAACTTACTTGTCATTTTAAAACAATAAAGACAAAATGTTTTTTTGGCAGGTAGGAAAAAATTATTTTGATATAGTACAAACAAATGGTTGGGATAACAAAACCCATTACAATGTATAGGCACAATATTCTGGATTTTTTTTCAGACCTTTACGATTACTCAGATGGAAATTAATTTGTTACATTGGTGTATTTTTTGATTTTTTTGATTAATTGTTGCTGCAGTCTGTGTAGTTGGAAATGAACTATGAATTCCTTATTAACTTTTTTTTTTTTTTTTAATAAGGCAGATTGCTCAGTGCTTAGAGTTAGATATTCAGAGTACTACTGAGGATAGGTTTTACAAAAAAATTCAATTCTTCTAGGTTCCCAAATAGGGACACAGTCTAAAATGCTCAGCTTCTAAGTGTTTCTACCATGACATTATCTGGAAGATTTAAAAATAAAAATAAAAATAAAAATAAAAATAAAAATAAAAATAAAAATAAAAATAAATAAAAATAAAAATAAAAATAAAAATAAAAATAAAAATAAAAATAAAAATAAAAATAAAAATAAAAATAAAAATAACCTTGCAAACCTCAGTACTGATCCTGTTGAATTACCTGATGCAGTGTATTTTTGTTCTACGTATGAAATACTTCAAAAATCAGATCAGGAAAAAGACAACAGTGAAAGTGCTGTTGAAGTACTACTGAAATATACCTTAGATAGTGTAGTAGTTAGCATTTAAACACAGATAGATATGTGTGTCTCAATTAAGTAGTGAAGTTGAATACCAAAAATAAGGTTGTTCATCCTATGGATAGAAAAGAAAGACCTGCATTTCAAGTTACTGTTTAAAGATCACACCACTTTTTAACGTTTGCATTGATTGTGCTTTCCCCCGACTATAAGTTTTCATTACCTTCAAATACATAATTAAATTACCATAAGCTTTATTGTTTTGCTGAAATGATACTTACTTATCAGTAGTTTTTATATACTTCATTTTAACTTCTTTGGTGTTTTAATCATTTGAGACAACTTTGCCCATATCCAAATTTAGATAACCATAATTTGAAACTCAAGTTTCTATTCTATTTGCACAAAGAAAACAATTTCTAGTGCTTAGAAGGATGCTGATAATCCTTTCTTCAAATGCTAAGGTGCTAAGGAATCTAGGATTTGTAGTTAGAACATTTAATCAATTTCAAAGACAAGCTCCTGAAGCACAGGAAATCTTGAAGAAATCTTAAGTGATACTCAAGGGTTGGAAGCTGTCTAAAACACAGACATGGACTGCACAAGAGATATCACTGTTTTTCAGAACAGGAAAATCATGCAACTGTAGTTCCATTAAAAAAAAAAAAAAAAAAAAAAAGAATTCAAGAGTAAGAGCAAATCTGTACCACTGAATTCAATCTCTTTTCATTTTTACTGTGCTTAACAATTATATCTTTACACATAAGTTTTCCTACTACCCCATGAAGTCCACACATCTGTGTTTCAAATCATAGCTGCAGTAAGACCATTGGGTGGACACGCAGAAGGAATGACAAAGCTGAAAAACTCTTTGCTCCACACCATCGTCTACACACATCCGTGTTAGAACTCTCTGTCAACTTATGAATTCAAGTTATCATTGATTTCTAATCCGATTCTGTGTTCTTTCTTCATAAGGTTTTCAACATAAAATTGGGCACGGTGCCTTCCACAAAAGGTTGGACGAGATGATCTTTCAAGTCTGTGCTGTTCTGTGATTCTATGATTCTATATACCACTAGTTCACCTGTTTTTTTAAGTTTTCCACAATAGATGAGGTATGATGAAAAAGAGGGTTTGTTTGTCTGAGGATTGTATCATGATATTCCATTGTCAGAAAGTTACTGATATTGACACAGAGAGTGGGAAAGATTAATCTCAGCTAGCTGTGACCATCTCAAAACTAGATGTTTGAATTTGAAGTAGCTATCATCTTCACAATCAGGCAGAAATAGACACTTTAAAAGTACAGTCTAGGCCAAAAATAAAGATGTCTGGGGCAACTGTACTTTTAATTTAGACTTCTCAGTGAAACCACAACACATTGCTTTTCATAAACACCTTAGGTTAGTGCATTTTTAAATTTATCTTTCTAAATCAATTAAATCAAATTGATTATTTTTTCAATTTTCTTACGCTTTTTCTAGGAAACCAAAGGACTAAAAAATGACTAATAATTTTCAAACAGTTTGTCTTTAGCTGCTTTACTGAAACCTCCCTTCCTCAAATGTTTATGGGTGTACACAAAATTCTTACATCTAGTAACTGCTAACCAGATCATATCATTTGGTATCTAGTAATATTTTTGTGTTTATGCCCTCTAATTAATAGTTAATAATATAAACATTGCTATAGTGTTAGATAAAGAGAATAAGCATACATTGCATTGGATAGTCTGATTTATGGACTAGTCCTTACATAAAAGTATTAGCATACATGAATGCTTGCAATTAAAACAAAAAGACTAATTTAGGTTTCTGGCAATCAGCCACAAAACCTCAAGCCCTACCTCTGTGCCCTAAGATTTCTGTGATGGAGTTGTAGCTCTGTATTATGTGACTGGTTGTCTTTTACTGTAAAATTAGTCTCTCTGTCAGGGGCAGTGATGGAGTACAGTCTTCAGCGTGTTCAAGTCACTTTATACCCTCCTAACAAATTCAAGGGCAACAGTTATAAGTTGCTGACAATCTTAAACAAATGGCACAGTGCAGAGAAGTGTAACTGCAAAAGTAATACCATTTTCTTGTATTAATAAACTGATTTTGCGAATTTCCCAAACACTCTTGGTGAAGTATAAAACACAAACACACAGATTGATATTCTCATGTCTGCTTGTGTATTGTAAAAACAAACAAGCAAAGAAACCCCAACAACCTCAGAGCCTGAAGTTGGTTACAAAAACATAATGGTTTCATTTACCAAGGAAATAATTTCATACCAAAATGCTACATCTCAATAAAACAAACTGTTAAAGGAAAATAAAAAGAAGCAGAAAGCAACAAAAGTTTAGAAACATGTAGTATCTTTATCTATCTTTTTTGCAACCTTCTCTTGCACCTGGTAGACTAAAAAAGAATAAGAAATATGACAAGGTAAATCATGTTCCCTTTAACATCCTGTCATTCGGAAAAGTACAATACAGAAATTTGCAACATCCAGCATTTTCCTGGTCTTTTCTGACATATTAAAATGAGAGGGGACATTTTGTCTGAAGGAGCAGTTGGTGTTTAGAGCAAAAGGTAACAAACAGACAAACTCTAAGTATATTAAAACTCATCTGGGATTTAAAAAGTTTAGATGTCATTTCAATGACTAGGAGCTCATAATCTTTAAAAACTGAGCAGTCCTTTCATTGCTGTTAGCATTCCACTGTCCTTAATAGAAATGGATTATATATGGAACTGTGAAACCTTAGGGAAAAACAGCTGAAACAAACATGCTGCCAAAAAAAAAAAAAAGAAAGGGGCAAAACAGAATAAAGTTTGCCAAGCTGAGCCTGGGGACAGTTTAATTCAAATCAATGAGACCTTTAAAAGTGGGGAAAAAAAAGGACCAAGTAATAAATTAATAACAAAGAGGCTGCATTTTCAAACTAGCTCAGAATGACCTGAAAGTCTTTGATGTCATTTCTGAAAGAAATGAAGGATCGGATTTGCCAACAATGGCATTCACGTCACATAGGAATCACTCTAAACATAAATAAGCGAACATCCATCAAAGAATCTCCAACATTCATTATCCCTAAAGTGGGTTTGATCATTTGGGGGCTTGTTCTGTAAACATTTCTGCAAATATTTAATCATTTTAGATACTGAAATCAGTGTCAGTAACGCTCTTTTACATTTAAGGATGTCTGTACTTCTTTCCTCAGTTGAATTTCTGCTAATTGGTCCTGCTAAAAATGACAAACAGTCGTATCATGTTCTTTGTTGCTCTTTTATTATTTTTTTTTCATCATTGCTTAACACTAGACACACAAACTTAAATTGCACTGCATAAACTCTACTGTCTATTTCTTCACCTGCAAGCTGGGGAAGTAGATTCTTCTGGAGGAGACAGGTCACATCCATATTACAAAACATTTGACACTGGATCCCTGTCCAAGTCCCACATCGTCTGCTGTAGCTCTAAGATGTGATTATAATGATTTATATGTTTCTTTCACCATAAAATGTCTGAAATAATAGTAACGAGCAAATCCAAGTGTTGTTTTTATAGCAGAAAACTATAGCTTTTATGACAAAGAGTGTTGTATAAGTGTGCTGGGATTGCTAGAATGTCTCTGGAGGATTGTGTAGATTGAAAGTGTATAAACATGATACAGTCCCAGTCATAAGAGCCATACTGAAGGTTGGTTGTTGTTTTTTTTTCCACTGGAAACCTGTTCTTTAGCTTAAAAATGTAGTCTGGAAATAAACTAACACTCATACAGTATGAAAGATAAGGTGATCTGGGTATTGACAGCTAAGTTCGTTGGCAGCACAAGTAGATCTTTTGATACTGAGTTCTCTGCCATAAATATATATTTGCTTCATTGGTTATGAATGAATCCTCTCAACGAATAGTTCCTGTATGTGAAAAAGCAACAGGCAAATACCATCCCATCTAACCACCCTCAGACACCAGTATATACAAAAAATGTGTAAGTTTGTCTACTTTGACATCCCCTCTCATTTAATTTTCAATTTGTAATGAATTAAGGCTTCCCATTAATGAGTAAAACGTTCTTTTAAGTTTGGAGTGCAAAATGCTGTGGTGCTGTGGCCTTGAATCTGCTCCAGTTATGTAATTAAATTTTCAGTACACTGGAAAGAGCCGTGGAAGAGCACCAATTCTGTAGCTGTTTGTTACAGCCCTCACTCACATGCTTGGAAACAGGTTCGTGACTTTGTCCAGCTGGTACTCAGCTGGACATAAACTGTAGAACAAGTTCAGTAAGAATACATACATAGAGAGACCTGTCTTAGGAAACAAATGAGTCTGTTCCTGGACAATATATTTTCACAGCATGTGTGAAGGTGGGTTCAACTTCATATTCTAAAACAGGACACATACAGGGGTAAACCTGACAGTGCAGTTGCTTACTACACACCTGTAATAAAATAAATAGGTTCCTTAAATGTCTTTTTTGTTTCCATAAAAAAACTACCTTAGAATTACAGTCAGTGAAAATAGAAGAGATTACCATTAGCAAAGAGGGGGATTTTACTGTGAAAAGACAGATCTTTTCCAGAATCAATTGTTTGGTGTTTAATAATTCTTCTTTGCAAGTTGCGGCAATGCATATAGAGACTATGTCTCCTTAAGTCAAATCACTTTCCTCAAAAAACATTTGGCCCTTTTTTCATTATGGTCTATGTCACGAAAAGTCTAGCAGAGTTTCTGATAAAGGAATATGGTATTATTCACTTGCACAAGGGAAAGCAGACTGCATGCTCTGTTAACATGCATTGTCTACAGAACAAAATTATTTGTATTCCTTTGCATTGCTTACATTTTACTGTTTTTCAACTTCCCCTTGAGTTTCTTTTCTTTCAAATTAATTAGATTTTTCTCTTTTTTCTTTTTTTTTAATCTAGGCTTGACTTTAATATTAATATATAAAAACATCAGATGAAAATACTGCTGAAAGCAAGCTGAATATATCTGCAAAAATGAGCATCTGGACATTAAAATTGGATAGGTGATTGTCCAGACACATAAGGAAGAGAACAAGCTGGTATAAAAAATAGGTCCACATAGATTTTGTTATAGACAAGTAAATATAATTTCTGCCATTACTAGTAAAAAGCCATGAGGTTTGTGCTGACCTGGAAGTGCAGGCACTCAGGTTTTCCCTCAGCTTGCCTTCACCTAATCTGTCTTTAGTGCACAATAGCAGACAAAGGAGGGTTGATATTAGCATTTAGAATAATATGAGGGTATTATTAATGTGACTTTTCTATATTAATTAGGATTATGAGAGATAGTGATGTTGTAACAGGATTTTCAATTAATAATTGCTGCATTTGATTATGCTGTTAAAATATTAATTGGGCTGTCAATAAATTCTTAGCTCCATATAAATGGCATGTTCTTTTTCACCCACAAAATGATTCACTTTGTGGTGAATGTTTGTAGGCTCTTTTAAAAAGTATTGCTTTTAATGGACCTTCATTCAGGTGGGCATTCAAAGACTACGTAAGTTTAGCCTGCTTGGAGAGTTTCTCATCTGGAATTGACATTGCACCTCATTCAACATCATTCATCAGTGTCAGAACCTTTTCTGAACACCTTAAAAAAAATAAATGCCACTAGCCCTCCAGCAGTCATAAATCTTGAGTTCTTCTTAGATTTCAAATATATGATATATTCTGTCTGAATTTCTAATGTTGCTGTATTCTATATAAAGCATATTATCAACTATTTTAATATGAATGTACTCAATGACGCAGAAGCTAAAATGTGCTATTATTTCTCTTTTACAGATGGGAAACTAATATGCAGAAATGCTAGGCAGCCTGACAGGGTCAAGTGTCTGAAATAAGAGATGGACCTCTAATCAGTTCTCTGCGTTCCTTTGCTCTATCAGTGGGTCATCAGACATACACAGAAATCAGAAACACACACTTATTGAAACAAAACCACATTGATATTGGGCATGCTAATACTTAAGTACATTAATTTGGATTCTGAGTAAGTTTAAAAGAACTTGCAAAAAGACAATCTTGTATGATGTTTAGAGTATTGCATGCAAGCGTTGTTTTGTTTACAAAGGAATGTTAGAAATAGTCATTTTTACATTTATTCTAAAGTACGGTACGCCTGGAAATGCAGGCTAAGTGTCACCCCTGCAAATTAGAAGACTGCATGTAGATGAACCTTGTGTCCAAATATTAGATTGGTTACTTTGCTTGCAGTGTTACAAGGTATACTGCAGTTCATCATACAAGAAAGTGTACAAACTCCCTAAGTGTTAGATCTGTGAAACCCAATACATTCCATCTTTTCATCTCAAAAATTATTTCATAGGAATATGCAGAGGATCCTTGCAAAGTCTTTATTAAAAATAAGAAGCAGGCTGATTTTGTTTCATCATGATGTCCTCTCCATTCACTGAGAGGGTCACTGGATTTTCCTGTAAGCAGTAGTAAACATAATATACTGAAAACAAGATTATTTTAAGTAATGGAATACAGCAAGTTTTTGATTTGGTTTGTTTGGGTTTTTGGTTTTGTTTTTTTTTTTTTTTTTCAAAAGAAACACTGATTCTCTATGCAGCAGAAAATAAACTTGGGTACCTCTAGTGTAACTATGGTTGACAATCCTGGAGAATGGTGGGATAGTACATAAGATTAGAGCCCAGTATAGGCACAGCATAGCCCAGGGGTACACGCTGCTCATGAATGACAGGCAAGGAAAAAGTGGAGAGGAAATTTTCCTATTTGGGACCTCTCTCACTGACTCCAAAACGAAAATAAGGATATTTCTGTTGAGAATGTCTTGTCAAGCTATATTCTGCACATCATGGAGGAGGTTGGACATCCTGTTGTAAAGGAAAACTAGAGGTTTTTGCAAAGTTTCTCTTAGCTAAGCAGGGAACTTCTTCATCAACTAAAAGACAAAAATAGCGCATAGAAGAATTGGAAAGGACAGGCAATAAAAAAAAAGGAGTAAAATCTTCACTTATGTATTTAAGGACAAAATCAAGAAGGCCAAGAAGTTTAGTTTAAAACTAGCTAGTGAGAGTAACGTTAACAAAAATGAGTTCTGTAAGAATGCCAATTACAAAAGCAAGTTTAGGAAAAACATGTACATTTCAATGGATAGGGAGACAAAAGAGTGACAGGCAATGCAGAACTCCATAGGGTTTTTTTAGATTGATCTTCACAGTCAAAGCATAGTTCCAGTTATATATATTCCATATATATCAGCAAAGTTAGGGAAGTAAACTCTGAACAGTGGGAGAACAAGAAGACAGAGACTACATGAAGAAGCTTGTTGTGTTCAGATCCATAAGGCTGGACGTATTTCATCCAGGAGCGCTTAAAGAGCTGGCTGACAGGATTGCAAAACTGCTGTAGGGAGGTCCCTGACAAGTGGTTTAAAGCAAATTTTATGTTTATCTTTAAGAAAGGCAGGAAGGAGAATGTACTGAACTATAAGACAGTCAGATTCACCTATAAAGTCACACGGTATGTGCCTTGGAATCCATTTCCAAACACATAAAAGAATGTAAGCAAGATTTACTATGGGCAAACCATGCTTGATCAAGCTGATAAATGATTGACTGTGTCGATGACAGATTCAGTCTACATTGTGTAGTAAAGCTTCCACAGTATTGTTATTTAAGGTTTGAAGCATAAGCTAGATGAATGGACACTTAGGTGGGCTGATACACCAAAACCAGCCACTTAATGATCACCTGGCTACAGTAACAGTCAAAATAAACCTTTAGGAAATTTGAAAATATATATCAAATAAAGTCTGTAGTGTTTACGTGCTTGCACTGCTTTTGACTGGGGTAGAGTTAATTTTCTTTGGAGTATCTTGTATGGTACTATGTTTTGAACATGTGATGAAAAGAGCGTTGATAACACACCCATGTTTTTCCTATTGCTGAACAGCCTCAAGGCCTTCTTTGTTTCTCACGCTACCCTTTCCAGGCATTCTTGTGCCTGTGCACAAGAAGTTGGGAGGGGACAAAGCTGGGACAGCTGACTCCAAGTGACCAAAGGAGTATCCCATACCATCTGATGTCATGCTTAGCACTAAAAGTTGGGGAAAGAAGGAGGAAGAGTCAGGGAATTATGTCATTTGCCTTCTCAACTAAGTGTTATGCTTCATGCAGCCCTGCTTTCCTGGAGATGGCTAAACATCTGCCTGCCAGTGGGAAGCAGTGAATGAATTCCTTATTTTGCTTTGCTTGTCATGCACTTTTGCTTTACCTATTAAACTGTCTTTATATCAGATCATGAGCTTTTTTGCTTTCACCCTTCCAATTCTGTCTCCCCATGCCGCTGTGGGGGAGTGAGTAAGCACCTGTGTGGTGTTTGGCTGCCTGCCAGGGTTAACCCACAACAGTCCATTTTGGAGCCCAATGTGGGCTTTGAAGAGTTCAAGAAAATGACAGATTTGATTGGAGTGTGCTAGATGGAATTTATAGCTGTTATAGCTGTTTGTAATTGGCAGACTCCCATGCTTGCCACGGGGCTTGCTTTCTTTACTAGAGGAACTTTCTTTCCTTACTTCTTTCCTTAGTAGAGTCCAGTAGTTGTTACTGTCTGCTTTTTGCTTTTGCTGCTTGCTGTACAACCTATTATCTTACTCTGCTGTGCCTGTGAGCATTTTGGTAACAGCAATGGCCAGGCATCTGGGCTGGCAGATGGCCAAGGCATTGCCGCTGTTCCTGTGCTGTCATACTGGACTGGCTGGAACTCCAGTGTGAACATAGGTCGAAGGGACTGTGACCTGTGGATAAGTCCACATGGGAGCAGGTATACCTCAAAGTGTCTGTGGCAGTCGATAAGTCCACTCTGTAGCATGTGCACCCCTGAAGGGACTATGGCTGTGGATAACCCCATGCCACAGCAGGTACACCTCAAAACATCCATGACTGTGGATAAGTCTGTGATGTAAGCAGGTGCACCCCTGAAGGGACTATGGCTAAGTCCATGCTCAAGCAGGGGCAAGGGGAAGAGTTCAATGAAATGTTAATCCGTATAACCTGGTCCAAAGGGACCAAGGGTGAAAAATGCGATAGATATACCTTTAAACTTTTGCAACCCATTATTTGAGTCACATGATATAGGAAGTACTATGTCAGGAATGACCTGAAACAAAGCAGGACAAAACTCACAAGAAGCAGTGCAAGTGCAGCAATGAACAACTTTAATGGATTAAATCCAGAAGGACCTTGATGAATTTGAGGGCTAAGCCAGCAGAAACCTCATGAAGTTCAGTAAGGACAAGTGAAAGGCTATACACCAATGGAAGATTTATTCATTTATTATTATGCATCTTTACAGGATAAAAAGTGACTTGCTAAATAGCAACTTTGGTGGAAAGGACTGGAAAAATTAGGTGGAAAAGGACCAGAAAGTATTACATTGAATGCCACTCTTCTTATAGCGCAGCAAATGGATGCTGCTCTACATTTGGATGGATATCATCAACAGATCATGCGGATTACCAGGGGCCTTGAATAAATGAGATATGAAGCAGATTTGAGAGAGTTGGACCATTTTCACCTGTTGAACTGGAGGCTCAGGATAATCTAATAGTTTCCTACCACTATTTGAAAAAGCTACAAAGATAGTGTCAACAAACTCATCTTGGTAGTAGCAGATGATAGAAAAGGTAATATCCACAGATTCCAGCTTGTGAGGTTTGGACATTAGGAAGAAACTTTTGCACTAGGAGATTTGATGAAATCTGAAGATGTTGCCCAAAGAGGTTGCAGAATATTTGTCCTTGAAACTTTTCAGGAGTCGAACAGAAAAAGTTAAAGCTGACCTCGTTTTGTGGTCGCAGTAGTCCCAATATGGGTGTCAGGTTGGACTAGATTACCAACATTTCTAGGATTCTTTAAAAAACAAAAGAGAGGGAGGCTCAGACTTCAACAAGTTTTCCTTATTTCAGTGAGAAAATCACAAATAATAAGCAGATGCTTGAGAACTGTGTGAAGTTAATGAAGTCCTAACACTTCTATGAAAAGTTCGCTAGTCTGGATTTCATTATTGGGACACATTTATTATTTCATTGTTCCTAGAAGAACAAGAATAGCTATTGAATTATTAAACAGAGAGACATAGATGAAACTGGCCGTCAAAGCTGTTCCATTTCTTTTAGTCAAAAATTTTCCAAAGACTTAAGTTGGTTCCTGCACAAAAGAAGGTTATTTGGACAAAACCAATTATTTTTAATGGATATTCAATTATGGTTTAGCGTAGTGTTTGGGACTGTTAATTTGATTAATGATTACTTTATTTACTTTATTTAAGTAGTAGTATTACACTTTAAGCTGTTTTCCTTTTTTTTTTTCTTTTTTTTTTTCATTTCCCTAGATGCTGTGACGTATGGATAGACAGGGTATGAAAAGGAACAATAAACTCAAAGTGGAAATATTTCAGATACCCTGGCACTTCAGAAGTCTTATAAATGAAGGATGACAGTTCTACCTTTCTCTGACTTTACCAACTAAAAATTTACATCAGGCCACTTGTTCGTTCTCTAAATCTATAATTAATATATGGAATTTTTTGTTTTATTTGGAGGAAAAGACCTACATATCTCAAAAAAGTGAGCAAGAAGATTGTATTGAAAGTCTTGAGGAAGATACTGTATTTGAGGAGTTGGTGATCTTGAGCAAGCCATGTCTGCTGTGCTGGTGCTTGTACTTAGGGCTTGAAAAACCTACATGATAATGAGTGACCACACTGCAATCCCCTATATATAACAATGTAGAGGAATGTGCAAGAACAACCTGGATAATTGCAGTTCCTGGGTACAGTTCCTGGATATGGGTAGCTAGATATGCACTGATGGGCATTATGAAAAAGATAATATTCCTACCTATCAAGACAAGATGTAAAATTTTCTTTGTTACATCAGAGGTAAGGACCCACAGCAGGGGTGAGGGTGTGCATATGGGTGTCCCTTATGCAGTGTGCTATGGGAGGATTCATTTGGGGGTCCATCTGACGTTGCACAAAAAGCAAGTTCCCAGGATCTGAGGGGAGGCAAAATTTACTTGCTATTTATACTTTTCTTCCAATTTCTCTCTTATTATTCAAGCCATTTTACTGTGCTATTTGCTCTTGTACCTTTCTTACTGAGATTCAGAAAGAACCCTGCACCTCCTTCTGTGCAGAATAGGCATGAACTAATATATACCTCTTGAAGCACATTTTGAGGCCCATAACTCTGAAAAAGCAGACCTACATCCATTATACCTCAGAAAATAAGGTCTCAATATAACCCAGTCAAAACACCCTAGTGTTCATATAAATACAAAGTTGGAAAATTTATTCTTTTCTCTGCTTTTCACAGACTTCTCTTTCTGTTTCAGACAGCTTTCAGAATAATAGACATAGACAAGCTGGAGGTCTGGTTGTTTTAATTCCATGGAGAAACAATCCCTGGTCACTTATTACTGCTGGCAGTAGCATGAGGAGAAACAGTGTATCTGGCTATTAAGATCACTAGAATTACAGTTTAAACCTTAAAAATAACAAATCATTTAATTCCTTTTATCAGTATTTTTTTATTTAAAGTTGTACTGGTATATTTTTGGACTTTTTTCCCTATCTTGGGCTTTTATTTAAAGTTTATCAGTTGTAATGGGTTAAATTTCCTATGGAGCAGGTTTGATTTTTGTAATCATTTGTTCCTAAAAAAAATATTGTTACACATTATTCTGAGTTCCACAGTTTATTACAACCTCCTATAAAGGCGAAGTTACTCAAACACGTTTACCTACAGCCCAATGCACGTGTATTTTATGTTTTAATTTCCACTGGCCAGAAATGAAAGGTTTCTACTTTATTCCAATGTCATATGTGACTCTAAAAACCGTATTGGAAATAAATATAAACAACAAAAAAGTGTTTGTGACATCTGAGGAGAATGTGGCCTAACATGTAGTAATTTTACCAGCCTTAGCAGAAAGACCACAACCATCACCATGACAAAGACTTAGCAGACTAAAAATATGAGGACCGCAGTTTTGTATTGCTCATTGGCTGACAGATGGTTTGAGACTGACACATTGCATTTTTCCTCAAGTACTGCCACTTCTATTACTTGCCATTGCCAGATATAGTCCAGTGTGTATCAGGCTATATCAAGGCAAAGTTGTACGCATCACCACCATCTTACTTCCAGAAATCATATTTCTTGTAATTCTTATATGCAAATGACATCACTATTGTGCATTGATGGTGGATGCATTATTAATTTTTCATCCATACAAAAAGAGATTCTGTTTTCTGTAGTTAATTATAAGAAGGGGAAACCATTTTCCGTTCATTTTCTAAAAGTAAGAACTTTCTGAAAGTTCTTTTGTGCTTGCTTTTGTGCTTGAAAAATACCGTTTAAGTTTTCCAGACATCATTCATCTTCCAGATTTTTTTTTTCTTTTTCTCTTTGACAGACCTTATAGAATGGCAGTTACAGTGTTAGTTTTCCTTGTCCCAAGTTGGACCTTTCTCTTTGTTAATAAAATTTTCTTTATTTTTTTCTTGTGCCAAAGAATCTCTGGTTAAATCACATTAGTAAGATAGTCCTACAACAGCATTTTATTCCTAAAAGTACAAATCAAAGTTACTTAACAGTAGAATAATGCAATCTTATGCTTTTGCCTCAGTTATATTATACCAGATGAAATACAAAAGATTATTTATAATTAGATCTTTATTTAATGCATCTGGGGATAATATTTACTGGCCAACCGAATTCTGTACCAAAAATTAAGTACCCAGAAAAGAATAATTACCTGTAACTACTGTTACTTCTCCGCAGCATCCTATCTAGACTCGTAAATTAATTTAGGACCCTGTAGACATAGTACATTATGAAAGTTAAGGGACAGGGAAAAACATTGCTCTCTTGCCGCAACAAAGACTATATTCCATTCCTCAGTTTCGTTAGGACGTGCATTCTGCTAAGTCTGCTTTCAGCTCCAGCTCTTTGGAGAACACTTTCTGTATGGCACAAAAACTGTGCTGGAAACCATCATGTGTCAGGAGATCATTCAGTTTGTGTGGTTGCCTCTTCTCCAGCAGCTGGCATCTCCTACAGTTAATAATGCCCTTTTTGATACATTCCTTGTCAGTCATATCACTGAATATTTACATCTTCAAGCTTGCAATCTGTCACCTGAAATTCTGTCTGTATTAAAAAGAAAAACCAAAACCAAACAAACCAAACAACAAACCAAAAACCAAAACAATGCCGCTTTCTGCTGCTTAATGCACTTCATCATTTCAGAATATTCAAGTGATCTAGCATTCCTCTGTCCCTTGCCATTTAAACCACCTCCCTCATTAAATCCTCTGTAATGTTCACTCAGTCGTATCATAATCACCTTGGCTGTCTGCTTCCTTGATTTTCTTTTTCTTTTTCTAGATTAGACTTGCCTCCACACTGGAAATATGGAACTCAGTCCAGATTTAAAAATTATAATTAGTACAGTGACTGGAAATCCAAATATCAGTTTTTGTGACTCATTCACTATCTCACTCTTTCCTTCTTCCTAGGATGATTTCTAGAATTTTTCATTCAAAAGAATATGGCCCAATTTCCACTTTCGTGCAGTTGCCAACGCCTACACTGTGATATAGAAACCAGACAGTAATAAAACTAATTTTGCATTAATGCCTAGTTCCTGAAGGAAGCTTCCAGGATGCTCTAATGAGCCAGCAGTGCACCAAATGTAAAATACAATGTTTGCATTTTTAATGTCCAGTTCCAAAAGGTTAGCCATGTGATCTTGAGGGAATGGGCAACAGGTGGAGTTTAGCACATGTACAAGTGATGTATTCTTCATAACAGAGTGTCTCTATATAGCAAGATTATATAAATTATCATTATCTACAGTCATGGCTCATATGATTCCTTTCAAAGATGATCCTATGTAAATGGCATCCTATTGATCAGTAGATCTTCAACAGCATGTAGTCTTTGAAATAATTACCGTTAATTTTTCCAACAAAATGTTCTGGTGTTAACAGCAGCTAGCAATAGAGTTGAGTTTATTAATTTGATGGAGAAAATTCTGTCATCTGTACCTTTTTACAGTACGATGACTCAATTTTAAACTATCTTTTTGATAGTATGATATGAAAGAATAGTATGATATATGATCCCAGAACTTTCTTTACCAAAGCAAATTTTTTCACTAGTTCTGATAGGGGCTATCATTTTAAGACATTGTTTAAAATCTTCCTTTAAAATCTTTGAGGATTTTCCTCTCTTTAGGATAACTCTGTGTATTTTTGCCCTTAAATAGAAGTGAGCAATATAAATGTTAGTTGATTTACTCTAGCTGTGTCCAAATATATTAATTGATGGATCTCAGGTTCAGCTGTCACATTCTGCTATTTTATATCACGAATGTCTTCAAGAATGTCAGTCACTTCTATGGACAACTGCCAGGTTTACACTATAGAATTACTGCAATTCATCCTGATTTCAGTCTTGAAGGCTGTCACTGTTACATTCTGTTACATTCAGATTAAAAAAAAAAAAAAAAAGTTTGTTGCCTCCTTTATTCAACAAATTCTTATTTTCGAAAACAGTGAACTTTCAAATATTTTGAACTATTTCTGAATTGAGATAAATTTCTTAAAACATTAGACTTGGAAAAGTCTCAAAACACCAGAGAGGATTATTTGATGGAGTTTTCTGCTTGGTTCTTTTTGGGAGGTTTTTAGTCTTTGACTAATTCAGTTTAATTTTTCATTTGACATTTTCTTTTCACCCTGCTTTAATCACTGCCACAAGGATGTGAAGAAACTCCTACAGTTATATGTCTCTACCAACTTGTCCAGTGAAAACTCTAGAAACTCAAACTCAGTGTCTCAGGAACAATTGCAATTTAACATTCAGGTTGTAGTTTGACCTCTGTTCTTTCTTTCTTTCTAGTACTTACAGGCTTATTAGAGAACAAAAAGCCCTCTAATATTTACCAGATAATAAATTGGATCTTCCAAGTTTAAAGAGTCATTTGATTATGAAGTTTGAAAAAGAATTCCTAAGTACTTCAGTTCTGGTGTGAAAATAAAGGATGTCTAAGTTGGCAGTTCATCAATTTACTTCCTTGGGGCTTTTGTTCCCCTAACAATACCTTTATTACAAACTTCAATGCTGTAGTTTTCCTGACAGTGAACAGATGGTGAATTTTCAGTGGAATGTACCTACTCAAAGCGAGACGTTCAGAACTGCAAATAGAACTGTTAGGTGTCTTACTCAGCATCTTCTTTCTCATTCCTCTTAAAAATAAAATTAAGGTTCATATAATGTCTTTATCTAGGAGTCATCTGATTTAAATGTCTGTCTGCATTGCTCATGCACAGGCCCCATTTAGATGTCTAGCTTACATTCAGATACTGCTGTGGTGCAGCCAATTGTATAAATATTTCCATCACTGTCTGCAAAATCACGAATTCCTACTGAGACCAGACCAATCAAGCCAATAGAAAGGTTAAAGATGAAATTTTTGAGCTGGCAGTGAAGTTTGGTCATGAATACAAGAGCACCTGCTCTACATATCTACTGAGTCTGCAGACAGCACATACAAGGAGACAGAAGAAAGAGTCTGCAAGGAGTTTCTGGCTTTGTCTTATTGTGTGCTTTTGTCTTGTTTCTCTTTGAAACTTCAGTTTACATCAGTATAGAGAAGCTGTTAGTATATACAGGTTAAGAAGTGGAAAAAGACAGTCATAAGTGCAATTTAGAAGGGAGAAATAAAAATGCTAAAGGCTGCATCTGCACTGTGATCCTAATGTAACTTGAGTTCAGTGTGAACTATGTGACTTAAGAAGTGGGATGAATAGTGAGAGGGATTTGGAGGTTTTGGGATCTTTTACAGAGAATTGCTGACTCAATACAATCGTGAAAGTCCTGCATAAACCTGGGATTGTGGCAATATGATGCAAAACCTCTGCTATTGAACAAGAGAGATGAGGAAGCACTTTTATATTTCCTCATCTGTTGTAGCATTGGTCAAAAGACAGGGCATTCTTTTCCCACGGTTAAAATGTTATTTTCTGCTGTAATCGTAACTTGCTAAAGGCTATATAGCTTGAAAAATTTGAGATCACAAATCCACATCTTTCTTATAGAACAGGACATTCTTCATGTGGTCAGGAACAGTTCTAAGGAGGAGTTCTGTTAGAATTCCTGGCTTTTTTCTTGCACAAATAACAATAGTAATCTTTATGTTTAGAAAATAATTTTTAAGATGTCTGCATTAGAGTCTAAAAGTCATCATTTAGCATTGTAATCACTGCTGCTGATCTAATCTGTTTTCTTTAGAAATAAGGTTATGATTAGAACATGTGTCATTCTGGTTTTGTATCTTTACATGATTTAAAATTTCTCATCTGAAAGTCAGTTTCAGTACTTCAATTTCTTAAAAGAAAACTCTCTGCAAGTCCCTTTTTTGTTATGATTGCTCAATCTCAAAACATTAGACTGCATTTGAATGTAGCAGCAAAGCCCTACTACAAGCTTTGATCTTGCTCATTCGAATGACTGTACTTTCCACAAAAGAAAGAACCAAAAGGCGAAAACTGGGTTTGGGTAAGAAATACAGCACTGTTGTGGTTGCCAGTTATTCATACTTATGTAGTACTCATTTTCTCATCTGTTTTCTGTCTTCTGTATGTAGAACAAAAACTCAACTTACTGCTGCTTACTATGTACACATACAGCCCTTATCCACTACTGAAATATAAATAAATAATAACTTTTTTCCCGCAAATATATTTTATATAGATTTCATGCCACAAATAGTGGCATACTATAAGGAATAGAGATTATTTTTTCTCAACTTCTTGAATGACTAAATATTTCATTACAAGCAGAAGTTAGGTAGCACCAGTAGTCATCTTAACAGATAATTTTTGAAAATACAGTACAGCAGATGAAATGTACATTAAGGATATGACTCAGCTAATTAACTTTTTAATGGAATTCACAGAGCTGCAATCTTAACCAGGTTCAATACATAACCTTTTTGTTATTTCAATAGTGCCTTGGAACTATACAAAGTGGGTTGCACAATGTGGGTGTGGTAATGAAAATACTTATTTTACCCTTGTCTGAGACTTTCAGTACACAGAAAAAGGAGTTTGCCTAGCTATGCATTTTCTAGTATTGTCTGTATCAGTAAGGAGGAGTATCACACCTCAGTCATACATCACAACGACATAGAGATCTATGAAAACTGGAATTAATTCTGTAGGCATACGTATTTTTCTTTACATCCAAAGGAGGAAATAAGAAGTTCTGAAATACAAAAACACAGGTGTAACTGACTCCTGAACTTTACTGTGTCAAAATAGACCAGACAGAGTCTAGAGAATCCATTATTTACTCTGTTCCTAATTTTACAATTTTGTGCCACCTTTTTCATATCAATGTAGAATTTTGCACTCTGCTGTTATCTTCTGACAAAAGCCTAGCCAGCAATTGTAACCCAAGAGTATATCAGATATAAATACTTCCATTCCAACTCCTAATATTATTGCTGTCAATCATAAACTGGCTTTTTTCTTTTTATTTTTCTTTCTCCTTCATGATTGCAGTTTCTGTCAGCTTCATTATGTTCAATCCACACAAAGCAGTAAAGATATACCCTCCAGCAAAAATCACAGTTTTCTAAAGCAAGCAGGTTTAATCACCAATAAAATTTTACTGCTAAATGAAGACATTTGAATTGTGCTGCAAAAAGTACAGCTCAAGAAGACTGTCATCTGAACCGATAAAATTATAAGTGATTTGAATTCAGTGAACTTTGGGTTTTTTAAATTTAATTAGCAGTAATTATTTAATCACAGTGATAGCTCTTGGATACATCTATCTAGTGCACCTTCTACATTTCTGATTATTTCAGCCATTTTCTGTAGAGAAATACTAATAACTGAACACTAATAAATTTAGGCAAAAGGCTAAATTTCATTCAGGCTACCTTTTGACCTGAACATGATACATATCAATTTGAGGTTTTTATGCTGCAAAGAACAGATGTATATAAAATTGTTGTTATTGTTGTTGTTGTTGTTGTTGCATAGACGAAATCTTCACCCACAAAGTAAGATTAACATTTGCTATTTTGGAAGTGAGTTTATAAATTTCTATAAACTGTAGCCTTTATTGTTATAATATGCTGAACCAAACTTCCAACTTCAAACCCTTAACTTCAGCCTACTTCTTATTTTAGGAATTGTTTTTTCTCTATTAAATCTTTCTTTTGCAAAGTTTTTTTTTTTTTTCCCCCTTGCACAACTTTTAAACTGAGATTAAATTTTCCTTAAAAAAGGGAAAAAAAACCCCAATATTTATGTGTCTATATCATGGGAAATCACCATGTTGGTCATGACCACATAAGAGGTTTATAAGCATTGTGTTGTCAGTCTGGTTTATATTTTAAGTGACATATAAAAATAGATTAATTAGCTTGAGTAATTCAAGTTGTATAAAAAAATGCATTCTTTTTCTCATCCAGTTTCTCCCAGAGTGTGGAATAGGCTCGGAGATAGTATGGGACTCTCTTAGACATGTGGGATCTTATGAATCATAATTCAAGATATGCAACATCTATTAAGAAAGTGTGACAAGAACTGTGACATGAACTGACAGCTATATCCATGTTTGTTCATACGACTGTAGTAAAAGGCTTCATGTAGAGTGACAATATCATTTGTAATGCTTTGGGACATTGAGCTGACTGAAGCTAGTGGAAAAAAATGTTTCCTTCAACTTTTATGAAAAGCTATAAGAGTTCAAAAACTTTCTAAACAGAGAATGACATAACTGAAGTGGTGATTCCAGTCTTCGACCTTAGGATGAGTGAACAAAGCATTTTAAAGGCATGCATAAGGAAGTGAGAGCTGATGCTTCCAATTTTCAACTTCATGTGAAAAAAAGATCAATAATAAAGGCAATTTCATGTGCTGTAGGAGAACATTATTTGATAATGCAGAAAATCCTGAAATACTTTGGAGACAGCAGCAGATTTTTTAAGGACTTGAGGAAGGGAGATCGACATATTCTATGATTTTGTTCAGTTCAGTGTATTTTTTATATTCAGTTAAGAGCACTGTGTTTAGTAACCTGTCAAAAGGTTGGTTGCAAAAGCTGGGATTACCTTATGTTCCTGAAAAAATATATCTGAAAAATAAGATCATAAATATAGTTTCAGTTCTGAAAAAGAGTGGTTGAAGAAGAACTTCCTTAGTTAGGTCCAGTATTTTAGAAAGCAGAGTTCCAACTGCCATACAGAAATGCTATCCATAATATTTTTACCATTTACTTCTAGGGATGAAATTCCACCACCTGAAAAAAAACCTCCCCAATACTGCTAGATGGCAATGCTGTTGTCTAAGCAGAGGACGGAAAGATTTATTGTATTGGCAAAAAAAGATTGTAGGGAAAACAGTTTAGGGGAACCTCTGTGAGGGGTAGGCTTGTGTCCTGTGTGACAGCATGTTTGATTACAGCTTTGCCTTGAAAACCATGACAGAGCCCTTTCAAGAAACTACAGGATGACAGGCATACAGTGAATTTGACACCAGGTTTTTCTTCAACCACAGAACGCTCTCTCATGGTGTTTGTGGGTCTGTAGGTGTGTACACCTGCCTGAACAGATGGGTCTGATGTGGCTGCTTCTCTCGCATTTCTCTGGGGATATGTTGTTTTATGCATCACCTCCTACTCAATAGCTGTTCTACCCTAACATGACTTCCCCTGTCATAAGGGTTTAGTCGTCTGTGGAGCTGTATCTTAAAGCTCCTCAAAATTAAAAATAACTATTTCAATCTGTTGATTATTTTTTCTCTATAACATCCCTATAACTACCAATACAACTAATGGGATAATGCAATGAGCCAAGTCTGCATTGATCAGCACTGCTGTCAGAGCTGTTTGTCCCACTGTTTATTATTTAATGTTTTTAAACACTAACCTCCTTTTACTCTAGACCTGATTTGATACCTGGCATACATAAGGCACCAACAATGCTTATATGACCCTTCCTCCACAAATAGAGAATAAGTTAGCATTTTCAGCTTCATACATATTTCAGACATATTTCATCTAGTCCTTTATGGCATCTCATGGTAGAGAAAATTCAGATATTAATAAAACAGAAATGCAAGTCTCTGCTGGAGCTTATATCTGGAGAACTTTGTGAAAATTCAGAATTAATTTATGTTTCTTAAAAGCACATTATGGAAAACCAGCCTAACTTGAGTAAGAAATCAGATGAAAAAGAAAAAAAAAATGAAGGAAGTAGGGTCCAATACTATCTCTATCATCTGAATTACAGCTTGCAAACTTTCCTTCTAATCAATGGAAAGAAATGATGGTGTGATTTATCTTACCATAAAGTAGATGACTGTAATAAATCAGAGAAAGCACATACTAATATGACCATTTTTCTTTATGGATTTTGAAGGGGACATAAGATTACCTACTCAGATGTATACTTCTACATTGTAGATATCCGGAATTAGCCAGTGGAGATAGATCACATATCAAGGCTCTGCTCTTTAATGTCAGTAGTAATTGACTCAAATAATTACACAGTTGCCAAAAATGAGTTGTAGAGGTTTAACCTTGGCTAAGGGCAATAATCCCCATGCAGACACTCACTTACTCCTCCTCTTCAGTGGGACAGGAGGAGAAAATAGGATGAGAAAGCTCATGGGTTGAGATAAAGAGATCTCTTAACAGTCTTAATGTGGAGAAGTTAGTTTAACTTATTGCCAGTTAAGATAGATGTGGGTAGTGAGAAACAAAGACAAACATTAAAAAAACACCTTTCCTCTCCCAGGCTCAACTTCACTCCGTCACTGATAAATCCTCTACTCATCCCGAGCAGCATAGGGAGGCATGGGGAGTGGAATGGTTAGTACGTAGCTGTTTCTCTCTGCTGTTTTCCTGCTCTGGTGCAGGCTCTCCCCACAGGATGTAGTTTCTTCAGGAGAAATATCTACTCCAGTGCAGGCTCTCCATAGGCCACATCTCCTTTGGGAAATATTCGACTCCTCCTCTGTGGAGTTCTCCACAAGTCAAAGTGATTAACTTCTCCACTGTGGGCTGTTCCAAGGGAATACCTGCTCTACCATAGACTTCTTCACAGGGTGCAGGGAATTATCTCCTCCACCATGGTCCTCTCCACAGACTGCAGGGACATACTAGCTTCATTGTGGTTTCTGTCCCCAGGCTGCGGGGGAATCTCTGCTCCGGTGCCTGAAGCACCTTTTCCCCCTCCTTCTTCTCTGACCTTGGTGTTCACAGGGCTGTTTCTTACTCTTCCTTTCCCTCCTCCTCTTTCTGTGTAGCATTTTCTGTCCTTTCTTAAATATGTTTTCCCCAAGGTTCCATCATCTTGGCTGAGGGGCTCAGCTGTGCCCTGCGGTGGATCCACTGGAGCTGGCTGGACCTTACTGCATCTGGCATTGGACAGCCCCTGGCCTCTTCCCAAAGAGGCCACCCCACAGCACACACACTTACCCCACCCTCCCCAAACCTTGTCAGATAAACCAAATACAGTAGTGTTTCTAATACAGCTCATAATAAACTTCACATTAAATGAACATGGAACAACAATTCTGCTAGCTTATATTCCCTGGAAGGTCACATTTGTGGGTCTTCCTACAAGTAGTACAGCAGTATTTCAAGGAATACTACACTTTTAAAGAAGTGTGCCCAACATTTTTACAAAAGGCAATAAAAATCTGTAGATTGATAACTATCTACTTTTGGCTGTCTTGGAAGGGTCACCCCTTAAGATTTGGGACTGTTCTTTAAAACACAGATACTTGCAGAAAAGCAGATCTGTTCAAAGAAGCTTATAGAAAATTAATTATATCAGCAGTCTAAGCCTTCACATTTAGAGAAGCACTCAGGAACCAAATTGTTCAGTGGTTTTCAAATAAATGGCAAGTAAGAATGACATTGGTATGATGGAGAGTCTTAAGGAAATTTCACCTCCGGTGATGGCCCAAGGTGTAATGAAGAGATGAGATGCACAGATCAGTGGGGCTGAAGATAAAGCAGGATACCCAACAGTGAATTCATATTAAAATCACAGGGTATGGCATATTGCCAGTTTTTCAGAGAGATTTAACTAAACTAATTAGGAGACAGAAGTGAGCAGACAAATTCTGTGACTGGCTGTCAGCACGGAAAACAAGGAATACTGAGTAGTAAAATGGCTGTTAACAAATACACTCAAGTCAAGACCTAAAATGATAACCAAATTGCACATACTGTTTGCCACTCTACCACTACTGATATTGACTTTCTTTTCACGATAAATCAGTCAATAATCCTGAGATGTTGCAATGAATTTAATGAAAGTATATTTTACACAAAATATGCAAAGCAAAGATGAGACAGTACAGGCAGATGAGAAAAATAAAAGCAGCTGTTTGTAACTGCTTCTAAATCAACACAGTGATGTTATTTTTATACAGTTGCTTCAAAAACTAAATATTTTTTTCTCTCAGATATGCAAAAAGGTCAGGGTTAACTCTAAATTCATTATCCCCTTTGAAACAGAAATAGCTCTGTTGAACATCTTTAGATGACTGTCTGAATAAGGTAGTAGAAAGCACTATCCTGAGGATCAGAATGGAGCCTATAATGAAGAGAAGGTGGAATAATGTTTTATTGACTCATGCATTAGAGGAAATGCAAGGCTAACTTTTGGCTGGTTTATGACCATTAGCATATAATGAATTCTCAATTACAGAGTTTGTATATGTATCCAGTTACAAAATATTATTGTTATTCTTTTGGTTTTATTCATACTTCTGTTTGTTTGGAACTTATGCCAAAAATCATACTGAATATAAAGAGAACTTTGCCATGACATGCTGGGAAAAAGCCATAAGTGAGTTTTGCACATCTCAACACTTCAGAAGCAGTTAACTTCTATAGTCTTATTATTTTTACTTATGAAATATATACAAAGTGGACAGCTGTTGTGGTGGCAGAATTAGGAAGGTGACACTTCTTCTTTAGCTGGAAAACTTAGCTCATTTATTTCTGTGCAGTTGGTGCACATCTGTGCCCATTAAAATCAATGGCAAAAATCTCATTTTCTTCAACCATGTAAGATCAAGTGAAAGCATTTAAAGACAGTGATATTCCCACCCTCAAAACTGAATGTCTTTGTGATGACTGAGTGTTATGGAGGAGGAAAGAATCGAAGCTGAAGGTCTGCTTTCTGTCCTTGATCTGCAGAGTTAACTTTTGTCAGAAACAGTAATAACAGCTCCATATGGATCTTTGCTTTTTAAGTACACATTTAGCATTTTCTTAACATACATTATGGCAGTACAATCAATTATTTTGGTTAATGCTGTGTTAAACATATCTTAAGATGCAATACTTTCTTCATTCTGATCCATCTTAAGAGACAAAGTAAAAATTGATAATGTTCACTGGGTGTCAGATGGCACAGAATGTCTTTGTAATAATAAGAGTAAATCCTCTAAGAAATCTTAGATTTTCAGCAAATTATCGAGGAAAAAAAAATTACTAGGAAAAAAATAAAGAACTCTAAACAGGAGTGGTGTCAAAGATTAAAACCAGAGACTGGAGAAGCCTTGATACTGTCCTCCACAGGATGTCAATTTGGCACCTCTGCTCAAATCTGTAAATTGTAAGAAAGAAATTACAGCTTATTGCCATATATTACAAATACAGCCTTCAAAAAAAAAAAAAAAAAGAAAAAGAAAACCATGACGACTAGGACAGGTAGTAAAATTTTGCACAATTCCATCAACTTTTAGGAAACTTGCATCTTTGAGATCTTTACTGCTTTCTCAAGTGTGGTTGAAATTTCATGGAGAGTTGAAAATTTACTGGTGAGGGGAGTGATCACAAAGATATACAGACAAATGGGGCGATGTCATAAACTCTGTTTATGTAGAAAATCAGATTACTAAAAAAATACCCCAAAATCCTGCTTTTAACACACTGCATGAAATGGAGAATAGCTGTGATTGCAGCAGCCTATCTCCAAAGAATGAATTTGCCACATCCACCAGGAAGTGAACTATAAACATGGAGATCAGGATCAATTCAGAGGAATAAAACTGTTGAAGTCTCTTTACTAGTCTCTTTATTAGTCAGAAAGAGTCTGACTAATCTTGATTCTAGACAGCTTACATTTTCTAGTTTAGGTCTTCTAGACCTGTGTTCTCACTAGTGGAAAAGAAGATGGAACTATCTACTTTTATTGCCTTCTTACAATGAAAATAATTGTATTTTTTACATAGGCAAAAATTTAACACGCATTGTACATGAAGGTAATTTATTGTTATCTCAGGTAAAATTTTAAAAACCTAATACAATCATAACAGTTACCATGAGTCCAGTTACAATAATACTAAGATGTACAGTACAACTTAATACAGAAAATTAATAATCTAGAAAAAAGTATTACTCTGGAATAGAGTAAAACTAATATTTACCCTTTTCTTTGGTGCTATATTCACTCCTCTAATATTCCCAGGGATCCTAAGCATGATGACACCAGTGTTCCTCAGAGAGGTGGTGTGTTGACACAAAATATTTTTAATGTGTTCAGCCGTTCAGTGCAGGAAGTATGATATTTGTGGTGGTCTGACTATTCACTCAGCTCCTGCTTGGATTTTGGCTAAATTGGCTCAAGCTAAGGCCTGATATATGCTGGAAGCAGCACCATTAGGTCAAAAGGAGAAAGGACCTATAGCCCAGCTGAAGTGCTTATACACTAATGCATGTAGCATGGGCAACAAACAGGAGAAGCTGGAAGCCATTGTGCAGCAGGATAATTATGATGTAGTCGCCATCACAAAAACGTGGTGGGAGGACTCACACAGCTCTAGTGCTGCCATGGATGCCTATAGGCTCTTCAGGAAGGATAGGCAAGCAAGGAGAGGCAGGGGTGTGGCCCTGTATGTTAAGGAGTGTTATGAATGCTTTGAACTAAATGATGGCGATAATGAGACTGAGTGTTTATGGGTAAGAATCAGGGGCAGGGCTAACAAGGCAGATATCGTAGTAGGAGTCTGTTATAGATCGGCCGATCAGGATGAGGAGGCAGATGAAATATTCTATAAACGGCTGGGAGAAGTCTCAAGATCGCGAGCTCTTGTCCTTGTGGGGGACTTCAATTTGCCGGACATCTGCTGGGAATACAATACAGCAGGGAGGGAACGGTCTAGAAGGTTCCTGGAATGTACTGGGGATAACTTTCTGACACAGCTAGTGAGAGAGCCAACTAGGGAAGGTGCCCTGCTGGATCTGTCCCCTGGGAGGCAGTCCTCCAGGGCAAAGGAGCCCAGGAAGTCTGGATGATTTTCAAGAAGGAACTCTTAAAGGCGCAGGAACAGGCTGTCCCCATGTGCCAGAAGACAAGCTGTCGGGGAAAAAGACCAGCCTGGCTAAACAGGGAGCTAGTGTTGCAACTTAGGGAAAAAAAGAGGATCTATGGCCTCTGGAAGGAAGGGCAGGCCACTCAAGACGACTACAAAGAGGTAGTGAAGCTATGTAGGGAAAAAATCAGGAGGGCCAAAGCCCAGCTGGAGCTAAACCTGGCTTCTGTTGTCAAGGACAACAAAAAAAGCTTCTATAAATATATTAGCAATAGGAAGAGGACTAAGGATTATCTCTGTCCTCTAGTAGATGGGGCCGGCAACATAGTGACCAAGGATGAGGAAAAGGCTGAGGTACTTAATGCAGTCTTTGCCTCAGTCTTCAGCAGTAGGACCAGTTGTTCCCCGAGTACCCAGACCCCTGAGCTAGAAGACAGGGATGGGGAGCAGAATGAAGCCCCTGTAATCCAAAGGGAAATGGTGAGGGACCTGCTTCAGCACCTGGAGGTGCACAAATCTATGGGGCCGGATGGGATCCACCCAAGGGTATTGAAAGAGCTGGCGGAGGTGCTCGCCAGGCCACTTGGCATCATTTATGAGCAGTCCTGGACAACCGGGGAGGTCCCAGCTGACTGGAGGTTAGCAAATGTGACACCCATCCACAAGAAGGGCCGGAAGGAGGATCCGGGGAACTACAGGCCAATCAGTCTGACCTCGGTGCCTGGGAAGGTCATGGAACAGATCCTCCTCAGTGCCATTACACGGCACATGCAGGAGAACAGGGTGATCAGGCCCAGTCAGCACGGGTTTGTGAAGGGCAGGTCATGCCTATCAAACCTAATATCCTTCTATGATAAGGTGACCCACTTAGTGGATGAGGGAAAAGCTGTGGATGTTATCTACTTGGATTTTTGCAAAGCTTTTGACACTGTTTCCCACAGCATTCTCCTGGAGAAACTGGCTGCTCATGGCCTGGACAGGTGTACTCTTCGCTGGGTAAAAAACTGGCTGTATGGCCGTGCCCAGAGAGTGGTGGTACATGGAGTTAAATCCAGTTGGTGTCCGGTCACAAGTGGTGTCCCCCAGGGCTCGGTGCTGGGGCTGGTTCTCTTTAATATCTTTATCAATGATCTGGATGAAGGGATCGAATGCACCCTCAGTAAGTTCGCAGATGACACTAAACTGGGCGGGCGTGTTGATCTGCTTGAGGGTAGGTTGGCTCTGCAGAGGGATCTGGACAGGCTGGACCAATGGGCTGAGACTGATGGTATGAGGTTCAACAAGGCCAAGTGCCGGGTCCTGCACTTGGGTCACAACAATCCCATGCAGCGCTACAGGATTGGGGCAGAGTGGCTCGAAAGCAGCCCGGCAGAAAAGGACCTGGGGGTGTTGGTGGACAGCCAGCTGAATATGAGCCAGCAGTGTGCCCAGGTGGCCAAGAAGGCCAACAGCATCCTAGCCTGTATCAGGAATAGTGTGGTGAGCCGGACTAGGGAAGTGATCATCCCCCTGTACTCGGCACTGGTGAGGCCCCACCTCGAGTACTGCCTTCAGTTTTGGGCCCCTCACTACAAGAGGGACATTGAGGTGTTGGAACGTGTCCAGAGAAGGGCTACAAAGCTGGTGAGGGGTCTGGAGGACAAACCTTATGAGGAACGACTGAGGGAGCTGGGGTTGTTTAGCCTGGAGAAGAGAAGGCTGAGAGGAGACCTTACCACCCTCTACAACTACCTGAAAGGAGGTTGCAGAGAGATGGGGGCTGACCTCTTCTCCCTGGTGACAAGTGATAGGACGAGAGGAAATGGGTTCAAGTTACGTCAGGGGAGGTTTAGATTGGATATTAGGAAACATTTTTTCACTGAAAGGGTTATTAAACATTGGAATAGGCTGCCCATGGAGGTGGTGGATTCACCATCCCTGGAGGTGTTTAAAAAAAGGGTAGATGGGGCACTTAGGGACATGGTTTAGAAGTGGCTTTTGTCAGGGTAGGTTAAAGGTTGGACTCGATGATCTTAAAGGTCCCTTCCAACCTCAGCAATTCTATGATTCTATGATTCTAAAAGGAGAGCACCAGGTAGGCAGGAGAGGTAGCCAGGAAGATCTGAAGGGCTATTATGCAGCCATGGCCACTTGCAAATTGCTGTTTCCAGCAGCCGTTATCTTCTGTCTGGCAGTTTCTTCAGAATCCACCAATTTATGGAAATGGTGTAGACCAAACCTCCAATCTAGACAGTATAAAAGATCAATTTACCCAAAGAGCTTTTGATGCGCATCCAACAGCAGCTGGACTGATGAGGCTGTCATGCTTCCCAGTGTGATTCAGGGGACGCCCCCACTGTGACAGAGGAGGGAGGATAAGCACTCTCACCATCAGCTAGGTAATTAATTCTTTTCTTTTGCTCATAGCGCACAACACTAAGACCTATGGGTTATAAGTTATGAAATCTTATGACTTGAACAGTGAATAAGCGATTAATGTGATAACTAGTCTGGGCAAAAGGGGATTGAGCTCCTGTTTGTCATGGTTTTTTATTATATTTCTTAAGTTTGTGAACTAAAGTTTAAATCAGAGTACATTGTCCTGTAAATTTGAGAGAATCGAATGGACCTTGCAGATGGTGGTGCCTTTCTTCTCTGTCTTTGGGTCAGTTTGGGGTTATCTTTCTACTTCTTATTATAACTTGATTCCCTGTCATTTCTTTCCAGGTACAGGTTGAAACTTGCACAACAGCTTCTTCCAGTCTCAAAAACACAAAGTCACTGTATGTTTCTTACACTGTAACTACACATGTTGGTCAGATGTATACTATACATGGCATTCAAAGAGCTGATACTATAAGTGAGACAATGACCACTAGAAAATCCTGATATTGCTTTTTTAATACAAACGTTTAAAATAGTGCAAAGGCTACCTTGCAGATAACCAGAATGAATAAAGTTGAGGATGGGTCTGTATCAATACGTTTGGGGAGGTAAAGTAGCTAAAGAACATGTGATATGTTGCAAAATGTAGAACATTCTGGATAAAATTCAAGAGCTGTGGAGAAGTAAAGGCAGGTAAACCATATTGTCTATAGGAAAAAACCTTGATCTCATCTCAGCACTGTGTCTAGGCAGTGCTTCAGAAGGGGCTAGAACTGCATCAGAAAATTTGCTAAGCAAGACAGATAATTAGAAACTTTGTGCTTAATTTTTTTTTTCAGCTCACTTTGTTCTGTTTAGCAGGTTCCATATAAACTTTAAAATCCCAGATTCACTAAGGTTAAAATTAAAGAATAAGCTAATACGATTTTTTGAGAAGTGGCACATGCAAAAACCTATCCTCTACCCCTCCCTCAGAGATGCTTTTAATGATTTCATCAGACCTGCTTCTATTTTAGAAAAAAAAGCAAAACAAAAAACCAAACCAAACCAAAACACCCCCCAGAAAATAACCTACAGACTAAAAGTTGTATTCCATTTGGCTACAGGCCAAATGATTATTCCTTTTTTACCAAGCCAAAATAGATGTGAATACTGAAAACACAGATCTTTGAAGGCAACTAGCAAGTGACATACTATATAAACTGTAAAATACCTTTAGGAAACTGGAATGGAAGACCACATTTTCTACTCTGTTTTCCCTCAAACGCCAATATTAAGAAACTATCTTGATTTTCAAGATAGAGTTTCATGCTATTCTTTCAAAAATAACTAACAACTTCCTTAAAAATGTAAATTTCAATTTACCTGGAGATATTATTTAAAAAAAAACAACTCACAAAACAATAAAACCCCCAAACACAATTATCTCCTATAAACATTTATATGTGCAAAAAGAAAAATAACACATTGCTTAAACTGATAACATTTCTATAAGCAGACACTTCTCTTATTATTTTCCTGATTTTGTGTAAAAACATTCATAATTATTTTTTCTTTTCTTATCTCTCTTTTTTTCTTTTTCTTTTCTTTATGACTGTCATCTTTACGTTCATCTTTACCTTTATCTTACCTTGCACTACAGTAATACCTTGAATTTCCATTTCATGAAGTCTTCTGTTCCCTAAATAAAGTGGAAAAATCAGATTTGGAAGTCTGTAATACAGAAGTTAATTTATTGAGCTCAAATCAGTACAGTAACATATATATTACCACACCTTGGTGTATGACTAGGCTTTAGTCTGGTTTTCTATTGTTTTGTAACAATTAAAAGTTAATAATGTAATGCTAATACCTTGTATTAATATAAATGCCTTAAACTGTAGATACATACTTTATGTATGAGTGGTCTTGGTGGGAACTGTAGGAACGTAAAAATACAAAACACGTACAACTTTTGAGAATATTTGCTAATTCAACAGAGTCTTTCTGTGGGGTGGGGGAGAAGTGAAAGAAAGATCAATAATGTGTTAAAATGTAGTTCCTGGCCAGCCCTCTACTATTTGTGCCACAGTGTCCTCATAGTTCAGCTGTGCTAACACATTTGCAAATGAAAGGCAGCTTAAAGATACTTTAAACTCCTTTAACCTGTCTAAACTCAGCTTCCAGTTGACTGAAAACTGACTGTCAGAACTAGTCACCTGCAGGAAAAACTAACTGGTAGTCATTTGTATTACTTGTTTTAGTGGTTTAATCTTCCTTGTTTTTTCTTGCTGTAACAGAGACTTAATGAGCTACCACACTTAATTACTAGATGGTTCCCATAACCAAGAGCTGGTAAACTGTAGCTTTCTAACCTACATAGTTTTTGATAGTAATCCAAACTTAGAAAGAGAGCCTACAGATGGCTTTAGTACCTATGAAAATGCTAAAAAGCAATATTCATTTTGCAAGTTTCCATCTCATGCTTGAGCCTGAGATTAGGACTGAAAACTCAGTAGCATACTCATTTAAACATAGCTTTAAGTTTAATGGTTTGTCCATAAGACCATGCAGTGCATGGGCCAGGTGAGCATACTGACCAGCCAACTGTTTATGCAGGACCACCCCTTTTTACCACCTTACCTCTCTGTTTTCCCACATTTTTCCCTCCTGAAATCATCTGTGTCCTTCCCTTTCCCCAACTTTTGTTCCTCCCCTAAGCATCCCATAGTAAATACTATGCAATCCCAAAATGTTCTTCCCCTACATCCCATAAGGTGTCCCATAACCTTAGGCAGTGAATTCCCTCAGTCCCAAAGGTGCTCTGGAGAGCTGCTTATTTTGATGGGTTTCAAGCCTGGACATTGTGGTGGAGGGTATCCTGGGACAGCCCTAGGAAGGGCCTGAATGTAGTGTCCCTTCCTCTGAGTCCTTAATTTGGGTTCCCGCTTACTTTTGTCTGCCTGTGCTGCTTTGGGCTTGTGGAGATGGGCCTTTGGTGGGAGAATGGCCCATGTGATGGGCTCGGAAGTGTCCTAGTGGGCTATTATCTGGGCTCCTCCACCTGTCATTGTCTCTCTCTGCTACTTTGTGGCACGCAGAAAAGATTTTCTCATATAACCTAACACGCTTCAGATAGAAAACAATATTCAGATAAATATGTCATGCTCTCCAAATGAATTACATATAACTCAGTAATGAACCTGGGGGCACTTTTGCATTGTCTAAATTATTTCTTAGGGTCTACTCAGTGAGAGAACAGTAGAGAACCTAACACTTCTATATAAATTAAATTAATTTTAAGGTGAACAGATAACTTTCTAAGTAGATAAATGATATACCAGGTCCAAAACTCACAACTTGTCATAGGATTTGTGTAAAGGTGGTGATATTTATGATACGTTTAATGCCTTGTAGAATATGATGACACCTATGTCTGTCACACTTTTTGCACAGTTAGAGCCTGAACTTTTATTCTAGAGACAGAATTTTCATCAAAGATGACTTGAAATAGATACATTTATGTTCAGAAATGAGAGGAATATCCTTATACCAGCATAACAAAATCACTTAGAAATTATTAAAAAATATTTGTGTTTTTAGATCAGTTAAAGTGTTGGTTTAGTGTTTAAAAATGTCTTTGAAGATAACCTCTCTTGGATAAGACCTTTTTTTTTTTTCAGAAATATTTCTTCCTTTTTGTTTTTAAGTTCCTCTTTAACACATTTGAAACATGTAGCTTACATCAAAGAGTTATTTTAAGTTGCTGTCAGACAAAGTTCTAGTAACTCAGTGTTCTTCTTACCCCACTGTATAATTCTCGAAGCCTTTCATTCCGTCAGCTACTGTAAAGTACTGACCTTTCTTGTGAAATTTCCTGTGTCAGATAGAAAAAGCAGGATCATTGATGGTGACATGCTCCTTTTCCTCTTAATTATCATAACTTGAAATCTGCACACTGGATCTTACAATTAACAAGTCTCTTACTAGGATTTCCCTCTAGATTTTTTTTTTCTTTTTTAATCCTTGCATTATTGGGATGTGATTAATGAGTCTTGCTTTTCATTTCTAATCGTGAAGAGGTTTTTGTGCCAAGGAGTTTTAAGGTTAAGGAATACACCTATTCCAACATCTCTGCAAGACAATTAAACTGTTGTACTGCTGAAACTGCACAAGTCAGTAAAATTACTGTGATAGTATCAGTGATGCTGATAATAGTCTACAAAGGTTTATTCTTAGGTTCCTGCAAGAAGTATAATCTTGTCAGGGTTTTTTATCCACCTGAGACCAAATTCAAGGGTTGAGAATTTCAAGTTCTCAAAAAAAAAAAAAAAGAAAAAAAGATGCACTACTTATTGGCATAGTGTAAATTCTCTGGAATATTGTGTATCACCCATTTTGGACATATTTTGAAAGTGAGCACACATTTTTACACTCATTTGTGTTTGTCTTTCATACAACATGCAACTATCACTATAAAAGAAGACACTGCCCTAGAATCAGAGAGCCCATACTGTTACTTTTGGTAAATGATGATGTCTTTATTACAGGGTCTCTAGATATTTTGCCACTTGAAGGGAGAACAGATGTGTTGGTCATCAAACATTTGTCTCTCAAGCGTGATATTGTGTGACAGCATCTAATTTCAAAAGACAATTTCTTTTGAAGTTTATGTTTATTTTCTCAAGAAAATACTGCTGCTAACCAGATTCATATTGAGAGGACTAAATCTAAGACTCGTGACTGTCCCTTTATTTGCTGGCATGCAATTATATTTTAGACAACAGCATTTAAAGAAACTGTAGAATTTGTAAACATTTGGTACTTCAATTTTATTGCATCTTTTAGAGGATAGAACAAAATATTTCTGAAGTGACATCTGTTTCACATATTTCTTGCCCTTCCATTTTTCCCATGCTGACTGGTCTAACATCCTTAGGGATATACTTAGTTCATGATTCAAAAAAATAATGCAAATAGACATGACCATCATGTTATATACCACTTTCTTCATACAAATAAGGAACACAGTGTATAAAGACTTAACACAAGAAGACTTAACTTTAGGAGTTATAGCTCAAGTATGCAGATTGCCCTCTTGAAGTAAAATTCAGAGGTAGCATGTATGATGTAGTTCAAAACAAACATGGTGTAGCTCATTTAGATGACTTAGATGATTTAGAATCTTACAGGTCTAACATACAAAGAAAAATGCCATTTCACTTTCTGCTGAGAAAGATAGAAATTGTTCTGTTTTTTAAAATGTTCCTCTATAAGATCATGCCTCCCATCTACGTGAATGAGAAAGAATCAATGGAGGAATCATAATCTTTTCACAACAATTAAGAGAAACTTTTAACTTTATAGTCTATTAATGACCTCCTTATGAGTCACTAAAAGCTCCTCTTAACTGTTGGCAATTATATTTTCTAAATCATGTCTCATACAATCATAGAATCATAGAATCATAGGGTTGGAAGGAATCTCTGGAGATCATCTAGTTCAACCCTCCTGCCAGAGCAGGGTCACCTAGAGCAGGTTGCACAGGAACACGTCCGGGCGGGTTTTGAATGTCTCCAGAGATGGAGACTCCACCACCTCTCTGGGAAACCTGTTCCAGTACTCT
This sequence comes from Chroicocephalus ridibundus, assembly GCF_963924245.1. Lineage (NCBI taxonomy): Eukaryota > Metazoa > Chordata > Aves > Charadriiformes > Laridae > Chroicocephalus > Chroicocephalus ridibundus. The sequence continues at coordinate 53,919,161 of NC_086284.1, forward strand.
GCCACCCTCAAAGGAAAGACGTTCCTCCTTCCTATGCTCAAGTTTGTGCCCATTACCTCTTGTCCTGTTGCTGGGCACCACTGAAAAGAGCCAGGCCCCATCCTCCTGACATCCACCCTTCAAGTATCTATAAGTGTTGATAAGGTACCCCCTCAGTCGTCTTTTTTCCAGACTGAAGAGACCCAAATCCCTCAGTAGTTCTTCATAAGAGAGGTGTTCCAGTCCCCTCATCATCTTGGTAGCTCTCTGCTGCACCCGCTCCAGCAGTTCCCTGTCCCTCTTGAACTGGGGAGCCCAGAACTGGACACAGTACTCCAGGTGCGGCCTCACCAAGGCAGAGTAGAGGGGGACGATAACCTCCCTCGACCTGCTGGCCACACTCTTCTTGATGCACCCCAGGATGCCATTGGCTTTTTTGGCCACAAGGGCACATTGCTGGCTCATGGTCATCCTGTTGTCCTCCAGGACTCCCAGGTCTCTTTCCACTGAGCTGCTCTCCAGCAGGTCAGCCCCCAACCTGTACTGGTACATGGGGTTGTTCCTCCCCAGGTGCAGCACCCTACACTTGCCCTTATTGAATTTCATAAAATTCCTCTTTGCCCAGATCTACAACCTCTCCAGGACTCTCTATATGGCGGCACAGCCTTCTGGTGTGTCAGCCACCCCTCCCAGCTTTGTGTCATTGGTAAACTTGCTGAGGGTGCACTCTATCCCCTCATGCAGGTCATTGATGAATATATTGAAGAGGACTGGACCCAGTACTGACCCCTGGGGAACACCACTTGTTACGGACCTCCAGCTAGACTCTGTGCCCCTGATCACGACCCTCTGAGCTCTGTCTTTCAACCGGTTATCTATCCACCTTACTGTACATTCATCAAGCCCACTCTTCCTAAGCTTCCCTATGAGGATGCTGTGGGAGACCGTGTCAAATGCCTTGCTTAAGTCAAGGTAGACCACATCTACCGCCCTCCCCTCATCTACCCATCCAGTCATGCCATCATAGAAGGCTATCAGATTAGTCAGACATGATTTCCCCTTGGTGAAGCCATGTTGAGGACTTCCGATAGCTTTCTTTTCCTACACATGCCTTGAGATGATGCCCAGAACGAGCTGTTCCATCATCTTTCCAGGGATGGAGGTGAGGCTGACCGGCCTGTAGTTCCCCGGCTCCTCCTTCTTGCCTTTTTTGAAGACTGGAGTAACACTGGCTTTCCTCCAGTCCTCAGGCACCTCGCCTGTTCTCCAGGACCTTTGAAAGATGATGGAGAGCGGCCCAGCAATGACTTCCGCCACCTCCCTCAGCACTCTCGGGTGCATCCCATCAGGGCCCATGGACTTGTGAATATCTAATTGATCTAATTGATCCCTCACTCGATCCTCCTCAACCCAAGGGAAGTCTTCTTCTTTCCTCGTTACTTCCCCCAATGCCTGGGACTCCTGAGGGCTGGGCCGAGCAGTAAAGACCGAAGCGAAGAAGGCATTCAGTAACTCCACCTTCTCCGCATCCTCTGTCACCATGGCTCCTGTCTCATTCCACAGTGGGCCCACATCTTCTCTGGTCTTCCTTTGGCTTCCAATATACTTGTAGAAGCCCTTCCTGTTGAGCTTGGCATCCCTAGCCAGGTTTAATTCCAAGGCGGCCTTGGCTTTCCGTGTTTCATCCCTGCACACTCTGGCAGCATTCTTGTAATCCTCCCAAGGGGTCAGTCCCTTCTTCCACTTATTGTAGACTTCCTTCTTCCACTTGAGCTTTTTCAGAAGCTCCCTACTCAACCATGCAGGTCTCCTGCGTCCCTTGGCCGATTTCTTTCTCTTAAGGATGCATCGATCATGAGCTCGGAGGAAGTGGTCTTTGAATATCAACCAGCTTTCTCGAGCCCCTTTGCCTTCCAGAGCTCTAGCCCACGGGATCTCTCCAAGCAGTTTCTTGAAGAGGTCAAAGTCAGCCCTCCTGAAATCCAAGGTTGTAATTTTACTTCTTGATGTTTTGTGTGTGGTACCCATGATCCTGAACTCTATCATTTCATGATCACTACAACCTAGGGTGCCCCCAACCTTAATGTCCTCCACCAGTCCCTCTGTGTTTGTCAGTACCAGGTCCAGGAGTGCTCCTCTCCTTGTTGGCTCCTGTGCCACCTGTGTCAAAAAGTTATCATCAATGCACTGGAGGAGCCTCCTGGACTGTGTATGCCTGTCTGTGTGGTCTTCCCAGCAGATATCGGGGTGATTGAAGTCCCCCATGAGAACCAAGGCCTGCGAGTGCGAGGCTACCTTCAGTTGTCTGTAGAAAGCCTCATCAGCTTCCCCATCCTGATCAGGTGGCCTGTAAAAAACACCCACAACAGTGTCCCTCATATTTGCCTGCTCCTTAATCCTCACCCATAAGCTCTCGACCCTCTCTTCATTCGCCCCTAGGTGAGAGCTCAATGCATTCCAAATGCTCTCCCACATAGAGTGCAATTCCACCACCATGCCTTGCTGGTCTGTCTTTCCTGAAAAGGACGTAGCCATCCATGACAGCATTCCAGTCATGTGAGCTGTCCTACCACGTCTCAGTAACTGCAATGAGATTGTGGCCCTGCAACCACACACAGATCTCCAGCTCTTCCTGCTTATTCCCCATGCTGCGTGCATTAGTGTATAAGCATTTCAGAGAGGGAGTCGTGTGTGTGGTTTTGACCTTTGAGATGTGGTGTGCCTTCTGTCTCTCAGAAATACTGGCACACTGGCCCATGAGTGCTGAGCAACTACGCCCTGGCACCTCACAGCAAGCCCAGTACTGTCCCCATCCCCCTTCAAATCTAGTTTAAAGCCCTCTCAATGAGCCCTGATAACTCTTGTCCTAGAACCCTTTTTCCCCCTGGAAGTCAAGGTATTCCTGCCTGTTACCAGCAGGCCTTGTGTTTTGTAGATCAGGCCATGATCAAAGTACCCAGAGTTCTGTCAGCAGCACCAGGCTCAAAGCCAGGCATTGATCTGCTGGCTCCTCCTGTTTACCCCCTCGTCATTCCCCGCAACTGGGGGGATAGATGAGAACACAACTTGTGCTCCTGATCCCTTCACCAGGCATCCCAGGGTCTTGAAATCTTTCTTCATTGCCCTTGGACTTCTTCTTGTTACCTCGTCGCTGCCTACCTGAAAGAGCAAAAGTGGGTAGTAGTCTGAGGGCCGTACCAGGGAAGGAAGCATCCTCTTCATGTCCTTGACCCGGGCCCCAGGGAGGCAGCAGACCTCCTTATGTACCGGGTCCAGCCTGCATATTGGGCCTTCCACTCCCTTCAGTAGGGAGTCACCTATGACAAGGACACGTCTTTTCTTCTTTACTGCAGAGGTTTTAATGCAGGGGGAGGTCTGACTAGACCTCACTGACGCCTCCAAGGTAGGAGAACTATTATGCTCATCATCACCCAGGTTCCTCTGCAGAGCACTGTACCTGTTAAATAATAGCACCTGGGAAGATGGGGTAGTCGCTGGCCTGTCTCGAGTGCAGCACCTGTTGCGCCATGCAGGAACTTCCTGCCATTGCCCCCTGTCCTCCAGGTTACCACCTTCAGTTGAGGTGACAGAGGACAGGGAGTTCTCTATTGCAGGGGTTCTGTCAGCCTGATGGGTTTCTGTCATGGGATGCAGGATTTTACTCCAAGAATCTATCTCCCTTTCACATTCCCTGATGCTCCTCAACCTACTTACCTCCTCCCTGAGCTCCATGACTAATCGGAGGAGATCCTCTACCTGGGCACATCTCCCACAGGCGTGCCCATCACTGCCATCCGACACCGGTGTGAGAGCAGGGCACACCCTACAGCCTGATGTCTGTGTGGTAGCATGTTCCCACAAGAGCTCCGTCTGAGAGGTTGCATCAGACCTAGTTGTTGTGGAGCTCATGGATGCCACAGTCTTCTTGCAAGTAGTTACCATTGCTACGTGGCCGGGTTGGCTGTCTTTCAGCTCTATCCTGTGTGAACTGCTGTGAAGGCTGCTGGGATTTACTTATCATGTAGTAAAATAATGCAGCAAACATTTCCGGGGAAAGAAGAGACATAATCAACTTCTTAGGAATAAATACATGTTTTCTTATGAGTTGAAGAAAAACTAATTTAAAACCAGATTGTCAGTCTGGAGAAAATCTTAATATAACTGGATGAAGCTTTGAATATATTTAGATTTTGATCTTATTGTACCGTAAAACACATTGCACTGATTTGAATATCAATATTGTCATGAAGAACATTATCCTACATTAAAGGGCTGTAAATAGGACGTCCAGTAACGGTTTACTGTCAGAATCCCATTTTAGACAGATTTTGTTTTAATCAGTTCAGTACTGTTGTATGTCTCAGACTTTTTTTCCTGCTCCCTACTTCTTTCTTAGATGCTTACATAAACATGTATGCCTTCTTTTCAAAGAACAGAACTAAGAAAATTCAGCACTCAAAATGGGACAAAAGGAAGCACAATCACCATTCTGAGAAAAGAGATACAGTGTCCTTCAGAAGAAAACGTTGTTAATTGTTGATTATTAGCTTCTGTAAAGACTATGGTTCCATCATTTCCGGCAAAGACAGAACTATGTCCAGAGCTGCTACTTGAAATTCACAAACCGGATATTCCCTTGTCCAGGGATGGACTGAATTCTTGGATGTTAGCTTGGATAGCTAACACATATCAATATTTTCAAATTCGTCAGAGAAAGCAGCAGTGATGGTATCATGACACTTAAGCTAGTCATCCATACCAAACAGCCTGAATACTACCCACCCCAAACTGTCGTCTCCTTTGTTTTGTATCTGGCCTCCTAGTAGAAACAGTGAAAAGCCACATTATTTTTCATACAGATTTGGAATTCATGTTTATATTAATCTGATTTGTACTATAGCCCATCATAAAGCACAGGCATAATAATTCCTTTTTATATACTCTGGTGCATAAATATATGAAATACTGTTCTTATTACTATCCAAAGAATATAAATAATACTGATGAGAATAAAAAAAAAATAATATTTAACTTGCTGGAAGTACCAGCTTAGGAAGACTTTAGGAATTAAATACACATACCTTGACTAAAATAGAAATTAATGGAAATATGATGGGATAGAATAATCATAAAAAGTTCAAAGGCTCAAAACTACACAGGAAATATTTTGCATTTGGAAAATTATTTTTTATAACAATTGGCAGAAATTAGGTTACAGAAGTTTTAAGAGGAATGTAGAAATACATTAATTCAGCAAGAGGTAGGTCAAGGAAACAGATTAACTCTCTGATTATTTATTTGTTTTTATGATGATTATGACAGCATAGCACAGGGATAGCTTCATAGGTTTTTCTTGCATTGTGATCTGGGTCACTGACCTTTATTTCAAGAAATTATTGGAAAGGAGGTAAGAGTTTATTTTTTTCTTGTCGCTGCTTTAGTGCTGCATTTACTATAAAATCTTCAGTATGTGATCTATTTCCTAGAAACCTTGGGAGAAAAATCAGTCTCTCAGGTCATATTTGTCAATTTGGAAGATTGATCTACAGGGTTATCTATGAAGATTTGTTATGTGTACAATATTATGTTGTTTAATATATTCCTCAGGTACTCAGTATTACATAGAATCATAGAATCATAGAATCTTCATGGTTGGAAAGGACCTTTGAGATCATTGAGTCCAACCAAACAACGTACAATCTCTGCCACTAGAGCATGCCCTGAAGTGCCACATCTAGACATTTCTTAAACACCTCTAGGGATGGTGACTCAACCACCTCCCTGGGCAGGCTCTTCCAGTGCCTGACCACTCTTTCACTAAAGTAATTCTTCCTAATATCTAATCTAAACCTCCCCTGCCACAACCTCAGACCATTTCCTCTGGTCCTGTCATTTTTCGCCTGGGAGAAGAGGCCAACACCCACCTCTCTCCAACCTCCTTTCAGGTACTTGTAGAGGGCAATGAGGTCTCCCCTCAGTCTCCTTTTCTCCAAGCTAAACATGCCCAGCTCCCTCAGCCTCTCCTCGTATGACCTGGTCTCCAGACCCCTCACCAGCCTGGTAGCTCTCCTCTGGACATGCTCCAGCACTTCGATGTCCCTCTTGTATACCGGGGCCCAGAACTGAACACAGTACTGGAGGTAAGGCCTCACCAGTGCTGAGTACAGAGGCACGATCACTTCCCTGCTCCTGCTGGCCACGCTATTCCTGATACAAGCCAGAATGCTGTTGGCCTTCTTGGCCACCTGGGCACACTGCTGGCTCATGTTAAGCTGGCCGTACATGGTAGCATGTAACTTGGACTTCCCACATCCACTGAAAAGAAAATTTAAAAAGTAGTTCCGCAGACCTGGTTATTTGAAGAGAGAAAGAAGATGCCTTTTAAGATGATGGAATAAACTTTTATCTTTTTGTGCTACTCATTTTTTTCTTTTCTAAAAAGCTGCACATCTGGGGAAAAAAAAAAAACAACAGAAATACACTAATTATATTCCCCCATTGTGCCAATAATGACCAATATTTTATATTGCATTAAAGTTTGTATAGAAACATTCATGGAAGTTAGAGAGAAGAAATAAGTCAAATGTCCATGCTTTGTTCTTTTGTTTCTTTCATAGTTCACTGCTAACTTGTCATTGACTGACATCAGTGACAGCAACACATGGATCTCCAAAATTTATCATTGTCTTCCTTCTCTTAATCCTTAGGAGCACTTTTAGAACTGATATGTGTCTCATGTTCATCAAAGTGATACTGGGGGGCATACAGCAGGCTTGGAATAGGCTTGGAAATATAGAAGATGCCAAATGTAAATTGAGCACGGAGGTTAAGGAGAGAAAAAAAGATGGTGAAAAGTACAATTAAAAGCAGAATCTTTCAAATATGAGATTTTTTTTATGTTATCTTATAGCCAGTGACTGTAAAATACAAATTGGAAGGGTGTCCCTTGTGAGAGATGATTTTCCATTTAATTGTTTTTTACTTCAGATGGCTCTTTTCTAGTTTACTCTTCATAACTAGTTCACCCTTAAACCATCTTATTTCTCCCTGCCTTTGTAACTCAACAGGAGTTACTTGTTACTCAACTTGTTACTCAACAGTAACTCAATTTTTTCTACAAACCTACTCATAGTCTAATAATATTGCCAGCACTGGGGTGCTCACATTAAATGCACTTTTTAGTAGCACTCAAAAATGCAGACTGTTTTTTCCTTTTTTTTTTTCTCCCCCTCCTTTCCACCCCTTTTTTGACTTCCGTGTATACATAGATGTTGAATGTTTATGTAGGGGGGAGAGATATAAAACAGATACAATAACTATGTCTTTTTCTATGTAAACAGTTCCAGTTGATCTTACATCCCCAGTTTAGATGTTTTCATTAGCACTTCCACTTGTCACAAAAGAACTGTTTTATGTTTTATTAATTTAGACTAAGAGTGTTCATGCTTGTCTTGTCATCTAGTTGAAGTTAAATGTGAAACTGTAGTTTCTGGAAGAGTGAAACACATTGATTTTTTTTTTTCCTTTCTGTGCTGATGAAGCTTTTTTGGATTTGAGGGATGGGAGGATTCGTAACTACTGGAATCTCATTTCCCACTGCTACTGAGGAGAAGCAGTCTTTGCATTCACTGTCTAGTCTCACAACAGCTTCCACGGAGTTGTCATGAATTAGTATTTCCATGTAGCAGTGAAACTCCATCTTCTCTTCTGTGACACCCGTTGCTGGGAGTTTGAGAGTCTTACTGGCTGTACTGTGCTGTAATGCGTTTCCATCTTCTTTGAGATAAAGGTAGGAAGTAACTGATTGCTAACACACACCTATAATTCCTTTGTGTTGCAGGATCTCTATAAGGATCAAAGTTACTTTACATAATTTTGTGTAACCTGTGGCACAAAACGGGGTATGAAAATAAGTTAAGGCAGGAGCAAAGATATGAGCTTGTTGGATTGAGGCTGAGAAAAACAAAATAAGACCAGAGACAGGAAATTTTGTAATTTTTAAACAGGAAGACTGATGTATACTCTGGTGACTAAGATGGTGGTCTGGACTTCACTGCTTTAGTGTTTATACCCAGACACTACCTCTGGTCTAGAAATAAGTCTTTCTTCCAATGCCTGCCTTCCTTCTTTAAGTACTATGAAATAACAAATTCCTTGGTCTACATCTGCACTAGTAAATAAAGCATAGCCAGAAAACAAGCTGAAGAACTGCATGTCTAATCATCTTCACTGCTTAGATGATTACATATTTGCTGTCTATGTTCCAGGCTACTCCAACTAGCTTTTTCCAAGTCAGATATGTCTACAAGACATACTGCTTAGGCTATCTCTAAGCAATATAGACGTGAGATTTTTGGTGTCATTTGCCCTTGGACCAGAGATAGGCCCCTTGCTGGTTTTTAGGTAGTAGACTAGACATATCCTTAGCTTTGTACACACTATAGAATTAATTTTTCAAAAAGTCAAGGCCCAAGTGGAATCCAGGATATTAATGACATTCATCATTCACTTCTGCAATGTGGCTGTTTTTATAGATGTAAATAATTACTTTCATGTGTAATTTTATTCTGTATCCCATGTCCATAAAATTTATACTGAAGCAGGATTAACAATAATTTTCACATGGTTCCTTCATTTCAAAAAGCACAGGATTTTAAACACTCATTCTAATTAGGATCTGACTGCTAATGTGTGTTTGCATCATTATGACACAGTATCATAGGATTTGGGCATATTCATACCTTCTGGGAAAAAGGAGAAACTATATAGTGTCCTGAAGATATGATCAAAAGAGTTTAATCTAGTAACTCACTTATTGACTTGCTTAGTCATCTTTGCAGGAAGTGCAATAAGAATAGATGAACACAAAGAATGGCCACTACTGCCCTAAATCAGTGATCCATCCAGCTCAGCATCATGGTTCATATTACTGCAGTACAAGAGACTACAGAAAAGTGCATTACTTCTGCAATCCTTTCCTTGTTCACGCTCCTGTAGTTTTAGACTGAGGAAGTTAAAGCATACACCACTGCCCATTACCTTTAGCTTTTATTTATGGCCAATGTTATCCACTCTATAATTAAGATTTAAATACTGTGCAAACAGCAGCAAATTGGATGTTAGGAGGGACTGTTCTTTATATCATTTGATGCAGTCCAAGACCATAAGGACTGCCTTCTGTCACATTTTGCTATACAATTACACACATACATAAAATACATATGGTATAGTATAGTGTATATACATATGTTGTATAGTATATAGTAAATACACTATGCATATAGTTTATGTATAGAATATTTTTAGATGGAAGAGACCTACAACGAACCTCTAGTCCAACTGCCTGCCCAAAAGTTGAAGCGTATTACTAAGGGCATTTGTCCCAATGTCTTCTTAAACACTGACAGGCATGGGGTATCAACCAACTCCTTAGGAAACCTGTTCCAGTGTTTGACCACCCTCTTAGTAAAGAAATGCTTCCTAATGTCCACTTTAAGCCTGCCCTGGTGCAGTTTTGAACTATTCCCACGCATCCTACCACTGGATCCTGGGGAGAAGAGCTCAGCACCTCGCTCTCCACTTCGCCTTCTCAGGAAGCTGTAGAGAGCAATGAGGTCGCCCCTCAGCATTCTTTTCTCCAAACTAGATAAACCCAGAGTACTTAGCTGCTCCTTATAGGCCATTCCTTACAGCCCTTTCACCAGCTTTGTTGCCCTCCTCTGGACACATTCCAGTACCTTAACATCCTTCTTAAATTGTGACGCCCAGAACTGCACAGAGTACTCAAGGTGAGGCCGCACCAAGGCTGAATACAGCGGGATAATCACCTCTTTGACTGGGTGGTGATACTGTGTTTAAAGCACCCCAGGATGTGGTTTGCCCTCTTGGCTGCTAGGGCACACTGCTGACTTGTACTTAGCCTGCTGTGGACCAGCACCCACTGATCCCTTTCTGTGGGACTGCTCTCCAGCCACTCCTCTCCCAATTTATACTGGTGCCTGGCATTACTCCATCCCAGGTGTAGAATCCAGCATTTTGACTTGTTGAATTTTATCTCTTTAATCATAGCCCAGTGCTCAACCTATCTAGATCTCCCTGGCAAGGCATCTTGTCCCCTGAGGGAGTCAACAGCACCTCCCAATCTGGTATCATCAGCAAACTTGTTAATGGTGCATTCAACCCCTGCAGCCAGATCATAAATATATTGAACAGAATTAGCCCTAGAATTGACCCCTGAGGAACATCTCTGGTGACTGACTGCCAGGCAGATGTAGTCCCACCCACTACAACCCTTTGAGCTCTGCCCTTCAGTCAGTTCTTCACCCAAAACACCAAGAACCTTTCTCATTAGGAATGGTCTCAGATAAGGACCACAGTTCATATAAATAATTTGTAGTGCTGTAACATGGAAACGGACTGGGAAAATTCTAATACTTTCAGCATTCTAAGAGTTAAATTGAGTTAAAGTTGAAACCTGAATTCTTCAAGCTATGAAAAGACAGATGTTAACCTCTCCTGAGTCCTCTTCCAGCCACCTGCCAGTCTCAGTACAAAAACCAACACAAAATGTAACACACTTTCATATCCATAGAAAGCCTTTATAAAGATTAAAGCTTTGCATTATCTTTTCTTCATGAAAAAAAATCTTTTTCCCTCAGTGAGATCTCCTTTTATAAGAGATTTCTATTGTGTGTTACATTTATTCTTTAATGGCAGTGATTCAGCTTATGGTTTCTTCCAACACTCACCCCCCCAAATAAGACGCAAAACTTGTTAAAATTAAATAGAGGTGGCTACAAGCTGACATCTGTGTCAATGTGAAGAACAAGGACAAACTTTTCATGGTGCTCTTTAAAGAACAGAAGGGCCTTTTTTTTCTGGAATTCTGAAAGCACTCTAAAGGATTATACATGTAGCCTTTCTTTATAAATGAAAGATGAAAGTGCTGCAGCAAAAAGAATCAATGTCCTGTAAGAGAATAAATAAATAAATAAATAAATTCTTATTTGGGAAAAGATTAATGACAAAAGGTAGAGCTATATACATACCCTCTAAGATACAATGCTCTATAGTATACTTCATATTTGTATTTTTACATATGTATTGCTAACTTTTAAGTAGACATTTTGTCAGAAATTAAATACCTTTGTGCATAGGTGCTGAGAGCATAAATGCCACCTAAAAATAGATACTATTCTTATCTTTGTCCTCTGAATAGATAAGTGAAGGTTAGATGCAAACTGACAAGTTTAACCTTCTGTATGAGTAACCCATACGTATGATGAAATGCCATTTTTCAGAGCAGGCACTATGCAAATTATAAGAGGTGAAGTTATGATTACAAAAAGCTATTTTTCAGTAATGCCACATTACAGACATTTAAAAGACAAAAGCTTTGTTTCACTGTAGGATATTAGAAAATAGTATTTTAGATAAGCTCTATTTTGCTGTATTCGAATTTGTAATAATTTAATCTAAAGCCACAAGTAAATACATGCAGTCACATCTGCTGTGAGACACAATATAGAATATATCATGTTTCAAATCTTAGGCATATTAGTATTTCATTTAGTGAAAACTATGTATCTGCAAAGTCTTTTTCTATATCATCTTTCATCCAGAAGCTAATCTTTAAGAGTATAAGAATGAATCCCAGCATTACTCCAAACACATTAAAGATGAAAGACAGCTGCTCTTTGGTGGTATATAATATCAGCACATCATAATTTCTAACATGTATGACAGAAGAATATTGGAAGAACTATTTGTCAAACAGGATTTTTAAAATAATTTTTGTTTCCTTTAGTTGAAAAATTCTTGAGAAAAAATTACTTTTCTATAGAAATTCTTCTCTTTTTAATTAAAATAAAGGCTCGAAATTAATCATTAGCTTTTCTCATTAGGCCATATTGGCTTGTGTTCCTTAAATATTCTTTAGCATAGATTCCCTAGACAGGTACTTTTCTCAATAGATACCATTTCCATGTGACAGCCATTACGAATTACCTCCATTCCTCTTAAGAAAAATCACTGAAATATTTCATGAACACAGGCTATAACTGTATATAAGAGGAAAAAAGAGTTTGGATGACAAAATCATTGCTGCTTCATGGTAAACGTTCAAAACTTAAATGTAAGGAACCTTCCTCTGCATCAAAAATGCAAATATTTTTAATGACATTTAAATTTATTTATTAATTTTCATTATTTTTACCAGAAAAGTAGCATTTGGAAAAATATATTATCTTTGAGCACATATAGGCTGATTTTGCCATGCAATTCAAAGCTTTTCTTTGCATGCATGTATTATTATTATTTAACAGGAGGACAAAACACTAAATTATTTATTTTCTTTGGCCATTAGAGTGACTTTATTTTGAACTCATATTTGACACCTCGAAGTTTGATACTAAATCTAGTCAAGTCATCTCTGGTTTTCATTACATTCATTTAAGTCAGAGTGCAACCATTTTGGTAATATTAAGACACATTTTTTTCAGGACTAGAAAAGTTACTATCCAAATATACCTTTCTCTGTTCATTGTCTGCAAAGGAAGCCTCTGGGAATCAACTTAGAATCCGATATTCAGCTTTCAGTTTTCTAAAATTAGGGTAAATGAAATCTGCCCAAAGCAACCTTCTAAGGTCACCCTACTAGATACTGAATAGATTTAGTCCTGCCTGGCTTAGAAAGTCAGATGGCATCAAACCCTCAGGAGTTTAGATTCTTACACAGTACACCAAATATAACTTCTGGATCTTACAGCATGTTTGTATTTGCTTTGGACACACTATTAGTTTTCATTCAAGTTTTTAATTTTTGTCTTTTACTAGAAAAAAATAATTGGACAGCCAGTGAACAGTGGTATTTTCTGTTTTTTAAAAAATAACATACATAGTACCAAAGTAAAAAAAAATAAAAAAAATTACTTAATCAAAAGGAATTATTTTGATTATCTGACATTGGTTTAGACTATGTCTGATTAGACAGGAATTTTTTATGACTTTCAAATACAAGTCTTGTTCAATTAAGAAGCCTTTGGTATACATGAGACACGGTTCTTTTAAAAATGTTTCTAGCCAAGTACCTCTTAAGACAGAATTTTTAAAAAATATTAATATATTTTGTACTAGCAACCTCAAAGCAGCATTTCATATAATTAAATGGAAGATACTGCTAGGTATCTTTGTGAATTGGTATCTAACAATGGTAATTATTAACATATGTACCCTTATCGCTCCAGTACATGGGCATCATGCCGGTTATCTTTATGTAGTACTAGGCCCTCCTTCTGCAAATTGAAAAGCACTCTAAAAAAGCACATATTCATGTCTGTAATCTCACTATCCTCAGTTACTCATTATCAGATACAGTGGACTTGACATAAACCACGTGTAAAAACTCAAAAATAGCTAACAGCTTCAAAATACACCCCTCAAGAATATGTGCCATAATCAGTTTAGAATTACTTATTGTTTTACTCAGTTGCATTAACAACCCACTCTTTCTTATATGCATTCTTGGAGGGAATAAACTGGATACCTATTTTAATGGGATTATAGCAGAATACAAACAGAAACAGAAGCCTGTTCTAGACTTCTGTGACAAGAAAAGACACTCTAATATTTTGCACTCAAGCTCTAATCCAGTCTCATTCAATAATTAAAATGTTGTCCAAACTAGACAATAGTAAGAGCACAGACAGAATATAGCCTATCTGTATCTTCATAGATTATACAGGTTAAATCACCTCAGGCAAAAGAAGGATTTCAACAAAAGTCTTATGGCATCAAAATATGCTCTCCGACTATTAAGCTAGAAAGTATTGGACAAGGCGGCTAAGTATATCGCAACTTCTGAGAGGTTTTATGTGTGTGTGCTAAAGGTCCTTAACATCAGGAGACGGATCATGAATCCTAAATGGAGAGAGAAGCTTTTTTCTAGACCAGAATAAAGTGCCTCTCTTTAAGAAATGAGGCGTAAGACCTGCAGCTCTCCTCAGCATTTTCTGCTAGCAAATTTACTCTGCTTAGTTCAGCAGCCTGGCTTCATGGATTACTTTAGGTCCGTAACTCTCCTTAAGCACTATGAAGGTGTTTGGGCACTGAACACAGAGTATGTATTCTACTACGTGGCAAAATATATGAAAGAACAAGAAATTGCCACATCAGGCATTTCCAGACTTATCTCCAGTCTCAAGTGTTTTATTATCTAGTGGAAAATGGATGACAATCTGGAGTCTTCGTTCAAGAGTTTCTTAACAATTCTGTGTAATGTACTTGTTACCAAATTAGAAAAAGTCCTTCTCTGCCTGGTTGTTCTGCTTTCCAGTATTTTAAATACACATCTAGATAATGAATCTTTTTTTTTTTTTTTTTCTAGAAAGAAAACAAGAACTCAGAAAGCTGATGTTCTCACAGAACTGCATAATCAACAGTATTTTTTCCTCTCATAGTGCACTCTGGAGTGGTGAATTATCATGCAATGGAATAAAAGGAATTCAGATTCTCACTCTGGTAAAACTGGCATTGCCTATGTTTTAAATGTGAAATGCCTTCATTTGGAGCAGACGCTTCAGAAAGGCAGTTTTTATTCTGATATATACCTCTATAAAACCAGTGTGTCATTGTATTTTGGCTATTTTTAAATTGAAAGTACTGTATCGACACCCCTGGAAAACAAGGTTCTTCACTCAACAATTAAACATACAGAAGCCATGTGGAGACATCAGAAGTTTATCCTCAAGTGCTTCAGATTGAAACTAGCACTTGTGTAACACATAGTTATGTCTTTGCTTTTTTAGTTTTAAGTCGTGGTCTGTGTGGTGGGTTGACCTTGGTGGGCTGCCAGACCTCCACCCAGTCACTCTCTCACTCCCCTGCTCAACAGGACAGGGGAAGAAAATAAGATGAAAAAGCTTGTGGGTCAAGATAAAGACTAGAGCATGAGCATTGTGGGGCGATGGGGGATGGGGATTGCAGTCAATCCGTAACAGTTACTCTCTGCTGATCCTTCCTCATCCTGAGGTTGGGACGTTCAGTAACTGCACCAAAGCTATAATACAATCTTTTTCATTAAATAATGTTAATATCATGGCCTTGGCCCAAAATATGTTTGATTTTTTTTTTCTGTCTCCAGGTAGTTATGTTAAATTTACGTCATTTTAAGAGAATTTTAATATCCATCTGGAAAAGAAAAAGTGTTACCAGCTTGGATCTTCAGTCTTGGTTTCAGTGGGTACACAATAATGACTACCATTTTTCCATCATATCACTGCAATTTTCTTTAAAAGAATTTATTAAATTAGCTATAAAAAAGAAGTTAAGTAACGTTTTGGTAAAGTTTGGATCTACGTGGTAATCTGTACCTAGGTGGTAATCTGTAGCTGGTAATTCAGGACTTCTAAAATAGCTTTTCCAGGGTATCTATCTGACTTGTTTGTATTAATTTAATTTAATCACCTGTATTAATGACTTTCATTAAACCTTCTCCAACAAAAGATTTCAGTTCTTCAATTCAATGTTCTTTGAGCAAAATATGCTCATCTTGAAAACACAAAACAGCTATATTCCAAGATCAGATTGTATTTTGTTGTACTTTTCAAGTTTTAACCACTCAGGGCAAGACTGTCAACATTAATTAAACATTTCTAAGGTAAGGAACAGATCTGGTTAGCTTCAACATATTCACAGTCTGGTTTGTTTTGTCGAATACATGAGAGAGAATTCAAGAAGGATTTGCACCTAACTTTAAGTAGGAGCGCTTAATTTTAAGCATTTTCATGATTAGATGTGACATACTCCTTTTCCTAAATGCTTCACATTTTCTATTGCATTTCCACCTAAAAGTGTTTCTTATTTTTACTTTTTAGTCAATATTTTCTTATTAAGCAGTTCTATTTTTGTACAGAACAAGAAATTTTATGTACATGTTGACAATAATTGGTTCACTATTTATTTTTCTTTTGCATCATTTATTCTTTTGCCTTTATTTTTTGAATCTGTTGCTGCTATCAGCAGTAAGTTTCTGCACATACATTGTGTCTGTACAAAGGAATAGTTGTCTTTTGAAACAGATACAGCTATCACTGACATTGGTCAGAACAAGATCAAATCATAACAGCTCAGACAAAGCCAAACACAGTCCATTTTTTAAACATATCTTGACTTCAGCAGGCTTTGGATCAGGCTCAAATGCCTGTGTTTTTCCATCTCCATTTTCCTCAGGCAAGCAAGTCCTTGCAGGAAACTCATTTGGTTCTGCGGTGTAGGAGCTGGCTGTAGGAGGTCAGACCATGAGGAGCCCAGGCCACTGCAGAAATGTCTTCTGAGCCCCAGGAAGCCCAGAGGCAGAACTGCACAGCTCAACCAGTTCTCATGCAAAGAAGTTACAGCAGCTCAAGGCGGTAGCTGAACAGTGTTTAGAAAGAAGCACAATTACATTTTCCAAGAGTCTTACAGATCAGAAAAAGAGATATTAATTTAAAATGTGCGTAGAAGAATGTGTTGAATGCTATTTGAATGTACTTATGTTGAAATTGTATTTGCACATTTTGCAGGTACATCTAAAGTGCTTTTTTTTTTTAAATGTGGACCTCTGACAGTGTTTACCATTTTGTACTATTTTTAGAGCATTTATCAGTAGCTATTGTATTAATATAACATCAAGCTGGATGCAAACATTTTTATTGTGCTGTAGTCACTAAATTGGCAAAAAAAAAAAAAATTATACAGAACTAGCTGTTTCCAAGTCTCATTAACAACTCAAATACAGTTCAATCAAAGGTCTGTAAAGCTTTGAAGAGGACTTTAGCACTGTTTTAAGGAAAGCTCTGTGTTTTATACATGTATTTTGAAATCACAGAAAATAGAGAATATACCAAAGCACTAAAAAGATATATACAAAATTAATTACTACATCATAAACTAAAAGACCTAAAAGAAAGAGTCAGAGATATTTGAGGCAGTCAAATCTTCCAGGTACTCACCCAGTGAGACAGAATTATGGTATTTATCAAAAAGATGAATATTACTCATATTATGGTAGCATCTAGGTCTACAACAGATCTGTGATCATCTATCCCTTTAATAAATTCTGTACAAACTCATACAGCCCAAAAGGTATAAAATAATATAATTATCAGGAAGAGGAAGGAGGAAAAGAAGCAGGAAAGGGGAAGCAGAATGGGAAGGGAAGGAAATTTAAGGGTCTAATAATATTCTCATTTACCAAACAGGAATTCAAAGTGTAATAATATTAAGTAATATTAAGTAATTTGCTCAAGGTCACACATATGTGGGAAGGTAATTTAAATCTCCTAATTACTAGCTCCATGAATTATCTAGAACTGATATTCAAATGTCTTGGAACCCTTCCCATTAAATTGTCACCTTTGATTTTCTTTTTTCACAGTAGCTTTTCAGGAAAACTTATTTCCTGTCTCTACATTATGGATTGAGGGGAACAACCAATAGAAGATCTTCTCTGACTCTCTCCCAAGACAATTACAATTGCAATACTTCAAACCAAGCAATTGAAGGCTCATAAACTGCAAGATGTGGTGACACAGTTCAGTTACTTTCACCCACCTGTACATGGAGCACAATCTTTCCCTGAGTTCTGTCTCGCTTAGTATAGCTCTGAATGGCTTCCAGTACATGTCTATCCAAAATGCACAAAAAGTAATCATAGCCTCATAGAATCGTTTTGGTTGGAAAAGACCTTTAAGATCATCGAGTCCAACTGTAAACCTAACACTGCCATGCCCATCATTTAACCATGTTCCCTAAGCACCACGTCTACACATGTTTTAAATACCTCCGGGTGGCAACTCCACCACTTCCTTGGGGAGCCTGTTACAATGCTTGACAACCCTTTCAGTGAAGAAATTTTTCCTAATATCCATCCTAAACCTCCCCTGGTACAACTTGAGGCCATTTCCTCTTGTCCTATTGCTTGTTGCTTGGAAAAAGAGACCGACTTTTCTACAACCTCCTTTCAGGTAGTTGTAGAGAGGTATAAGGTCTCCCTTGAGCCTCCTTTTTTCCAGGCTAAACAACCCCAGTTCCCTCAGCTGCTCTTTGTAAGACTTGTTCTCTAGATCCTTCACCAGCTTCATTGTCCTTCAATCTTTGTTGCAATCAACCTTTTAAAAAATCACACACTATCAAAACCAAAACACAATCAAGATCTTGTTCACTTCTTCCTGAGGCAAATGGAAAAGCAAATGGAATTAATTTTTTTTATGTGAGTTGCATTTACTTCTCTGGTGAATGCTATTTTCAAAAAGAAAGCCTCCTTGGTGAGAATTGGTAAAATTATGAAGCCTTATAAAACTACAAGTTCTCTCTACTCTTAGAGATAGGTCTGCCTTTGTTTGGAAATGGAAGAAAAAACATATGATAACAAAGATTTAAACAGAAGGTAGTTATTTAAATCTAAAATTGTAATGCCTACTCATCTGTCACTGAAGTGAAACAAGATTATACTAAATCAGTCCCTACAGTTACTATTACTAAATTTTCCAAGTTAGAAATCCTGAACAATGTCGGATCTCCCTAATTCCTACTGAAAAAAAAACCAACTTAAGAAATAATATAACACACAAAATGTAGCTGGGGCAGCTGTATACTTCTAAAATGCTTTTGATGAAAGATTCTGAAGTGCCTTTAAACAAACCTGACAGGTTGAAGTATCTATTCGTACAATGAAAACCTGAACTTCAGTTTCCCTCCATGCATGAAGGATTGCAAACGTACGTTTCTAATCCTCATGACAGTCACTTAAGCACTAAACTGGAGGCTGTCAGTTGGATAGAAGAAAGGGTGGTAATGCTTTCCTTCCCTCTAAAGAACCTGTTGTATTAGCAGAATATGTCAAGATTTACTGGGGCAGGAAAAGAAAGCAAATGTAAACATGTCTTTTTGTCTTAGAGTTACGACATTTAAGCAGAGATGAAAAACCTTGATTTCCCATCCCTGTACCAATAATTTATTATATTAGTTTTACTTTCTAATGAAATTTAACATAAGTAACTGTCAACAAGACTGTGAGCAAAGAAATAAAACTCACCTATCTCCTTCAGTCCCCTTTCGTAAAACACCCTGTTGGCTTTTGTCAACACCCTGATCTTCTTAATCAGGTAATTTAAAATTATTTACTCTTAATAGCCCATCTTAAGCAGGAGGAAAGCGTGCTAGACTTATTCTAGTATTTCTAGCTTTCTAAATTTGGAGCTACAACACTTCTACACAGATAGCAAATTGTCCTGGTTTGGGGTGGAGCAGAGCCAACTTTCTGTTCAGTGAGGAGAGAGGCTCTTGCTGATACTTGTTGCTGTGGCAACCAGGGTCAGCTGACTTGTTTGTTTACCCCATGGAGGGGGTTGCATCTGTGGGGAGGCGTGGACAGGTCAGGTGACAAAAACTGACCAATAGGGTATTCCATCCCATCTGCCATGCTCAGTATAAAAGGTGAGGGATCAAGGAGGGATAAGGGTAGTTTCTTGAGTGGCTTTTTTTTGTTTCTTCAGTGGCTGATGTTTGAGAAGGACTCTGTCAGCTCATTAGCCTTTTGATCCCAGTCGGTGAGTTCCAGTTTGTCACTGAGTCAAGTTTGGATCTTCCCCAGTGCCTCACAGTGATATCTCCCTGGGAGGCTGATATGGTTTTGTATGTATTGTATCTATTCCATTATTTCCTATTTTATTATTAATATTTCATTGAAGTAGTTTAATTTTTTTCTGAACTCATAAATCTCTTTATCTCTCTTTGTTCTCTCCTTGGAGTGTGAGGTTGGGGGAGAGCATCTGTTATCTTGTCATTGGCCAGCGCAGCCCAAACCACGACACAAAGACGTATGTGAATTCCCATAGCAAGTAAGATACATTCAGAATTGATTTTCTGTGATGCAGATGAGACCAGAGTTAAGTTTTTTTTTCAAAAAGTACCAGGGTTTTTTTTTCTTGAAAAAGTGGTTTCACGTATCTGTTTTCACTCTAGAATTAGCAATCTCCAGTGTGGCATCAGATACAAGAGAGATACTGCTGCTTAGCACTTGACCACTGGCTATATCAATGTGCTGGTAACTTTGGATCTCATTTTCAGGCCTCTTCCTCTCCATATGTGCTGTGAAAAGAGCCTTGGTTTCTAACAGAGGGTCCTCAGCACCCTTCCAAGGACAATTCCAAGCAGAGAGGCACCAATATTCCTTTTAAAACTCACTCACAGTTTTACATGTACTATACAAATACATATAACTACCACAGCATATGCTAGAAAGAGTTGGATACAGCTGAGTGGTGGATCAAAAAAGGTAAGGTTCATTTTACTATGTATAAGCCTTCAAAAGCCAGGTATAATATGTAGGTGTAATTCATTCCACCATTCAAGAATGTGCTAGAGGGCTTATCACTCTCCACTGGCTTGGAAAATATCCAGTAAAGTTCATGTAGGTTAAATAGCTAACTTTTAGAGAATTCATCCATTTCAAATTATGGGTCCATGCCCACAAGATGATTAAGCCTATCCTCTTAAATAAAGTTTGACAGCGCTGTAAAGAAAATACTCAATCTTCTCATGATTTGGCTGTTTTACCTTTTAAAGCTGATTCCAGAGCAGAAATTTTCTGAATACATGAATTCAAATTCCAATACACAACTTCAGTCTTTAATTCAACTTTTTTTCTGTTTTATTCAATTGTCCGGTGGTTGTTAAAGCAGAATGTCCCCTGCCTTTTTGAGGCCCCTTAAGCAAATCCCATCATGTAGTTATAAAATAGAAATGGTGTAGTCATGCCTATCACTAAAAAGATATTTGATATAACATGTTATGCATTTTGCTCAAGTGCACCAGTGAAAAGTACGACATGAAAGCTTGCAGATTATTAGAATGAGATACTTGTAGGGGAATCTTGCTACATAGTGCACACAACAAAAAGATGCAATCTTGTAGGGAAAATGATGTGCACATAACGACCATCATTTAGCAATCAAAAATAATCCATATATGTTTTTACTTTTGTTCATCCATGTCAATGCCAAGTTGGGTTATTGTACAGATTCAGAATTTTAGTTTTAACTTAGATGGCTTTTTATTTGAAATGCATGTTACTTAAGTGCAGTCGGTGTGAAAAACTCACAAAAAGTCTACTTTCTTATGTAATTTCCTTTTGCTGTATCCTGTTTTCAATTTTAGCTTTAATACTAATTTAAAAGGATTTTTTAATAGTAACTTTGCTGAGAATTCCAGAACCTCAAGTACAGCTATTTATGAAACTTATAAAATTTATAATATGCATTTATATAAATGCAATAGAATACATATTCAATGTTACATTGTACATATTTATGTAAAAGTTATGTTCACTCTATTGTGATGTAACATTTGTTAAAGTTCCTAATGTCTATAGAAAAACTACTGTAAATATCATTATTTTGCCTGTATATGCAAACCAGTAAGGAATGAATTCTTTCTGTGACTAAAATGCAGTATTTATTTCTAAACATGAATGACTACTGCAGTCATTCTTGGGGGGAAAAAGATGCATCACTGTCCATATATTAATAAGGTGGAAGATGTGATTAAGTTATTTTGTATATTCTGCAGAATAAAAAAGGCATTCACTTCTTAATATGGGCGTCTATGTCTCAGCACAGATAACTGTTGATGTTGCATCTGGTAAAGTCTGGAGGAAGAAGCTTGGAATCTTGATAGGTATGAAAGAAGCAAAAACAACAAGAGAGTTGATGGAAGAAAGCCTGTAGATTAAACAGAATTACGTAACATTGTAAAATATCTCAGACTGCTTTTCGAAGTTACACATGCCCTGCCTACTGAAGCATGGACAACACTATGAGGTGGGGAGTGCATGTCCCCGTACCATGCCCTGCAGCCCACCTTCAGCCACTGAAGCATTAGTAACTTTGCTGTTCTTGGCTCACAGCCCCTAGTCATTCCTCTGTGTTTTCACTTAGAGAAGTTCAGATAACTTACTGGAAATGTATAAAGCTTCAGGGGTTAATTACTGTGTGATGATTTTCCTATGGATCAGTCACAACTTTGAGAGCAGGTACATTGCTCATTTTGTATAGCTTTTTTCCTTCCAGCTCTGGCTGGCTCACTTTTCCTCACCTGAGCTTAGCCAGGGAACTGTTCTGAAGAGTAAGAAATGTGCTCCTACACAAAGAGAAGAAAACAGATGCTTTATACACTTTTCCCCTCCATTTGGCCTCACCTTATTTCTGTGTGTGGTTTTGCTTTATGATCTTCCCTAAATTAGTCAAAGTGGTTACAGTATTGTAAATATAAATGCATGATTTGCCCTGTTATGCAAATATAATAGATTACATTCCCTGCATAGGTAGTTGGGATAATATACCAAAAGGCGAAAGTCATACAACATTTCTAATAAACACATACATTCTAATAATTTGCTATTTATATGCTCCTGGTATGAATAATTCATCTAAATACATGGTTCTAGGTTCCAGGCCTTTTTAGTAGCATTGCTACTTTTACCCTGTTTGTGTCACAGGTTTTTTTTCTTGCCATTAATATATTAATTTGTTTAATAAAGAGGTCTGTGTTTTCTATTTTCTGTTTTTTATTATGCTTAAACCAGAATCAAATCTTACCTACTATATGTAATACAACAGCTACATGAAATGTAGTAATGTAGCTTGTGGAGAGACAGAAGAGCTTGGAGTTATATATACATTTATATATAATACACACATTCCTTCTCTCCAAAGCTGTAGTCAGTTTGGGATTAAGATATTATGACACTTAAAGCTTTAAGATAAAATACTGAGTTTTGTTATCCTTAAAATAAGAGTCTCATAAGTTAAGACAAGCTCAATAATTTATCTGAGCTTTATACATCCAGCCATCCTTAATTGTTTAATTCAGAGTATAATTATGAGGTAATATATGCTATATTGTATTCATGAAAGGTATTTTGCCTGAAATTATTTTGTAAAAGTTGTAAAATATTATATTCAATACTTTAAGGTTTTGATTTAGCACATGGGAGTCTGTATTTAGAAGGAAAAACAAACCCCCAGTAATATGAAAAGTCAGTCTTCCAAAATGCTTTATATTTGGGAAAGGAATCTTGTAAATATCACAGTCCTGATTCTTTGTTTTCTAGGTCATTGTGCAGTCATGCAAATTGGATTATAGATATTTGTTTAAAGTTATTTTGTACTCTGTGTACATACACAAAAATAATTACACTTGTTGAAAAGCTGTACAGAATTAAGCCAAAGAAACACTTGGATTTTGATAAATAACTTATTTTCCTCTATCTACATTAACAAGATGAGAGGCAAATGCAGATGTAATAGGGATATTCCCATTCAATATTTTATAATTTTAGTTTAGAAACATGCTAAATGGAAATGGTTTGAACCGCTGTCAAATTTTGTAGATAATTAGTATAAAAAGGAAAATGTACAACGGTAATTAAGGAGAGGGAAGTCTTGAATCTCTTGATTCATTACTAGGAAAGAAAAAAAAATCAAAATAAGTTTGAACAGCTTAATTTACGGATATTTTCAAGGCCACTACTTTCTCTTTATTTTTTTCTTTAAATATAAATAACAATAAAAAACATTTGATCAATTAGTTGGGAAGCCAATGACTTAATGACTAATCAGAGGTATGAATAATTAAATGGAGGAAATGAATAAATTCAAGTCACCATAAAACCATAGAAAGACTTTTTATCTCCCGATCATACATTCTCAGTCTTTCCCCTCCAAATTCTATAAATTCTATATTTATAGACTATCAAGACAATTCTTTTTATCAGGAAAGTATTTCTACAAATAAGACATGAGGGACCTGCACTGACATTCCCTTTGCAAGACATCTTCTGTGAACTTGGAAAAATCCTAGCAGCTCTCACAGAGGGTTCCCTCACATACAGCTTTAGGCAGCTATGATAAAGGTGTCTACGTCACCTGGTGACCCATTGTAATCAATAGAGAAAAACTTTTTTTAGAGCAGATTCATTGATTTACTTCAAATGTCTACATCGTGAAGAGACAATGTCTCATAACCACAAAAAGAGCCTGGGATGAATCCCATTTTACAGCTCTTTCTTTTGTCAATTGTAAAATGAGGGATGTATTCCTGCCTTTCTCCTCACAAGAATCATGAGATTTAAATCTGAAGCACTGTGATTTGTACTGGGATTATAGATATATATTAACCTCTGGACACTGAAATAGAACTTATAGATCCAACTATAAACAAATAATTCTGATATAACAACCCACTAATGGATTACATAGAGTCAAGGGGAACAGCTCTCCAGAACACCTTTGGAACTGAGGGCGTTCACTGCGTAGAGGTGTGAGTCACAGTATGGGGTGTAGGAGAAGAACATTTTGGGATTGCACAAGACTTGCTATGGGATGTTTAGGTGAAGAACCAGAGGTGGGGAAAGGGAGGGATGCAGATGATTTGAAGTGCCAACAACTGAAGTGGGACATCAGGTCATAAGGGCCGGTGTGTCTGTGGTGTCAGGGACTGGAGCGAGTGTACGTGTGTGAACAAATGTGTAAGCACCAGCAAAGATCAAGTTGGTCTAGCCAGCAAGAAGGTGAAGTGGCCGGGGAGACAGGGATGTATGCGTGTCTCTAAGGGTAAGCTGACTGTTGGAGGGACCAGGGGTCCCAGTCCAGCTGCTGCAGAGACACTGCGGTCTGGGGTCTCTACTGGGACACATGTTTTATTCTGTGTACATGTATGTGTGTAGGGGTGAGGCACCCGGGGAAGATCCAGGATGAGGTACAGGATTGGCTGAGTGTCCATGGCCAACTGGACGATCTGGCATGTGTGTGGTTCTGCACGAGCCATGACCTCAGTGTCTTGTATGTCCAGACCGAGGGTCTGAGCCCAGTTGCAGGAAGGTTCCACATTGCACGTATGTATACATGCACATATATATTTCCTACCAAGAGCTATTCACCCTAATCAGCCAGAAGGGGAAACGGATGAGGCCATTGGTGCTGTTTGTGTTTGTTTGGGTGCTGAGTGTGCCCGTTTCTGTTGGCTCTGTTTGTGTGTGTGTATGTATATATGCACATATACACATGTGTATGTGCTGTATGTGTGGTTTTGTGTGTGCATGTACCTACTAGGAATACATACTGAGCTGTGCTAGTGGTTGACATGGGGGCATGGAGCTGTGGCAGTCTCATCTCTGTTGGGCTGCCAAAATTCATGCCCCACTCCCCGGAGTCCCAACATCCATAATAGTGTTTAGACAGGTTTCCATCCATTTCTTCATCTCCTGCCAGAGAATGAAAATAATGGTAATCTGAAGTTAGGAACTTTTCTTTAAACAATTATCTCTAAATTTTGCTCGGAAATAAAGCATAACAAGTGATGGGATATAGACTAGTGTTATTTACAGAACACTGATTTGTATACAAATGAAAAGTAACTAGGAGAACTGGTAGATGCGAGCATTAAATCTCCTATCCCTTATCTGGTAAGGTTTCCTAGATCATGCAGGTGGTTCTTGACAGTGAGAAAGAAACAAGGAGAGGAAGAGCCTTGTCTGTCCAGTGGCCTGTATGTTAACTGACTTCCTTCAAAGTATAAATGTTTAAATCCACAAAAAAATGGGACGCTTACTCATCAGAAATAAAAGTGACAGGCCTAAAATCTTTTCAAGGCATAATGGCAAATGGGCTTTCAGATGTGACCTGAAGGAGAATGGAGGTGGGGACTATGGTATAGACGTGGTATGTTTAAAAAGGCATCAGGGACAAAACTGTGTAAGGATGTGTATGTGTACAGATATACACATAAATGCTTGTGCATTTTTGCACGTTTTACACACACACACACACACAGAAAGTTCTTTAAATATACTCTTCACTCATTTCTATTCAGAGAGAAAGTTGTTATAATAGCACTTGTTTTGAAGGAGAAAGACATGTTCATCTATTTGATATACTAGATGATTTCTAAGCTAAAGAGGTAACTTATGGTATTAAACGTTATCTCTGAACAGTATTGCTGTTCTGCAATCATTACAAAGAAATTGTAGTGTGGAACAATACACAGAGAACATCTGCAAAAGAAAAGATACATTTTAGATGGTTTTGCAAATACATGCCCTGCGGTTAGATTTAACTGTAGAATTGTGTTTGAATGAAACCCGAGGTGACAGTTGAGGGAGCACACTAATTTAATAACAGTTGATGAATTAAGAAACTGTATTACTTTTTAAAATCACTTAGGAAGTCTCCTCTCAATCCCCTTGGTTGCCTGGTTGATTCTTCTAGACAGAATGTCAAAAAGATTAGGAAACACGCAGTCTGTACAAACCACTGTGTCTGGTTTAGCCTCTTTTTCACTTTCTAAAGAGAGTTACATCAAAGCTTTGTATTTCCGTTCCAATAAATACACTCCGTATGAGAGTTTTCTTCCTTTTGGGACAAAATACTGCTGATTATCACAAAATTTCTTCTAAACTGAATACATAACCTTTAGCCTCCATCACTTTTAAATATGTTTCCTTTCAAAGAAGAAGAATATGTCAATGACACAAAGTCATTAACTGAAGCATCCTTAAGGTGATAAACCACTCCTTTATGCATAACAGAAAATGAAACCATTTATAAAAATGTACCTTTCCAGGAAAAACTCTTCTATGGTGGCCCAAATACCTAATGATTAAAGCCAAATACCACAAACATTATAAACTCAGCACCAGCAAAATGAACATGGAAGAACTATTTGAACTTGACAGTTGTGCTTTCTAAAATGTTTTCAAAGCAATCAGGGAATTACTATGATTGAGGTAAAAAAACCCTAACATACCCAAAAGATAATTCCCACCACTCACAAAGACCTCAGACAAAGTAATTTCAGTTACTTTTTTTACGGATTTAGACCTTTTCAGAGTTACCCTTGATATTTCCTTTTCTAGAATAGATTATTTCAATATATGCTTCATGAAGCACAAATTAACATGATGCCTTATCTGATAAGAAATCAGTGCTCCTCTGGGTAGTGGTAGATAAAGGGAATGTCATTACACATAAAAAGGCAGAACTTCTGAAACAAGTGGTTTTTAATTAAAGAAGAGACAGTAATTATAGTACAAACAAATATGTTTCTATGCAGCACAAGTTCTAGCTACAACTTCTCATTTGTCAGGGGACCCTCCGAGGCTTAAAAAAACCAGCTAGCACTGAACACCATAAACAACATTCTAGTTTAACAACTCTGTGAAAACAACATTGAATGGAGCACAATACACTTGCTAATTAATTTTCTCTCTTGCTTTCGGAAGTGGTTCAAAGAGCCAAAAATGTCCTGAGTAGTGGATTAAAAGTCTTCTCCCACGAGAAAGACATGAATTCTCCCCTCCTGTAATAGCCGTAATAATATACTATGCACATATAGTACTTGACCTATGATACTGTCTCTCCCTGTCCAGATGTTAGGATTTAAATTATATACATGCATTTAGTCACAATGATGCAAGAAAAAAAAAGGACTTGTATTTTTTTCCTGGCCCTGTGTGTATTAAAATGCAGAAATTATTATAATTGTAAGCTATGTAAAAACAAAAACCTCACCATTGATCTTAGAAACCTAGAGCTGAAGTGAGGCCCCTGCTCCAAGGATGCATTAGCTGTACTCACAATATTCTTGACAGATGCTTGTCCAGCTTCATTTAAAGACCCTCATAACAGAGATTTAACAGTCTCTCAGAGAGTGTATTTAAATGTTGTGACACCTTTTTTATAAAGTTCCATGGGTGTTTTTTTTAGCTACATCTAACCTGATTTTCCCCCATTAAATTTTAAGACCATTATTATTTTTGAATCTTAGAAATTATTCTTTTCCTTTTTTCACCATATTTTGAGGTATTAAAAAGAATGTCACCTTGCTCCTTCCTTTCTCTTCCTTAGGATAAACAGTTCACTCAATCTTTTCATAGAAATTATATTTTCTAGACATTGTTAATCTTTTGATGTTGTCTGGTCTTTTTTACAGCTGTTCTAAATCATTCTTAATGTATGACGCAAAAACTTTACAATAGGAGTTAAGCTGAGGCCTTTCTGGTTTTAAATAAACAGGAAGTATTACTATTTTTTGTACATCTGTTTTCTTTGCAAAAGTAGTCTTCTTTAATCACAGTCAGTTCATGAACCACTATGAAATGTCAATTTTTGCAAAATTTCTATCTAATAATTTTTTTTCTGCTGGTATTTGGGTATCTTCTTGTTCTGTCTCAACCAAAAAGCCCCTAATACTTTACCAAGGGATCCAAGGATTTTTTTATTTATAAATAATATGTATGCATGCATTCATGCTTCTGTATGTCTATATATGCATGCATATATATTTTAGATGGTGATCTTTGTCTGTGATCTTTCTTTCAAACATCCGTTTGTCTTTTCTTCAAATAAGTAAATAAACAGCAAAAACGTGTTCTTCCTTGTTATTACAGAGTAAATGTGTTCATACTCGAACAAATGGTTCAGCACTGTGTAGCTGCTTTGTCCTACCTTAAGCTTTTCTGTAACTTACATGAAAAATGTCTGTGATTCATGGCTGAAAAATCCAGATTCTATCATGGAGCGTGAATGTAATTCTCTTTCACATCTACAAAGGGCCAGTTACACAAATAGTATGTTATATGCCAGGGAAAATACAAACATACAGATTTTAAGCAATGCAAGAGTGAATTTTGGTAATTACTGAATTTTGACTGAAATAAATAAGAAATCACATCTTCGAGTTAAGCTATTTAATTTAATTTTCAGTCTGCAAATGACATTATGATTACTGAAGACCATGAAGCTACAATTTGTTCATTGATACTGTACAGCTGACACAACTCCGGGAGAGTGAGTTAAATTCTTGTTATTAGAACTCTGAATTCAAACCTTACAATGAGATCTTTTCTGTAAACCAGAAAAAATGTCATTTGCCTGTCAGATCCCACAGTAAGCTAACAAGACTGACAGTTAAGAAGCCTTTTTTTTCCATTTTCTTTTTTTTTTTTTTTTTCTATTTGCCATAAGCTGTAAGAAAATCTCTCTGGAGACATTTAGAAAAAGGAATGAGCAGTGCTTTTACAGCTTTGGTCATTTAGGTTGGCTTTATCAAAGGGTCTTGTAAAATAAAGAAGAACCCAATGTAAGTTTATTGCCCCTTTGTTTTTCCTATTCAGCTCTGCAAGTCAAGAGGAGCAAACACCAAACACAAATAAATATTTTTGTTGTTCTCTCACATTCCTGTGGACACAATCACTATACAGAGGTGAAGGAAAATAAAAGACTTATGCTCTCATTTCAGGGACTTTTTTTCCCATGTATATTAAAAAATCAATTTTAAATAAAGGCAGTCTTTGATAAAATACTTATTAGAGGGATGTGCAGTCTCTACAATGTCT
Source organism: Chroicocephalus ridibundus (assembly GCF_963924245.1). NCBI lineage: Eukaryota > Metazoa > Chordata > Aves > Charadriiformes > Laridae > Chroicocephalus > Chroicocephalus ridibundus. Next base: position 53,948,571 of record NC_086284.1, read on the forward strand.
TTGCTAGTATGAATGAATATGACCAGGGTTACGGTAAAATATTATTAATCACTGATATTTACTAAATTTTCTACTTAAACTCTCAATTATTGTACTTCAGGAATAGCAAATCTTTAATACTTCATTTCATATATTAAAATGTCAGGCTTTGGTCCTACATTTGCTCAAGTTCTATTCCCTATGGGTTTTCTGTATCAGTATAGTGCATATATATGAATATATAGCACTATGCACTATAATCCTATACTAACCACAGTGCATTCATAGATTTCTGGGTGATTACAGACATTTAAGAGGTCAGGGAAGAAGGATTTAATGTCTAAGAAGACAATCACATGGAAGTAAAACGTAATAGTATTAAAAAGTCCTATTCATAGATGATGAAGTTCAGCCATTTCTCATTAGTGCTGTAATGATATTTTTTTATTTATATATTTTTGTTAAAACTTTCCCTGTTTAGAAGCTTAAATTCCAGAACAGAGAGCCCTTAGGTATTTTTTCTTTCTTGTGATTTAACCCTTGCACAGCCTCTTCTTTTTCCATTGTACCTCAACATATATGAGGCATTCCACTGTATGTATGAACAGAAGTAGCTCTTTATTTGAATAACACAAAGTATAGTCTTGCCGTTGTTTGGAAAATGAGGTTCTAGGAGAAAATGTAGACAAAGAGTATATGCTATGGGGAAATACAGAGTTTTTATTTCTTAAAAAATCATCTTGATAACTTAAAAAGCAGGATCTATAATGTGAAGAGGACTCTCGTCTGGAAAAAATTGGAAACCATCAAACATCAGTTCAAGAAAAAATACCACTGTAGCAAATTCACATTTTTTAATAAATGAAACAATAAATAAAAATAGATAAAAATGCAAAAGAAAAAATCTGTATGCCTTATGGACTAATGTTCATGCAGAGAGATTATCGCAAATTGTGCTCTTTGAATTAAAATTGCTGGTAACGATTATAACATTTTCAATTCTCACTCAGTTTTGCTGATGAGAAATTGTTTTAAGGTATAGTATAAAAGCCAGTCTGCCTAAATGCCACCTAAGTGCTTAAACCCTACATTTTGTTTCTGCACTTTATTACTTAATTCTATCGATGTCTACCTGGCTGTCCACCAGAAAGTTTTCCCAGTGTCTACTCAAATTTTGTTATGGCAAAGGGGAACGCATCATTATCATGGAGCTGAGAATTTATTGTTATTCCAATTAATATTTTAAATGTCCAAAGGTCTAAATTATCTAATGCAGAAAATCCTCACTAATAACAGAGTTAGGTTTATTATCAAAGCAAGTGGGGGTCCTAGTGTCAGTAGCTGGAGAGCCCATAGCTCTCTGTATGTATGGAGGGTCCAACAAACTCTGTAATAATTTCAGGTAGTGCTGGGAATTTCATTTTTGATTATGCACCTAATATGCATTACCAACTGTGAAGAAAATATTTGATAACTGTCACACGTTTCTTTTGTATAGACAACCCAAACCTGTTACCAAAGATAGCATTCCTTATTGAATTTCCTGAATTTGAAGCTTAACCTGTTGATGGGCCAGACAACTTACGTATTCCAATACATGTTTACTAGGAATGATCGACAAACACGTGTAATGGTTGCTGGAGTAGAAAAAACTGATCCATCACTATATCCACGGCTTAAGAAAGATTGATGGGTAAATAGGTAGAGAAACACACATACATCCGCAACAGATAGATGCTAGCAGAGCAGCTTCTTTATTTCCCCTCAGCTCTTTTTTCCTGTTTTGATGCTGGCAGCAGGAAAATGGATTTTCTTTAGTAAATGTCTCACAGGTAAAGCTGAAGACTTGGTTAGAGGACGACGTTCAAATGGAAATGAAGAAACAATTATGCAACATTAATACTACAGCTTCCTCTTTTATGCTCCACAGCAGCTGGTCTTAAAAAAATAGACAATCCAAACGTTACCTGTGGTTTTCCATTGTCTTTTCTAAGTGGTATAGAAAGTACTAGTATTCTCTACAAGAGCAAGTACTAAAGTAGAAAGTCTTTCTTGAGATTATGAAATTATTTCCTCTCAGATCTTTGAAATATCCTCTTGAATGCCCATTTTTACATGATTTTAAATCCCTTGATAATTGGACTACTGAAAGTATATTAGTGACATGGTGTTTCTACTGTAACAGAGTTTCTGTGGTGCGATATGTAAATTGAGCAAAAAAGAACTAAAATCACTATCTTTGTACAAAAGGCCAATAATAAATTACAGATAAATCACTGAATTATCATAATGCTTATCATTCCCTCGTATCAAGGAAAAGTACATAGATACTGACTTAGATACATAAAAAAGGACATGACTTAGATACTTAAAAAAGGATAACAGAAAAGAAAAAAAAAAAGAAAAACAAATGCAAACCCACCAAAAACTGAAGGAAAAAAAAAAAAAAAGAACAAAACTGAAAGCTCTTACACAGGAACTGACTTTATATTTTCCTAATAAAAACAAAATTAGACCTTCTCAGTAATTATCATCTTACTTGTTCTTAAGCCCATGAAATTTTCTCTAAACTAGGTAGAAGGGAATTGCAGTGAAATATTTTGCTCTGCCACTAGAAGCTGTTCCAAGCTGTGGGAATCAGTGGTCTAGCTCTTACATCTATCATGTGAACATTAAGGACATGCCACAAGTCATCTCCTTCATGATCTCCTTTAGCAGGTTGGAATAATCACCTGCTACTAATCCAAGAGCAGCCACTGCACAGGCTTGCAGGCCTGGCAGTCGGTTGATATGGGTGATCTTAGACAGGTGTGCATTTTAAGAGCCTGGCATCTAAAACTAGTAATTTGTATTCTTATATTACGTTCATGAGAACTGATAATCTTAGTATAGTACACTGTAGGAATGTGTCTGAGAGAAAATGGTCATGTGAGCCAGCCTCCCTACTATGAGAGATTAGATTAAGAGCAAAACAGGTGGTAGAAGATGGAATTAGTACATGGGAAAAACAGGAACCGAGAAGGTAGAAAACATGTTGTGCTAATGACTAAGCAATTTACTATGTGAATTCTTGTAACCAATCTGATCTGTGAATGAACTGCATGGACAGCGCGTGGACAGTGTAACTAGCTAATCAGAAATAAGCAAGTGGCATGTCCGGCTACAACACAGGGTATAAAAGATGATGATCTGTGCTTAATAAACGGCTTCTGTTGATTCACATTGGATCATCTGGAGTCCAGTTATTTCTCCTCAGATGGTGACCCCGACGTGATACCGATCAGTGCTTGGCTTGAGCAACGGAATGCAAGGGGCGGAAGACCCAGAAGGAGATCCACTGGCTGGAGGACGGCTCAGCTGGACTGAGACCGGGCAGATTGGGCGGCAATCCAGAATAGAGGAAACAGACGACGTGGCCACGGACACTCAGAGAGAGGTGAGCAGCCAGGGCAGGAGATGGGGCAACAAGTAACAAAAGAAGGGGCTATATTAAGACTTCTCCTGCATATCCTTTCTAAGAGAGGAGTGAAATAACGATGAGCGTATGCTCCGAAGGTTGTTAATATGGTGCAGAGAGAATGGATTCGCACCAGAGCCCCAGACAGCTTTTAAACCAGAAATATGGGAGGCTGTTGGGAAAAAACTGTGGGAAGTGATAAGTAAAGGAGACAAAGAGGCATCACCTTTAGCGACGACATGGTGGTTGGTGTTATCGACCTTACAAGATATAGAAGCAGAGCGAGCCATGGCGGCCGGGGCTTTTGCAGCATTACAACCCATGGGAGTGGGATTAAACAGGCCAGGTCTGAAGGTCTGGGACGATCCCCTGCTGATCCCCTCTGCTCTACCTGAGGCCGAGGGAGGAGGCAGAATGTCAGCAGAGAAGGACAGAGCCGGAGCTGTTTGCTCCTGCCATTGCCCGCCTCGCCCCCTCCTGTCCCCAGTCGCCTCCCTGAGATAGAAGTGCTGGTTTTCGTATGTCTGCTGTGTAAGTGTGTGTGGGCGCCAGCTTATACTTGCTGATCAGCATCTGTGCTACTGTTTGCTTTTTGTTGTGTGCAGTGTCGTTAGGTGACTCCACTTGAGCAGGTGTTCTGCCCGGTGTGGTACTGTTCTCGTATGCAACTAGGGCTGACACTCCATCAAGTGAAGAAGTTTGTATATACACAATATTTAGACGTAAGGCGAGTGCACCCCAGGCAGATACACCAGGATGGGCTGTAGAACCGATGGAAGTCCTGAAATATTGGGGGAGTTTTCACCAGCCGACACGTTTACGGTCTCGGGAACGGCTTGCCCGTGCAGGGCGTATCGCTGGTTGTTTGTTGTTTGTCTATAAGATCATGGTTGATTGGGAAAAGGAGTTGAGCCAAAATCTATAGGATGCTCTGTAGGAAAATGGGAAACTGAGCTCTTGTTGCAAAGGCAGACTTTTATGTCAGTCATAAGTGACGGAAGGAAAAAAGAAAAAAAAAAAGAAAAAAGAAAAAAAAAGAAAAAAGAAAAAAAGGAAAAAAAAGAAAAAAAACGAAAAATAAAAAAAAGAAACCAAAACAGGAACAATTAGATGGGAAATGTGCCACGTTAACACAAAAGTATGCCATACGCATTACGAGAAAGCATCAGAAAAAGAGAAATAGGACACCTGATTCAAAGCAGCACCATAGAGATATTTTTTTGGTTTTTTCCTATATGTGTATATGTTATTGCATGCCTTAGTAGATTGCTCCGTGTTATACCCTGCGAGACTAAAATGAACCCAGCAGAAGCAGTCTCTTGAGCAAGGCGGTGGAATATGGGAAAGCAACAGAAGATCGACAAAGAGGATTGTAAACACTCTCAAGGGACTCGCACCTGGGTGCTGGAAAACACATATATCACACCAATTGTTATTCAGTCTTGGGTGCTGGCAAGAAAAACATTTGGATGACATAAGCCTGTAATGGACTCACAGACACCTTATCTAGCTGCTTGAGAATCTTGACCTGTTGTGGAAGAAGATCAAAGCACAGTACCAGCAAGAACAGGGAGTCCGCATGCGCTCTTGCTAACAAGGACTCTTTTGCTGCCAAGGATTCTTGATAACAAGGACTCTGTTGCTGCCAAGGATAAGTTTAACAATGCTACTAGTACTGCTATTTCTGAGTTATTGCTAGATGTATATAGTATTCGATATGCGATGTTGCAAAACAGAACTGCTACTGATTTTTTGCTTTCAGCTCACAGACATGGTTGCCAAGATTTTAAAGGACTGTATTGTATGAATCTAAGGGACCACTCCAAATCTATCCATACCCAGTTGCAGGAACTGCACCGAGCGAACCAGCAACTTGTGGAGGCCACTGGGTGAAATCTCTTTGCTGGATGGACTTGGGGGTGGGGTTGGTTGAAGCAAATTATACTCATTGCCTGTGTGGAAGGAATTTGTCTGTTATGTTTAGTATGCTGTTTGCCGTGTTTAATAAGCATTATACGATCAGTTGTAGATGCCGCTTTGCATCGTACCCTTGTATGAGTTGTAGAATATGTTGCTCTAAAAACTATGTGTGCATCCATGAGAACCTGACCTTCACAGAAGAAGATAACAAGAAGGGATTACAACAATGTAGTCACGTATCAGACAGCTGCTGTTAGCAAAGCTGGATCATGAGTTTGGTGAGACTCGCTGCATGTGCTGGCCACGCGTGCAGCGACTCTAGCCTGTACTTTTCTACTCAGTCCAGTGCAGGAGAGTCTGGTGGGACTTGCTGCGTGCACTGGCCATGCATGCAGCGACTCTAGCCTGTACTTCTCCACTCAATCCAGTGCAGGATATAGGGGGGCTGTCTCGGGTCAGAGAGGGGGAGAGAGACATGAGCGCAGTTTGAAGATACCAAGGATGCTCTGAAGCACTGTGTCTGCCCCCGCCCACCCCCCCCATAATTTCTATGTTCATTAACCCCAACAGCTCAGAAGGCATTACAGCATGTTGCAGATAAGATATAGTCTACTACTGCTGCAAGACGCATTGAACACCTTCCTATAAGAATTTCAACTTTATGCCCTGATAGGACAGTGGGATGATGCACTCGCAAAGAGCCTGACTGCATTAGAGTGCGTATTTTTGCCACATACCTTTTCAAAACCAGTAACTATGATGATTGAAATGTTACCACGATTGTTTTTCCAGGGTTGTTTGTGCTGTTACCAGCTTTCTGGAATGGATCCAAGTCACATACGTGTCCCCATCAAAAAGGATGACCTTGACCCTTGGTTATCACAAAGTCTTAACCTCCTTAGTACATTATATTGGGCAAATAAATTACTCTTTCCCCTAGCACAGACTATTACAGTCACTTTCACAAATTCCTTTACAGCCGCGCATCCTGCTAGCACCAAAGCCTCTTGATGGCACCTGTACAGTGTTTGTAGATGGTTCAGGGACACAGTAAAGGCTTTTGACTTATTTCAACAGGAACTGTTAAATGTAGGCCGAATCTCAATATGTTACTGGTATTGTTCAAAGACTTGAAGGAGCATTTGTAAAACAAGTAGAGAACCAATTGTTATTTAGTCTCTTACTGCAATTAATATTACTTTTGTGAAAAAGACAGTTTAGTTATTTTATTGTCCACATACGCTCTCATAGCTGTTTACTTGGTCCTTTAACTGAGGGAAACACAGTTGCGGATTATCACACTGTTGGTAACAACTCCGAACATTATGCAGCAAGCTAAAATGTCGCATGATTTTTTCATCAAAATGTGAAGGCATTGAGGAAGCAATTTTCTTTAACACAACAACAAGCACATGATACTGTGTGAACTTGTGCTGATTGTCAACCATTTATACCTAACTTCAACCCAGGCATCAGTCCCTGAGGGCATGGACCTTTGGAGTTCTGGCAGACTGATGTAACCCATGTGTCAGAATTTGGAAAACTGAAATTTATACACCTGAGTGTAGACTGTTATTCAACTGCAATTTGGGCAACTGCGCAGACTGGTGAATCTAGTAAACATGTACAAAAGCATTTGCGATCCGCGTTTGCAGCCTTAGGTGTACCGCGTGTGATAAAGACTGATAATGGCCCAGGGTATGTAGCCCGTTCAACAGAGGTATTTCTACAGCTGTGGGGCATTACACATGTGACTGGCACACCACATTCTCCGACGGGTCAAGCCATAGTGGAACGTATGAACCAGTCTTTAAAAAATTTGCTTCAAAAACAAAAAGGGGGAGAGCAAGGGCTGAGTCCTGTAGATCGACTCAACAAAGCTGTTTACACCCTGAACTTCCTACGCCTTCCTCAACATTGCCTTGTACCTCCAATTGTGCGGCACAGCGCAGGCCTGCAGAGAGACCTGGGAGATTTTAGGCAGGAAAATGGCATGGTAGCAGTTAAAAACAGTGTGACGGGGAAGTGGGAAGGACCGTGTAGACTATTAACCTGGGGTCGAGGATATGACTGTGTCGTTACAGATGCCGGAACCAGATGGGTACCAGCCAAGTGGATAAAGCCCTGGTTTGAGCAGACGGATTCGAATGAGTTACCCCACAATACCAACAACGACGATGAGGGCTGAAGAAGTGCAGTGCCCTAGGTGTGGAACTGTGACCCATAGATCCTTGTGCCTTGTGAGGATTGTTGAGGCTGGTGGTGGTTTGAAAGACCACGTGCTGCGGCTCGGTGTGCTGTGTGTTTTTAATCCGGTGTGCTGTGCATTTTAATTCCAGTATGCTGTGTGTTTTAATAAGGAGTTAAGTAAGGTGAGAGGGTGTGCTGTGTGTTTTTAATCCGGTGTGCTGTGTGTTTTAATAAAGAACTAAGTAAGGTGACGGGTTTAATTCGTTTAGCTATTGCAATAGAGTACATAGAGTCAGGTTCACCTCAACACAAGCTGGCTGAGCGATAGGAGATTAGGGAAGTCTACCATTCACAAGGATTGGTCAGGGTGTGGCATACAGTGCTGTTACACAGTGCTACTGCCAGAGGTTTGGTCAGTTCTGGAGGACTAGTGGGAACAGGTAGTACGTCACTGTAGCAACAGGATTGGTCATCTACAGCGGAGAAAGAAGGGCAAGGGTACTGATATTTGAAGATGCCACTGAGAATTAGTGTCGTGCTTATCCTTGTGATTGGAAGTTGCAGCTGAGCACAAAATTGAGAACCCTTGGTATTTCGGCTTCTTTTAATACAGCAGGATTCAATTCAGTTTACCCAACATTTAACACGATCCTAGTGAACTTTTGTGGAGACACCACAGGGGTGATGATTGATTTTTGCTGTTGGCTCAGGGTCATGGATGTGAAGATTTTGAAGGTATGTGTTGTGTAAACCTTTCTGACCACTCATCATCCATTCATAAGCAGTTACGGGATCTGAAGGATAACATGTCCAAATTAAAAGCGGTTAAAAACGGTTTCGATGATTGGTTAAGCTCATGGGGTATAACGGGATGGTTATCAGACTTACTAAAACAAGGGCTCATACTATTGTTGGTTATATTATTATTGATTATGGTAGCCTCGTGTGTTCTCCGCAAAGTGACTGACATGATAGAAAATGCCATGCTTAAGGTCTGGCTGGCTCAAGAAGAAAAAGGGGGTATTGTAGGAATGTGTCTGAGAGAAAATGGTCATGTGAGCCAGCCTCCCTACTATGAGAGATTAGATTAAGAGCAAAACAGGTGGTAGAAGATGGAATTAGTACATGGGAAAAACAGGAACCGAGAAGGTAGAAAACATGTTGTGCTAATGACTAAGCAATTTACTATGTGAATTCTTGTAACCAATCTGATCTGTGAATAAACTGCATGGACAGCGCGTGGACAGTGTAACTAGCTAATCAGAAATAAGCAAGTGGCATGTCCGGCTACAACACAGGGTATAAAAGATGATGATCTGTGCTTAATAAACGGCTTCTGTTGATTCACATTGGATCGTCTGGAGTCCAGTTATTTCTCCTCAGTACACAAATGGTTTCACACACTGTTGTCAAATAGAAAAGTTTGAACTTCAGCTTTCTTTAAGCTTGCACCAAAACAGAACCCAAAATAGAAAAATATTTATGAAAAGCCGTTCATAAATATGTTCAACTTAAGAAAGAAAGAAAGAAAAAAAAAGGGGGGGGGGGAGGGGAAGGGAAAAAAGTATATAATTCCTAAAGGGAAACATTCCATTAAATTTTGCCTGATCCAATATTGGTTGTTACAGCCATTGAAACTCGTGTCATAACTGCCATAATACTCTCTTGTCTTGCAGTCTATTTCCCACATTCCTATTATTTTTGTGTGGCTAGGCTTTCCAGCAGTCAAGCTAATGGAAAGTCGTAAAGATAAAATGGACAGTATTGCTCAATGAATAAACTTTTTGAACAGAAAAACATAAAATAAAATCATAAACTCACCTCTCACAATTTCCATAGGGTTTTATGAAAGATTAGAGGTGGGTAATGTCAAAATAGAACAGTCTGACTATATTTCATTATTGACAACTGTGTTCAACTCAAAAAATTAGGTGTCATTTTTGGCAAGAAAGTCTTCCTGTGTGAAACACTGGGGGTTTTGAAAACACATTTTTTCAATCAAGCTGTACTTTGATGGAAAATTCCCAGCCAACTTGAGCTGTAATTGGCTGTAATTCCTTTTCTTTTCCCCTCCTGTATAAATATTGCTTTACTTGTTTGTATTGTGATGTTTTTACCCCAAAAGAGAAAAGAATCCAAGTAATGAGTTATACACTAGTAAGTTTATTAGTACCTTAGACATCTGTTTTCTTTTAAAAGCCCAGGACAGAGACTGCACCATTGTCCAGTGAAGATCAAGAAGCAAATCAGAAGTTTAAGAGAAATATATGACAGGCTATGCAGAGAGCAATGGATCAATACTTGCAATGTTTTTATCTTTCTTTAAGCTTTTTTATTCTTCTTATTGATTAATTTCTTTGTGGGTTATTTCGGGCTTTTTTACAAACTTGTTTTGATTAAAGCATTGCTTATGTTTTTCAGTCCTTTCTTGGATCTTCCTATTAGAAGTGAGACCAAGGAGAGTACTCACAGAATACTATGTGCATTAAATAAGTAATTTTCACCTGCTTAGGTATTACTTGTCTGGAAAAACTTTTTATATGGGAAGAAAATTTTCAAATCTTTGTGGGAGTTAATTGTCATATGTGGGTAGAAAACAATCACATATTTGATTGACATTAATATCAATGAATTACTTTACTTCTATCTAATTTTCTACTTTCAAATTGTAGGAGTAAGGAGCATTTTTGTGTCAATTTCTGAAAAAACCTTTTGAACTCATGTTTGTGTTTAATCTCAAAGTAGCAGATGTTTCATTAAATTTTATAGATTATTCTCTGTGATTATTTTAAACATTTGAATTTTTCACTTCCTCCTCAGCTGGCTAAATAATTGCTCTGGTAGAAACACATCCAGGTTTGTACTACCTTTCAGAGCTTTAGTTTGCAAGATTAATATAATACAAAATCATCATAAGAATAGAAATTGTTTGGAAATTCTATTTAAAAAGATTCCATGCAAAAAGCCAAGAAAGCACTTCTTGTTATATTTATGTCTGTGAAAATTGTCTTCTACAGTGATCCTACACATGTATTATGAACTTATTAACAGCCATCCTAGGTCAAATAAAAGATCCATTTAGGGGATGACTAAGAATGACTAAAGTACATTCCTAGAGAAGAGTATAAAAAAAGGAAAATACCATTGTGTGCATTTTTCCTCTAAATCTGCGTGGAAGTATCTAGTCCCAAGTAATAGATAACATACCATATAAGGACTGTGAAAAGACAGATTACTTATTAACACTACCATGAAGCACTGCACTTCAGCCAAAGAGAGGTCAGATATCCTTTCCACTGCTCAGCATTAATATTGCCCATACCTTCTTTTCCTTAACAACACACTCTAAGAAAACATAGGATTTGAAAGTTGAAAAGTGGCCTGATCTATTTTCTGAGATAATTCAAAGTCCAACTAAAACCAAAGAGATCTCATTTCTCTCCATTTGAGAAAACATATGTGGATAAATGAATCTTTTTCAGTAGTCCCATTGAATACTCACATTACATGTAAAGGAATTACTATGTTTTTTAATATTCATCTTTCTTAAAGAGTTGTCATTCTTAGAAAGTGACACAGCATTATCTGCAGTGGTTCATGACCCAAAGGAAGGTGGTAAAACCCAAGACAATTAACTGAGGTGGTGATAATCAATGTGTAATAAACTACCAACAAACACATCTGTGATAATGTATTTATTGGAAAAAGTGTATGCTTATTTCAATCATCAAAGCCTAGGAATTTCACATTGTTTAAAAATTCCATTGATACAGTTGCAAATATGATCCTAGTGAAGTGGCAAATTAAGCTGAGGAAATGATAAATCACCCAGGGAACAGCACAAACAAACTGAAAAGATGACCTTTTTAGGATAATTCATTAGGTGTAGTCATTCTAAATGCTGCTTAACTATACTACTTTTTTTTTTTAGCAATATCAAAAGTTCTCCAAAAGTTACTTTTGCTAGAAGCATCATAAGCAAATAAAAAAACCCACAGCTCCCCAAATACCTGAGTGTAGAGCTAAGCAAATTGTCATATGATTTTTAACAATCAGATCTATTTATACCAAATAGATCCTGATTTTTTAAATTAGTTACATTTAGAGAAGCACCTTGCTCCAACTGCTGCTTCAAAATCCGAAAGTTTCAAAGTAACATTTTATGTAAAAAATATTTTTAATTTAAAATATACATTTATCACATACTGCATAACAATTTGGTCTTCTGACAAATAGGGTATATAAAGTAAGAACTGTTAAAGCCTGGAAGATCTTTTCAAAAAGTTAGATTATCATTACCTTTGAAATGTATGAAGAATTACAACACCAATATGTAAAGAAAACAAGGTTTATTAATTCAACTAGTACAGAAATGGATCACTCTACAAGTGTTTCAGATAGTTTCAGCATTTTATTTAGAAATTTGAAAACACCTGTCACATAATAAACAAACAAACAAACAAACAAACAAACAAAAACTTTTAACAATAAACTTAGGTAACCACAATACACATGCATTCTGACCAACATCAGAGAAGTAATGTTTAATTTGATGCAGCATCGATATTACTGCTTCTTTATATCTTACAGAACTTAGTTGAAATGCTTTTATTTCGTGACAGTATTTGCTGAGTATTGCCTTTTTCTTTAACTGCATATTCAGGAAGCCTATATATAGAAGGAAAGCCTCTTCTACTTTGTCCTCAAAAGTCTTTTGCACAATCGTATTAGAAACACTGATATTTTGCCTGAAAGGGACGTCTGGGGCTGTCTAGTCCAAAGCGGGACTATTGCTTCCTCTAGACCAGCTGTGACTTTGTACAGCCAAGTCCTGTAGATCTCCTGGGGACTAAGGTTCCACAGATATTTTGGGGAACGTATGTCAGTGCTGCACTACCTCTCCTAGTGAAGAAGGTTTTATTATTATCCAAATATCTTTCAGGTGTTTACTATTGATATTGACTCTTGTAACATATGTTGTGATCTTTACATACTTATCTTTTAGGAAAAAAGCGGGGAATCACAGAATCACAGAAACTTCAGAGTTGGAAGGGACCTCTAGAGATCATCTAGTCCAACTCCCCTGCTAAAGCAGGATTGCCTAGAGCACATTACTCAGGACTGCATCCAGGCGGGTCTTGAAAGTCTCCAGAGAAGGGGACTCCACAACCTCCCTGGGCAGCCTGTTCCAGTGCTCTGTCACCCCCACCGTAAAGAAGTTTTTCCGTGTATTTGAACTGAACTTCCTATGTTCTAGCTTGTGCCCATTGCCCCTCGTCCTGTCACTGGGAACCAATGAAAAGAGTCTGGCACCATCCTCCTTCAACCTACCCTTTAGATACTTGTATGCCATAATAAGGTCTCCCCCTCAGTCTTCTCTTCTCCAGGCTAAAGAGTCCCAGCTCTCTCAGCCTTTCCTCACGCTGGACCTGCTCCAGCAGTTCCCTGTCCCTCTTGAACTGGGGAGCCCACAACTGGATGCAGTATTCCAGTTGTGGCCTCACCAGTGCAGAGCAGAGGGGGAGAATGACCTCCTTCAACCTACTGGCCACACTCTTCCCTATGCAGCCATTGGCCTTTTTGTCAACAAGGGCACATTGTTGGCTCATGGATAATTTACTGACTACCAGGACCCCCAGCTCCTTCTCCTCAGAACTACTTCCTAGCAGGTCCACCCCTAACCTATACTGGTGCTTAGCATTCTTCCTCCCCAGGTGGAGGACCTTGCACTTGCTTTTGTTGAAAAAAGGGAAAAACCAGACACATACTTTTCACCTTTTCAGGGGACAGTGTCATGGCAATCTTCAGAATAAATTTTGTGAAGTTAACATGTGGTTAGGCCTTATAGTTAAGAACAGTCACTGGTCTTGTCTACTTCCAATTCATGCTGGCTGCACGCTTGGTGCAGCAACATCCTTAAGTTTTTGCACACTTTTTTTTTTTTTTTTTACATACATCTCTGCAGACAAAACCATGGACTTCTAAGATGATGATGCATAACTCCAGATCCAAAAGACATCATTCCTTAGCTTTAATGGCCCTTTGATCAGGACATGAATCAAAAATTCAGAAGACATAATTTTCTTTACAAAATTCCTTTTACACAGGAAAGTAATAAAGTTTCTGTTTATTCTGTGGTCGTTTTTATGTATAAAACTAATGAAGGAGTCTGAGCCTGCAGGAAGTCCAGTTGACTTCAGATGACACTTCAGTGCTCAAAACAGTGATAGATTTCAGTCTATAATAAACAATTACTTTAGAATCTCTAGAACATAATTCAGACTTTGTAATATCATGTATGCCAGCATGAATACAGCTATCCTCAGCACAGCATTTCATTTCAGGAAATCTGAATGCATGAGTGGTCGATAGATGGCAATGACACCTCCCCCCATCTCTCCTGAAATTATATATTACTTAAAGACACTTAGGTAACACATGAGGCAGTTAAAGTCTCCATATCTTAATCTTCACTTCATGATATCTCATGGAATCATTTACCTTTTTTGAATAGTGTAATTTAAATGTTACATTTCTGATTTATTAGTGTTTTACATTCATCCTTAAATCATGTGATACAAGGGTGTGGGATATTGAACACCTCAGGCCAGATGAAATGAGCAATCTAAATCTTTAATTGTTGCTCAAAAACTTGTCCTCTATAACACATGACCTTAGAGATTTTTCACTGTGCTCCAAGTACCCAAAGATCCAGGGTGTCTGGATGACCATAAACTAGCCCAGAACTGGCAGCCTGGAATTTTTCATTTTATCAAGTTTCTTAAAGATTTTAGAGGATCTTTGGGGTCTGATTTAGCAGATATATTGAAAGTATATTTGACACACAAGAGTTTTTTAAACAGTGAAGTTGCAACAACCTCACATTTACAAAAGAACATGATTGCATAGACTACTACTTAGGTCAATCCCATCTGTTAAGAATATCATGCATTTAATTGCTTTAAGTCTGAACTTCTTAGGTAATTACATCTCATATGAACTGTGTGAACATAATCCATCACAGGGATGGGAATCTGTAATATTCTACTTCTCAAAAAATACGTATAACGAAGTTACAAAAGAATTCATCTTCTTGTCTCCTTGCCCAGGAAATGTGCGTTTTTTCTGCACAGCACACTAGGCAGTTTCAGCAGGGAAAGATAGGGGGAGTATCAAATTATATTTGACTTTTTTTTTTTTTAATATGCCTTGGTATGGAACCATTTAATATGCATTTAACTCAAATATGTGTCATTGTCGAAGTGTTATATTTGCTTTGAATTCTAAAAAAATGCAAAAATGCTGAGATGACTCAATTTAAAACTAAAAGTAATACTAACTTTCATGAGCTAACTAAATAAATTGTATAGTTTATTTTAAAGTGCAAGTTTATGCTAACATTCCATAGTATTTCTGCATATATAAAAAGGCTTCAGACTTCTTTCTGTTTGAACAATTATCTCTTCTTTTACAGTTTATTTGGTAATTAATTACAACTGGAAGATTTAAAAATTTCTTATATTCTAAAACAATTTTTCTCAAAATTAAGTAATCTGGATGAATTGATCTACAAAGGCAAACAGCTGAAGTTACAATAAATACCATTTCTCCTTGAAATATTAAACCAAGTTGTTTCTTCTTTTCTGTTTTCCATCATTCCATTGCACAAAATTAAAGTAATAGTAGCAGTCCTTCCAGTAGTAATAGGAGAAACACACTGTGAATATTTTGAAGTAAATGTCTTAAAACAGAAAACTTTGCTAAATGTTTTATGAAATGTGCTGTGCACATGTACTTGCACTCCATCTTGATGTATCTGAATTAAAAAAAAAAAAAAATCTCTTCATTGCATCTTGCTTTCATGGAGCTGAGCAGCATCTGGCATTTTACTTTCTTCCTCAAGGTTAGCTGCTTTCCATTAGACTGTGGCTCTTAAGAATTTGTTCTGCTGTGTAAAAAGCCAAAGCTGACTGTTAGGAGATGTGCAGGAAAGAAAGTGCCATGCTATATCTTTTCAGTATGGGGATTAACTTCCCCACATTGGTTCCAGCTACGGTTCACTTCTGTTTCAAGGAAAAAAAGGATTTGATACCAACTCCTCGAACACGATCAAGAATGTCATAAACTTCAGAAAATCAAAAAGGGACAGATCTTTTGACTTATACAAGATCAGTGTAGATCCATCTTCCCTGTCTCAAATCCAACATCGTGTAACAAACATCAGTTCCCAGAGGAACTGACCATTGAAGGCAATGCACACACTGCAAAACCTCTCCAAGGGGTAGTTTCAATTGCAACAGAAGATTGTACTGCCAGAGAGCTGTGTATGGCTAAGCAGAATTTGTCTGAGATGGAAATGCATTAATGGAAATGAAGGTATTCTGTGTTGGGGAGCACAAGAGAAGAGAAATGTGCCTGAGTCCTTAGTAAGTTTCTCAGTTGATCTTTTGAATTAAAAGAAGCGCTTGTTTTGTTTTTTTTCCCTCATGATGATTTCAGTGCATCTATGTGAAACTTGCAGATTGTGTTTTTGTGGCTGATAAAATATAATGCTGTAGACAATGGCATCCTGAGAATGATAATCCAGAATTGCTTCTGATGATGAGTCTGAGATTCAATCTCTATTTTTCCCTTGCCACTACCAGTTTATCCTGTGAAATAATGTTTTATTTGTGGTAAATACTTTTTTTTATTAACATGCCAGAAATGGATCTTTTTAAGATGGTTTGCCATCCCAGTCAAACTTATCTCTTCAGTTTAGCATACTATACAATTAGTACTCTCTATGTAGGTAAGTAAGTGGCACATTGTAAACGTGTGCTGTTTGGGGTCACACTGAGGACTTCTTTGTCATGCAAAGAGGAGCCAAAACCTGATCCTCAGATTCCAGTCAGAGAAACAATGATGGCAGGTGAAAAAGGCTTGGATTCAAGCCTTGGTAGATTTGACACATCACTGACAAAAATGTATAAACTCAATTTCAATCTGGAATTTGTTTACAGAAAGGTTGATCTGTCATTCTAATGGAGAAGAATGTTTGAAAATATTGGACCATTTCTGAAAAGGCAAATCTGCTAATTTATGTGTAAATTTGCAGGTTTTGGGATGGGGGATTGTTTCTTTCTGTTCAGAAGCTTGGAGAGGCATCACTGCAGGTAATATATTTGAATATCAATACTAAAGCCTGTGTGAAAAATACCTGTATCAGGAAGAAAAAGAAATACATTTGACTTTTATGAAGTTGAAAAGATAAAACCAGTTTAAAATAAAAAAGTGCTGTAAATTGTTTTAATTTCTGTTTATTTAGGGAACAGATCTATAGTGTTATTTAATATATTTTCTTCACTCAAATGTGAGGGGAAAAAAGGTAGTGTTGGTTACCTTGAGGTACCCTAACAACAATGACATAGCTGCCACGTACACCAGTGTGCTTGACAAAGCACTGTTCTCGCACTCAATTAAACTATCATGCTGACAGAAGAAAAATGGATCAAACATGCTTTGCCTTCCAGCCTCCACTATTGTAGCTAAGTGAAACATATAAAACCACTTAACTGTGCCTGTCAATGGAAAATAAATATAAATACCAGAATATGGTTTTAACAAAAAAATTCTGAATACCCTTCCCAAATTTCTGCAAACACCAGTAACATTAAGCACACATTTCTGATTGTTTTAATGAAAATTTCCCAAGGAACTTTTAGGAACAGATATTGCATCCTGCTTTCTTTGTATGTGATGCCTTCCTTATGTCATGATTCATTTTTTATCATCAGATATTGATATTCGTTAGCTGAAGAATAATCATGTAAGGCCAAATTCTCATCCCTTTTAGTTATGGCAACATGAAGTTTCCTTATAACTGGAAAATCACTGTCTGAGAATGTTATGAAGAAATAAGGCTATAGGTAGAGCTCGCTCTCCTCATCATACAAACTTTCACTACATGGCAGTCCAGTAGGGACAGATGATAGGAATGTGGATGACATGCGCCATATTTGAGTGATTCCTGGATCCTGCAATACCACTTAACAGTGTTACAGACTGCCACAGAGTGCAATTGCCCTTATATAAATGAATCATGTGAATCTCCCTGCTGAGAGAAAGCTAAAAGCTAAAACTCTCTTTAATTCTGATGAGTGATGCTCTGATATAGCTATGTAACTGAGTTGCTTTGACATGAATTTAGCTCACTTTTTTTCTGATGCTTTGAGACTGCAATGAAGAAGGTTTTACCACACAGTTGTCCTCAACATTCTGCCAAACAACTGTTAGCAGTTAAGTAAAGTGACATCTGTGCATGTGGCAATTGTCTTTACTACTTCTCTTAAATATAAGCCTGAGGGCCTGAATCAACATTTCCCTGCATCTTACCAATCGTAGGGTATTATTTTTACACCCATTTGTTAATAAAGGAAATAACTACTGAAATGAAAGATGCTGAAATACTAAACTCTGGTATCAAGTACTATGTACACTTTTGTTGTGTTTTTTGGTTTGTTTATTTTTGTGGTTTTTTTTTCTCTATATCATTTGAGATCCCTGAGCTTCAAAAAGCAGCAATATTTGCAGGTCTGATTCATTATTCAAAGCTTTCTAGGGTCACTTCCATTGACTGAATTCAATTTTCCATTGGATCTTAATTATTTCAAATAATAAATCTACTTAGTTGTTTTTTGGTTTGTTTTTTTTTTTTTTTTCCTGTGTGAAATTAATTTGTTTAAATTTAGACATCTAGTGTCATTTTGATGCTCTGAGTCATTCCACCCAGGCTCCAGTTGCTCCTCCAGATCAGGGCATGGGTTTCCATGGGTTCTATGGCATTTCCATGAAGCCCATTCACATGTCTTGAATATGCAAGGACAGCTAAAATAACATTACATACCTAAGTTAATGTAAAGTCAATGTAGCTGCATTTTCGCTTTTGTCTCACCCTTACATGCATAAGTAACACTTATCATTATCTTTACTTGTCTGGAAAAAAGATAGCAATGAAACAAATATGTTTTCACCAGATTTACTCTTCTTAATCCTCCTAAATACATAGGTTTTCTGAACTAAATTATTCTAATAAAAAGAGGAAAGGATAGTGATTCTCTAATAAGTGACATTTTGATTTTTAAAAGCCAAGTTTGACTTCCATAGCAAAGTGATGACACCTCAAAAACATTAATAAGGAAGATCATCTGTTAACAGATAAAACATGTGGTCAGATCCTCAAATTAGAGAAATTAGGATAGCACCTTCAAAGTCATTATCTCTATGCAAATTTGAAAGAACTGAGAATCTGACTTTCGTATGTAGTGTAGGAAAATTTTCTGTCAGAATCTTACATACAAAGAACATGAAGAACTCACATTTGTATATACAAATAGGTAAGACATCAACAGTAAGCTCAACTAAAGAATATAACTTTTTACTTTGAATTTATCAAGACTTCAATGCTAACTTTAGCATACATATGTAGACATGTAGTAATTAAGCTGATCTTTTGCTATACAAATAGAAATTAGAAAAAAAAAGTTCATGCATAGTCAGTTTACAAAAGATTTGCTTAGAGGAAGATAAATGCAGGTCAGAATTTGTGTTTTGGCACTGTCACTCATGCACAGAAATTGAATGTCCTTACTGCGCTCTGAAGAAGATGCTTCTGTCCACATAACAGAAGTGAGAAGAGTTGTGTTTAATTCCCAAACAGTTCTAAATTGTGCATGCAGGATTTGCTGCCTTCTTTAAAAAGTGACCTTTAATAAAAAGACATTTAAAAACCTCTTTATTTCTTTTTAATTGATAGAGAGCAGTTCCTTGATTTGCTTGAAAGGCAGCCAGGAATAAGCTTTTTCGTTTCTTGTGAGTTGAAAAAAAAATACAAAATTATACAGAATAAATAGTAAATATAAATCTAGCTAGAATTCATTGCAAAAATAAACCTGCAGTGTTCTACTTTTTTTTTTAACCTATTTTTCCCACAACACTTAAATTTCTTCTAATTTCAGAAAATATAACATATTTTTGTACAAACAACTAAATACTAATATTCTTCCACATGTGTGTGATTCATTGCAGTTATTCTGTCTGGGAGTTGCTTTTGAGTAGGGTGGGAAAGGACCTGTATTTGAACTTGGAAGTTCCTAGCCACAGCAAACTCATTTCCTCCAAGAATATTTAAAGCCAGCACAGAAGATATTTATATATATATAGATATATAAAAAAACCCCAAACTTACTAAACACAGTAATATATTTACAGCTGATTCTCAGTAGCTTTTCAAATTGCCCAGGATTATGAGTTGAAACACCAGTGATGCACAATATTTTATAGCAGCAGCTCAAGAAAAGATTGTCCAAACTTAGGTAAAGCTATCAGGGAAAGTAGCAAAAGGCTTGCTTTTTTCTTCTTATTGAAGATGTTGGGTAAACATAGTTACATGTTTTTCCTTCCACATACTGATACAGAATGCACATGATGAAGTTCCATGTAAAATACTTAAATATTTGCAGGCTCTGGGTGCATACACATATTTTTTTTTTCTTTTCTTTTTTTTTTTTTTAACTGACATTTAGTATGACAACAGTTCAACTCCTTTCGTATTTATTATATGGGTATGTTATGTGGGGTTGCAGACAATGGTCATGTATGCAGTGCATGTACTAACGTACCTAACAAATACACTCTAATTTTGTAACTACAAACACAGGTGTTTTTTTTCAAAATGAACCTAATTAAACTGAGGGAAAAATGAAAGAGTAAAGGTAACAAATATTTTCCATACGTTGGGTACAGAATGGAGAGTGCCATACACACCTTTGTAAAATGTTAGAGTAATATTGCAATAAGCAATCTTCCTCCCACAGTTCAATCACACAAAGTTCATGTTTAACTTGGGGTGAGACATATTGCCTGCACGCAACCCCATGGCTTCCCACAGTGATCCCTGAGGTTTTTTTTGCTAGGATTACTGCTGTGCTTAAGTTCTGACTGTTGACATGTAATTATAAGGCACTTTTATTTACAACCGTTCCAACTTAAAATAGAATTACAGATAGTCATCCCCAGTCCAACATATTATCACTTCATGTTTGCTGCTCCAGGACTTCCAGGTAGTCAGGCTCAGCATGTAAGTTAGCTTTGAGTTCAAAATACTCATTTTTAGTTTGTTCTAGAAAAACCTTTCTTGGCCTGGAGTACATGAGTGTCTCCATTAGCTTCAGCTCCTCATGTGTTCCAGGATAATGAACTTCCACGTCAGGCTGGAGTTGGACAATATTTTTTCTTAGGTACTCTGTGATCCCTAGTTGCTGCAGTTCTCTCTCTTTTTCAATAATGTTTCTATAAAAGCAGCTGGCATCCTGAAAAGACAGAAATTCAGCAGATTGATCTGTAGCCTTATATTTGACATTTGAACCTGTAAGAGGTGAACTGTTCTCTCTTTCCAGGAGACTTCGTCGGAGATGTTTGGAATCATTAGCTTCTTTTTCACTTCCCTCCTCCTGTTGCTCAGAATGCTTAGGGCTGAAGGATGGGCTGCGGTAGACCTGAACCATGGGAGTAACCATACGTTGCTCATAGAGAGTTGCAGCTGGGTGCTCCGTTGTGTGGTGTGTTGTTTTATGCCCATACATGCTGTACTGAAGGTGAACTGGGCTGCTATCCCTCATTTGTTCATCTGCTTGTTTCCTTTTGCATCTTCGTCTCCGATGAAGAACAAGAACAACTATTCCTGCTGCACAAAATACAATAGTTATAAACACAATTAGAAGTCCTAGTATTAGAACAGAAAGTGGGACAGCATCTGTAAGAGACCTCAGGATGGTGTCTGCAGTGTTGGTAGTAGTAGAAGAAGTTGTCACAACTACAAAACTGGCATGAGTTGGTAGGGCAGGGCTGTTTATTAAACCTGGACACAAGACTTCACTGTTCAGAGATTTCAGTTCTTTTTTTGCTAGATGTCCTGGAGATTTACAAAAAATATCACCCATCATTGTGTTTTTACTCAGTTTTTGTATCCATTTTTGCAGCCCAACTGAATCACAGGTACAGTCCCAAGGGTTGTCTTCAAGTTCAATTTGTACCAGCATATCCAGTTCATCCAAGACATTGCTTACAGGCAAATGAGCAAATTGGTTTGTTTTCAGATTTAATCTGGCAAGTGGAACACCTGAAAAGATATGGGGTGGCAAAGTCTGCAGAAGGTTGTTATTTAAGTAGAGGACCTTAAGTTTTGGCATTGCACTAAATGTCCCTGGCAAAACTTGTTTGATGGCATTATATTCAAGGTACAAGTATTCAAGGTGCTGAAGGCCAAGGAAGAGATTCTGACTTAGCTTTGTAAGATGATTGCCATTGAGATACAATTTCTGCAGTCTAGTCAGATTTAAAAAGGATCCTTCCTCAAGGATTTCAATGCGATTATTCCCCAGATGAAGCATTTCCAGGCTAGCATAGTCCACAAGATCTGATTTCAGTAATGTCTGAATAATATTTCCAGCTAGAATAAGCTTTTTAGGATTTGGAGGAGGTGGTCCTAAATCAGACAAGCTTTCAATATTTCGCTCCTGGCAGTGCATGAGGACTCCTGAGAGCATATGGCTGGTGCAGTGACAGGGGATGGGACAATAGATTCCTGGAAACTGACTAGTAGGCTTTGAAGTATGAATCATTAAACTTGGTTCTTTAGTAGGAGCTTTCAGGATAGGAATCACCTTAGTTGAAAGGTGACTATCACTGATAGAGGTGGTAACAACCAAGGGCAGCGACCCTGAAGGATCTTCAAGTTCATTGACAGGATGAGTGGGACAAAGTGATTCTTTTTTCAATCGGCTTAAGATGCTGCCTTTGATAACAGGAGGACTATTGCATACAACGTCACCTATTATTGACTGAGGAGGCATGTTTTCTAGCCATATCTTCAGCTGTAGCAAATCACAGTTACAGGCCCATTTATTATCTTCCAACTGAAGGTCTAGTATTCTACCAATGTGTTCCAAAAAGCCAACATAGGGCAGTGTCTGTAACTGGTTTCCACGAAGATCTAAATGGGTCAATGGCACAAACCGAAATATATTCGGAGGAAGATATTCAATGGCATTATCATTCAAAATAAGCACTTTAAGCCTGTTGAGCTTGCTGAAGGCACTTGCTTCAATCAATGTGATGAAATTGTTGTCTGCTTGAAGAAACTCCAAATTTTCCAATCCATTAAACGTATCTTCTTTAAGTGTTTCTAAAGAATTGTGATTGATATGAAGTTGCTTAAGAAGGCTGAGACCATTGAAAGACCCAGGCTCAATATCTGCAATATTATTAAATCCAAGATGTAGAGAGATAGCATTAACAAGGCCAGCAAAATCATTCACGTGTAACATAGTCAGGCCATTGTTTAACAGATTAAGATGGAAAGGCCGTGATGGTGGGACACTTATTTCTGATACCGTCTTGATGCCTCTTTCTTCGCAGTTTATAATCATGGTATCATCCTTTTCTTCACAGGAACACAAACTCTGACAAGATCCTCTGACTGAAGAAAAAGAAGGCTGTGACTGTAAAGGATCAGATGCAACCACAACTGAATATAGAATAAAAATCCAGAGCTTCATCTTGCCCAGTAGTTTCTATAAAAAAAAAAAAAAAAAGAAAAAAAAAGGAAAAATGAAAAGTAATGGAGTTATGATTTCACAGCGTTTGTTTTGTGTTTTTTTCCTGGGGTGCAGGGGAGCAATAACCATTCCTAGTGCTTGTAATCAGCTGCCTCACCTTTCAAAGAATATTATATCATGCAAAAAATATGAATGATTCTCTAAACAGAGAAAAATATATTTCGTTTAATGTACTGAATCAATGAACACAGTCATACAGGGAGTGTTTCAGTACTTTCACTCCGATACACCAAAGTAGAAGATAATCAGGAATGTGTTGTCTTTATTTATATATCGTATAGAATGTTTTGCCAGTAGACAACAGTAATAAGTTACAACCCTGAGCAACTTATATTAAGGCTAATACAATAGTTTGGATCATTGCTTTGTGTCACCATATAGCACTGCAAATTTTAGGAGTACCTTGCTAAGCTTGACTTCAGCTGCTGAAGGGAAGAAGTAAGATTTGGTTTGGTTCAACAATGTGTTGTGAGCAAAAGCCCATTTAGGCAGGAGACAGGGAATCTCTCCTTTGTTTCTGCATTATGTATGTAAATCATAAGGTATTTCCTTTGCAAGCCTTGTGCCCCCAAACTGAAAAGGAAGTAGACAATTTTTTATTTTTTTTCTTTACTTACCTTTTAATGCTTATGTTCTAGTTTGTGGATATTTAATGAAAGTGGGAACACAGCACATAGTAGTGTAATATGTTTGTATATAATATACACAAAATAGTTGTGCACACAATTAAAATAAAAGAGAACTGACAACACAGTTCATGTCAGAAGAAACAGGTAGGCAAGGGGCAAACATTTTTTTGTGATTAATTATTAGACTTCTTCCAATTATTATAATCATTAATTACCGCAAAAATTCTGAAATGTATATGGAACTAACTCTGGTTTATGAGTTAAAAATGGTCACGAGTATCATCCGTATGTTA
This sequence comes from Chroicocephalus ridibundus, assembly GCF_963924245.1. Lineage (NCBI taxonomy): Eukaryota > Metazoa > Chordata > Aves > Charadriiformes > Laridae > Chroicocephalus > Chroicocephalus ridibundus. Next base: position 53,972,695 of record NC_086284.1, read on the forward strand.
TATAAGTTAAATTATCAGCTGTCAAGCTGGTCTTGAATTTTGCAATACCTGATAAATGCATCATTACAGTATAACTATGGAGTCACCAGCAAAATTTACACGTTGAAATCAAGCGTTTGTTATTGGTTTAAATTAATTTATGCTACCCTGTTCATTTGAAAATCCTACATTTGTTTCTATCAAGGTAGTCTAATTAGCAAAACCAATGGTATTTCTTGATATATGAGATGGAATGAACTCTCTGTTTATAATCTTTAATTATTTGCACATTTTCTAAAAGAAAAAAAAAGTTACAATGGAATGGATTATTTAAAACACAAGAACTTTTTTTGGGTGCACTATTTATTCTAGGACTGAACTAAGCAGGTTTCTTAAGTAATCCATCTAATAAAGGTCACTTGATCTTTCAAAGTAAGCTATTGAAACATAGAGTACAGAATGTCACTACACAATCAACCAGCTGAAGTGTCAATTTCTGAAAGACTAGAATGCTATAGAAGAATCTGTTCAATTACATACATGAACATTCTTATAGTGTGGCAACATGATTTGGCATCTCATCAATACATATTTTAATTATCATGTACCTTTGTAACCAGCAACACCCTTTACTCAAGGCTTCCCTTGAAACAGATTGCGAAGATTTATACATGCAGGCACTTAAGTACTGTGATATGAGTATTACACACACATAAAAGCAACAACAGCAAATGTGTGCAGTGAATTATGTTTTTCTCCATTATTAGTTCCTGATAAGTGGGAGTAGATGTATGAGGTTAGAAACAGTAAGTGCAATTCACAGTGTGAGAAAAAGTGACCTTTTATCTTCCTTTCAGTCGAACAAATAATTTTATTGTCTCCTCTAACACTCCTTGAACTCCAGATGCCTATGTTTAATATACATATCTTTAAGTTTGTTTTCCAAAAAAGTATCGGTTAAGACACAACATGTCAAGATGTAATTTTAAAGTAGGCAGAGTAATCCTAGGACCATATTATGCTAGAGATTCATTCATGCTTTACATGCATCAATATCCTTTCCAGTGACCCCAGGTAAAAAATGCAGGCTCTTGACACAGATGCCAGCTTCCAACCTACTGTATGACTAATTGGACTTTATTTCTGTACACTTTTTCTCTGTAGGAATTCCAGCTTCAGTCTGCATCAAATTCAAACTGCATTTATAAAGTCCCTGAGCAAAATTAAACGGGGGGGGGGGGGGGGGGGGGGGGGGGGGGATCTGAAAAGCATGTTGCTTTCTAGTGCATATTGAGAAATTAGGTTATAGAAATTAAAGCCCTCTTCTCAGAGATGAAAGTTACCGCATTTGTAACCAATTGGAAAACGTTCTCATTTTAATCATCATCATACTTCTGTGGGCAACACTGCAAGAACTCTCACACACACATATACACAGAACAAAAATTAACAGGAGTTGCATTCTTTTTTTCTTTTTCCTTTTTTTTTTTTTGTGTCTGAACACTCAGGAATATGTAATGAAGCTCTCAGTCGGCTACTATTGTAAAACAAAAAAAAATGCTTTCAACTAACAGATGATTAACATTTAACTGAAATAATTCACAATAAAATAAAATTTAATTTAAAAGACTTGACAAAGATGGCCTTTTTCTCTTTCATGTGGTGAGGCTTTTCAGCAAAGTCTACATGGTAACTTGAGTTTCCTGGCTTTATCTGCTTTCATTTAAGTCACTAACTGCATAAAGTAACTAAGCTTTTTGCAATATGAATTCTGAAAGACTGAAAACTGCCACAGTCCTTTCTACGAGGCAAAGTTGAATACTTTCAGAAGTAGTCACCTTATAGCAAAGGCATCACATGCTTGACAAGTAATAATCAATAATATGTTTTTAAAACATTGAATTAGCTTGTTTCATTTTACTTGGTGTTTTGTTTGTTTTAATTCAGCTATTTAAAAAGTGCTTGTTGAAGAATTTCAAAGCCTCAAGCTAAGAACTGGTAATTTCTAAAAGCTTTCGTGATTGCCTCTTAAATTCTGATGGGAATCATAGTCAGATGATGCATTTAAGACCGTTCTTGTTCTTCAGAAAATAAAAACAAGTGCCCATTTCTCCCCTCTCAAGGGATCTCAAATCGGTGTTTCTTTAATACACACATTCCATGCAGTTGGCAGTTTGAATAAATGCACCTGGCAGAGCATTTGAAATACAGTATAAACGGCCATAATTTAACGTAAAAGTTATACAAAGTCACGCAGAAAAATAAATTCAACTGACACTGAGAAATCAATTTATTATACATGAAGCTAATTAACTAACTGGAATCTTTCTTACCTGTACAGCAGTAACACTCCTTGAAACGCTCAGTAATGCACAGTTGCAGCAGCTGTTTCAATGCAATGTAATTTTTCCCCGTGAAAAATGCACACTTTCTTCTGAGTGTCACTCTGCTGCAAGCTCTGGTAATACTACAGCTCCACAAAGTTAAAATCCTTGTTCAGAAGACAAAGTACAAAGCGTTCAGTTGACGAAAATAATCTTCCAGACAGCGTGCACGTTAGACCATCCTGTAAGCAGTTGTCCTTTTTCCTCAATTAAAATTCACAGCATACTTCACAGCTATGCTGGCTTTTCTGCATATAGTTAACTGTTTGCAAGCATTTGGATGCAGTAAACAAACAAGATGTTCAGCAGAGCTTGACTTGATCACTTGGTTTGTCAGATTTTTAGATCCAAGCTGCTTCTATGTTCTCTCTGCTCTTTCTAGTCTTTCTTGTTAGCTCAGTTTGTTATTAGTCAGATTGCCAGGGGCTGGGAGGTAGGCGTAAATAAAGAGACTTCTTGGCTTTTGACTCAGCCTTTAAGCCCTTCCCCACCAGAGAGCTTTAATCTGCCAGTGTCATTTAATACAAGATACAGCTCCACCTTGAGACAGATCAGCTCCTCCTCCTGCAATTTCTCTCACCTCTTTTTGCCCTTATCTAAGTGAACCTCGGAAAGTAAAATTCAGCTAAATATCTTCTAGATTACTTAAGGTCTGTTAATGGCTGATTTTGCAAAACAGTAAACATCCACTGCAGCTCTTGCAGTTTGTTCTCTTGGGCAGATCTTGCATTTAGTTTATATCTGCAAATGCTTGCTGTTGAAACTGAAAGCATTCCAGCCCAAATACACTCGAAAAAAACACACCACAAGGGAAACCTTGTACTCTGGAAAATATGCTTATTACAATGAAGTGCAGGATTGTTCAAAGACTTAAATGACAGTACAGCTCTCAATCCTGTTCACCCAATGTGACTGAGGTAGGGATGAGTATGTACAGTTTTGCATACTTTACTTCTGAAAAAAATAAATTGTAGAATATTAGTGTTTATACTTGCACACTAATTGCCGTCAGTGCTTTTTAAACTGCCCATCTTGTTCTGTAGGAAGAAAACTGGGTTGATTGTAATTGTCTGTTTTACAGATGTTAGCATAGTGTGTTGGTATCTATCCATGTGAGACTGTAGTGTATTTGCATGAAATATTGCTTTGATAAAAAACAGTCGGGGGGGGGGGAAGGTTAAGGGGAGTGTATTCTTAAAGGCATCTATCAGGTTTAAGGTATTGTTTTCTTCATGCTCATAAACAACTAATTAGCAGATACAGTAAGGCTATGGTAAAATGTTTATTCCATGCAAGGAACGTTTTCCTCATCCCTCCTGCACTGCATGGGATGGTTTGATATGCTGCAAATGCTACTTCCTTGTTCATTCCACTGCCATAGAGCCACAAAACCTTTTGGTGAGCAACAACAGATCTGGTGCTTCAGTCTATTTACCATGTAGAGTATACCGTTTCGGTTTTCTTATTGTGCCTGGGATTACTTTACAGATTGTTTATTACATCCTCAATACCAGTCAGATTCCAGTAATGTCTTTTGTGCTTTTAGCTCTCCACGTGGCCTTTGAGGAGATATTGTGATGTACTGTTCCATGTGATGAAGGCTATCAAGATCTCGTCCTATATATACAAACACTCATATATAAATATACACATACACACATAAATATACACATACACACACACACACACATACACACTTATTAGGATGAGTTCTTTAGTACTTAATTTTCTACAGATGAAGTATGTAATTTTGCAAAATAATAAAAAGAGATAAAATATTCCTAAGAAACAGCAACAATTTGATTTCCTTTCATTTCAACACATCACTTATTTAATTGCATTTTGCTGCTTTTAAGGAATCTTGCCGCTCTGTCTTGACTTGCAGACATTTTATTGTTAAGGCTCAAAGATTCCCAGCTACCTGTGTCCTGCCAAATAAATCATTACATTCTTTATTCATTTTGAATTTCTGTATTGTAAGTCAGATTCTCTCTAATTTTAACTGAACATTTCACAGGTGCTCACACTTCAACTTGTGGTTGATTGTTTGAGATGGAGAATATCTGTATATACAGATACTCATATCAGAAGTGAATACAACATAGTTCTTTGCTTTTCAGTTAACACCCACAAGACTAAAACCTGATCACAAAAATATTCCAGAAATCACCTACTAAAAATAGGAGAGCAGTTCCTGACCATACACAATTAAAAAGCAGCAAGAATGCTTATCAATAATGTTTTTCATTCCACAAACTGTATATTTACCAGGTTTATGAAAATATGGCTAATGATTGTTTTTCTACCACAATTTTAGGAATCATTAAGCAGTTTATTATAAAGAATGTGATTCTGCAGGTATTTCAGTGGAAGGTAAAGCTGCCCTCCCCCCTCATTCACAACTCATTGCCACTTCTCTGTGTGCACATGAGGAGCCATTAATTCCACACAAGATGTATGAGACAAATAATGTATCCTGCCCTACCTGCAAGAAGCTGCTAGTCCACATTGGCAACTCTTCCCCTATATTTCTTGCAACACCAACTCTTTGAACTGTCCATAAATGCTGGTCTGAGAGCTTAAGACACTATACCGAGAGGAAGTCGGTACAACTAAGTCGGTACAACAACTGGAACAACTAAGTAGCGTCTGAGAGGTGTAGTACCTGAGAGAGCAGACTGAGCAACTCTGTTGAAACTCATATACATAGTATATATGAAAATTCCAAATGGAGAGACAGTCACCAAGGATAAATCTTGACTAGGTAGAATTAGGGAACATAGAACATACTCATATTTACACACACAAAAAAAACCCCAAGCATAATACAGCATAGCTACAATTATGGAAACTACCAGTGCCTGCTGTAAAGACAATGCAGAACCCTTGTCTCCCATGACAAAGGAAATTAAGAAAGGTTTTCTTGAACTATAAGTTTCACAACTGTCAAGTGCACAGGAAAGAAATAATAAAGACTGGCATTAGGAAACAGAGGGTTTTATTTTGTAGCCATCCATTTATTTAATTTAGATACACAACACCTATTTCCCTCACAGAACTATCATACTTTTTTTTGCATTGGGATAGGTCTTACTCAACATTTTCTGCTCTGAACACAGTACTTGTGTGGCTTTTTGCAGTCATGAACACATTGCAATTATGTAAACAAAAATCAGGATTCCCCTGTAAAAGTGATATGCAAGCCTAATGACTATTCTATAAGTAAATATTTTGTTTCATTTTTTTATGACCTTTATTAAGAGGCAATTCTCTGACAAATATTCTGAAAAACATCTTAAATTTATAAGAAAACAATGAGGTTAAAAGAACAACTTTCTACTATCCTAGTGCAGCTTCTAAGTAACTAAATAAATTTAGACCTGTACAGGCATACCTACCATATATGTATACATACATATATAATGATGTATGTGTTAATAACCATCATCGTGCAAAAATCACATTCCCTGAAGTAAACTATTTTCAAGAAAGTTATATTGAAGCTAATATTTTTTATATTTTGTTTTCAAGGTAAAAAGTCACATGGTCCTTTGAATTTCCTGCTGGTTTGAACTAGAACAACATATTTTATCCCACTATCCTTAGCACCATGGTTCCCTATGTCTTCTCCTGAGCTTCATAATATTTGAATGTCAATTCAAAATATACGTAGAGGTGACTGGTCTATAGAGAAAAAAAGTCACCTGAGTACCTGTAGTCTTCAGTTATGATGAATCAGATCCATATTTTTTCAAATGTACTCTTCTTGCCAATGACCCAAGAACCAAAAAAAATATTGAGTCATAGTCTGGCATTGTACAGCATGCTAGCAACCTAAAAACCTCTCTATTAATCTGCTTGTGCTCCCTTTTCTTAGTAACTTCTGCAACCCGAGAAGCATTATTGTTTATTGACCTTAAATTGCTGTAGTTTTAGGGTGAAGTTGTCCTCTCCATGACCACATAGCCAGCTGAAACTTTTTAAAGCAAAATAGGGAAAAGTGCCTTTTGTCCATGTAGAAGAAAAAACACAGTGTAAAAGCAACAGAATTTCCCTAGACTTCTTTGGGATTGACTTCTTTTGATTTCTCTGGACTTATCATTTAAGGTATATTTGAATAAAATCTAAATTTTAAATATCCTTGTCAGTTTATGTATGCTAGTTAAGTTCCACTTACTTCTTTTTTCACAATATGATACAGTCAGCCAATTAGTTACCAACTACACCTTTAAGCGCTCAGCCTCACATTGTAGTTACAAATATTCCAATTGAAGTATAGTCAGGTTTTCTGACTTTCATGTCTGACAGTAGTTGAATGCCTAGCTCTCATAAAAGCCATGAAAAAAAAATCAATACTTAAAATTGGTTTAACCCATATATATAGGAATTGTGTAAAGCTTTTGAAGTAAGTAGTGAAATATTTCTATCTTATGTACAGCATTCTTTTAAAAACAAAAATACACACGCACACATGCTGTATGAATTTGCAATGTACTTATGATGTTCTTTTTCAAATTACAACGTAAGATGTTCACGGTTCCAGATGAACTGCTAACTTTAGATTCATCTGTCAATAGTTTAAAAAGTTTACTGCTAGCACACAAAAGTGCAGATATACTTTAAAGGAAAAGGAAAAGGAAAGGAAGGAAAAAATAATCACTGGGTGTGCAGTAATCAATGATCAAAACAAAGGATATGACATAATTTACATACGTTTCCATTTATTTTTTCAGTGTTAAATAATTACTATGCTTAGTCTTTCTCAGTAAGTCTGAATAGAAAAACATGAAACGTTGAAACTGCTGTGTAAAATGATTTGCTTTCCTTTGGCTATGAATAATGCATTGATATTTAACATTAGCATCCTGTTAAACACAAATGAGTTTCTACATGCTGACTATGCCTAAACCTATTTATGATAATACATGCTTGTGCCTAACCTAATTGTACGTTACATGCTACTGCTGTTCCACAGAAATCCAGCTAACGTAGATTGTATCAGGCAACTTGGAAAAACACCTGAAGAGTAAATTCTTCAGTAGTCAATCAAGTTTGAAAAATCATTAGATTTCAAATAGCCATAGCATTCAATTAGTTTCTCTTGAGGACACTATATGCAAACGCAGTAAAATTCACACACCCAGCACAAGTCTAATGCACTAATGAATTAATATTTAAGCTCTGCATTGAAGATGATTTCATCTTCTTTCTGATAATGCATATCCCTTACAGAGGCATTGTCCTGTATTCTGAACTCCAGCTTTAAATATGTAATATAGGAACTGAAGCAATTGAGCACAGGTCAGAGAATGAACACTCTTTGGATCTATAAAGTCATGGGTGGTATTCAAGAGAGTAGTAGATCTCAACAGCTGGAAGCAGGCCTCTCGCCACTTTGAATTCCCAATACAGGATTGATGGGAGCAGATTTTCAGTTTAAAAACTCATTAGTTAAGTCCAAGTTCATCGAATTATTGCCCATTTTTTAACACATGGACAAATCAACGATAATTTGTCTTGTATACTTTAAGATGCCAATCTTTGGAATGCATTACTCTGTAAGTCCCTATAATTCATTGAGGTATCTAGAGCCTAGCTTAGACTTGGACAAGTAATTTTTAGGCATCTGCAGTGGCTGAGATAAATCCTACCCTAAATAGTTTTCTGTGGTTGGCAGCCAACAGTGTATACGGGGTCTGGCTGGGATGGAGTTGGTTTTCTTCACAGCAGTCCATATGGTGCTATGTTTTGAATTTGTGACTAAAACAGTGTTGATAACACACCAGTGTTTTGACTATTGCTGAACAGTACATGTACAATGTAAAGACTTCCTATTTTTTGAACTCTGCCCCACCGAGGGTGGGTTGGCGGTGGGCAAGCAGTTAGGAAGGCACATAACCAATACAGCTGACCCAAAATAACCAAAGGGATATTTGATTCATATAGTATAAAGCTCAGCAATAAAAACTGAGGGGACAGTCATTTTTTGGAAAGTAGCTGTTGCTTGAAGACAGGATGGGCATTGGTCTCTTTGCACAAGGCGATGAGTGATTGCCTTTGCATGATTTTAGTATTTAATTTATTTATTTTTCTTCCTCTCTCCTTTGTTTATTGAACTATCTGGGTCTTGCCCCATGAGTTTTCTTGCTTTTGCTCTTTCTATTCTCTCCCCCATGCCACTGCAGGTAGGGAGTGAGCAAGCTGCTCTGTGGTGCTTAGCTGCATATAGGGTTAACCCACAACACAGAGGTACAATAAATCTCCCTGTCTCTAAATTCACAGGGGTCATGTTCCTCTTTTGCACTATATCTGAGTAGTCAGGCTTTTCAGAAAGTGGTAGAACTGGGAAAAAAACTCTTTATTTTGGCTCTTCTCTGCTTCCAAAATGTCTGTAGGTAAAGTTACCCTTCTCTGGTGCAATTGCGGTATGGAAGAGCAAAGACTGCAAAAGAATTGGACTCTCATAGGAAGCACACGGGATATAAAAGAAATCTGAATATACCTGACAACAGATACAACTCAGGAAATGTGTGACAGATCTGTGCTGTGTTGTCGATGATGGAATATTTTTATTTGGTTAAAAATGCATGAAAAGGAAAATAATGTATTGAGTAGGCCAACATTATTCAGTTAATCCGTGCATCTAAATCCTCAGACACTCTTATGAGCAGCTAACGACTTGAATATCTTTTCTTAGCTTTGCATTCTGCCATGTAGCCATACTCCTTGTTTCTATCCACACTATTGTCACAGAGCAAATAGAACCCATTAAAGAAATTAAATCTACCAGATTTAGAACCCGTTTCAGCCTTTCTGTCAAAGTGGGAAGAGCACACAAACCTACATCTGCCAATGATTTCATTTTTGGCTTCTATTCTCAAATAGCCACTTATTTTTAGAAAACAGCTTTTACAAATGTGAGGGTAATGTTAGTCACTGTAGAAATAAACACATTGTGTAGAAGAAAAATGCAATGGACAGAGTAAAAAAGTATACAGTTTCCTGAATTCAAAAAATATGTTAAAAGTTTCCAGGGGATTTCTCTCTATTGAAGAAAGTGCATAGCTATGTCTAAGCCTATTTTTGCAGAAGGAATGTCAGACTTCTGCTTAAAAAATGTATGCCTCAAGTGCATAAAAGGTGCTGAAAAGCATTGAAAGGTGTTTTTTGATCAGTTCAGCATGCTATATTATATGTGTATATATATGTATATATATGTATATATAATTTCAGCTTAGCTGTAATTTTGATGGCACAACTTCAGCTCTAACATCAGACCATCAGACTCATTAGGTTATATTCTGTTTTATTTCCAAAATAGGAATGTGCTTATATTATTTCCTCTTTTTTTTTTTTTTTTTTTTTTTTTTGGCAGATGTGGACTCCTGTTTTGTTTTTATGCAGTCAGATACTGCAGACCAAATGAACCTTTGAATTGACTTTTGAGGTGAGAGTAAGAATTTTTATTCATATATAACAAACTGCATCTTATCTTCATCCTTTGTGGTTCAGATCTTGTGAATCTGGGTTTCTTACATGGACTAGGAAGAACATTAGTACAGCAAAATCAGACTTTTTCCCTCTGTAAAAGGGAAGAAAATCCTCTTTAGGATGAAGAAAGAAAAATTCAATTTAGTATCCTCAGGGGTGAGGGATAAGGACAAGAGTGGGAATATTTCCAGTAAAGAAAAAAGCTGAAAGTAGGTCAGCAAGAGTGAACTTTCTGTTCTTTCTGGTATTGAAGAAGATGAGAATAGGGTAAAGTAGTGACTTTATGGAGAGAGTCCATCTCAACAGTTGTGGTGACATTGTTGCACACCCTTACCTTTCCTCAGTGATGCTGATAGATACAATAAGCAGGAATATATACATTATTTCTGCTTCCAAAAATCTATTGCCCTACACACTACCTGCTACGTACCTTGCCTATATATGTCTTTTATAATTAACCTTTTCAATTAAATCAGCCTCATTTTCACATGAGATTTTGTAGATAAAGCAGCTTAGTTTAGAACCCATACTAAGGGTAGCTTCTGAATTAATTTTCTGACTTTGTTTTTCCTAAATCTTTATCTGACTTAAAGATCTAACTACAACTGACCATCTACTGGCAACTGTGCAAAGCCATATGGATTTCACTGAGTCACAGACCATGAGCAGGTGTGAGCTTCACTGTAGGACAGCTTCTGAGTCAGTATTAGGGCCTGGTATTCTGCATGACATCAGGGATGGATTTTTTCATCTAGATCACCTATAGCATGGTAGTCATCATCTCAGTCCAATTACTAACAAAGAATGTGGATAGTGAATTAATACAAAGTGCTGTGCAACTGTTGCGTGAAAAGGGACAAAACAGTTGTGGCAGAAAATAAACCCCCTTGCGTTCTAAGACTCCTCACCGAGGTGGGAGACTAGGTGCGGCTAGGTTTAAATTCTGAGTGATGCCCAATTCACCACTATCAGTCCAATAGCGTTTAATGTGTATTGAACTATTACGATTTGGATACACTAATAGTGGACTGCACCTTCAGTCTAGTCATGCTTATGAACTAGCACAGCCACTTTCGAGTCTTTGGTCACGTTCAGTGAGAAACTGAAACAACTAGCTACTTAAAAAAGTGCAGTTTATTTAAACAACAGATATATAGGTTCTTAGGATTGCCGGTGATAAATACACTGTCTGCAAAGCACGTGCAAATAAAGATATTGTTAAATATACAAAATATGTGACAAAGTTATAAACAATACGGCCTGGCTATAAATGTAGGAGAGAGAATCTCTAGAGAAATTTCTAAGTTCCCCGAGGAAACACTCGGTATAATCTAAGTCTTATCCAAAGGCGTCCCTATGGCAGGGGAAGAAAGGCTCAGCCCATCAACTGAACCCCGCAGTTAGTGATGGAGTTCTCCTGACTTGTTTGCAATGGTGTCTTCCCTGATATCCCCCCTCTCTTGGGCTATTTTTATTCTATTTTTTTATCTTCAAAGTGGAGTTTGAGTGACTTTAGTCATAAATATTTTTATTATGATTGGTGTACTCAAGTAGGGGTGGTTGCACCTTGGGGGCGGGTAGCCACTGGGATGGAGGTGTGTTTTGGTACATTGTAATGAGCAAAGTTTGCACAAAGGACAGCATTTCATCAGAATTTGACAAAATGTTGGCTGGGGTAGCGAGTCAGCCACTTATCTGTTTCGTAGTAAGCAAGTAGGCAGCTTATCTGTTCCGTAGTACCATCTCATTTCCATATCTGCCATTTGTCACAAGGCAAGGCCACGGAACAATCGTGTTCCGTTCCATCACCAGTGTAGTTTCTCAAACAACCTTGTACAGGGAATCGCAGATGTTGCATTCTTTGTGTGCCAGCTGCGGCTGTATTCTACCTCAGAAGCCTCTTGATTTTATGACTTTCCTTAATGTGTGAACAATGCTGTACTTTTGTATTCTTGGCCAATTTAGTAATTATTCCACAGCAATGTGCAGTGTAATCTGACTGAAAAAATATAAATTATTTCTCCACCTCTGTTTTCAGGTTGTAGGGCTGTTTTGGTTTTTTTTGAAACAATGAGATATAGACTCTCAGAAAGAGACATATTTTCAGTTTAGAGTGCCTTTATTACATATTATCCATCCTAATTAGAAAAATAAATATCTGGATTTAGTACCAAAACTAATTCTCTTTTTCAGAGGCTTTTTTGTGTAAATGATGACCATATGTTTGCCAAAACTGAACTTAGTTCTTCCATTGATATTCTAAGTCATTCAGAATTATAATATGCACATAAATGATGTGCGTATGCTACATTTAACAAATGAGTGGCAGCAAACACGTAGAACATAAAAAAAAAAATCTAAGAAAAAGCAACGGTTGATAGTAGTAGGCGACTCTCTTCTGAAAGGTACGTAGGCACCCATTTGCCAACCTGATGCATGAGAGGTGTGCTGCTTACTTGGACCTCATATCAGGGATGTCACTGAGAGACTACCAAGTCTAGTACAGTCCTCCGACTATTATCCGCTGCCGTTGTTTCATGTGGACACAAGTGATACAGCCAGGAGCAGTCTGAGGAATATCAAAAATTATTATAAAGCCCTGTGAGCAGCAGTCACGGACTCTGGGAATCAGGTGGTTTTTTCATCACTCCTCCCAGTCGAAAGGAAGGGGGTTGAAAGGGCCAGTCAAATCTGGCAAATCAACAAATGGCTATACGACTGTTGCCATGGTCAGGGGTTCATCTACTTAGACCATGGGACTCGCTTTGAGAAACCTGGTCTACTGGGGCTTTATGGGATCCACTTGTCAGAGAAGGGGAAGAGTATCTTCGTTCAGAGGTTTTCCAAGCTTGTAAAGAGGGCTTTAAACTAGAGTTACTGGGGAAGGAGAGCCTCAATCTGTCCCACTACTACCAGCATGATGTCAATGCCCGCAGTAGATACCAAGAGCCTGGAGAAGGATCACAGGTCAGCAGGAGAGCACTGGGAGTGCAGCACAAAGGAATTCCAGCCCCTCCAGCCAGTAAGGACATCTTCATCAAGGACGCAACTTCAGTGTCTCTGTACAAACACAGGTAGCATGGGCAATAAACAGGAGGAGTTAGAGAGGTGTGCATGCCTTCAGGGGTATGATCTTACTGACGTTATGGAGACGTGTTGGGATGGCTCCTATAACTCTGTTGGAATGGAAGGATACAAGCTTTTCAGGAAGATGAGGAGGGGGTGTGGCCCTCTATGTCAATGACCAGCTGAAGTGCATGGTGCTCCTCCTGGGGATGGATGAGGAGCTGACTGAGAGCTTATGGGTCAGAGTTAATGGGAGGGCAGGCACAGGTGACGTTGCAGTCGGGGTCTGCTACAGGCCACCCGACCAGGAAGACTGAGTGGATGAGGCCCTCTATAGACAGATAGGAGCAGCCTCACATTCACAAACCCTGGTCCTCATGGGGGACTTCAACCACCCCAATATCTGTTGGAGAGACAGCACAGCAAGGCACAAGCAATCCAGGAAGTTCTTGAAATGCATCGATGATGATAACTTCTTTCTTCAAGTGATAGAGGAGCCAATGAGATGTGCTATGCTGGACCTTGCTTTCACCAACAAGGAGGGAATGGTGGGGAACGTGAAGCTCAAGGGTAGCCTTGGCTGCAGTGAACATGAGATGGTGGAGTTCAAGATCCTTAGGGCAGTGAGGAGGGCACACAGCAAGCTTATTACCCTGGACTTCAGGAGAGCAGACTTTGGCCCTTCGGGGATCTGATTGGTGTAGTACCATGGGATAAAGCCCTGGAGGAAAGAGGGGGTGAATAAAGCTGGCTAATGTTCAAAGATTACCTCCTCCAGCTCAGGAGTGATGCATCCCAACAAAGAAAAAGTCAGGCAAAAATACCAGGAGTCCTGCATGGAGGAACAAGGAGCTCTTTGAAAAACTCAAACAGAAAAAGGAAACCTACAGAGGGTAGAAGCAAGGTACTCCCAGGTACTCTGGAAGGAATACAGAGAAATTGTCTGAGCAGCCAGGGATCAGGTTAGGCAAGCTAAAGCACAAATACAGTTAAATCTGTCCAGGGATGTCAAGGGTAACGAGAAAAGCTTCTATAAGTACATCAGTGATAAAAGGAGGACTAGGGAAAATGTCTGCCCTCTCCAGAAGGAAACAGGTGACCTGGTTACCTGGGATATGGAGAAGACTGAGGTACTCAATTACTTTTTTTGCCTCAGTCTTCACCAGAAAGTGCTCTAGCCACACTGCCCAAGTTGCAGAAGGCAAAGGCAGGGACTGGGATAATCAAGAACTGCCCACTGTAGGAGAAGATTGGGTTTGAGACCATCCAAGGAACCTGAAGCTGCACAAGTCCATGGCACCTGATGAAATCCATCCATGGGTCCTGAGGGAACTGGTGGATGAAGTTGCTAAGCCACTAGCCATCATATTTGTCATGGCAGTCCAGTGAAGTTCACACTGACTGGAGAAGGGGAAACATAACCCCCATTTTTAAAAAGGGAAAAATGGAAGTTTTGGGAAACTACAGGCCAGTCAGTCTCACCTCTGTGCCCAGCAAGATCCTCCTGGAAACTCTGCTAAGGCACATGGAAAATAAGTACATGATTGGTGACAGCCAATGTGACTTCACCAAGGGCAAGTCGTGCCAGACAAATTTGGTGGCCTTCTGCGACGGTGTTACGCATTGGTGGATAAGGGGAGAGCAACTGTCATCATCTACCTGGACTTGTGCAAAGCATTTGACACTGTCCTACATGATATACTTGTCTCTAAATTGGTGAGACATGGATTTGATGGATGGACCACTCGTTGGGTAAGGAACTAGCTGGATGGTCACACTCAAAGAGTTGCCATCAACGACTTGATGTCTAAGTGGAAACCAGTGGCAGACCTCAAGGGTCAGTATTGGGATTGACACTGTTTAACATCTCTGTTGGTGACATGGACAGTGGGATTGAGTGCACCCTCAGCAATTTTGCCGATGACACCAAGCTGTGTGGCATTGTTGACATGCTGGAGGGAAGGGATGCCATCCAGAGGGACTTGGGCAGGCTTGAGAAGTGGGCCTGTGCCAACCTCATGAAGTTCAACCAGGCCAAGTGCAAGGTCCTGCACCTGGGTCACAGCAATCCCAAGCACAAACACAGGTTGGGTGGAGAATGAATTGAGAGCAGCCCTGAGGAGAAGACTTGGGGATATTGATGGTTGAGAAGCTCAACATGAACTGGCATCATGTGCTTGCAGCCCAGAAAGCCAACAACATCCTGGGCTGCATCAAAAGAAGCATGGCCAGTAGGTCGAGGGAGGTGATTCTGCCCCTCTGCTCCACTCTGATGAGACCCCATGTGGAGTACTGTGTCCAGCTCTGGAGCCCCCAACATAAGAAGGACATGTTGGAGTAAGTCCAGAGGAGGGCCATGAAGATGATCAGAGGGCTGGAGCACTTCCGTGAAGACAGGCTGAGAGAGTTGGGGTCGTTTAGTCTGGGGAAGAGAAGGCTCCAGGGAGACCTTATAGCAGCCTTCCAGTACCTAAAGGGTCCTACAGGAAGGATGGGATGGGACTTTTTATCAGGAAGTGTAACAACAGGATGAGGGATAATGTTTTTAGACTGAAAAAGGGTAGATTTTGAGAATATATTAGGAAGAAATTCTTAACTGTGAGAGTGGTGACAGACTGGAACAGGTTGCCCAGGGAAGCTGTGGATGCCCCTGGAAGTGTTCAAGGCCAGGCTGGATGAGGCTTTGAGCAACCTGGTCTAGTGGGAGGTTGTCGCGTTAAAAGGACTCTAGTTTCGATATTTGTCTGTCAGAGTCCCAGGACTTTCACTGATTTACTATCAGAGTCCCACCAAAGGACTTTAACTGAATCAGATTCACAAATAATCGAAATTAGTTACTTTATTGAGAGCGACAGTTGCAGATTCGAGATTGCCGTTGATAAATTCACTGACTACAATAGCGCTAATTACTTAAGGTTAATATTGCTAGCAAAAATAACGATAGTACAACAACCCGGGGTAACATTCACCAGAGGGTGCATGGCGCAGCGCTTACCCAGAAAGGCGTCCCTGCCTGGGGTGGAGGAAGAGAACGCAGCCCGTCGACTGGTCCGTCAGGTATCAAGTTTCTTCTCTCCCAATTTAACAGTCATTTTCTCCATCCTTTTATCCCCAAAATTACAAGGTTTCCCTCCCCTAGGTGATGTGTAGTATGATTTGGGTGGAGAGACGAGTGCTATAGTCATATATATTTAGCATGATCTCTAAAATCTTCATTAGCATATACAGGGGTGTCAACTTTAATATGCATTTCACAGGTAATGAGGCAAAGGTCAATTACCAGGCATGGCAGCCTCTCAAGGAAACAAAGAGCTACACAAAGTCTCTGTTATCTTGATTTTACTGTCTCTGCTGACGAAAAGCAGGGCTGTCCTGGCTCCCCAAGACTACGCCATTATTTATGTATCCTGTGATAGCCAGACAAGCCTTCACTCCCCTGGGTTGCACAAGAGATAGCAAAGCCAGTCTTAATTGCTCTTTGAGCACAGAGACTTCACCTCATTATCCAAATTCCACAGAGGTGTCCCTTCCCATGGCAGGGGGATTGGAATTAGATGATCTTTAGTGTCCATTCCAACTCTAACCGTTCGATGATTCTAGGGTTCTGTGAGGTACTTTTCAGTTTTCTACAACATTAATTTCTTCTGCATACTTCAGGGAAGACCTATAGATCTTTTTAAAGTTACATGGAAAACAAAAACTGGAATCTATTATGATCTTGATAAGTTCCTTAATATATCATTAATATGAATGCAAAATTGTAATTTGCTCTGTGATCTCTTGTAGACTTTATATCCTGAAAGAATTAGAAAAAGAGCAAATGTGTGAAACATTTTCCAAACATGTACATGGATATAATTAATGTGTAGTTCCCTTTCTTCATCTGCTGTCAAAGCAAATATGGATGCAGTATATAGCTCTAATGTTAAAATTATTTATATTTTGAAGGGAAAAAGTATTATTGTCATATGAATTAAGGTTTTTAGGTATTAGCTAATGAATATATCTCTTTCTATAAAATAGCAAAAATAGATCTTGATTATCTGCATCAGATAAAATGAAAGGATAGTGTGCAAAATTATGGCTTCCCTGCAATAATCTCCTTGCAGGTGTTTAATAAAATATAGTTTCTGTTAAGGTCAGGGTGAAGACATAAACTATACAGAGTAAAGTTAGAGAGGCAATTGTGTGGACAATGTCTGCAGCTGCAGTCTAAAACTGGCTGTTTTATGAGAAAAGTTATCTATCAGAGCTACATTAATTTCAAGAGCCACAATAGCCGCCACCTTCTCATAGACAATGTTGTCAATCTCACAACTTTGTGTAGGAAATAGTCTCAGTTCAAGAGAGAAAATATAACATTGTCTTGTTCAGCTCTGACATATGATCAACCCGATCAGTATCACTATCTAAGCCTATAATTTTTTTCCAGCTGAATTTGCATGATGTTTGAATTTATACCTACAGAGAATACCTCGTAATTTGTCAATGCATTCAGTAGTATTACTGCAGAAAAATCCTTAGTCTGTTTCTTCCAAAATTTTTCTGGTGTGTGGTTAGTGAATATTATAGTGTTAAAAATATTTTCTCCTTAAAAAAAAAGACAACCTATTTTATCCTGACAGCCATACAAACATGAGAAAAAGAGAAAAGAAAGAGAAAAGAAAAAGAAAGAGAGAAAGAGAGAGAGAAAGAGAGAAGAAAGAAAGAAGGAAAGAAAAAAGGAAAGAAAGAAGGAAAGAAAGAAGGAAAGAAAGAAGGAAAGAAAAAAGGAAAGAAGGAAAGAAAGAAGGAAGGAAAGAAAGAAAGAAAAAAGAAAGAAAAAAGAAAGAAAGAAAGAGAAAGAAAGAAAGAAAGAAAGAAAGAAAGAAAGAAAGAAAGAAAGAAAGAAAGAAAGAAAGAAAGAAAGAAAGAAAGAAAGAAAGAAAGAAAGAAAGAAAGAAAGAAAGAAAGAAAGAAAGAAAGAAAGAAAAAGAAAGAAAGGAACCAAAAAAGTGGTCATGATTTTGTTAGAACTGAAGTTCTCAGTCTATCATCAGTTGAGAGTTGATTCACAAAATACTTCTTGATGTTGCAATCACTGAGATGATGGCCATCAAACCATGGAACAGGTTGCCCAGAGAAGTTGTATAGTCTCTGTCTTTAGAGATATACAAAACCCAACTGGATGTGTTCCTGGGCAAACTGAGACAGGCGGGGTGGACTAGACAATCTAAGCAGATCTGTTCAAACTTCAGTGATTCTGTGATTCTGTGTGATTCTGTGAAATGCTTTGAGAATCCAGCATGTAGTGGGTTCATAATTTTAAGACACATGACTTTCAAATAATCCTTAGAAAATTATAATTAGCATGTAATTAGTGTTGCACAAGGTCATGTACTGTCATATGGTTTCTCTACCATGGAGAGAAATGGAAATAATACTTAAATTATCTGAAAATGTAGCGTATATCTCTAAAATGCCATGTTAATGTAATATAGTTCATAGTAAACAAGCAATGTGGTATTAACTTAGAGAAATTCCAATAAATTATGAAGCTCATTTAATGCCAACTATGATAACTAAATGTTCCTTTAAAAACTATTAGGGTTTTAAAGCTTACAGACCCTGGACTCGTCTTTGGTTCATTCCTAATATTTATGGATGGTCTGGGGTAACATAGACTGGTGTAACATAGACAGTGATCTCCTCACAACTGAAAATAGTGATCTAATCTAGTTTTTAAAGATATAATTTTAAGAAAAAAATTATGCCATGAATGCTATTTTACTTGATATTTCTTGTTCCAGTTTACAAAACAGATGATCGAAGCTCATGCTTTATAAAAAAAAGAATCCTTACACTCCTGTGACATTTAGTATATCATTGTGGAAATACACTTTATTATTAAAGCTATTTTAAAGAAAAGATTTCTCATATCAATGGGTGTCTGTTTAGAAGTACTGGATACTTTAAATGAACTGCTAGCTAAAATATAGACCAAACCATAAATCCATACATAACCTAGCTTTAAGATCACAGGTCTTCTGCCTAAAATTGACAAAATTGATTCAGTTGTCAATTTAATTATCATTCTAAAATACTGAAGCAAAATTATGTTGTTTAGTTTGTTTAAAACAAGTAACAAGCAAGCATTGAAGATCAAGGGGCTGATGCCAGTACAATGCTTATCAAAGTATTGATCATCTTTCACAGCCATTCAGAGTGAACACACATTCTTTAATTAATCACTAATCTCAAGCTTAAACAGGTGTACTTTCATTAAAATGCATTACACCAGTTTATTAAAACACCACAATTAGAATTGGTCAATCTCTATTGTCTCGGTGGATGCAAGTAGGAAAAAATAATGTATTTTTCCATCCTTGCAATGCTGCCACACTTTGTTTTCAAACTTCTGCATTAAGTGTTTCTATGTTTCAGTTTCAGTTAACTTTTTTTATTCTTTTGACTCTGTCAACATTATGCTATTTTTTTTTCATTTTCTCTAGATATGAATCACATTTCATATCTCGTGTTTGACTGCATGTCTTTTTTTAATTATGGAAGTAGCAACTGTTCAAGAGCTTGAACATTAATGGATTCATTTATTATTTATATGGATAGTAAATAAATTATAGTAAATAACCATAATGTCTGAATTTGAACTTTAAGGAGCAGAACAAAATAATGCAATGTGGGTAATTAAAAATTAGATCTATATATAGACTATTGTATACATAGGTATGTCCATATGAATGTAAAGATAAGGAGTGTGTTGGCTATGTGTTATCTTCTTGTTGTCCAGTTGTGTGTCATTTTTTTGCCAGGTAATGTTGATTAAGATTTAGCTGCTAAAAACTCACTAAGACTAACACTGAAGTAAAGAGCAAAAATGCCTATTAATTTCTACCAAAGCTTTTGCTGACCTTACAGACCTATTGGAAATGCATCCATATATCAGGGTTTTTTTTAATAGTTAGTATTATATAAGCGAGTAATTGACCAATTAGTGTTAGCTAATATGCTCCCATTAATCATAGAATCATAGAATCATTTAGGTTGGAAAAGACCCTTGGGATCATTGAGTCCAACCATCAACTCCACTCTACAAAGTTCTCTCTTACACCATATCCCCTAACACCACATCTAAATGAGTCTTAAACACATCCAGGGATGGTGACTCCACCACCTCCCTGGGCAGCCTATTCCAGTGTCTCACCACTCTTTCTGTGAAGAATTTTTTCCTAATGTCCAGCCTAAACCTAGCCTGCTGCAGCTTGAAACATACTTACATCTTTCCCAGTACTAACTTGCAATTTTAATTTCATTTTCATCTTCAGTTCTGTAAAACTTGACCTACTAAGGAAGAAAAAAAGAATCATAAAACACTGATACCCAGTGTTCTGAATGATATTAAGAGATACTTAGAGTATGTAAAACTTGTTTTCTTCATCCAGTGTAACGCATTTCTACTCATTGGCCTGCATCATAAAGAGAAGATATGGAGGAGAAGTTTTTAAGTACAGATCAGTGAGATACAAATGTGGATTCTGCAAAAATCTGCTTGTTCATTAGTAAAGAGCACACTTATCAATCTGTACAAGGTTGCTGGCAGATCCTCAGCATGAAGTAGTTGAGGATCTCAACCTCAAACTACAGTACAGTTGACTTGAGAGTCAGGTGGTGGCACAGAGTAAGATGTTTTGTGGCTGTGACCATGATCTCCTATGATGGACTATTGCTTTACCAAGTAAATAATGGGGGTCTGATAAGAACTACAATAATAATACTGCTTTCTTATTTCCCAGTTTATATGAAAAAGCTATGATAATTAATTTTGCATCATATTTTATACACAACTGTAGCAAATATAGTCACTTGTCTATAATCTGTAATTCCTTTGTAACTGCATAAGAATTTACATCAGGAAAATGATTCAACAGGAAAAGAATAAAGATTATAATAAGAACTTCAATGACTTTTAAAACTGTAGTACTAATTGTATGTCCGCATGTTTAATACACATATATGTTGATAATATACAATCACATTATTATGACTCATTTACAAATGTTTGTCTTTGGGGTTGGAAGGGTGGGAATTCAACAGAGATATTTTCCCTTCTTTATTTATTCTGAAAATATACATAGAGTACATTTGAAAACCTTACAGTGCCTTTGTTTTCTTTGAACTAAGTATTTGTCAAAATGGAAAGTTTTGTAATCTTTCTTGTGCAAAATAATGTACATCGATTCAAGTGATGAGTGAATTTACAGTGAAGGCAGACGAGATTGCTTTAGATTTATAGTTCAACATCACCCTCTGCTGGCAGTATGCCTGAACTAAAATATCTTCAACGGACAGTCTTGAAAATTTTACAAGGCTTATTGTATTTTTTGAAGAATACGAACATCACTTTTACTTATTCAAACCATATGCTTAACTTACTGAAGAAGAAGAAAATTAAAGTTGTCTTTGTTTTTTCTTGTGGCAACTGTAATCCACCAAAGTTAAACTTCCTAGTATGTATTCACCATTAATTTAAACTATTCTATTTTAGATTCATTTAAACGTCTGTACAAACCTGACCAGCCTTCAGACAGTTCCCAGTTCATGTTTAGTTAACACTTTTGTATTTTAACCACTTACAAAAAATCGTTATTTGTTCCCTCTGATGATTAATCCAGGATATCAAAATGTTAGGGACAAAGTATCACCAAAGAAAAGATCAGTAATTTATCTCAGTTCAAATATAATGTGAAAAAGTGAAGAAAATACCACTGGAAATGCTGGGGAGAGTAATAAGTAACATATTTAGCTTATAAACGTGATTTATACATTGCTGAGGATTAGTAGCTTTTCTTTCTCTCTATTTACTTTGTAAGCTCTTTGGAACTGCTTCTTATGCACTTCCTTGTTTCCTATCACAATCAGTTTCCATTACTGACTGTATCTTTGGCAAAATTGCAATAGCTATCTGAAGAAATATACTGCTACTGTAAAAGCAGTAAAATCTATGCAGTCATGACAAGCTTAAGAGAAGAGATGTGGTAAAGGTCATCTGGAATCAATTCCTGTTAACATCTTAATTTTTAGTGATTCCAAAAATAATAAGCATGTGAATGTGAAAATTGAAAATAGATGACCCCTGTCATGAACAGCAAGGCTAAATTTGTTTTCAGGGCTCAACATCTTTCTCACAGCATCCAAATGACAAGCCTTTGACTGAATTGGAGCTTGACATTAACATCAGATATTACTGTCACTCTCTCTACAATTTTAAATAATAATCATATTTCATGAAATAACCTATCTGTTGAAATATATACACATATTTGTATGCAACCATCTAGCACAGTTTAGAATGTGTTCACATTTTGGCCCTATTGAAATCTTGCCATTCACTTCACTGAATCAGTAGTTTCATTTGGCATGTGTAAGTATGCCTGCTTCTGCTTATCTCTTCCATACCTGAGTTTTGGTGATTTTATGATCATATTTTTTTATTATTGTTTTTAAGAATTACAATAATACATTGTAGTAGTAGTCTGGCAATATTTGCTAGAAATACTTGACCCAGTTACCAGGTGTTCCCATATATATATATATATATTTTATTTTTATTTTTTATTTTTTTAGTTGCATTTCTGCAGATCAAATAATGAAGCTGAAATATTAAAAAACACCCACCTAGGAATGAGCATGACAATGATGAAAATTAGACTTATTACAATTAAAGTAATCTTTGTTTATTCTCTGTATTTATTTTTACATGAATTAACAAAAGTATTGAAGTGTGTTTCTGATTTGTGTGTCAATAGTGGAGTGGGATAAAGGAGCTCAAATGTTATTGATAGTTAATTATACCTGTGGTTGTAAAAGATGACCACCCAAAGAAATAAATGATCATATGGAAATAACAAGATTATTTAACTAATATGAAAGAAAAAAAACAGCAATAAAACAAGACCACAAATGTCTTTTCTGAATTCCTTGTAACCTTAGAATGAAACCTTCCCTCCAAATTTTGTTAAACTGTCACTGTACAGTTTTCCTGGTCAGGGATAGTAAAATCTAAATTGCTTTAATTCATGGAAGAGAACAAGGTTTTGTGTACCTAAACCAGAAAGTTCTTTCCTTGCTTCTATTAGGCTTGTTGGCTTATTAGGGAGTAAGATTATCTGCAAGGTGGTAGTTCCTTCAATGAAAAGTGCTCCATGTAGATGGATTAGGATACTAGGTTTCAAAAGGAGGAAATTACGCACAGTCAACATTTAGTGAGACAATATACAATTACTTTTTTTTGATCTTTGATTTTAAAACAGCAGTTTTGTTTTAAAGAAAAGTTTGCATTTGGGTTTGCATTTTTTTGTTCCTAGTGATGCACCTATGTATCCTTGTAATTATTTTTTTTTCCACTGAGACTTCCATTCAATGTTAGTTACAAGTTCTTGCAATATAAAGGAGGTTTCCAGTGTTGAGGAAAATGGTATCTGAAGTAATCCACAGATTAGACAGTAGTTTCACGATTTTTATGAGGAACAACGGAATAGGAGATAGAGAAGGATAATCGGGCATCTTTTCTGGCTCTGTAGTTTTTAACAATGACCTTTTTGTAGATAAGAAATTCATGAAAATTTTAATGATATTTCTACATGCTTAGCTGAAAAAAAAAATCTAATTGGGTTTTGGTTGATTTATAAGTTCAACCTACTGGAAGAATGTGGAATTTGCATCTTTAAAGACTGCTTCAGCCTAAACCTTAAGATGTCCTACAAATTAATAGATTTCATTTCATATTTCCAACATATGAATAATCAATGAAACATGGTAAACCACTGGTTATGGAAAAAACTCAAAGCCTCAAGACTCAAAGTGATCGTTGTGTACTTTTGAATACCTATGAACTCTTAAATCACTTACATATTCTGAAATGTTAGTAAATGACATGATTTAGTAAATGACACGATCTAGTGGGAGATGTCCCTGCCCATGGCAGGGGGGTTGGAACTAGATGATCTTTAAGGTCCCTTCCAACCCTAACGATTCTATGATTCTATGATGTAATATTACAACAGCATAAATGATAAACTAAGACTTGGCTATTGAAATATAAAGCCAGCCTTTCAAATGCATTGTGTAAGTAAGTAAGAAAGACATTGTGAAATACAAATCTGTCTTATGTTCATTTTCACCGATTTAATCTTTTCCAATTTGTTCTTTTTTCATTATATTGTAAATGTTGACATTTCAGAAAAAATTTCTTTGGTTATTAGCCTTTGATGACCTGTTAGCTCTTCTCTTTCTAATAATAAATAACAACAGTAACAAATAAATACAATAGTAGATTAACACTAGTTTAAGTTTATTTACTTTATTTTAAATATCCTGTTTCACCCACTGTTGATGAATGATCAGGGCAATTCACCAAGAATATTCCTTCCTTTTTCTATTTTTAGCTCACTGTGATGTATTTCTTATACTTGCTAGAAACTAATCAAGCACATTAGATATTTAATTTTGTTGTAAAAATATGTACACATCTTGAATTATTTGAAAGTTGAAACATTTCATAAATAGATGCCATCGTATATGAAACAGAATTATTTTATTTCCGTTAATGAACATGTTTATTCAATATAGAATGAGGATGAAAAGAAAATAATTCTTGCTGTCTTAGTGAGTTATTTGATCAGCTGTGTGTTCTCAGACTAAAACACATAGAAGATATTTAATCAGATGGTGTCTACCCTAACAGATTTGCTTTTCTTCTGACTCTTGTTTTTTCCTTTGGGCTTCAGAACTTTGAGTCGACAAGAATTGTTTTCTGTCTTGACTGCAACATGATCTGGTCTGTGTTCTAGTAGCTGGAGGATATTCATTCAGACTATGCATTCTTCTACTTCTTCGCTTCTACTTCTGGGAAAAGCATTGAGAATCACCATAATCACAACAGTGATCTCAATTTATGGATTCTACAATCTGGTTACCAGCTGGTGGGCTTGAGGACTGCATGGTCTCTTGCATTCTTACCTTGCTGTTACTTCTTGCAAACTTGATAACTATTTTTTCCAGTGTGTGGAAAAATTACTGTGCAGGCACATGGTGAACAGAAGCAAGACTCTTTAAAATCAGTCAGCATCCTAAAATTTATCTTATGTCTGTTTTTAAAAATTGTAAAAGTACATACATAATTATTTAAGAGGTATTTGCCTCCTAGAACTTTTGTAGGTAACATAATGCATATTCCCATATTGACATACAGACTCCATTATACTGTCAGGGTCCTGGGGGCCTCATTATGCCTTGCTGCCTTAGGCCAGCCTTGCCTGGAACCCCCTGTGTGTGGACCCAGGAGTTCCATTTCAGCTCAGGCCTGGGTACCTAGTGCCCACCTGGGCTACGTTGTAGGTGTGCCTCTACACAACTTTGTCCCTTGATGTGCCTGAATTGACTTCCTGGGTTGACTTTAGCTGTGAATTTTCACTTCGTGCTTTTCTAAGGATCTTTGGACTGTTGATGAGACCTGTTGATGAGACCTGCTTTGGCCACCCTGCTCTGTTGCTGTGGGGCTGCACCACATCAGTAAGGGTAGGGCCTGCATTGGCATCATCTTGGCTCCATGCTCATCCTCTTCGTGAGCAGGCCCATTCCTTCTGCTCCCTGACAGATGCTGCCAGGTCATATAGCCATGGAACTACTCACATGGGAAGGGAGTCCAACCCCTTGTTCTGATCCAAAACGGTCAACTCTAAGATCAGATGAGGATGTTCAGGCTTTATCCAGTCAGGTCTTGAAAAAATTCAATTTTGGAGACTGTGCAGCCTCTCTGGAAAAGCTTCTCCAGTGTTTAATTATCCACATAGCAATGCATTTTCTTCTTTATATCCAGTTAAAACCTCACTTATTTAAATTTATTGCTGTTTCTCAACCTCCCACCATGCCCTTCTAGTAAAAGCCTGTCTCTGTCTCCTTGCTGACCTCCCCATAGGTATGACTGGGAGGGGGGTGCAGGCTGCTGTTTGGTCCCACCACAGCCATCTCTTCTCCAGGCTGAACAAACCCCATTCACAGCATCATAGGATCATTGAATTGTCTAGGTTGAAAGGCACCTTTCAGATCGTGGATTCCAACTATCAACCTAACACTGACAAAACCATCACTAAACCATGTCCCTAAGCACCACATCTACCTATATTTTACATAACTCCAGGGGTAGCAATTCCACCATTTCCCTGAGCAGCCTGTTCCAATGTTTGGCAACCCTTTCGGTGAAGAATTTTTTCCTAATATCCAAACTAAACCTGCCCTGGTGCAACTTGAGGCCATTTTCTCTTGTCCTATCACCTGTTACTTGGGAGATGAGGCTGACCCCCACCTCTCTACAACCTCCTTTCAGGTAGTTGTAGAAAGCAATAAGGTCTTCCTTGTTTTCTTGTTTTCTTTAGGCTAAACAACCCCAGTTCCCTCAGCTGTTCCTAATAAGACTTCTTCTCTAGACCCCTCACCATCTTCATTGCCCTTCTTTGGACTTGCTCCAGAATCTCAATGTCTGTCCTGTAGTGAGGGACCTGAAACTGGACACAGTATTTGAGGTGGGGCCTCACCAGTGCCAAGTACAGGGAGACGATCACTTCCTTAGTCCTACTTACCACACTGTTCCTGATACAGGCCAGGATGCTGTTGGCCTTCTTGGTCACCTGAGCACATTCCCACAAGTGTCTCCTCAGAGGGCAAGTGCTCCAGGCCTGTCCATTCTGGTGTTCCTCAACTAGACACCTTCCAGGTGATCAAAGCCTTTCTTTGTACTGTGGGCCCCAAACTGGACACAGTGTTGTATACGTGCTCTAATCAAGTGAAAGGGAATAATAATTTCTCCAGATCTACTGGCTATGCTTCTGTTGATACAGCCCAGTAAGCATCTAGCCATCATCACTACCAAAGCATGCTGATGACTCCAGTTAGCCCCCTCTTCTGCAGGTCTTTTTTCAACAGTTGTTCTCCAACCAGCCAGTCAGTTGCCAGCCTGTTACTGTTGCAAGGGATTAGTCCAATCGAGATGGAGGACCTTGCATTTTTCTTTGCCGATTTTCATGAGGTTGCCCATTCTCACAGCCTGTCTAGGACCCTGAGAATGGCAGCCTGTCTGCAACTGTATTGTCTGGTCCTTCTCAGTTTGCTGCCCACAAACTTGATGAGGATGCATTAGTGTCATGGTTTAACTCCAGTTGGCAGCTAGGACCACGTAGCAGCTCACGCAGTTCGCCCCTTTCCTCCAAAAGGGCAGGGAGAAGAAAGAGAAGAGGAGGAAAGGGAAAAAAACTTGAGGGCTGAGATAAAGGCAGTTTAATAGAACAATATCAGAAAAGGAAAAATAACAACAACAACAACAACAACAACAATAATAATAATAACAATACTGGTAAAAGAATATACAAGACACAAGTCACCCTCGCTACCCAGTAAATTGGTGAATTGGCACCTTCCCAAGCAGTCATTGCTAGTATCCCCCTGCCCCCAGCTAACCCTTTTATATACTGAGCATGATGTCTATAGTAGCATTGGCCATTCCATAGTTCTATCTATGCTCCTTATCAGCTTCTATGAGAAGGTGAAAAAAGTCCTTGAAAAATATAAACATCACCTGGCAATAACTAAAACAATATACATTACTGACATTCATACCAAATCTGAAAGACAGCAATGACTAGAAAAAAAAAAGTTATAGCCTAAGCTAAAATAGGTCTCGATGGTGAATAGACAACATGGGACACCTTACCATTAGACAACTGTTAGGAGAAGCTTAACATTGTCCTGTAAAATGCTTTCAAAGAAGCAAATAAATTAAATATTGCTGCTGCCTTTCCATTTGCTGTTATAACAGTTTAGGTATAAAAAGACCCATTCTATTGAATAGTACATATTTGATAAATAATGGAAGAGTTCCTGTAACTAGAGTGATATATTTACTGCAAGGAGAAAACAGTCATAAAATTTTTAGCTCACCTATTTTTCTCTAGTAAACTGATCTCGTTATAATGTAAAGAAGGTGTACGCATTCCACTAATTACACCAGGAAATCTTTTAACTATTCTACAATGTTTTCCTTGAAAATGAAATGAGATCCACATTGTTCTCACTCAAATCAATCTGATTATAATTTTGCATATTAGATCTCAAAATGAAAGCTGGGTTTAAAAAAACAAAACAAAACAAAACAAAAAACAAACAAAAACATACCTTCTTTAGACAATAGAAAGAGTCCTAGGCTATTCTCATTAAAGTGGGATTACATAGTGGAATACATGCACATTGAATATCATCAAGCAGAAGTTCCTGTTGTGTGAACTGAAACTGAAATAAAGTGGAATATATGTAGTTGGATAAAAGCATGGAACATATTTTTGTTACACATCTCTTTTGGTTCTTCTCATGTAACCTCAACAGGCATGCAATAACCAGAGAGAATTTATTATGAATTTTTATGAAGTATTGCTGAGAATTGTAGACCTTGCCATATATCGTAGAATATAGACCTGTAACTATAAAGACCATTTAAAAATCCCAAGCATTAATTTAATGTAAATTATTTTACTTTCAACACTGAATCATAGAATCATAGAATCATAGAACCATAGGGTTGGAAGGGACCTCTGGAGATCATCTAGTTCAACCCCCCTGCCAGAGCAGGGTCACCTAGAGCAGGTTGCACAGGAACGCGTCCAGGCGGGTTTTGAATGTCTCCAGAGATGGAGACTCCACCACTTCTCTGGGCGGCCTGTTCCAGTGCTCTGCCACCTTCAAAGGAAAGAAGGTCCTCCTTCCTATGCTCAAGTTTGTGCCCATTATCTCTTGTCCTGTTGCTGGGCACCACTGAAAAGACCCTAGCCCCATCCTCCTGACACCCACCCTTCAAGTATTTGTAAGTGTTGATAAGGTCCCCCCTCGGCTGTCTTTTTTCCAGACTGACGAGACCCAAATCCCTCAGCCTTTCTTCATAAGAGAGGTGTTCCAGTCCCCTCATCATCTTGGTAGCCCTTTGCTGCACCCTCTCCAGCAGTTCCCTGTCTTTCTTGAACCGGGGAGCTCAGAACTGGACACAGTACTCCAGGTGCGGCCTCACCAAGGCAGAGTAGAGGGGGACGATGACCTCCCTCAACCTGCTGGCCACACTCTTCTTCATGCACCCCAGGATGCCATTGGCTTTCTTGGCCACGAGGGCACATTGATGGCTCAGCAGGTCAGCCCCCAACCTGTACTGGTGCATGGGGTTATTCCTCCCCAGGTGCAGCACCCTACATTTGCCCTTGTTGAATTTCATAAGGTTCCTCTCTGCCCAACTCACCAGCCTGTCCAGGTCTTTCTGTATGGTGGCACAGCCTTCCGGTGTGTCAGCCACACCTCCCAGCTTTGTGTCATTGGCAAACTTGCTGAGGGTGCACTCTATCCCCTCATGCAGGTCATTGATGTATACATTGAAGAGGACTGGACCCAGTACTGACCCCTGGGGAACACCACTCGTCACTGTCTTTCAACCTGAAGAGAAAATTCCTTTGACAGGATTTGCTTTGAAAAGCTAGCTGCTCTCTTTCTGATTTTATTTTTGTGGAAAATTAGGCACATATTGACTCAAATTTTCTGTTTGATGTGCAGTAACACAATGTGTCATCCTATATCAAGATGCCTTGTTACAAAGGGGCTGGTAATTTCAATTCATTCATGCATGACAATAAACTCACTTGATCATCATTTTGGGTCAGTAGATCTGACCATTAAGCAGATGATGTAGACTAGCTTTTGATTAATGAAAGCAATTCAACTTTAAAGTTTGACCCACTGACCTCAGAAATATTACAGAGGTACATAATGAAACTGTAGCCTGAAAAAAGGACAATATCACTAAGTAAAATATCATTTTCCATATGTTGATCAAAACATCACTATTTGCAGTCACACATCTCTAGATGACATGGAAAACTCAAGAGCTTGAATTTAATGTGTTGTATTCCTGGTAAAGGTTGAATTTTTAATGATCAAGACTATAAACCATGAGGAATTAATAACAGTCCTACTTTTTGTAACAATTTGCTTCTCCAGAGAAAGTGAAGCACACAGAGGAGTAAAATGATGGCTGTAGATAATCTAATGAAAGTTAAGAGTGTAGAACGATGCTCAGTGGATACCTAGGCAGGAAGGCCTAGGATATACATAGGCTGGGATGTAAATGTGTATCTGGTGGTATAATATATGTCACAATATAGTCCCACTTAAATTAGATGCTTCAGGGTAAAGATGTGTTCATTCCAGAACCTTCATTTCCATTTAAACGGGGGCATCTTGATCCATTTGTATATGTGTGAAGCTTAAACAAAATTTCTTCTTAGAAAAATGTAATTTAAAAAAGAAAATATTCAGTATAGTATGCAGCACTGAGCTTAAGATTGTTGCCTTTGACTGTGCAGAAGTGAATCAAATGCCTCAAATCCCACTTCAACAACAGGTTGGGACTGTCAGCAGAACCTTGAGTTGTTAATTCACTCTGAAATCATAAAAGAGAGTTGGGCTGGGCTCAGTTTTCTGGACAGTCAGTCCGATATTTGAGGTGTCCTAGAGCGTCTAAAACATCTGCACATGTTTAAAAAGAGGACTTGTGGGAGGTCTGCACCCTGCAAGAACAGCAACTGGAAGCCAAAGTGTAATCTCAAGGGCACCTCAAATGTCATTAGGCACCAATTTTGAGACAGCTGAAGTGAGGTCCTACATTTCATTAGCTGTAAAGCTGCATAGCTTTCAAGATTTTATTGACTGATGAGACCATGTAGACCAGCAATATGGTATGCTTGTTGCTAGTAACGTGGCACAAATTTTGTACTGACTTTGCAAGGCCTCAGGTTTGCCAGTTCTGCTCTTTCTGAGCATTCATTGACCTGCTTGCAGCTTTGGTTTACCTAATTTATCTGTGACAGCAATTTCTCTAATTGTGTCCTGGTTTGAGGTAAAACAAAACCAATTTTCTGTTTAGTAGTTTTACTTTTCAGTTAAGCCTCTTCTAAGTAATGGAACTCTCTGAAATTAATGGTGTATTGTCCAGACAGTGTCAGCAGAGATAAGGCCTGATGTCTATAGTTAATACCAAGGAACGGTATGCAGAAAGGCTCTTGCTTATACTTATTGCTATAACACCCAAGGTAAGATAACTTTGTTATTTGCCCTGTTGGAGGGTTGGAAGCAGAAAAGTGTAAAGGGGTTGCATCTGTGAGGAGTAGTGGACAGGCCAGGTGACCCAAAACTGACTAATGGAGTATTCCATACCATCTGCTTCATGCTCAGTATAAAAGCTGAGGGATTAAAGGGTCGGTTCTCTTCCTTCCAAGTGTCCAAGGTGGACTCTCTTCATCTGCCTTTGATCCCAATCTGTGCATTCCTGACTTCAGATCCAGAATCCAGTTCCCATCCATCGCTGAGTCCAGTCTGGGATTTCTCCAGTGCCTGCCGGTGATGTGATCGTCATCCTGGGAGCTCAATAATGGTTTTCCTTATATTGTAGATATTTAATTATTTTTCTTTTTTTGATGTAATTATCTTTTCTTTTTATTATTAATATTTCATTAAAGTAGTTTTGTTTCTTTTCAACTCATAAGTCTCTTTCTCTCTCATCCGTCTCTCCCTGAAGGGAGAGGTAGGGGAGAGCATCTGTCATTCATTTTAGTGGCCATCCCAGCCCAAACAATGACAAATTGCCTAGGGTTAAATTTATTCTACTTTCTGCACCTCTCTGTGGTGAACCATAGTTCTGTACAGATAGTAAGAAGATTTTTTTCTATATAGAATGAGATATTAATGACTCATTAGTACAGAGAAAGGCAGGCCTGGTGCCTTGGAAGTAACATGGAACTGCAGACCAATGAGGAAAGAGAAAAGCTGTAAAAGTGTGTTACCAAGCATGTAAGAATGATCCTAACTGGATCCTAGAGAAAGGAATAAGGAACCATCTACATGACCATCATATTCCTCTTGACAAAGGACTCCAGAGACTAAAAACTGTAGTGCTGCCCACACATCATCCAAATGAAGCTAAATCCTTAGGACTGAAAGGAGCAGGGGAAGGGTGAGCATAACACCAGGAAGAGGGGTATAGAAGAAGTGTGTGTGTAATGGTTTTAACTGCATTAACTATCATTTGTTATTCTTACACAACAATTAGATGTGGACTAGTAAGGATTAGACTCTTAAGATTTTATTTATATTAACAATAAATTCTTGATTGTACATATATCAAATGTGTGCTTCCTCTTTACTCATAAAGATTTTGGGTGTAACACTGGAGCTCATCCTGTTACTTGCATGGATGCTCACAGCCACCCAGCATATCCTTTGTAGGCTCCAGGTGCCTTCCAAAAGGTGGAGCTCTCTCGTGATTTGACCATCATAGCTGCCAAACCCTGCTGTATTTCTCAAATAGTCTAAGATCTCTCACACAATGTTAACAGTCTGCATTTAGGCAACTGAATTGAATCCCTCCTCTCCACTGAGTATTGAAATGGGGGCCAGATGACTATATTTTAATGTTTTAATCACTGAACTGAATTTCAGCCAACAAATGACTGTTCAACTGTGTATAACAATATTATGGCAGTGCAGAAAAATACTGATATGTTTACTATTATAAAATATATTTTGGCGTTGTGTCTTGTATTTTTCTAGACACTTTATAAAAGATATCAATGAGCTAACAAAAGGTAACTAAGTGCATTTTTAAATATAATTAAAAGGTTACATTCTTCCCAATCTAGCACCTGGGAAAATTTAACAAAACGAACAAGACACAATGGTAAGCACTTAGGCATTTGGGAGTTAATAGGAGTAGGAGATGCAAAGCCTGTATGCTATGCTCTTAAAAATACCAGTACTCACTGTATTACCTTGGAAAATTTTAAATGGACTGAATGTAATTTTCTTTATATTTAGCTTTGTGCAACTTTTATTGTATTTATACAGAGAAAAATAATCTTAAGATATTTGGAAGGATATGCTACATAGATGCAATTAATATGTATACGTTCTGTTAACAAGCTATGAAATAAGTCATACACAAGATATTTAATTTAAAACACAGTATTGTATTACAGTAAGTATAGCAATCTGAAGCAATTTTTTTTTATTATTTCTTTTTGCCCAGGACATCAGGAAGTATTACTTTCCCTTTTTCACAATTAGTATTACTTTTGCCTTTCACAATTACTTTATTATGCTCATATTTTTTTCGTCTCACCTTCTTGTTCTGTTACTGATTGCATGTCACATCAGTAATTTTACAATTATTTAAATTATGGTCGTAGTAATTATTTTATATTATTTTGACTCACAGACCTTAATTAATGGTTTTTAAATGAATGTTTGAATTTGTATCTGTCTTTCATTTTTTTGTAGTCTGTAGCTAGCTCAGGAATTCATTATCAGTCCAAAATTGCTAAAATATCACCAAGAAAAAAAGTACTTGTAGAAGCAATTAGTCTTAACGTATTTAAAAAGTTATCCACCTCTGCCCTCTAGTGGTCATGTGTTTTCTCAATCACCTCTTAAGAGGAAAACCCACACAATGCAACTTGAGAAATAAAATCCTATTAACTTTAGCTTATTTTGTCTTAGCTTACAAAATTCAGGAACAGATTTTGTGCAATATGTCTTTAAACTCGTGCTTATGAAATCCAAAAAGTATTTTATAAACATCCAAATAATATTATTTTCTATGTCTAGTATGATATACATTAAGTTTCAATTATATTGCAATGCAGTTTCACTGAATCCTTTTAAGGGATATTGAGTTTTGAAGCACTGCAGCATGGGAGATTATACCCAAACTCGTTCAGAGCAATTTGTTTGAAATTCCTATTTTTTTCCCTTAAGACAAATTCTAGAAAAAAAGAAATAAAAAGAAAAAGAAAAGAAGAAAAAAACAAGGATAAACCTAAAACATTTTACTATAATAATAATTTTACTATAACAAATATAATAACAATATATTATAAATTAAACATGTATTTGTTCTTTAAAATAATCCCATTCCAAGATACTAGTTTAACATTAGTGAGACTGTTCCCTACCTGCAGTGTCCTTTCCAGTAGGTTCTTGCTTCTAGACTTGATGTCAAAGAGCCACTTCCCGGCTGGCAGCCAACTCTAAAAATCTGAAATCCTCTTTTGCCCCAGGAAGTTTTCCTTTCCCACACCACTGGTGCCTGTCTGATGGTTCATTAATCCTCTCAGCATCTCTGTTTCACAGAATCATAGAATCATAGAATGTGTTGGGGTGGAAGCAACCTTTAAAGGTCATCTAGTCCAACCCCCCTGCAGTAAGCAGGGATATCTTTAACTAGATCAGATTGCTCAGAGCCTCATCAAGCTTGGCCTTGAATGTCACCAGGGATGGGGCCTCCACCACCTCTCTAGGCAACATGTTCCAGTGTCTCACCAACCTCATTGTAAAGAACTTCTTCCCAATGTCTAATCTAAACCTACCCTGCTCTAGTTTAAAACCATTGTCCCTCGTCCTATCACTACATGCCCTTGCAAACAGCCCTTCCCCAGCTTTCTTATAGGCCCCCTTCAGGTACTGGAAGTTCTCTTTAAGGTCTCCCTGGAGCCTCCTCTTCTCCAGGCTGAACAACCCCAACTCTCTCAGCCTGTCCTCACAGGAGAGGTGCTCCAGCCCTTTGATCATCTTTGTGGCCCTCCTCTGGACCTCCACCAATATGTCCATGTCCTTCTTGTGCTGAGGACTCCAGAGCTGGACACAGTACTCCAGGTGGGGTCTCACAAGAGCAGAGTGGAGGGGGAGAATCACCTCTCTAGATCTGCTGGCCATGGTTCTTTTGATGCAGACCAGGATGTGATTGGCCTTCTGGGCTGCAAGTGCACGTTGTTGGCTCATGTCCAGCTTTTCATCCATGAGTACCCCCAAGACCTTTTCTGCATGGCTGTTCTCTATCATGTCATCCCCCAGCCTGTATTGATAATGAGGATTGTCCCAACCCAAGTGTAGGACCTTGCACTTGGCCTTGTTGAACTTCATAGGGTTTGCGCAGGCCCACCTCCCTAGCTCATTCAGATCCCTCTGGATGACATCCCACCATCCCTGCATGTTTGGGATGCAGGTGGAAGCCTTGTCTGCTGTATGTCTGTTGTATGCTCTGTCTGCTCCAGGCTGTTGACTCTTATTGAACCTTTTCTTCAAGTCCAGTTGCTCCCAACAGAAAGGGGCAGCCTCTCCCATTCATCAAGGTTCACCTGACTCTCTGATTTGCTCTTTAACAAATCACAGAATCATAAAATAATTGCAGTTGGAAGGGAGCTCTAGAGACCATCAGTCCAAACCCCAGTAAAAGCAGGGCTCATTTCAAATCCAAATGCTGTTGACAGGGACTTGTCCTGTCAACCTTTTAACATCTCCAGGGATGAAGACCTCACAGCCTCTCCAGTCAGCCTGTTTTAGTGTTTGATTTCTCTCATTGTAAAGACTCTTTTTGCTAGTATCTTATTGGAACATTCAAGGTCAGGCTGGGTGCCTTTGAGCAACGTGATCTAGTTGAAGGTTTCCCTGGTTGTTGCAGGGGAGGTTGGACTAGATGACCTTTAAAGGTCCCTTCCAAACCAAACTATTCCATTACTCTGTTCTATGATTCACATTGACCTCCATCAGCATCTCCTCCCAGGTCATATGCTTCAGCCCCCATCGTCTTGGTGGTCCTCTGCTGGACTCACTCCAGTATTTCAATGTCTTTCTTCTGTGGATGCCAAAACCGGACAGTGCTCCAGACATTTCTCACATATGCAGAAGAAAGGGGAATGATGTCTTCCCTTAATCTGCTAGTTATACTCTTAGTAACACAGCTCAGAATGCTATTGTCCTTCACTGTTACAAGGCCATACTCTTGATTCATGTAAACCCTGACTTCTCCTACAAAACTGTTTTCCATTCAGTCTTTGGTGCTTTCCCAAAATCTCCTGCATTGCTGTTCAGAAAATATTGGTGTGCATAAAGTCTTCCATCCGAACTTGGCCTTGTAATCATAGAATCATAGAAGAATCATAGAATCATTTAGGTTGGAAAAGACCCTTGGGATCATCGTGTCCAACCATCAACTCCACTCTACAAAGTTCTCCCTTACACCATATCCACCAACACCACATCTAAACGAGTCTTAAACACATCCAGGGATGGTGACTCCACCACTTCCCTGGGCAGTGTATTCCAGTGTCTGACCACTCTTTCTGGGAAGAATTTTTTCCTAATGTCCAGCCTAAACCTACCATGCTGCAGCTTGAACCCATTCCCTCTTGTTCTATTGCTAATTACCTGTGAGAAGAGACCAGCACCAACCTCTCTACAATGTCCTTTCAAGTAGTTGTAGAGAGCGATGAGGTCTCCCCTCAGCCTCCTCTTCCTCAAACTAAACAGTCCCAGCTCTTTCAGTCACTCCTCATAAGATTTATTCTCTAGGCCCTTCACCAGCTTCGTTGCCCTCCTCTGCACTCGCTCCAGCACCTCAATATCTCTCTCGTGTTGAGGTGCCCAGAACTGGACACAATACTTAAGGTGTGGCCTCACCAGTGCTGAGTACAGGGGGACAATCACCTCCCTCCTTCTGCTGGTCACACTGATCTCAATGTTTTTCCATATTAGCTTCATCCCTTCTTGACCTCCCTTCTTATTCTCGCACAAAAAACCTCTTAGCTGGTGAACCAGCCATTACAAAACAGATCTCTGTGTATCTGAGCCTCTCCTGAGTTCAGAATGCAACTCCTCTCCTCCCTTTTCTGAGCTGTCCTTTCTGAAGGACCTGGACCCATCGCAGCTCTGCAGTACTGTCATCTGTGCTACCACATCTCTGTAATCTTAGTGGGGTCATACCTTTAACATCACCCAAAGACTCTTAAATTCCCTCTGTCTGTTTCTCATGGTGCATTTGTTTCTGTACAGTCACTTAAAGTGGGTTCCCAGTCGCACTGCTTTCTCAATGGAAGTCAGAGAACCTCCCCTAGCATATGTCCTCACTGCTTTCTAAGCTTTGTACAACTTCCCTCAACAAGCTTAGTTTGAAGACCTCCATAATAGGTTGGCAAAGATATCCACTTTCAAAGCTAGATTCTGCATTTCCCCATCCGTTCTTATTCCTCAAAGAGGGTCCTGAGCCCAAAAAGACTGGCACATGACAGCAACTGTCCAACCAGATGTTGACTGGCAGACTGCAGCTGCACCTACTTGAATCTTTTCCATTGTCTTGTAGGAGCAAGGACACTACCACATGATCTACTACGCATTTCTTCCTTCCACCCAGAGCCCTGTGCTCATCCTTTGTATGTTCAATGTTTACTTTGGTGGGATCATTGGCTCTCACACAGATGAGCAGCAAAGGGTACTCGTCCAAGGCTTTAGAAATTTTTCCACACATCCTGGAGAGATGACCCTGAGAAACAGCAAAACTTGTTAGACAGTCCAGCTGGTGAGAAATTGGCACTCACCCTCACCCTGCCAGAAGGAAGTTTCCAAGCAATAGCACAGACTGCTCTGTCTTTGTGTCAGTGCATGGATCATACTTGGCTGCCTGCCATGCCTTTCCTGGTGGGACTTGTTTCCTCTCATCTGTTACCAGGGCTCAGTTCCTCTTCTGTAAAAGCACATCTGTAAGTGAAGAAAAACCTTCTTCCCACTGCTAGAAGAGTGAGGCTTTCAGCCTGCCCCAACCTTGTAGTCTCTGAGATTTACTGATTCCAGCACAGCCTTAGTTCTCCTTCCCTAACAAAGCAGAGCTGATTCTATTGCACCTTCAGGGTCACAATGAAGAAGTCATCAATTTTCTTTCTGTTCAGCCCCACTCTGATGTTTTGCAGACTATTCAGCCCTTCCTGCAGCCCCTTCACTGAGTGACTCAGTGCCTAGCTCGAGTTTACCCGCATGGAGGTGAAGGCCACAACGAGCCCAGCCCAGTCCTAGGGTGGAAGCCAGCATTCCCTGCAACCTAGCACTGGGAAATCATGTCGTCTCCCAGGATTCAGTAGAGTAAAGCCTTCTAATCTGCCCACAGAGGTCACTCTGGTCAATACCACCCAGGACTGTGTCCTGTGGTGCATTACCACTATGGTTGTACCAACCTTGGCAATCCCATTAAATCTCAAGCAGTGCCTTCAGGCCCCCTGCCCTGACAAGTTGACTCCCTTTTGCTGCCCATGGTTGCTGTCATTCCTAGGAATGGTTAAATAAACACTCCATGGTTGCATAGGAGTTCCCCTTGCAGAAAGGGCTCGAAGGCTTGAAGATTCATCCTTAATCAGGAAACACCAAGCAGATACAGAAGCCTATCTTTGTTGTTAAAGACAAATAGCTGTTGTGCTAACTATAGCGTTCCTGTTATGCCAGCCCAGTTTGCTTGCCTTCTCAGTATAATGTAACTGGGGAGAGGGGGAAACATTCTATTGTGCAACAGCCACTTTAATTTTTGCAGTCTCTGGTGTTTTATTTGTATGACACAAGGTATGTTCTATTGCTCTAAAAAGGCAGCAGACAAGAAATGTCCCACCTGTGCAGCACAACAAACGTTTAAACACTGTTGCAAATAAAGGTCAAAGTGTGAGAAAGAAAGAATTACTAGAAACAAGAAGGGACTGCCTAAAACACAACATAGGAAAAAGAAACTGAATTGGCAGGCTGAAATCAAGCTAAGAGCAAAAGATCAGTCTACAAGGACATAAGAGGAAAAAGATCCTTTATAGTTTATTCTTGTCTTCTATCAGTTTCCTCTACTTTTTAAAGTTACATGTTCTACCATGTACTAAACTACAACTTTTTTTTAATCACTTTTTTGAGAGCGCCTACCAAAACAACAACAAAAACATTTTGACAG
This sequence comes from Chroicocephalus ridibundus, assembly GCF_963924245.1. Classification (NCBI taxonomy): domain Eukaryota; kingdom Metazoa; phylum Chordata; class Aves; order Charadriiformes; family Laridae; genus Chroicocephalus; species Chroicocephalus ridibundus. Next base: position 54,011,497 of record NC_086284.1, read on the forward strand.
ATACCTTTTAAAAGCCTGATCAAGTTAGGTTCCTACCATAACTTTCCTAGTATTTTGGACTTGTTTCAATAGCAGGAGTAATGAGTATTGTGCTTCAAATATGCTCTTATAGAGTAAATTCTGTACTTCAGCTACAGGTTAGGTCTTTCTCAACTGATGACAGCAGAAAATTCCCATGGGTCAAGACACCATCACTCCAGCTGTTTATTATATGCTAATTAAACCTTGTTCAGTGAAAAGTTTAATCTATGCTTCTCAATCAGTTTCTCTCACTTGTCTACATTTTAGGAGACCTTCCCTGAAGGGATCCAGACATTGCTATATGGTGTCAGTATTCATTTTATCTGTAAACTTTAGCATCTGCTCAATATTTTGACAGTAAGAATTTTTGATGCTCTGCACTGCTTTTCAGCACGTTCATTTCTGTCTTCTAACGGTATACTGGATTTTTTTTTAGACAATGTCAGATGACTTTCAGACTGTTTTTCTCATGGCTGCCTGATCTGCATTCCTGGTACATGGTTCCTAGGTTTGTGGCTTGGCACACCTTTTCATGTTTGGCTCATGCACACTTGGTTATTAACAAGTTTTCTCCTTCTAAATGGTAACAGGAGGGCAATCTAAAGGGTGGGTTGAAGGAGGATGGTGCCAGACTCTTTTCATTGGTTCCCAGTGACAGGACAAGGGGCAACGGACACAAGTTAGAACATAGGAAGTTCCGTTCAAATACACGGAAAAACTTCTTTATAGTGAGGGTGACAGAGCATTGGAACAGGCTGCCCAGGGAGGTTGTGGAGTCCCCTTCTCTGGAGATTTTCAAGACTCGCCTGGGTGCAGTCCTGAGTAATGTGCTCTAGGCAGTCCTGCTTTAGCAGGGGAGTTGGACTAGATGATCTCTAGAGGTCCGTTCCAACTCTGAAGTTTCTGTGATTCTGTGATTCTGTGAATTCTAACACCACCATGCCTTGTTTGGTCACTAATACAAAGAAGGGCTGGTTGAAGAGTGGTGGTACAGAAGACTACTACACCACTGGAACAGTATCAGCAGTTACTTACCACTTATTTATATAATGTAAAATTCAACTATTTTTTCTTCTTCACATTTTTATTACCATTACGGGAATGCAGTAAAGCATTAGCTTTTGTATGCACTCCAGATCTTATCATTTACTCCCTTCCTCACTGTTCTTCAGCTGACTGAATGAACCAAGGTCCCTCTCAGGAATTTGATGTGAGAGATATAGAAATGGGGTTTAATATAGGTTGGTTTGGGTTTTTTAATTATTTTTTTTAATAAATACTTCTGTTCCTGTAAACTTTATCTCAAACTACTTTCCATACATCTTTGAACGAGAGATGAGTATGGATCTTAACACACACTTAGTCAGCTTGACTGTTCACTCTTGCTCTTCTGCAAGACCCAAATCTTGAAGAACTGTCCCTAAAGGCTTCTTTGCATCCAGCTTGTACACAGTAAGATTCTTGATGAAATTATATGGTTTTCTATTTCTTCTAAGAGCAATACCTTCATGTTCCTCATGGTACCCTCATGTTCGTCAGTAGTTCTGAAATGGGACTTTACAAGCTACATTTGGAGTGATTTTCCTTCATTTTGCCAAGTATTTCAGATTGGTTTGCGTCTGCACTGCTAGATTGCTCTCTCTGGGATGGACTGCCTGTGTTCACTCTACATAGCACCTGGCATAGGTCTTCTCTGGATCCCACATGGTACGTCTGTGGAATCTATAATAATGTATTATTACACTTGGTCTGCGGAGGAGTGGTAGTGCAAAAAATGTAAATGATATGAAAGCAGTGTCCCAGCCCTGAGAAGTGAGTCTAAGGGTGTATGTTAGTGTGTGATACGAAGGTGACTAGGGTTGTCTGAAGTGCAAGGTTTTCAAAACACAGTTGGAGACTTCTATGGAGTTAAGGTAGCCAACTGTGATAGCTTTTCTGGATTAAGCTCTTAGGGAGCGGTTCCCGAAATGATATTTGGAGAGTACTAGTTAATTTACCACAAAAGAGAGCCCCTGATGAACTAAAACAGATGTGGCGATCTTCAGGAGGCCACAACCCCAGGAAGACCTGTGAGGTTAAGTTAATTAGGTATATTGCTGCACCAACGCAGCCTTTAAAAAAATCCAGTACAACAGTCACATAAGCATCATAAAACCACCATATATGAATATGGAGAAGGGACATATAAGTGTCTCCTCCTGTAAGTGGAGGATATGATGGATGTCATTCTGTAGGAAGTTAATGGTAACAGGAGGAGGCAGTCTGGGCACTAGTTATGCATATAATCAGCTCTGGTTTAGATAAGTTGGAAATAAAGGTTTTAGTATACCTTATTTCAATAATCAGTACTGCTAAACTAGTGAAACTGATTGAATGAAATTTGTTTATTTGTTTTGCCTTTTACTTGAAAGAGGTTGCTGAGAATAATTCTGTGTTGTTGTCAGGAGTATGACACAAGCTCTAAATAATTTGGCTTTAACCCCACCAGATGGCATTGTTCAAAGGCTTAATTAAATTCTGACAGCAGAGCATCTTGTTAAATTATGGTGACAATTAAAAAGGGAATGAAGGAGAGTAAGAAAGACAAGACTCATTATTATTCCTATGAATTAGTAAAGCAAATCAATAAATAACCTTACTATAGTATAGAAGTTAGACTCCTGGAAGAACTTTTTTGTTTAAGTGAAATTTAAATTATAGATTCTCAGTCCTTGTGCACTAGCAGAAATACTTCTTTCCAGTGTCTAGCGCCTACCTTGCACTGTGAAACAAGCAAAAGAAGAGCTGCTTATATGAAAGTCTATATAAATGTACCAGTTTTGAGCTAGTTGATGAAAACTTTTATCATCATATGCAATGAAGTAATTTTGTGCTATGCGGTGTATAAGCTTGGGTAGATTTTAGCAACTTATAAGCAAATACATTTTTGAAAATGTTTGTTTTCCTTTGAAATATACAGATGCTACAAATATTTTACATTGAAAATTTGGATTTTAATAGAAGATTTTACAAAATATCTTGAAGTACAACTCTGGTATGCATTGTGAATCCTGTTCTTACACTTGAAAATGATACAACAAACCATATCCTCCAGACAACTTTAGACAAGCAAAGCAATTTGTTCTCAGTTATCCAGTTATTGTAATTTTATTTTAGTTTATGTTCTTTCCTGAAAATTTGAATGAAGTTGGCAGAATTTTTTTGGTTAAACAAGCATAACTTGTTTCCAGCAATGATATGTAGAACTTTTGGTTATTAAACACATGCCCAAATACTAAATTAGTAATCTAATCTATTTTCTCCTGTTAACACATATATTATTTATTTATTTATTTATTTATTGCTATTTATTATGAAAGGGCTTCATGTCACCTCAGAGAACCAATAAGGAATGGCTGAAATGAAATACTAGGAAGTAGTGTAAATCTACAAGAGTTTGTCAGCTGTAATAAAGAAATATACACATAGTAGATAATAGCAGGTGGACAAAATGGGGAAATGAACACAAAGACTATACCGTGATTGACTGGAAGACGTTGTATTCTCAGCCTGTGTCTACATTAACTTTGTAAAACAGAAGCAGATCACAGAAGTTTGATATAAGATCCATGCATCTACAATGTTAGGGTTTTTACTTTGGGTTAGTTTTGTCTGCTCTCTGGCCTGAATATTTGGTTCAAGATTGTCCAAAGAACAAATCAGTCGATCCGCAATGACGTCCTGATTCAGGCTGGAACAGAGTTCACACTTCATCTGAAGGGAACTTGGCTTACATGCACTAATGCATGTGATTTGCAGCGATGTACAGTAAGAGAGGACAATTAGGGGACTTTCCTCAAAATCACAGTTCTCTGAACTAAAATGCTGACACATTCCCATCTTCAGCTTGTACAGCTTAACAAAAGCACTTCACCTCTGTTTATTCTTAAAGAAACTACCCAACCAGATCCAGTCACTGCTATTTCTAGCTATCATGTGCTTAAGCATTGACAGAAGTCATTCATCTTCTTACAGGAAAAAGTACAATAAAAAAGAGAACTGTCCATTAGTTTTGCGTGTTTAGATGTAGTAGATATAAATATCTACTGATATCTGAGCGACTCAGATTCGTAAATCCCCATCAGCACAGACTAAGGTGAGACAAATCCCAAGATCCATATACAAACATTTATTAGGTTAGTAACCAGGTCTTAACTAGGTCCACGATATGTAACAAATTATGGCAAGTGGTAAGGTATGCATTGTGTTAATTAGCAACAGGCATACAGCAAACTATGGCAAGCAGTAGTTAATAACAGACATACAATGAACGATAGCAAGCAGTACAGTATGCCTTGCATTACTTCTTTGAAGGGAAAGAGAAAAGAAAGAAAAAAAAAAAAGGAAAGGACAGAAGCAGAGGGATGTAGAAGGAGAGACTGAAGGAGAGATTGAGGGAGAGGTAGAATGAGAGAGAGAGAGAAAGAGAGAGAGAGATAAAGAGATCACCATACCTGGGTCCAGTGTTACTCCAGTCAGTGCAGGTCGCAGAAGTGCTCTTCAGGGTCTCTTCAGAGAAAAATCTTCACAGGTCATAAATCTTCTTTTTCTTCCTCCTCTTTCTTCTTCTTCTTTCTACAGGGAAAGTCTTCCCCCTTTTATGTTCGCCCACTCCTAGGGGCAGTTTCACGTCAAGTTTCTCCCCACTAGGTGACGTGAGGCATGATTTTGGGTGGGGAGATGAAAGCTATAATCATTATATATTTGGCATGATCTCAATAATCTTCATTAGCATATGCATGGGTGTGAACTTTAATGTGCATTTCACGGATAATGAGGCAAGGGGCAACACTAGGCATAGAGTCTTTTTCTAAGAAACAGCTTGTCCTTCACGGGACAGACAACAGGGCTGTGCCAGTGTCTCTCTTTCCCATGAATAGCACAAGAGATAACCAGGTGTTAGCCTTATCAGTTCCTTAAGCAGAAGGCCTGGTACTGCAAGTGTTTGAATCATTGAAAGTCTCTTCAGGCTGCTTTGTTTAGGAGAAATTATGAGTGGTCCATTACACCATATTATTAATTTTCAGTAAAACTGTTTCCTTTCAGGACTTTTCGCAATGATTACATGCCTTTTCATTTTCTTCCGACTATCAGAGATTTTCAAAGAAAATTTCCCAAACAGTCCTGATGAGAAATCCAGGAATAAGGTGATGCTGATAAACAAGGATAATTCACCTGTTTCACTTTTGTGCATATGCTGCAACTTTTAAACATATATGTAATCAGTAACATTCCACAAGATATTTTTTTTTTTAAACTTGATCTTGACTTATAATTGTCCTTTTCAGTTTGAAGGACCTGCCTATGAGCCAAGAAAAAACGTAGTGAGCACAATTACAAAAAGTAATGAGTTTGTATTCAAGTTACTGTGGATAGTTTCAAAGATTTTATTATCTATACAGAGGAAAACCATTTATTTTTGTTACTATCTGGTTTTGGTTTTATCAAACCAAGAGACAGACTTTCGTCTGCTTTGCAATCACAACTACTTTTGAGGTGTGAAGAACTGCAACTATTTGATATACTTCCAGACTTTTTGTGTTGTATCATTTACTAAAGCGAAAACATTGTGAAACTTAAAAACCTGCTTTTGGTGTTTACCTTTACCTTTTGTGAGCATTTATTTTACCTTGATAATAAAACAGTTAAACTGTATCAAGAGATGATTGCTTGGGACTGTCAATTCCAAAGGTTAGAGTGAAAGCAAAAGAGCACAATTTAGGCGTATGGAAATAATACCTGAGACAAATAAAGAAATCACTGATGGATGTGGACAGTCCAAAGAACTGTTGATAAATATTTAGAAAAGACAAATATTAGACGAATGCATAAATAAACTGTATGACCAACCAATGCAGGGGACTTTTTTTGAGAGAAGAAGTTTTTTTAAAGAAGTGATTGCCTCCCTTTGTTTTTAGTATTCATTTATCTTTTAAAAATTGAAAGGAACAGGTGAATTTAAGATATAGAAATATGCTAAGATACTCAGCAGTTTTCAAGAAAGAGGAAGTTTCAAGAATTATGAGCTTACAGAAAACTGAATTTTGTGTTTGTTTTGTGATGCAAAAAAGCATACATGTTTAGTGCCCCAACTTTCTATCTCGGAAGCAAGCAACATATACCTTATGCAAATTTTATTTCCTTTGATAAGAAGTAAAAATGTATTTATTGAGATCAATAAATTGTGTGATAATATTTTCTGAAATCGTGTTCCTATCAGTGAAGACATCTATAAGAAAATGCATGCTGGTTAAATAACACAAACCAAGAGATTAGAAGGTTGCATTTATTTATTTATTTATTTATTTATTTATTTATTTATTTATTTTAATACAAGAGGATAATCAAAATGCAAATTATGGTTTCATCCATAGTAGGTACATATTTCAGGAGTCATAAACATTTACTGTGCCTCAGGCACAGTCAAAATGTTTTTATTTTTTTGTTCAGGGAAAGTGAGCCTGTAAGAGTGTATGTGCAAAGAATTACTTCGTAATATAGGTTATGAGTCAACTTTGTAGTATGACAGTAGTGCAACTACTTTAAAGAAAGGTTAGCAAAGAGTATAACTTAGTGATTATTGTTATTATATAGACTGGGCCCTAGATCCTTTTAATACATAAAATGCAATGAAAAATGCATGGGGTTCTTCTCAACAGCAGAAGATCAGCACTAGTGTAAATTAGATGGCTCTTCTTGACTTTTTTTACAGTAACATGGCATATAAATCATTTGTGATAATAAGTAAGAAACCTAATCTTATTCATATGTAAATTATTGCAAACTTTAGAGAACTGCAAAAGAAAGATTGCAAGCAGGGGAAAGAATCAATTTAATGTTTTCTGCCCATGCCAATAATACTTAATAATGTATCATTATTATCATTAGAATTATTCAGTTTGGGGTTATAGAAGGTGGTGCAGGGATTCATCCTATCTACTTGTGATTACCCAGATACAGACATCTAGAATTGTATTGTAGGTAGGAAAAAGGTGATACCTTCTATCTTGAATACTAATCTGGAATATGAGAATTTAGTGGAAGGCTCATTCAAAACAAATTAAAGTACTTCATCATTTTAATCATCATTGTTATTGTGATACAAGCCAGTGGGTCTGTGGGAAGGATATTGTAAATGCAAGCAAATTGCATAAGTTTGAAAAGAAATTTGAAAGACAAGAAACTTGGATGCATTTGGAAGCAAGATCAATTTCTGGCTAACAAACAGACAAAAGCATGCTCAGAAAATCTCTGCTGAAAGTAGTCTGAAGCTGACAAAGTATTAGTGCAAGTACTCTATATATTTGCCTTGTGTTTACTCTTCTGTGACTTTTTGCAGTCACCGTTGAAGACACTACTTAGGTAGATGGACCATTGGTCTGAAGCACTATGAATTTTCTTATCTTTCTAATGCCTTTTTTTTTAATAGCTTTTTGTGAAGGACATGTTCTAGATTTTTTCTTCAGTTACAGCATTTCCGTAAATACCCATACACAAATATTTAGCACAAATAAAGGGCATAATTGGAGAAATATCTTTTAGCTTTCATCTCTTCTGCAGCTGGATTAAAGTTTTACTGCTGCTTTTTGTTTTGGTAGAGGTTTTTTGATATTTTTTTTTTGGGAGGGGGGTTGTTTTTGTTTTCACTTGAGACAATAAATACACAATGAAATCTGGAGTAAGAACCAGATATTTCAGATTCAGGCTGATGACATAGTATCCCTCCTATTGAACTCCCAAGTCTTCAGTATAGTTGGTAAGACAGAACACAGTATATTTGTATGCCATGAAATGTGAACTGTTGAATTATGGCCTTGTTTTCTCAGCATTTCCATTTAAGTAGGCCAATAAAGAAGAAAGAGAGTGGAAGTAAACTCACACACAGTGCCTTCAAGCAGCAGCATAAATCTAGTTCAAACTTCCTCAACCACTTCGACCAAGAGTGAAATCCCAATTATATTAATCAGCTCTTCAGAAACAGTTCAAAAGTGTCTTGTCACCCAAAAAAATCATGAATCACACAAAATATTTGCCAGTCTGTCAACGGGCAAAAGACTAACATTTTGTCCTAAATAGCTTTCAAGTTGAGGTCAAACCTGTGGGTTTGGAATGGGAGGTGGAGAATGGGATGGACTATGTTCTTGCTTTTTTATTGTTTGACAATATCTGTAGGTTTAGAGGAATATGAATCAATAGATGACCACAGTGATTTGTGAAAAAAATTGCAGTACTTGCTAATTTAAGAAAAGAGCATCTCCAGACAACAGGATAGGAGTGAATTGTGGTTGTTACTTAGTGCCTGTTGCAGGCGCATTTGACGTCTCTGACTTATTCCCTTTGGCAAAATGATGTTCCTATACTCAAACAGGTCTTGTGAAAGATCATTTTTCTACAAAGAATAGAAAAAAAGTGGGTGATAAATACTAGGACTAGCATACTCCACTTGCTTGAGTGCTTCTATAATGAGACTAACCATAACAATAGTGACTAAAACCAAATTTCATAATGGAAGCAGTGATAAATTATAGCTTCACTTCCACAGCTTGGATCACTACTAGTCCCCATGTGGTTATTCTGGCAATATCCTAAATCAATATCTGAGAGAAACTTCAGAGCACACCAGATCTCTCATCTTCTTTTACAGAAAAGGATTTCAGGAATTAAGTCAATCAGGAGTCCTCAGTGCTAAGACTAAGTACTCGGTCTGGAAATTGGGAGGATCAGGCCTCTAGGACATGTAGTCTTACAGTAGGTAACTGCAACCTGCACAGAAAAAAAAGAACATTGAAACTAATGCACACATTATATTGATACTTGTACATGACAAGTTTTCCTAGATTCTTTCATCAGCTCTGTAATTAATATAAAATTGTTTTAAATGTTGACAGTTACGTAAAGTTCTGTGAATTGAAGTACCCGCATGTAACCAAATGTAAAACATAAGTAATAGTAATAATTATTAACTAGTTATTCTTTAGTTGTTTGCAATTAAAGATGTGTGTTCTATGTAGTATAATAAAGTAGTCTCAAGTAAATTAGAGATTTTTTTTTTCCTTCAAAGGGAAAAGATAGCTTTTTTGCTTACTTTGAGTTATGGCTTAAAGAGTATTTTTTGAACTCGAAAGTCTGACCTTTTCACTATTTATGTTACATGCACAAATAATTCAGAGTTCTCTTTTGTAGTCTGCAGCAAAATGTCTTTACGTAGCATTTTGCTATGAAAAATATTAATGAGTCGAGAATTTTAAACTGCAGAAAAAGTCCATAAAATAGCCTGTACTAAATATATTAAAGAAATAACTCTAGTGCTAAAACTCCAATTGCATGTGATGAAAGTCTTTTGATAAGAACATAGAGAGCACATTCTTCCTATCATGATCTATTCACTTTGCGTAAGACCCTGAGAAAGTAAGTCTTCTAATGAACAGTATGGGCTCAATCCAATTATTATTGAAATTAATAGAAACACTGCACTCATTTTGACAAGACATAAATCATACTTCAAAGTCATAAAATAGTAGGCTTTGTGATGTCAAGTGTTGAGTGAAAATATGAAGAGTTTAGGTGTCCTAAATTAGCTACAGGTTAAACATAGCTGCCTAACTCCAAGAGTGCAATTTGGAAAACCTTGCTTAATTGTGACTAGCGGAAGATTCTTGTAGCCCTGAGATTTCAGTAGAAGGAATTCCTTCCTAAAACACAACACAAACACAGAATCTGTTGTGTAAAACACAGACTCTGCCCTGACTCTTACTACACTGTAAAAAATACTTGTCACCTACATTCTCTAAGCAACCCCCTGTTCTTTATGAACCTCTCCTCATGCTATTTTGCAGAAGTAATTCCCCAAATTCACTGATTTTATCATGATCCCTTCTCAGTCTAACACTAGACAGACTGAGTAATAAAACAAAGGAAGATCTATTGATTTAGTCCCAAGGTTTAACACTGTAGTTGTTTGAAGCTGAAAGAAGATATTTCTTTTTCCCCATTTTGGGCTTCTTGCTTATTAAGAACACAGGCATGCAATAGAAGGCTTCAGTTTCATTTTCTTACTGTATTTTCAGTTTGCCAGCCCTGGCTTAAAAAGCCTGATGGACTCTCTTGAAATCCTGAGAATAGGATGTTAAACATTGTTTTTCTACTCTACTGCATTACAGGAAGTACGCACATTCATTTTACCTACATTCTATAAAGCAAAAAGAGTCTAGTGTGTTGTTGAAAGCACATGGGGTACTCCTGGCACATCAGCATAAACAGGGGACCTGAAATACAGCATTTTACCCAGACAGCTGTACATAGGTATATATATTTTGGCTATATACTATCAGATAAAATATTCCTGGATCGTGCTGGTCTTTATTATCCTGAGTACCTATGGCAAGGTTCTTTAGCTGTCAAAAAACTATTAAATTGTTCTGTTATTGAAAGCACTTTTATTCACTGCATGGAAAGGTATTATGCTATTTAAACCATCTCAATGCCTAAACCAGCTAAGCATTTTCAAGCTATGCTTCCCTGCATCTGATTCTACTATGTAGCTTAATCTGTAAGGCATGCTTTTAGAATATCTAATGTATACTGATGGAGAATGCAAAACAGAGAAACCGGGGCAAGGAAGAGTCATCATTTTCCTGTTTATATAATATGGTCATGATTAGACAAGTCTCTAAATTCTGGATTTAATTATTTAGCCTTTAGTGGTTGAAAACCACTTCTCCCATTTTCTAGAAGAGTGGTCGCTCTAACAGGATTTGAAAGCACAGACTGAGAAATTTTCTCATATTTTCTGATTTTACAAGTGTACCGTGTAAACTGAATAATTAATGAATTAAAACAAATATAACCCTGAAAGCTGATGAAGAAAGTTCCAGTAACAGCAAAAAGTTGATTTCATCTATGTTCCTCACATGATACAAGTAACTTATTCAATGGCTCTTTAAGATAAAATCATAATTTATTTTTGGACAGAGACCAGACCCTCAATTTTTCTCTGTTCCGTATTTTTCATTTACTAATTCTTTCTAATTTTCTGAGTTAGGCCTATGAGTCTGAGTTTCCTTTCTGCAGAATTGATTTAATTTCAACAGGAGATTCTGAGATAATCAGCATATCACCCCTTCTTTATCCAAAGAACTTGTGTCTCAGGCAGTTAAGATGCCCTGCTTGGAGAACAAAGGGTGTGGGCTTATACTCTGAAAATTAGGAAGATCTCCTACTTTATGTCCAAAATAGTTATGAATGTACAGCTTCCATTTTTCCAACAATTATATTAAATGAAAGTGGCTGTGACTGCTGTGTTTTATGCTGAATGTGATGCTGTCAGTTTGTGTTAAGTGAATGAGTTGCGAGCATGCTGGCTTGATTGGGCCCCTTTGGAAACAAACCTTGAATTTCAAATGACATGAGGCAAAGGATAGGCTGAGAGATGCTCAGCTTTGCCGACACGGTTGTACCGCTCAGCACGGCTGCATTGTGCATTGACATTAGCATTATTGTTCAGATTAGAACTTTTTTATTATTATTATTTATTCATTATTTAAATAAATTGCTCAATTATCCTCACTTACTGTGCTAAGGTGCATGCCATGGAGTGGTCTCAGGGTGTAGACAATGGGCGTCTCTCAGATTTACTTTAGCAGAAGAAGTGACACTAACAGCTAAGGCATTTCAACTGCTAATGGACGTTCAGTACACAGAATCAGGCCACAACTAGGTCAGGGTAAAACATTGCAAAATGCATATCATGTGGATGCTAGGTCCTCCACACTAGTTGTTTTGCTGTACTCTTCAATGAGTTACACTTAGGACTGATGTATGTAGAGTCTTACAGTTGCAGAACATTTGGAGTGTAGGAAACTTCACCAATTCAGATGAAGTTATCTAGGGAATCTCTGTTGTGTAAGCCAGTGAAAAGTGTTGGGTTTTGGGTTTTGTTTTGTTCTGTTTTGTTTTATGCTTAATTTTGTGGTTTTTTTAGTGATTACTCATAAATTCAGGTCCCTAAATTCTATTTTGTACAGCTTTAGATGTTTATAAGAATGTTTTTGTCTGAAAAGCGATGATTCAGCTAATGACATTATGCTTAAATTGTCACTTTTAAAAGAGATAGCCTTAAGTCTTTTTTTCTGAAACAGGGTTTATCTTTCCTTGAAAATAACAGATGCATTGAGGAAGTATTAGGAAAAACTCGTCTGTTAGTTTTTTAAGAATCCTCCAGTAGATGGAGATAGAGAATAGGACTTTTTAGATGATGTCTCAAAATAATTTTTCTCAATGGTAGTGTTCATGCGTTTTCCATCAATCTTCCTAGGATGTTTATCATAACTGTTAATAAGTTCCACTCTGACAGTGTGCTCAAGACAGCACAGACAACAGCGCCCAGATAAGAATTCAGACAATCTCCACATAAAAAATGTGAGTGGAACTAGTTAGCAAATGCATTAAGAATCAATTTCCTCTTTCCTCTCTCTCATTTCAGTATCTGCCTTAAAAGGAAATGTACCTTTATTAGGTGTTTCCTGTATAGATAGGTATTTGTAAATTTGTAATTTGAGATTAGTAGACAGAATATACCATTCTAATTTTGAAATAGTTTATTTTAACATATAAACTTTCATCTTCATGATTTGAGTCTTCACCATACTAGTGGGCTTTTTTTTGTTTATATATTTTTTTATTATGCTAGACACATAATAAATACTGTCATAATTTCCTTCATCTTTTAGTACTTCTATGAAAAAATGAGAGTCTGTTGCTTTATTGACAGGCTACTTTTCTCCTGTGATCTCTACAGAAGCAGGAACCTGAATATATTAAATTTAGAGGGAAGACTATAAGAATAAAAGAGAGTGAAATGAAAAAAAAAATAAAAATATTACATGTAGTCATAACAGGAAGATCCTACTGGTGGAACACAAAATGGAAGGTCATTCCTAGTCACGTATCTTGTTCAGATATGCAACCACTTGAAAATATCAGTGAGTGGCTTCCCAAAAAGTGGTATATTTTCTCTGGTTGGCTCCCTTAGAACATCCACCTGAAGACGGAGACTTAATCTTGCCATAAAGTTTTAACTCTACTGTTATACAGTGGAAATAAATGCTAATGCTCCTTGGAAAGGAGCTTGCTTCTGAAATAAGAAGTCACTTACACGAAAACATCTTAATTTTATTTTTTCCATTCATCTACCTACTACAGATATTTACAGGGTTATTATCACTGTGGCACATAGTCACCTTGCTTAATTGAAAATGATGGCTGCTCTGTATTTTACTGTTAGGCAACTTGTAATGCATAATAAAAATATATGGAAACCTTCAAAATATTAAAACATTCTTGAAAAGTGGTGAGGATGAGTGGTCGTTGCTGTGGAAGTCAATTCACCGCCCATGGGTCATTATCTGAGAAAGTTTCTGTATAAACCTAATCCTTTTTCTTATGGGCGGTACTTCAGTGCTTACTGGTGATCGTGGTCACATGCAAAAAAACCTGTGTCTACATTAACTTGATGATAAAGATAAAAACGAGGTCTGAGACTTTTTCAGAAAACCTTACAGATACCCTTGTTTTATCAGCTTTTTTTTTTTCTTTTTTTCCCCCCAGATAATAGGAAGCAATCTTGAAATTTCTGAGGATTTATGGAAAGAACTGGTAGAACTGAAAGAATAGTTAGCCTCAAAGGACAGATTGCCTTGAAATCATTCTGAAAAACAGGGCAAAGCTGTGGTGCAGGTCTGCAACCTCTTCATCAATAATGCAGTGGTCTCAGTAGCTCTATGGTGCTGGGTGGATGAGTGAAAGGTCTCTTTCATTTACAAAGAGATATAGAAAGACTGAGCTTGCTTCTCAAGAAGCAAGTACTAGAAGAAAATTTCCTTAGAATACCACAGAAGAATGCTTTATCTTCTTTGTCTCAAACTAAAGGCTGTTGCACATTTTTTTTTCCTTCTTTGTCCAAACACTCTGTTTACTCCCATTTCTTCAAAGAAAGTTTGCAGATAGGTTCCTTTTCTTCTTCTTTTAAAAATCTCCTTGCATAAGGAAGTAATGCTTTCTGTCGGTAATAAATGAGCAGCAGTGTACAGTGACATAAGTCATTATCAGAGAATTTAATATATATGTATGTATATACATGAAGACAAGGGAAGTGTCTCTAAAAATATACATCTTGCCCTCTACTTTTTTCACAAAACATAATAGCCTTGCTTTCTGACAGTTATTGAGACATGAGCTATTTTGGCAACAACAATAATTGTCCTGAATTGATGCATTCTCATATTAACAAGAGTTCACTTAACCAGAACATTAGGGATTTGGAATATGTTAAGGACAGCAAATACAGAACGTTTGTTTTTCCCTGTGTCTTGCTGCTCTAAAGGTCAATCAATCTCCCTCTTCTACCAACCTATACTGGGATTCTGGCACAGTTTTACAAGCATAACTAGTGATCTGAATTTGTTTCTCTCCTTTGTGCTAGAAGCCCCTGAAGTCATCGATCAGAGAAACATTTGTAGCTTTATTTAAGAAGTGAGCATTCAAAATGATTTTCAATACTTTCTGCTGTTCTCTGTTCCCTTTGTTATTTCAAGCATAGTAGCACCGTCTGACTTTTTCATTGGCTTTCCTGAGCCAAGGCAAAAGTGCGCTCCTGACAAAAGGTCTTTTCTATGACAGAAGGAGAAGCCGGAGAGATTTATCTGTACAACAGAGGTCTTCTATGGTCTGAATGGTTTCTGTTTTTCTTGCCTTGTCTATGGAGCTTGGATGATTAATGACCTCTTCCTTTAGAACTAAGAAGCCCAGGTCAAATACAAAGCAAAACAAGTGGTATGGAGGGGGTGGAAGCTAAAATCAATTGTAGACTTTGAAATTATAGACCTTTAACAATCCTCATGGCTATAATCTAACCTTTTCCAGGACCATATGTTCTAGTTACATTAGTAAAACCACTCAACCCATTTCAAAGTAATATACTTCAGGTCTTACCAATTATGTAGTTAAAGGACTGGCATCTCCTCTGACCTCAGAGGTCCTCCTTACAATGTAACTCCTGCACTGTTCTGTACTGCAGATGACAGCATTTCTTGTTTCCACCTTCCACCTTTCCAGACTGTCTTCACTTTGTAACAATTGTTAATGGCTTTGAAAGTACTTTTAGTGTCAGCAACATTGGCTTTAACACAAAGAACTTGTAATTGACAAGTTATTTAAAAGGGGCAATCATATTGTTTGCTTGGGAGACCAGAGAGTGGTCTCTCCAGATTTTACACCATCCCAAGAAATAGTATAATCCTCTCACTATATTCTAAGTAGATCTGCTCTTTCTATCTTGTTCTACAGTATCCGGTCACCTTTGCTAGTAAGTTTCTCCCATGTCCAAAAAAATATTACTGCTCCTTGTTCTCTTCCTTTTATTTTCTAAACAGGGATGCCCCAATCATACAACTCTATGATTATCTTCTGCAGAAACTGGTTTGTGCTATTTTTCATTAAAGTAAATGACACTAGTAAAGTTCATGAATATAAATTTCCTGTTCTACAGTTATCCATGTAGAACCAACCGGAAAAGAGAGGAACATTTACTTGTGTCATGCTGGATATGTATCCTTGGTGTGTTTTTTTTTGTTTGTTTTGGTTTGGTTTGTTTTTTGTTTGTTTGTTTTGGGGTTTTTTGTCTGTTTTTTGTTGTTGTTGTTTTTTTCCCTAAGAATGTCAGACTAAAACAGTTTTACTTTTCATTACTATAGCTATGTGCCATGATAAATACTAATCACTTTAAAAGAAATAAAATTAAAGATTTTATGAAGGCTTTTATAAGATTTCTAGCAGAACGTCATTCTCACAGTAGCATAAAACAAAATATCTATTTTAGACCCTTCCTTCTTGTTTTGGCTCTGCAGGATTTTTATTCAGCTCCTTTACACTTTTTTTTTTTTTTGATTGACTATAAATGCTTCTTTTAGTGTTTCTGTATGCCATAGCAACTTCATGAGCTGCAATAAAATGCATCTTGGAGGTATTACGTTCACTTACAAAATAATTGAACTAATACTTTTGACTTTATAATTTCACTAACACAGAGTACAGAATATCATAAAGAAACGTCAGCTGTGTATTTCAACCAGCTTTGGCCTTTCATCTATGCATCCTGAAATCTTTAGTTCAATACTACTGGTTTTTGTGAACTAGTAATGAGAACACATACGTACATTGCCTATCCAGCATTATTTGCTTTTCACTCCACCTTTCTATCTTTTGGGGTTTTTTTTACAATAAATACTAAGGAGCATAGACTGATCTTTCAGAGGCAGTTGAAATTGTCTACTGACCAGAGTCTGAGGGAAAGCCATGGCAATAGAAACAGACAGTCTTGGATGGAGTGGTAAAGCAATGTCTTTAATGTTTGTTTTTATTAAATACATCAAGCACCTGTGGAAGAAAGAGTACGATAACCCAGCTGTCCTCAGGAGACATGCATTAAGCAAGAAGGAAATATTCAAAATATCAGGTAATGTTGTTTCTTTCCTTTTTTTAAGTGTTATCTTAAACCAAACACAGAAGTACTGCTGTGTGATCTTCTTTGATTACTAAATCTTGTAATATAAGCAACTGCATTTAATGACAGATTTGCATGTAATTGTTAGGTAAATTCTGATAGATTTTGACCAAACTTTTGTAGTTTATATTTACATAAAGCTATACATCCTGGTCTTCCAGATACCCTAAGTACTATCAAAAGGAAAAAAAAGGAAAAAAAAATCAACATATTATTACAAGTATGCAATACTTTGTACACAGTTGTTGAGTAAACAAGGATCTAGAAAGGAAAACTGTTCTTATGCCATGGTTTTACTCTCATGAAACAAAACAACATACTTGATTTTTTTAGATACTTTTTATGCTGTATCTATTAGCATTTGGGGATAGGATACATTACAGAGGGCTGTATGAACCTGTCTACCTACAGAAATCTATGTATACTTTTAGTCAGTCTCTGTACACTCTGCTGTCAATAAAGGAAAACCAGGCACACCAGGGGCGTGATTTACTACACCTAAAGCTAGAACTGGCTAGGCACAAATGAACAAGATACAATTCTTCTTTCTCTCCATCGACTATAAACAGAATATAGAATGAACAGCTTCAATTCAGACTTCCACAGTATAAAGTGTCTAAAATGTAAATGAAAAATTCTGCATTAACAAACTCATCAAGAATATGTTGGTTAAAAGTAGGGCATCTAACCAAACTAGCTGTTTAGATTCAGTCCATAGGAGCAGAGAAAGAAAGGTAAAAACGACAACTACTTCTCTGCTGCCCCTTCTACATCACAAGGCTCAGGAACGTCTCTCTACTATTTCACATTTACACAGGAAGGAAATTTTACATGGAGGTTGGAAGGGAGTTGCTGTGTGTTTCATTCAGGTTTGCAATGACAGCTGGAGACTATGACTGTGGGAGATGTCATTGAGCATACCTGCTTATAATGCAGATGTACTCAAATGCATCTATAGAGATAATTCATAAAACCTATTTTTCTAATTCTATTTGAAATGAATTATTCTGTTCTTCTAGAACTACCTATTTTTAGAGTGAAGACAATTGCTTTGGATTAAATACCCAATTGTAGATGGCTAGTATTAGGTAAAATAATCCTGCAGTGACTACACAGCATTAAAGTTTTAGAGTCATTCATTGCATGATTTTGGCAGGGTTTCTTTAAACTTAGAAGAGCTCATACTGAAATGTGAATTTCATGTAATTTGTAACTGGAAGCTAGTAGATAGATGTGGCAATGAATTAGTGCTATTATCCTGGATCAGATATAAATTCCTCTCCTCACACCTTTTATACAGTAGTTCCACTATCACAGGTCACAGTCTGCTATACTTTTAAAGATTATGTAAATTCTTGTACATGAAAGAAAGTAATGCACTATTTACTAAGCAGAGTAAATCCCTAAAAGCTGAAAGTTCTGGCAACTAGCACCTCGTTTATATGCTTACTTTGTAAGAGAGGTGGAGTGACTTGGGGATTTATATCGATATAATTATGTATATTACTTACTAAAAATTTGGAAAAATAATGTCATTACTCTTCCTTTCTCAGACAAAAATAAGTCATGCTAGGGTTTTTGTTTTTGTTTTGGTTTGGTTTTTTGTTTTTTTCTGGGTAAACCCAGAAGGTCTCTGCTGTACTTTGTGCTGAACAAAAGCTTTATGACAGCACTACTGACACATTAAACCCTAGCCAAGACACCTTGCCAATGCAGAAGGGCTATACTGCAAGGGAAGGAAAAAAAAAAAAAAAGACAATAATCTCAGCCTCATTATGTTATTCCACATTTTCATAATCTTCATCCTTACAAAATGAATTGTTACTTGAATATCTATACTTGCAGCAATAAGTAATTATGTTCTTTCCACATTCTCTGAATATCATTTTAGATCATGGAATCATGGAATCACGGAATTTTCCAGAGTTGGAAGGGACCTCTAGAGATCATCTAGTCCAACTCCCCTGCTAAAGCAAGACTGCCTAGAGCACATTACTCAGGACTGCATCCAGGCGGGTCTTGAAAGTCTCCAGAGAAGGGGACTCCACAACCTCCCTGGGCAGCCTGTTCCAATGCTCTGCCACCCTCACTGTAAAGAAGTTTTTTCTCATATTTGAACGGAACTTCCTATGTTCCAGCTTGTGCCTGTTACCCCTCGTCCTGTTACTGGAGACCACTGAAAAGAGTCTGGCTCCATCCTTCCTTAAACCCACCCTTTAGATACTTGTAAACATTAATAAGGTCTCCCCTCAGCCTTCTCTTCTGCAGGCTAAAGAGTCCCAGCTCTCTCAGCCTTTCCTCATAAGGGAGGTGCTCCAGTCCCTCAGTCATTTTTGTTGCCCTATGCTGGACTCTCTCCAGTAGTTCCCTGACTCTCTTGAACTGGGAAGCCCAGAATGGGACACAGTATTCCAGTTGTGGCCTCACCAGTGCAGAGTAGAGGGGGAGAATGACCTCCCTTGACCTGCTGGCCACACTTTTCCCTATGCAGCCCAGAATTCTGTTGGCCTTCTTGGCAACAAGGGCACATTGCTGGCTCATGGATAATTTACTGTCTACCAAGACCCCCAGATCCTTTTCTTCAGAGCTGCTTTCCAGCAGGTCCACCGCTAACCTATACTGGTGCCTGACATTCTTCCTCCCCAGGTGCAGGACCCTACACTTGTCCTTGTTGAACCTCATTAGGTTCTTCTCTGCCCAGCTCTCCAGCTTGTCTAGGTCATGCTGGATGGCAGCACAGCCCTCTGGGGTGTCAGCCACCCCACCCAGTTTGGTATCATCAGCAAACTTGCTGAGCATACACTCTGTCCCCTCATCCAGGTCGTCGATGAATACGTTAAACAGTACTGGTCCAAGTATTGACCCCTGGGGGACACCACTGTTTACAGGCCTCCAACTCGACCCTGCTCCATTAATCACAACCCTCTGAGTCCTGTCACACAGCCAGCTCTCAATCCACCTCACTGTCTCCTCGTCTAGTCCACACTTCCTCAGTTTCCTAAGGAGGATGTTATGAGAGACAGTGCCAAAAGCCTTGCTGAAGTCAAGATAGATGACATCTGCTGCTCTGCCCTCATCCAGCCAACCAGTTATAACATCACAGAAGGCTATGAGATTGGTCAGGCATGATTTACCCTTGGTAAATCCATGTTGACCACTTCCAATAACTTCCTGCTCTTGAATGTGCTTGGATATGACATCCAGAATGAGTCACTCCATCACCTTCCCAGGGACGGAGGTGAGACTAACCGGTCTGTAGTTCCCTGGGTCCTCCTTCCTGCCCCTTTTGAAGACTGGAGTGATACTGGCCTTCCTCCAGTCCTCACGCACCTCTCCTCTTCTCCATGACCTTTCTAAGATGATGAAGAGCAGCCAAGCAATAACATCTGCCAGCTCTCTCAGCACTCGCGGGTGCATCTACTCAGGGCCGGTGGATTTATGGATGTCCAGATTGGCCAAGTGGTCTCTAACCTGATCTTCCTCTACTGGGGAAAACTCTTCCTATCTCCAGACCTTCCCCCTTGCCTCCAGGGCCTGGGATTCATGAGGGACAGCTTTAACAGTGATGACTGAAGCAAAGAAGGCATTCAGTAGATCTGTCTTCTCTGTGTCTTCCACCACTAGGGCACCCATCTCATTCGTTACTGGGCCTACATTTTCCCTAGTCTTCCTTCTTCTGTTGATATACTGAAAGAACCTCTTTTTGTTATCTTTAACCATGGTGGCCAAGACGAGTTCTGCTTGAGCTTTGGCCCTTCTAATTTTCACCCTGCATAGCTTCACTACATCTTGGTATTTTTCATAAGTAGCCAACCCCCTTTTCCAAAGATCATAAACTTCTTTTTTTTTTTCCTGAGGTCCAGCCAAAGCTCTCTATTTAGCCAGGCTGGTCTTCTTCCCTGTCTGCTCATTTTTTGGGACTTGGGGATGGCCTTCTCCTGAGCTTTTAAGAGTTCCTCCTTGAAGTAAGACCAGCCTTCCTGGGCACCTTTGCCCTTCAGGACTGTCCCCCAAGGGACACTCTCAACCATGCTCCCCCACCACCTCTCCTTCCTTGCCCATCCCTTCTGAAGAGTTGGTAGCCGTCAATCACCACACTCCAGTTGTGCGTGTCTTCCCACCATGTTTCTGTGATGGCAACTATATCATAGTTTCCCTGCTGTACAATGGCCTCCAACTCTTCCTGTTTATTCCCCATGCTGTGTGCATTAGTGTAGATGCACTTCAGCTGGGCTAATTGCCTTGTCACTTTATTGGGTGGACAAGCCCTTATTCCCACCTATCTGTGCTCAGACATTTCTGCATCACTTGTGGTGTGTAATTTTTAAACTAGATAATTTCTTTGTGGGTCTAGGATAAAATTTCCATGTTATTGTATTTCTATGTAAGCCTGTGAACTTGTTAGATAATTATTTCTTCTATGTCATAAATCTCCACTAATCTTAGAAGTCATGAGCTTTGGATTTACACAGTAGACACATGAATGGATTGAATGGTAAAAGAATGGGTAGAATGCTTGGATTAAAGTCTAGAATATATATCCCCTGGACATGCATGAGATCATATCTCTGTATCATATTTTTTTTTTACATTAGACAGCCTAATTACTACTATCATTAGTGAGAATCTTGCAGGCAGATAAGAATAAAAGTTCTCACATACTGATTTTAATAAAGTTGCATTCCATCATCTGTAGGAGAGAAAGCATATGAAAAGACATGTTAGAGTCTGATATGAATTTTCTGAATGTATTAGTAATTCTTGTGGCTTTAGGTAGGCAACAGAGAAGTTGGGATTTTATTTTCTTTAAGGAAAATGAGAAATTCTTTAACCAAAAAGTGTATGTATATCTCTGTGCAATATATACAGTAATATTTTTTAATAAGATTGCAAAAAAAAACAGAAATCAAAGAATTAATAGTAATTCAAACAATGCATTTATTATCAATATTGTTTTATCCTAGAAATGACTTTAAGATATTTGGTTAAATTTTTTGTACATACCTGTGGGAAATTCTGCTGTGATTAGAAATATCTGTAAGCACCTATGCAGGCAGGTTTTTCAACAGCTAAACCACAGGTGATACATTTCCCATCCAAAGCTGAAAGATATTATGTTCCATGATCCACCTGTGTGTTGTAAAGTAAACCAAGATTATATTCATTGGTACTAGGGTTAATCCTCCAGCATTTTACCTCCAGGTCTTTGACAGAGTAGCTTCAGAATTTCCCCTGAATGTTACCCTAGAAAGTATCATGAAAAGAAAGATGGAGACATCATCTCTAATTATCTTAACTACCCAAGTTGTTTGTGTTTTTTTAAATTTATTTTTATTTTACGTAGCATGGAAGGAGTAATAGGTACCTCCCACTTCTTTCAGTATGGCTCCACATGCAGCTATAAAGTGGTGAGCTTGTCTGGCCCAAGTCACACATCTCCCCTGATTTTATTGGGATTATGACTTGGAGGTTGTTCTTGGTGACTTCAGTGGTACTAGCTTTGTTGTATTTCCACAGCTACAGTACTTCAAATACCTTTGCAGCATCACTGCTATGTTGTCTATACTTAATTAATAAAAAGCAGTCTTTGATAAGACTGTGACATCAAACATGTGAAATACACTGGAGCTTTTATTCCCAGGGGCTTCATCAGTCTAAAATTTTGGGTAAATATACACTACAGGAGTCATCACCCCCTTAAAAGTCTCCAATAGTAATAAACTCACTTTTCTGAAAGATTTGGGACAAAACATGCTTTTCTAATACAGGGCCTTCAGGGAATCACTTTGGCAGGGGTTCAAGGGCATCACTCTCTGAAGAGTTCCACATAATTTAGAATAAAAAATTATCCACATACACCGTACTAAAAAAAGACCTGTAGGGCATCAATCTAGTTAAGTCCAAGGACGTGTCTCTGTAGAATTCCCTAAGGTGTCAGAGGAAAGAGTATCTCTGCACATCACTGCAGATTCTTCATAATTACCGCAGGGATATTACCAGGAGAACTGCTGCAGGGAACAAAATGCCTTCAGGTCACATATCTTGTGTTATTCACTTGATTATATCAGTGTGACACACTGTTGTACAGACCATCATGGTGTAGGTTGTCTATGGAAAAAATTAAGTGCTATGAAAATGAACATCTGAATCTGTGGAATGATTTTCAAATGTACTATAATATGGATCTGAGGGAGCAGTTTACATAATGAGTCTCAGAAATCATGATTGCCATTGCTATTTATCCACAGGAACTGTAAGGCACACACTAGGCCATGTTGTTGAAATGCAAACAAACACACATTCAAACACAATATCAAGAATACATTAAATTAACCAAAAGATAGATTGTGGATGATCACACTGAGAGCATGGGTGTTCACAGGGCAAACACTGTCCCTCAGCCTTCAGCTGCTCAGGTATGGAAACTAATATTCATTGTAAATTTTCAGATTGAAAATTGATTTCTAACTGCTTCATGAAGCACTGAATATCTGCTTTTTCTTTAATTAAAATAATCAAGTAGCAAGGACAAGAGCTGTGCACCAGGCTGAGTTTGTTCCGGTTTCTAAATGTTTGCTTTATGTTCAAGTCCAAAGAAAACAAGGATAATGGGGTACAAAACCTGTCTGTAACAACTATTGGCTCAAAGACACTGCCTGAGGCTGAGAAATTTATGTGTCAGTAAGTATAAATTCACAGGGTGTAAGGTTATGTGATAAAAACTCATCTATACATCTACAAAGGAGCACAGAGCCACAAAGACAGGTGGGAACACAAATGAAAGGACACCCAGTCCAGGCCTTTCTCAGGGCTGTCCCAGGAGACCCTCAGCACCTGGGCCAGATGTCAAGCCTATCAGGAAGAGTCATAGGAAGCAGCTCCCCAGAGCACCTTTGGGAACTGAGAGGGGTCGCTTGTCACATCCCACTCTCAGGAAAGAGGCGGGGATAAGCGACTCAGATTCGTAAATCCCCAACATCACGGACTATGGTGAGATAAATCTCAAGGTCTGTATACAAACATTTATTAGTTTCACAAAATGATAAGTATAGATCTTAACAAGTCCACGATAATTGGTTAGGTATGTAGCAAATTAGGGCAAGGGGTAACGTATGCATTGCATTATTTAGCAACAGGTATACGATGAATTATGTCAAGTGGTGCGGTATGCCGTGTGTTACTTAACAACTCTAACCATTACTTAACAACTCTAAGAGAAAAGAGAAACTAAGGGATAGAGAAAGGAAAAGACAGAGAAAAAGACAGAGATAAAGAGATCACTGGTTCCAGCATCTTTTCAGGGAATCTTCCCACGCACTATCTTTCTTGGGAAAAATCTTCCCAGGCACAATCTGCTGCTTTGTTCTCCTTATGGGCACTAATTTTCCCCTTTTATGTTTGCTGAATTAGCACGATCCACCCTGCTTGCCAAGGACAGCCTCGTCTTAGGTTTCTTCCTTTTCTCAGGTGACATGTGGCATGATTTGGGTGAAGAGACAAGTGCCATAGTCATACATGTTTAGCATGATCTCTATAATCTTCATTAGCATATGCAAGGGTGTGAGTTTTCATATGCATTTCGTGGATAATGAAGAAAATGGTCAATTATCATACACAATGGCCTCAAGAACAGAGAACTATCAAGCTCACCATGAGTGGCAGAACTATTTTGTCTTCACAAGGCAGTCCTCCCACTGCTTTTCAGGTGCCTGTTAGCCTCATCAGTTCTTTGAACACCAGGCCTGCATTATTCATCCTTACTTGCCAGTGTTTGAGACACTCCCTTCCATTCCCTTCCATTCCGTTCCTCGAGAATGCTTGGGTCAGGGAGGGTGGAGACCTCTCCAGCTTGTTTCAGGGCTCTTACATTGCTGCCTAGAGGCATGGGACACAATATGGGATGCAAGGGAAGAGCATTTTGGGATTGCACAAGACTTACTATGGGATGTTTAGGGGAGAAAGCAAAGACGGGGAAAGGGAGGGAAGTAGGTGATTTGGGGAGGACCAAAAAAAGGAAAACAGAGCAATAAGGGGATGCAAAGGGCTGGTTGGTATGTTTGCCTGGCAATGCTCTGCTTCTGATCAGTGCATTCTGTCCTATCTTATGAAACACCATTTCTAACCCCCTTCCTCATGGATGGACTGTCGGTTCAGTGTTGGGGCATAGAAGGAGGGGTAGAGTCTGAGTGCCAGCCACTGGAGTTAAACCACAGGTCAGCAGGCTCCAGAGTCATGGTATCAGGAACTGGAGAGACCAGAGTGAGTGGACTTATGTGCCAGCAACTAGAGTGGCACCTCAGGTCATAAGGGCCCATATGTCCATGCTGCCAGGAGCTGAACCAAGTGCAGAGGTATAAGTGAGTGTGTGATCACTAGCAAAGATCAAGCCAGACTAGCCTGAGAGTAGATGAAGTGTCCTGGGAGCCAGGGTCATGTGTTTAGACCATGGTGGAGTTGGCTGTAAGGTAGACCAGACGGTGATACATACATTGTCACTGGCAGAGCTCTCTCTTGCTCAGCCAGTGGTAATGCATCCTCAGCCTCCCGACTGATTGCCCCTGGGGAGGTAGAGCTGCAGAAGCCTTGCCTTAGGCTGCAGATTCTGCAACCTCTAATATAGAGCATAATTGAGATAACACACAGCTAACAAAACAAAGGATTCAGGTTAACAGTTACAGAGGTTTGTTAATTTCCTATTGTATTTATGGTTGCAGGTAAATAGCAGTATCTCAACAACTGATCTAAAGCCATTAAAATCAACAAATTTGAGATTAATAAAAAAAATTGAAAAAACAATAGCTCTAAAAACCAAATAAAAAATCATCAGTCATATTGGAGTTCAACATTTTAGAAACTTCCACTCCCTTCATAAGCATCTGCCACTCAGAAACACTTAAAATGCCCACTGAATTACATAAAGTGAACAACCTTACAAAGCACCTTGAATATCATTAATTTTGGATCTTTTTTTTAGAATAGACAAGAGGCAAGGGTTACAAAACTGATAATCTTTTACTGAAACAAAACATCTCCAGCAATGACTATCTATTTAAATCTGCACATCCTTATTCTCCCCATCTGTATCTTTCTAACATGATTACTTTCCAGAGACACAGGTAGTCTCAGCCTATATCTTCCTTCTATCCTCCTCACCCCAAATGAAAAAGCAGCCTGATTCCTAACAGGACATTTTCTTCCAAAATGTGTTTAATTTTTGGAACAGAATTCTAGCACCTATGTCTCTGAGGGTGCTGCGAGACATTCCATTTTTTAAGAAGAAAGTGTGAAGTTTGGTTAATGTTTTCTTTAGATAATATAGATAACACCACTGCATCTTAGCTCCCCCCCCCCGCCCCGCGTTGACTATGTGTTTCTTAGAGGCATCCAGGAAGACTTTAAAATCTATATGCATAAACCTAGGATAAAATTATATATCTAAGTGACAGTAAGGCCAAGGCTTGGGATTTTTGGCAGATCCCGAATAAGGAGCACAATGTGACTGAAGCACTCAGAAGTACATTGGAGACTTACCTTCTTTTTGATTCAGAGTACTGAGGGCAAATTGAGAGCAGAGTGATGAGAATGAAATCCAGAGAGTTTGCTGGAGTTCATTGCTTTCTTAAAGTCAAGTGTTGATAAAAGTTAAATTGTCCATAGTAAACTGTTGCAATTCCTTGTAACCTAACATGCATCTGCTAAAAAAATTAAAACATGTTTGAAAATAACCCTTTTAATAATATCTTTCAGTAACCATTGTTATTTTGTGGTTAATACCAAATAGCTGTAAACTAATTTTACGTTTAATTACAGAATTAAGTAGTGCTTGAAAAGTCTTATTTAATCACTATACTTCTGTCCTTAGGAGGAACCTAAACATCCGTTGTATTGGCTCATGCAAACAGACAACCCTTCCTTTGTAAAGGTGTGATCATCATATGAATGTGAGACACCAACTTTGCTGCAGGAATTAACTCATAATTATGTTCATACATTTTTCTGTCTGTGAGTTCTGACTTATTTTGTTACCTTTGTACATTTCCATTTACTACATAATAGTTGCCAACAGTTGGACTGAAGTCAGAACGTTAAGATGTCTGCACTAACTTCAGGGAAAAGTTTGTCTTGATTGGTGGTGATGCTTTCAAGCATTTGCATCTATAAACCTACGAACATGTTCTTTAGAATAACTCCTGTAAAACACATTTGTTAAAAAAGCTAAGTTCATAATAGAAAACTTCATACAGCAGAACATTTTGGTTCCTGGTTTCATCAACTCATACTTACCTACAGTTTACATACAAAAAGTTTTGTTCAAACTTTTCATGAAGACATAAAGGACAAAACGAGTAGATAAATTTTAATCAGTGCTCAACATAACCTTGTTTAACTTAATTTCTGAAAATCCAGGTTGGTTTTTTTTGTACAGGTAATAAAAGATGGACTATGGTAAACCACTGAAAATCCTGTATTTCTTCTCCCTCCTCCACTTCCCCTTCCCCGACGAAAGGTGGTTTTAAACTGCCATTAATATTTTTGTTTGTAAACTCTTTATGTTGATATAGGTAGCAGGATATAGACACTGTACATTACATAATGTATGTTCCAAATCTATCTCTCTGAACGTTAATCAAGTCAAATGATCTCCATGATATTATCTATTTTTGTATATTTGCTTTGTTTGCTTTCCATCACATGATGTTACCAAGGGAAAACATTCGGATCTATAAGATCCAGAATTTCTCCTAAAAGATAACTCTACAAAGTTAGCTTGCTTATGTTTCCAGTATCACTGATACCTAAATAATGACTTCTTTTTTAATTTAGATCCTGTGAAGCCAAAGAAGGAACGAGGGAGTGCTTGTATGGATCCAAATCATTAATGTTTCAGTATAAAGAAACTTCCTTAGCAAATTACAAACCATAAAGAAAACTGCTACTCAAATGGTGTCAAGCACAATTCTTTGGCAAAACATTCGGTACCATACAGTGAAGGGCTGTCATTGGCTCCTATCTGAATGAAATTTCTTTCCTAAACGCATTATTGCATCAGCACAAAATTAAATGAGGAAAGTAAAAAGTAATTCTATATAATGGTATGCCTTGCAATTAGTACTTTTTGACTACAACAATAATATTCTCATATATACATAGCAGGGTATATTGTCTGAATATAGTATAACAGCAAGCAATTAAGACTGGACATCTGAATATCCAATGAAATGGAACAATGTTTTCAGATTAAGAAGCACATAGTGCTTCTATCCAGACCATCTTAGAGGAGAATTCTGTGGACAATTATGAAATAAACAGGCTCAGGCCTGTTCTCTTACTGTGTTGATTGTTGTACATCTGAGGGCTGATCAATACCTGAATAACACCCTCAGCTGATTCGCAACAGTATTTTTATTTCCATTCCTTGCTATGAAATTGTATTATGACCATGTGTAAGCATGGCACTAATAATTGGTAAATGTCTACATTCAGAAGTGAACGTGATCAAAAGACTTCACTAGAGCAGGTGGAGGTCCCTGAATAGGGAATATCTACAGTGCTAGGAATTGTAATATCAAAATCAGAGGCAAGCGTATAGTGTGAATGCTGTTTTGTAACTGTCATATCTGCAGGACAATTAGAGCAGAAAGTGGGGGAAAATGAAAGTTGTTTAGGAGCCAACGGGAAGCAACAGATGCATTTATGCCTCTGAAATGATCATAATTTTTACCTCAGAGCACCACTGTAAACACTTTTAATGTTTAGTTTGTGGTTTTCCTCTTTTATTCTTCATAGTACTTAGCTCATAAGAAAGTTTTTATAAAGATTAGGAAGTACAGGGCCTTTTTGAATTGCAGGTAGATAAGAGTTACTCTGAATCTCAAAGTGCCAAAAACAGGAAAAAATGAAATGACATGTTTCAATGATAGTAACTCAGCTGAAACCATCCAAAAAAAAATTAAACTGTGAAATATAGTGAAAACTTCTGGTTCTCAGGCCGTTCCTTTGTCAAAGTGAAAAGAATTGCCTCTGAAAATGACATTTCAGTTCTCATGTGATGTCAAAGAGTGAATATATTTAGTTTCTCTAGTGAAGTGGGACTGCAAGTGAAAGCTTTTGTACAGGCAAACACGCTTGGCAGGTAGGGAACAACCATCTGAAATAGTTATCACATACTCGGGTGAAATTATTGTTACTTTGCAAGAGGATTATGTGATCAGGTCTGAGTTGAGTCAGATCCAGGGACTATGCCTATAATTGACAATAACATTGAAATGTTTGAAAAATTTGTCAGGGCGCACTTGTCTGTGTTGATGTGACCAAAGAAATATGTGAATCATCAAGTTTAGGGAAGATCCCTAATTGCTTGTGAAAAATGCCTTTTGGGAGGCTAAAGCTTGTTTTTTGGTTTGGAAACATCAATTTTTATTTTTATTATTCCAAAGAAATTTCATCTTTATAACGTAATTTGTGTCTTCCTAAATTCCTTGTTGTCTCTGTTTACAATTCTGTATTCCTCCTCTATTTTCTTCCCTTTCTAAGAAGAAAACCAGAGGTAGTAGGGTACTGGCCTGAGAATATGATAATTTGAAAATTTTTGCCTTTTTTTCTTACCAGTTTGATGGATTTTTTTTTTCATGAAAAATCCAACTGCATAGGGAAAGAAACATAAAAAGCTCTTGTGAGTTGTAGGGTTTCACCAGGAAGTTTTCTCACCAAATAATTTAGTTTATATGTATTGATTTTATGGCAATGAACTCTTCTTCTGTTGAGTCAGTTCCCAGGGCAAAAACATGGTTCCATTCTTTCCCTGATTGTCTGCTTCACAGTTATAGTGGGGTCAGGTATGAAAACGTCTTTTCTTCTATGAGAAGATGCACATTCACTATTCTTTTATCTAGTTACAGAGAAGCAAGGCTGAAGTCCTTGCTCTATCTACACAGAGAAGGCAAGAAGTTAGGTTTTCAAAAGAGTGAGTAATTTAGGACCCTAAGATTCATTATTTTCCTCTGAGATGCAGGCTCCTAAGCACATAAATCATGTTTAAAATGTTATGCTAAGTTATATTCTGGGTCTCTAAGATAAGAAAGGTAAGATGCATGGGAAAATGTACATTCCATTTTAACCACATAAAGAAACCAAAAGGAAACAGTAGGATGTTTTTCTATGACTCAGATGCATCAAATACCAGTGCTTCTAGCACTGACTTGTATAACATTTCTGTAATAAAACAGTGGAGGATTGTTTGGTGGTATCTCGAATTTAATGCAAAGTAGGAGCTTACTAGTCATACTTTGCATTGTTATTATATATATTACATTCTGTAATGACATGTTGACAAAAAAAATAGTTTGACCAAAAAAAACCAAACAAAACAACCCCCCCCAAAAAAACCCCAACCAACCAAAAAAACGATCTACACCTAGAGTAAGGTGTATATGGTAAGATATTGTAACTAATAAAGTATAAAATGTTAAAAAACATCTGTTTCATGAGATTTGTTTTGCTTTTATAAGGTAAGCCAATCCAGGGAGAGTGTTTGCTCTCTGAGAAAGAAATGCGAGTGCAACACTTGAATACTAAATAGTTGGTTTACTCAAGGACCTAAAGTGACAAAAGATTTAAAGATACTTCATTCACAAGTGTAGCAACTCATCCTCAAACCAGAGTATATGTGCTAAAGTTTTATATCAAAACAATTCTTTCCTGAGCCTGTTCTTCTATCTAGATAGGTTGATACCAGGCACGATATTATCCCTGTACTTTGCCTACAACCAAAGCCCCAGTGCAATCTGGAATTTGATCTGGATAAAGATATAATTCAAGTTTAAGCTACATTGTTTGCTATATTATCTATTCATATTTAGCAATTATTTCACATAAACACAGAAGCTGAAAGAAGGAAAAAGTATCCCATAAAAGATGGAGTCCATGTATGCATCAGGAATATGGGTTAACATCTTTATTTTTCAAAAAAAGGGAATTTTAATATGAGCTACTGAAAAAAGCATGCATTAAATATGAGGATTTATATATTGTCTATTAAAAATACTATCTGGAATTAATAGGCTTATTTATAGGAATTACTTGCATTTTCCCATTGAAATAGATGTATTTTGAATACTTTTTAAATAGATACACCATGTCCAAGTGGAAAGAAAACAGACAGAAGCCAGGATATATAGTTCTGTGGTGATTCACTATGCTTGTCCCCAGTTTTATTTTACATGACGTGTCTTCATAAATACAAAGTGTTTGCCTCTGAGTTCATCTTTCATTTTCGTAGAAATCAGAGCATCATGGATGAATACTTGTCTCTGACCTAAAGCTGAGTCATAAGCAGTTTCTACATCTGTCAACAAGAGCCCAAGATCTCTCCTGAGGCTAGCAGCACAAATGTGATTCTGTGTATGTCCTCCACAAGTCACTTTTGATAGGATTGTTCTCATGTAGCATAGGGATCGAAGCGATACAAAGCCTGGTGTTACTGTCAGGACTTTGAGTTTTTTGATCATGGGTCAGTTTATGCAACATCAGGTCTGCTGGTGTTGCACAGGTCTCAGTGGCGGTAAAAGATTTTTCCACAGGAGATGGCAGGGCTCATTGAAAGAAATTTAAACTAGATTTGAGGGGGGGAAGGAATAAAACCAGGCTTACTGGAGACAAGCCTGGGGACGGCATATCAGTGTTTGTGGGATGGTGTGCTAGCGAGGTCCTTCAGTTTGCCATCCCAGTGGAGGTAGGGGATGGGGATCTATGCAGCAGAAAAGACAAGAGATATCGATGGGCTAGAAATCATGGAAGCGCCTGGGAATGGTCAGGTAAGAATTAGGGCTTCTCCCCCAAGGAAGCTGATGAGATCAACAGCACAACTGAAGTACATCTACACCAATTCAGAAGGGATAGTCCAGGAAGGAGAGGTGGTGGAATGGCCCTCTATTTAGGGAGTGTTTTGATTGTCCTGAGCTTGATGATGGTGATAGTAGGGTTGAGTGTGTATGGGTAAGAATCAGGGGGAAAGCCAACAAGGCAGATATCATGGTGGGAGTTTGTTATAGACTGCCCAACCAGGTTGAAGAGGCAGACAAAATATTCTGTAAGCAGCTGGGAGGAGCCTCACAATCACTACCACTTGTTCTCCTGGGGGACTTCAACTTACCAGATGTCTGCTGGAAATACAATACAGCGGAGAGGAAGCAGTTTAGGAGGTTCCTGGAGTGTGTGGGAGAGAACTTCCTGACACAGCTGGTGAGTGAGCCAACTAGGGAAAGCACCCTGTTAGACTTGTTGTTCATGAACAGAGAAGGACTTTGTGATGTGAAGGTTGGAGGCCGTCTTGAGCATAGTTATCATGAAATGATAGAGTTTTCAATTCTTGGAGAAGGAGGGCGGTTAGTAGAACTGCTACCTTGGACTTCTGGAGCACAGACTTTGACCTGTTTACAAGCCTGGTTGACAGAGTCCCTTGGGAGGCAGTCCTGAAGGGCAAAGGAGTTCCTTCAAGAAGGAAATCTTTAAGGCGCAGGAGCTCACCATCCCCATGTGCCATAAGATGATCTGGCAGGGAAGAAGACTGGTCTGGCAAAACCGAGAGCTTTGTCTGGAACTCAGGAAGAAAAGGAAAATTTCTGGCCTGTGGAAGAAGGGGCAGGGCACTAAGAAGACTGCAAATATTTTGTGATGCTATGCAGGGAGAAAATTAGAAGGGCCAAAGCTACTGCCATAAAAGACAATTAAAAACGTTACTATAAATACATTAACAGCAAAAGGAGGACTAAGGAGAATCTCCATCCTTTATTGGATGCAGGGGAAAGCATAGTCACCAAAGATGAGGAAAAGGCTGAGGTACTTAATGCCTTCTTTGCCTCAGTCTTTAATAGTAAGACCAGTTTTCCTCAGGGTACCCAGCCTCCTGAGCTGAAGAACAGGGATGGGAGCAGAATTAACCCCCTGTAATCCAAGAGGAAATGGTTAATGAGCTACTACACCACTTAGATGCACACAAGTGTATGTGGCTGGATGGGATCCACCCAAGGTTACTGCGAGAGCTGGCAGAAGTGCTCACCAAGGCATTTTCCATCATTTATCAGCAGTCCTGGCTAACTGGGGAGGTCTCAGTTGACTGGAGGTTCACAAATGTGACATCCACCTACAAGAAGGACCAGAAGGAGGATCTGGAGAACTACAGGCCTGTCAGTCTGAGCGCGGTGCCTGGGAAGGTTATGGAGCAGATCATCCTGAGTGCCATCATGTGGCACATGAAGGACAACCAGGTGATCAGGCCCAGTCAGCATGGGTTTATGAAAGGCAGGTCCTGCTTGACAAAACTGATCTCCTATGACAAGGTGACCATCTTATCGGACAAGGGAAAGGTGGTTGCTGTTGTCTACCTAGACTTTAGTGAAGATTTTGACACTGTTTCCCACAGCACTCTCCTGGAGAAACTAGCTACTCATGGCTTGGGTAAGCGTACTCTTTGCTGGGTTAAAAACTGGCTTGATGGCCAGGCCCAAAGAGGGGTGGCTAATGCATTTAAATCCAGTTGGTGGCCGATCACAAGTGGTGTTCCCCAGGGCTCAGTACTGGGGCCTGTTCTGTTTAATAACTTTATCAATGATCCGGACCAGTGATCAAATGCACACTCAGTAAGTTTGCAGATGACACCAAGTTGGGCAGGAGTGTCGATCTGCTTGAGTATAGGATGGCTCTACAGAGGGATCTGGACAGGCTGGATCGATGGGCCAACGGCAATGGTATGAGGTTCAACAAGGCCAAGTGCTGGGTCCTGCACTTGGGTCATGACAACTCCATTCAGTGCTACAGGTTTGGGGAAGTATGGCTGGAAAGCTGACAGGTGGAAAAGGACCTGGGTTTACTGGTCGACTGCCAGCTGGATATGAGCCAGCAGTGTGCCCAGGTGGCCAAGAAGGCAAATAGCACCCTAGCTTGTACCAGGAATAGTGTGGTGAGCAGGACTATGGAAGTGATCGTCCCCCTGTACTTGGCACTGGTGAGGCCACACCTTTTGAGGTGTTTTCACACTAAGTTCAGTTTTGTGCCCCTCACTAAAAGAAAGACATTGAGGTGCTGAAGCATGACAAAAGAAGGGCAATGAAGCTGGTGAAGGGTGTAGAGAACACGCCTTATGAGGAGCAGCTGAGCGAACTGTGGTTGTTTATTTTCAAGAAAAGAAGGCTAAGAGGACATCTTATAATTCTCTACAACTACCTGAAAGGAGGTTGTAGCGAGGTGGGGGGTCTGTCTCTTCTCCCAAGTAACAGGTGATAAGACAAGAGGAAATGGCCTCAAGTTGCACCATGGGAGGTTTAGATTGCATATTAGGAAAAAAATTCTTCACTGAAAGGGTTGTTGGGCATTGGAACAGGCTTCACAGGGAAGTGGTTGAGTCGCCATCCCTGAAGGTATTTAAAAGACATGTAGTGCTGAGGGACATGGTTTAGTGGTAACTTGTCAGTGCTAGGTTAACTGTTGGATTTGATGATCTTAAAAGTCTCTTACAAACAAAACGATTCTATCATTCTATAATTTTTACTTTTCCCTTGTGACTGCAGACACTTACTTAGGGACTAGGAAGGCTGACTGAGGGATTTGAGTTTCTGAGTGTGCTGTGGCACATACAAGCTGCTACTTCTAGATGCAGTGGATTGTTCTCCGTCAATGAAAGAGAGAAACCTGTCTCCTAACTTAGACATTTTAGTAGTGCCCAACTAGCTAGCTAAGTGGGTGACATAAATATCTTTTCATTTTATTTTTCTCATCTGCAAAATGAAACTAATGTACTTATTCATAATACATTTATGGAACAAATTTATGTTTTTGTACAAAAGAAGCTGCTGCTGTTCATCTGCAAATGAACTTTAGATCAATATAGTTACCAAACACATACATAATAGTCTAAATTTCTGATTTTGTCTGAAAACACTAAGTTGGTTGTTTACATGCAAATACAGGATGAAAGCTGAGATGGTTAGCATTAATGATGAACATTATGTTCAACTCCCAGGCAGCAGAATGCTATATATACACTGAAGCTTTTTTTCATTTATCCTCAGCACTCAAAGAAATAATAAAAGACTTTTTTTGCACTGAGGTATTTTACATATGAACCAGTTTTTAAATATATTTATATACAAAATTATTTCAATATTATCAAAAATGTTTTGTTGTCATCATAGTTATTGTGAATAAGCAGCTCACTATTCATTACTGGTATGAGGCATTTTAAATTGCATGCTCAATTTCAACAGTATTTGAAAAAAAGGAATGTCCTTGTGAATTAAGTTTGGATTCAGTGATCCATCTTGCTGTTCTTTTGTTCAGAACATTCATAGGAAAAAGAGCAGACTAGCTCTTTTTGTTTGTTTGTTTATTGCCTACATGGGTTTAGAGCAAATTTATTACGGGATGTCTGAAGTTCCTTAGTGAATCTCAAGGTAATCTCCTCTCTAATGCATTTATACAGTAGCTATTTAATCTTCTTTATGGAGAGGACAGAATGACCTTATTCTTTACTTTTCCTAATAAAACTTCTTATGGTTCAGAATTTCAATTAGGTGGAAAATGAATTTCGCCTTACTAAAAAAACCAAAAACATGGAAATGTTTCTGAGGTAGGAAGAACATTTTCCTTCTACACTTTAACTGAAAAATAAAAAGTAATTTTGTTTTAATAATTAATCTCTTGCCATTCTAGAGTTATTTTCTGACAATGATTTGCCTATAATGCAGAAAATTATGTTTATCTTTTCCAGTTGATTAATTCAGAGGTCTTAAAAATAAAAGTATATATAGTAAGGCTGCAATGTAGAAATATATCCTAAGGTCCATTTTCATCAAATAATTTATTTTATTCACTGACTTTAACTGCTCGGCGTTGTGTCTAGTTTTGCTTTTAAAATGACAGACACTGTCAACATTTGTATTAAATTCCTTTCTGTGAAGAGACAAAAGGGTCTATTTTGACAGGGTCTCAAAAATACAGAATGATTTCAAGAAAAATCCTTACAGACAGAAAAATATATTTCAGGTGAATCACTGCTAGTGTATTTGACAGATAAAAAAATCCAACTTTGGTTACTGCTTCACCTTCAGCAATAGTAGCATTAATGCGTACATTAATCTGCACAATGCTCCAGAAGATGCCAGAATTTTAAGCATCATGTTATTTACCCTAACTTACAGGATGTTTAGAGTAGAAGTACTTGTCTGTCTTTATATATAGCTCTCGCTATCCAAACAAATTGTTTTAGTCATCATCAGTCCAGTTGACTTGTTTGGAACTACGATAATTTAGTTATAGTTAGTGTGCCTCTCCACATGTGTGTATCGTTTGTGTGTGTACACGTACCTATTTGTGTGGGTGGAGGATACACACGAAGTGAATAGAAGTAACAGTAATAGACGTAACTGTCGTCTTTGTGCAGACATATCTGCACAGTTTTGCAAATGCTGGAACACTGCTTGACAAAGAATCAAGTACCCTTCACTCATTGCGTTCAATCCTTAATTTCAAGAAACTCTTTTTTCCTTGCTGTGATACACAAAACTAAAGGAAATATGTCGCTGTTTGGGTAAACAGTACATTACACAAGTAAATTATAAACTTACCCTCCAATATTTCAAAGATCCCCACAACAACCCTTATTCTTTAAAATTTTATTTTATTACTTCCACAAAGACATGGCAGGTCTGTTCAGTACAGCTACAAAATCATAGGTCTGTTTAGTCTGCAGTGGAAAAATATACACAGATAGGCTGAGATCACTGGTATTTCCAAATCCTGAATTAAAGATGGCAATGTTAAAACTAGAACTAAAACACGTAGAAACATTTCAGTTGGTAACATTCATCATTCTTTCAAAAGCACAACCTAGGACTTCAGCTTAGAGAGCGCTAAATTACTTCTGAAATCTTCTTTATCTCAAAGTCTGCCAGAAATATTACAATGTTATTTTAATCAATATTAAGAGGCCATTACGTTAGTATGGACAAAATTGACTAGAACACTATTAATTCAACAACTCAACCTATTCAGCAACTGAATGGGCTTATTCAGCTGCCCCATTTATCTCAGCATTCCCTGTTATGGCCTGTTTTGTTGGAAATGATGCTTAGTGGCATCTCCAATGCTTGAACTAGGAAAAATCACTCTTGGTGAAGACAATTATTCTTAAAACCTTTTTATGCAGCTACAGTGTTTTACCTAATGGACAGAAAGAAGAGGGATTCTTCTTTAGTAGATTTGGGAGGATTTTACTCCTAGTTGGTATAAAAGTAGATTTAAAGGGGTTTTTTTTATACAATGAGTAAAAACACAAACCATGCAAGAAACTTATAAATGATTGAAGTTTTTCAGCTTGAGAGTTGTATTTCTTCATCACTTAAATACTATTTATGCTGCATTGAATGAACAATATTCAGATCAATGATTGGACAGTTGTTTGTAATGATAAATATGGATAAAAGACCCTTTGTGATTTTTTTATCTGCATATATCTAGTTTCTTAACAATTTTTTGCCATTTTAAATTTTTCAGAATCAATTAAGCACAGATAATCTGGCTTCACAAACACACTGTATTGAGTTTGGATCAAGGGAATTTATCCCTTGACATGAATTAACTTTACTAGAATGTGTAAATGAGTAGAGTGGAAAGTCTTATCTCTGTAGTTGTTCTAATTAGGCAGTGACATTTAATATTACCAGAATTTGAGATAGCGGAAAAGACAAATAATTGCACTCGTTACTGTGCTTGCTAAACATGAATATTAACATTTGTTGACATATTTCATAGTGATTCTAAGCAAGCTTTTCTGTAGTCATTTGCAATGTGACTATTAATAATATTGTAGCTGGACTAGTGGTAAGTATTTGCCGTATGTTGGTTAAATTGTTAAGACTATAATTAGGCCAACAATAAATCCTTGGATCTTCAGTTATGTAAGGTCTGTTCCTTTTCGCCCATAATTAGATTCTGACTTAACATTTAAAAACACCTAACAACAAGGTCAGCAGCAGTCTGTATATTTCCTTGTTGGATTATATTTAAATAGATACAAAAATACATAAACACAGTCATTAATTGGTGGGGGGAGTGTTGGAAAGTGAAATGAATAGAGGTACTCCTGAGACCTTGACATTAATTTGGATTACTTCATTCACTTCTGTGACTTGAAAATTGACCAGTGATTTCTAAATTACCAAACATTTACACGATTGACCTAGGCATTTTGACAGGGCTTGAGTGGGTTTTCACATACACAAAAAAAGTTTTTATTTCATTTTGGAAGGGGATAGAAAA
This sequence comes from Chroicocephalus ridibundus, assembly GCF_963924245.1. Taxonomy (NCBI): domain Eukaryota; kingdom Metazoa; phylum Chordata; class Aves; order Charadriiformes; family Laridae; genus Chroicocephalus; species Chroicocephalus ridibundus. The sequence goes on from NC_086284.1 coordinate 54,049,427, forward strand.
GGTGTTTTGTTGTTGGTTGTTGGTTTTCTTTCCCCACACAGATGACAGATAACAACACAAATGATATCAAAAGAGATTTAAGGAAGATGAAATATGACACAATTGTTAAAGAATATACTGTTGAGATCTACAGGGGCAGGCAGTGTCTTAGCCTTCTGTTGATCAGTGAAGGAGGACGGAAAAGCTAAAATCAAACACAAGGGTATGAAGAGGAGAGAAAAAAAGGAAAAGACTGTACCTATGGATCCCATTTAGCCAAGCCAACAGAATCCATTTTCTGTATAACAAAAGATGAAGGATACCTGAGGAAGCCCAAGGGTTTAACACTGTTAAAAAATGTAATAAACCACTGAAATTAAATATGAGACCAAACCAACATGTAGGGCTATACTTATATTGCTAAATGAAGGTCAGGTATCAACCCTTGCCCTGATGCCAACTTCCTTCAGCTTTTTATTTTTTATCATGCTGCTTGGCGTCAGCTTTTTCCACAGGGGGATTCATCTTTGAGGAAGTTAGTTACCCATGAGAAATCCAGGGAATAAGTTAACAGTTAAACCATGGATCAGGGTTTCAGTGCTAAATTCATTCCATTGTGCTTTCATTTCACTGTAGAGACATATCACAAATTGCTTGCTAAGTCATTAAGAAAAAAAAAACAACACAGAAGACATGCCAGTAGGTAAGTAAGATGAGGTTGTAACACCCTGAGCAGAAAGTAGCTATACCATTTTAAATTGTTATGTATGTGTCATAAGGTACGTGTCACCATGAATAGGAGCTCCAGAAATTCACCTGTAAACAAATGCTCCTTAAAAAGAGAAATACTCTAAGACATGTCAAAATTGTTTCAAATAGAGACTCAAATAAACATTAAAAGACACTTTCTTTATATAACTTATTTTTATGAAAGTGAGAAAATTCAGAAAGCTTGACAGTTTGACTCAACATGTATGCTTTGTATTATCAGATTTCTCTGGGTAGAGATTAACTTGATCATATGAGGTTTTCTTCTAAGATTTTCAGTATTTTCAAATTTAGACTAGAAATATACAGTGTTAGAAAGCAACATATTTCCAAGAAGAAAGTGTTGAAAATTTTTTATACAGATAGATTTTTTTGTATCACAACTATGAGTTTCTTGGATGTAAGTGTGGATATTCTGAAAGGCATATTTTTTCTCTGATTGTTATGTACTGCTATGAAATTAGTATTTTTCATTCTCTTTTATTGTTTCATTTTTTTTAAGTAGTTCAAAATAATGAATTAAATGGTTAAGGGTTGCTTCTTCTTAACAAGTTATGACTATTTGTAGTGACGGGTCTTCCAGAATGTCAGATCTTCAATAACTGTGCTCAGACTTGAATCTGTCATCTGACTGTACTAAATTCACTGTATTTTTTCAATTAATATCAATGTATTCAAAAAACAATTTAGATTTTGAGAAATCTTTCTTTTCTCCAAGCTATCAATATTTAATATTAAGTGTTTTCTTATTCTTTGAACCATTTGCCTTTGGATTACAATATATGAAGACAGTTAGGTGGAGAGTTAGGCTAGAGTTAGGCTGGTTCATAAACGGTTAAGAAAATCCAAACTACCCAAAGAGATCAATAAGAATTTTATATGCAAAGGATTTAAAACTATATGAGATGACTGCACTTGTTTCCCAAGAGACACTATTACTGTAGTGGACTAAGTCTTACATAGAAAACGTGTATATGATATATAGCTAGATGTCTAGCCCAGTCTAATTGACAAAATGCCCTCCATAATAAAAAGGGAGAGAGAGAGTTATGGTTAACTTTTAGAGAGCTAATGTTAAATTGCATAATTCCTTGCACCAGTACAGGTTGGGGGCTGACCTGCTGCAGAGCAGCTCTATGGAAAGAGACCTGGGAGTCCTGGTGGACAACAGGATGACCATGAGCCAGCAATGTGCCCTTGTGGCCAAGAAGGCCAATGGCATCCTGGGGTGCATAAAGAGTGTGGCCAGCAGGTCTAGGGAGGTCATCCTCCCCCTCTACTCTGCCTTGGTGAGGCCGCATCTGGAGTACTGTGTCCAGTTCTGGGATGCCTGGTTCAAGAAGGACAGGGAACTACTGGAGAGGGTACAGCAAAGGGCTACAAAGATGATTAGTGGACTAGAATATCTCTATTATGAGGAAAGGTTGAGGGACTTGGGTCCCTCAAGTTATATGTGGGGGCTTGTAAGTTCAATTGTGTAGGAGCATTTGCTTTGGCAAAAGAAGAGGTCTTAGTCTTTTATCAGAGATTCTACAATGCAAAGCATACATTTGAGATTTCTAAGAATGATGGCAAAAGCTCATAAACAACTGAACAAAGACACATTGATAGAATTAGATAATTTGAAGAAAAAGAGGGTGGAGACATATTTTAATATTATATAATATAATATGAAATTCTTTGTATCCTTGCACTGATAATCACAAACCAGCTTTCCTTTATTCTTTCTAGTAAAATATTTTAATAGGTCTCTGTTAGAAATGGAGTTTATATATTTGGAGAGTACTGCAACTGAAATGTGCTTTACCTTCTTTCCTAGCATAAACCCCAACCTAAAACAAAATAACAACAAACCACTCCTGTTTTCTTTTTCACAGTAGTCTCTTCAACTCCCAGTTCTTAAAAAGAAAACATTACATGTTTCACTCATATTTTTCAGCTTTGTACTGACAGTGTTATAATGCTTTGAATTTAGCTAAACAAATATACATGTAATAAATCAGTCAGGTAAAATATACCTTTATTAACTGTTTATCTCTTTGAAAGCAGCAGCAACCCTGGCCTTGGCAGCTTCTCCGTATAGTACTGCAACGTTATGAACAGAAGATAAACCCTTTTGCTGTCAAAACATCACTTTTAGTGATTTGTAGGTGTAACATTAGCTGAAAGGTTTGTGTTTGTGTTATGTGGTCTGCCATCATAATATTGAGATACAGCAGAGGTAACCTTCAGATGTATCTTCATAAAATCTTTTACAGCTATCCAAACTTAGAAATTTTTAATACGGGTGGATAGATATCACTGCTTACAACATAATTTCAGTTGGAAGAGGAAAGTACTTAGAAAAAGACTTCTTATTTATAATCTTTATTCTTTCAGGCACTAAAAATTTATTTCCTGTCATGCTGTTATGAAATTGTGTTCTTTATCTTCAGTTGCTTACTTTCAATTTTGGAGAAGACTAGTGTGTTGGACTAACAGAATTCTTATATTTATTTCCAATACATTTTGATTTTATCCTAATCTAAGTGGGTCAATGTTTATTCAGAATTGTGAAAAAATGCATTGTATGCATATAATCCATGTGTGGTTGCATACATGCCAGTCTTATCGGGGCATTGTACTTTATTTTTTTTTTTTTAAAAAAAACTTTTTTAGTCCTTAGTTGCTTAATGGGTAAAAGCAATCCTTAAATGATAGTGATTTCACCCATCACTAATATTTATAAATTAGATCCTATTTTCTTCATAAATCACTGGATTCTCACATCTCTTAAAAAAAAAAAAAATAACTCTCTGGTGTCTAAATATTACAATCTGCTTGCATTTGCATTGCTAGGTTTTTAAAACCAAAATGAGTAAGCCCACAGTTTATCACACAAACTTATGTCACAAGTATGAGGCAAGAAACCATGGTTGTATTTTTCTTGAAGTGTTTGCGCAAAATCAATTATTATATTCAATTATATATGTTGTCCACTATAAGGTCATCGTGACCAAAAAAAAAGTTACACATAAAACCTGTTTCTGTGTCATCTCAGTTAAACAACCATCTTTCATGATCTCTCTCTCCTTTTCATGGTATTTTTTCACAACTTTGCTGAACATGACTACCTGAATCAACGGTATTTAAGTCTCTGTTTTTCAAGGCCTTTAATGTTCCTACTCCATGGAACAGAACCTATAATTCCTATTCTTAAAACAAAGTAATACTTGTTAATGTGACACGATACTCCATTTGCAGTTGTTTCTTTGATTTTTCTTTCTTTTTTACTGTTTCATCTTAATCCCTGACACCTCTGAACTTTAATTGTTGTATCTTACCTTTCATTTTACAGTCTTGATTGTAGAAAAAGTTTCTCAGATAAAAATTAGAGACTGAAGTCATGAACTGTACAGACTTCATTATTTCTTTGTCTATTGCCTAAGGACAGATGTATTGTGCAGTATGGAGCCTGCTAAGAAACTTATTTAATGTTTAAGTGTATAAATGCCACTGGATATTAAAACAATCCTCATAACTGTAATGTCCATGGAGTTCTGGAACAAACTTACAGTAAAACAGTCTATTGGTCTTCCAAATGGAGTTTACTATGCTTATGAAGGGCAAGAAATAAGAACTGGTGCTTGAAGGCATCTCTATAAACCTGTGTTCCTATGTCTCCAATAAAAACAATGGAGGACATTAAATATCTATTTCTTCTGTAAAAAAAAATACTTCCCACCACATACCCAACAAATGAATAATGATGCCTATTAATCGCTCTGAATTTTTTTCCCCTACTCAAGGGTTTTTTGAAATCTAAAATCCCTCCAAATTTTGAAAAGTTGAAGCGATCAGACTTGTTAGCTGCTACTGAAAATTTGAGCATTGGTACCTTTCCTGAATTCATACTCTGTCCTTTTTTGGGATCCAAATAGTTGTATTAATTCATACCTTCAAGTGTTATGATATTAATGTGCACTGCCTTTTCTTTTTTTTCTCCAGTCTAAATGTAATGCTAAACTGTAGTATTATTCTTGCAGGTGAAACCAGTTGAATTTTAATTGAGCTATTTCAGGACACTGTATAACTGATTTCTAACAAATAATATAAATTTGAGATCAAATTATTATGCTTTAAAACAAACCCTGCTTGGAAATAAAGTCATCATTTTTTTTCCTGTCTTGCATTGTGGTAGACATGCATATGGTACCTTATTATGTTATTTTATATTAACAAGCAATAGCTGATTATAGATACAATTTGTCTCACAAAGAGAAAAATAAATCAAAATAAAATAAAATAAAATAAATGAAACAAATAAAGCAAAAAAATCTATATGTAAATACATTTTAAAGTGGAAAAATACATCACATATGAGGCATTTTTTTATGTGGAAAGCATGAGCTAAATTTTGATAGTACTAGTCAGAATTCTGTAGGATCAAGATCAGAAGTAGAGGCATCATGCTACATGCTGGAGCAGAGTACTCTACTGTCACCATTTCCAGAGTGAGACTGCTTCGCAGAGCTGACCTAGGAACATTTCTCAGAAGGCACTGCAGCTTCGCAAAATACAGTTGCTTTATGATCTAGATACATATACCACCTTTCTGGTGAGGTAAGTTTTCCTCTACTTGGCTATGTTGTCTGCCTGCTCTCAGTAAATGAATTGCAAAAAAAGTTCGTTTAGTGCTCTCAGTAAAAGAATTGCAAAAAAAGAAAAAAAAATTATGCTCCCCTAGCAGGACAGATAAAAGATGGAAAAAGAAGTTTTGCAGGAGATCATCTATTTTGTTTAAAAACAAGAGGAATCATATTTCAGTAAGAGAGGTAGCAGACAGCCCAAGAGATGTAAATAAATAGAGATTTTCCTGTTCCTTTTTACAATGCTTTCAAAGTGCAGGTTGGAAATTCCTAACTCAGAAATTTGGTATTCATCTTGCATAAACCCCAATTCAGAATATGCGCGTGTACACTTCCATTTTTTTTCCTTGTATGAAAGACTGGTAAAACTCAGAAAAACAGCAGCTAGCACAATAGGAAATGGACCTTCGTAGCATTCAGGAGAGTTTTATGATGATCATCAAACAATTAATAGCAACAAACGTGACTGTGAATAACATGAGTCCCTATACTCCATGTATCATTTCTAGTTCATTTGAAACCTATGCACCTTCATTTGTATATAGAAAATGCAGATCCACCAATCCAAACTCACTCCTTCTACATTAGTACAGAGAAAAAATAAAGGTCTGGAGCCTATAAATTTGGAATGCTGGAAATTTGTTTTTACTTCCTTTTTTTTCCCCCTACTTTTCTTTATCCCCTTTTTTTTTTTCCTTTTCCTTTAGAGAGCATTTAGGCATTAGACCACTTGAGCACCTAAAGGATAGTCCTGCTCTACATAGAACAAAAGGCTACTCTTCTGTACGTGGGTGTCCTGGTTTAGGGTGGAGCAGAACCAACTTTCTGTTCAGTGAGAGAGGCTCTTGCTGATACTTGTTGCTGTGGCAACCAGGGTCAGCTGACTTGGTTGTTTACCCCGTGGAGAGGTTGCACCTGTGGGGAGGCGTGGACAGGTCAGGTGACACAAAGTGGCCAATAGGGTAGTCTATCCCATCTGCCATGCTCCGTATAAAAGCTGAGGGATCAAAGGGTTGGGCATCTGTATTGGCTCTCTTCAATGATTGGGGTCTGAGGAGGGTGCTGTCTGTTTATCTGCTTTAGATCCCTATCTGTGAGTTCCTGAATCTAGATCCAGAATCCAATTCCCATTCATCACTGAGTACAGTCTGGGACTTCCCCAGTGCCTGCCAGTGACATCTCCCTGGGACTTGATATGGTTTTGTATATATTTGTGTATATTGTATCTATTTCATTTTTATTTTATTATTAATATTTCATTAATGTAGTTTAGGTTTTTTTCTAAACTCATAAATCTTTTTATCTCTCTCCTTGGAGTGAGAAGTGGTGGAGAGCATCTGTCATCTTGTCATTGGCCAACCTGGCCCAAATCATGACAATGGGCATGAATGAAAGCCAAATGCGAAACAGTTGAGAACCAGTTCCAAGCATGAATTGCAGCTTTCTAATAGAGATAATGGTAGAATAGTCATGTATACTCTCAAAGTCCAGTCCTTCCGACTCTTTCTTGATTACCTCCGGTATTCTCCTGGGCCATTATCAGTCCACATACAGACTTTTGCACTAGTGAGATAAAACACTTCTCCTTTCACTCTTTGGAATGTGTATCTAAGTGTCTGTGTGTATGGAGGTTTTAATTTTCAATTTCTGGAAGGTATTAGGGTGATATTTGGTTGCCTGACCTTAAATTTTCTCTGGATAACATAAACCCAAAAATTTTAATTTCTGCCTTACCTATGATAGTATGGATTTAAAGTGAATTTTACAGTGTTATTATTATGGCACGGTAGCATTACCATGTACCTAACTTAAAGATGAGTAAAAGTCAAGCTTTATTTTATACCAAAATGGACTAGAAAGTTAGTAAAAGTCAGAATATACTGCTTTTTCTCTTTCTTTTTTTTTGTTACATTATTTCTCCTTTTCAAAATCATTTTGCCACGCAAATCCTCTTTTTATTCTAAACCGCTCCTCTGCTTTAAGATACCTTTAAAGCATTTATCCTGCTGCAGCACCCAAGATTTATGATTCTCATGTAATATGGACATATTTCTAGTCCACAGCCATTATTACCAGCTGGATTTACAAAATCCTTACTAATACGTCAAGTGTTTTGGAATATATATGGCTCATTTTTATATAATCCATAGGCCTTGAGGTTAGAACAGATTTTCCATGTATGTTCATCTATGATCTGAGCGTGCACTTCATATCTTAAAGTACATGGTGCCTGGAACTCCAATATATCTAACTCGTTCAGATGTTGTAATAGAAAACGTCAGCTTCCTGTACAGTTTATAGAATCATACAATACCATGTTGGAAGGGAACTCAAGGATAATCTGGTCCAACCTTTCTTGGAAAAAGCGCAGTCTAGACAAAATGGTCCAGCACCCTGTCCAGCGGAATCTTAAAATTGTCCAATGTTGGGAATCCACCACTTCCCTGGGGAGATTATTCGAATGGCTGATTATTCTCTTTGTGAAAAATTTTCCTCTTGTGTCCAACTGGAATCTCCCCTGCAGTAACTTGTACCCATTATTCCTCATCTTTTCCACATGACTCCTTTTAAAAAGGGAGTTTCCATCTTTTTTGTAGCTACCCTTTAAATACTGCAACATAGAGATAAGGTTTCCCCTAAGACTTCTTTTCTCAAGGCTGAACAAACCCAATTGTCTCAGCCTTTCCTCATATAGCAGGCTTCGCTTTCCACAGAACTGTTTCCTCAGCTGCGTAGATCCCACTCCTGAATTATGTTTTCCCACATGCAAGACCTTACACTTGTCCTTGTTGAACTTCATAATGATCTCGTTAGCCCACTCTTCCAGCCTATCCAGGTCTTCCTGCAGGGTAGCTCTCCCTTCCAAAGTGTCCACTTCCCAACTCAGTTTTGTGTTATCAGCAAAATTCATCAGGGTACAGTTGATCATCCAGATCACTTACGAAAATATTAAACAACGTTGGGCCCAGTATCAAACCTGGGGAACCCCACTTGTGACAGGTTGCCAGTTTGAAAAGGAGCTGTTTACCACTACCCTCTGGGTGTGGTCTGTCAGTCAGTTGCCCATCAACTGCACAGACCACTTGTCTATACTGTAACACATCAGTTTCTCTAGGAGGAAGCTGTGGGAAACTGTATCGAAAGCTTGGAGAAATCCAGGTAGATAATGTCCACCACTTGCCCCACATCAACTAAGCAGGTTACTTAGTTGTAGAAGCTGATCAGGTTTGTCAAGAACTATTTGCCCTTGGTGAATCCTTGATGGCTTTTCCCAGTCATGTCCTTCATTTCACTTGTGATAGCCCCCAGGAGGATTCATTCCGTAACTTTCCTAGGGGCTGAAGTAAGAGTGATGGGTCTATAATTTCTTAGGTCCTCCTTTAGGCCCTTCTTGTAGCGGGGGTGACATTAGCCTTCTTCCAGTCTTCTGGGACATCCCCTGGTCTCCATGATTTCTCAGAGATTATGGAGAGCAGCCTCACAATGATATCAGCCATCTCTCTTAACAACCTCACATGGATAATGTCAGGGCCTATTGATTTATAGGGGTCAAGCTCCTGTAATAGTTCAGATACCAACTCTTCTTTCTCTGATGGTGGGTTTGTTTGCATCAACGTGGATTGTTATTCCCAAGGCCTAGGGCCCAACAGCGCTGGTGAAGAAAGTGTTAAGAACCAGTGCCTTTTCAGTACTGTTGGTGAATAATTCACCTCTCCTGTTTAATGGTGAGCCAGTATTTTCCTTCTGTTTCTGCTTGTTGTTTATGTACCTGAAGAACCCTTTCCTGTAGTGTTTGTTATCTCTAGCCAATTTTAATTCAAGTTGAGCTTTTGCTTTTCTAACTACATCTCCACATACCATGGCAATGCCCTTGTAGTTCTCCATGGGTATTTGTGTGCTTTTCCACGTCTGGTATGCTTCTCTTTTGGTTTTAAGTAGACTCAGAACTCGCAGATAAGCCAGGGGGATTGCTTGCTCCACCTATTTCCCTTACCTTTAAAGCAGATAAAATGTTTTTGTGCTTCCAGTAGAGCATTCTTGAAAAACTCACAGCACTCACTATCTCACTCCTTTATCCTCCATGGAAGCTTTCCATGGAATCCCTCCCAATTGAACTCTGAGTAAGGTGAAGTTTGCTCTTCTAAAATCTAAAACCATCATCTTAGAGCTAACTTTCAGACTACTCAGAAGGATCCCAAACTCGAAAATATTGTGATCACTGCAGCCAAGGCTATCATTAATGAAGATATCACAAAGCAGGTTTTCTTAGTTTGTAAGTAACAAGTCCAGCTTTGCCTCATTCCTGGGTGGTGCATCTAACATTTGTATAAGGAAGCAGTCCTCTATGCATGCCAGGAACTTGATAGATGACATGTGAGCTGCTGTATTGTGCTTCCAACAAATGTCTGGGTCATTGAAGTCACTCATAAGAACCAGGTTCTGTTGACCTGAAGCTTGCTTAAGTGACCCAAATATTATTTCGTTGCACTTATTGTCTTGGTTTGGAGGTTGGTAGCAGATGCCTACTGTAAGATTCCCCTTGGAGACAACCCCTCTGATCTTGACCCAGAGGTATTTGATAGGGTTTCCACAATTGCTGATGATCTCTTTGCTGAGTATCTTGCAAGTTATATATCAACCAGCCAATTTCATTCTTTCAGTTAAGTAGCTTGTGAATTAGGTTGCTTTCACACATGGAAATCTATGACTCAGGTTTTTCATGGGACCCACCATGTTCTTTGGTGTCCCCAGAATTCTCATCACATGGCCAAATTTATAATAGCATGTAAAGTACACGTTTTTACCGTGACGTGTTTTTTTTTTTTAAATGACATAAAAAATAAAGTGCACTGAGAAACACGTGTATCAAATACGTTACATTAAAAGTTATAATTAAATAGCATACACAAATACGTTTCATATTTTATTACCTCTCTATGGATAAATGCCTCCTTTAAAAAGCAAAAAAAAAAAAATAGTGAATCTGTATGGACTAAACAGAGTTTTTATGTAGCCTTCTATATCAATCTCTCAAAGAAAACAATTCATTCTAGAAACATGAATTGGAATGGGAAAGCTAGAAAATGGGTAGAGGAAGGCATTTGCTCAAAGCTATCAGATTTTTTATTTCTAGAAACTATTGAATTATTTCAGTTTAGCATGAGTGAGCTTCTGCCAGATGTCTTGATTGTGAAATGGGTATATTCTTCACTACTGACCAGCTACAGGATGAAATATTACTCTCCTGTGCTTCTCTTTTGCCTCAGTGTGCACTATTGCAGTGAATGTGATTTTGTATGTTTCTACCCAGCATTTCTGAGCCATGGTTTCATTATGCTGCTCATTTTTGCAAAACTCGTCAACACAGGACAGAACCTTTCCTGATATTCAAAGGACATGAAAGTCCTGTGTCTGTCTTTCCTTCTACCTGCATACAGTTCTTGCAGCCCTGGAGTATGGCTGAGCTGTTTACAGTGGTTTCTGCTTATTGGTGTTGCATTTTCTGCAGTCTTTTTCACCACTTAAAAATGTAAGCAATCCAGGACCTATACTATTAAATGCAGGCATCATCTCTTATCTCTCACTACAATGGGGTCCATTTGTCTCGTTGTCAGACACAATGAATCTTGGCCTTTCAGTCCTTCCCATAATTGTTCCATAACACTCTCTGCAGTACCTTCTCCCTACTGCCCTCAAAGATGGGTTGCAGAGCGCTACCTGTATCTGTCACACAGCAGACGTTTACTGCAGGGCAAATCACATCTACTTTGGCTTCAAGGGTGTGAAATATTTTTCAGCTCAGTTTCACAGCCTGCTGTAGCTAAATTTACTCTGGTGACTTTGCTTAATTGGTTTGGTAGCATGTCAGCAGTTGGCATATAATGATATGAACGAAAGAGCCTGCTAGCATATATTACTGAATGCAAACTGTGATGTGATTCTTTTAAGAACTTTTCAGTTTAATTGGAGTCACAGTCCCATATCCAACAAAGAAATTCACAGGACTGTTACACCTGCATGCTGCCACGAATTGTGGTGCAGGAAAGGAGCATCCTTACCTCTGTGCCTTGGCAAGAGCATGGCAGATTTTCAGTTTTAGGATCTCAAAACTGTCAAGTGGCACTTAATTTTACTTCTTGCCCTCACATTCAACTCATTTTTGAAACAGTCACCTAGAGATACAATTTTTTCTGTGTTTTTACATCTGGCATATAGAACATACTAACCAAATTTAAGAAAAGTTCATAGTGTGAATACAAGTCTTCATATATTCTTCTCTGAGAATTGCTAAAGAAATCTGCATTGAAGTTGAAACTGGAAAAGCTCAGGACCGGAGACTTTCCTCTACCTCCACCATCCTACCCAAGACATTTAGGCTTTACCTACAAAGCATTGTCATGCAAATGTCCACATTTTCCCACATACTTTCCTTAGATCCAGCAGTGATCTGGTTGGGAGAGCAAAACAGTAAACCCACTTCTCCTCTGCACATGTTCAGGCAGTGCTGAATGGCACATCTAGATTTACCCTCATTTCTGCATTAGACTGCAATATCAAGAGTACTACATTTCTGTCTGTACCTAAGTTGTGCCTACATGCCTGAAATAGAATTTAAAAACTTTTGAAGCTTTCACGACCTGGCCTTCAGTTTTTACTCTGGACTTCTAAATTTTTATCAGACTCTGAGTTTCTAGTTACTTTCCCCCAAAAGTTCTTCCTTTTAGGAGTGAACAATCCACGTTGTAGGAAGACCCCATGCATTTACGCTCCACAGCACTGTAGCTGAAGCTGAACAGTGGTTTAATATTTTCTTATAGAAGAAAACTGTCAGCTTGTTTAGCCTATCTTCATTTTCCCTTTGTCTCAGCTTACTTTGGGACACTTGACCACAACCTCGTCTTGAAGTGGCTACAGGTAACTCAGTGGTGTCTGCTGCCTAACCTCAATAAGTGTAGCCTCTGCTTAGCTTGCACAAGAAAGTCATTGTGCTGACACAGAGGTAGGGACATGGCTAACTAAACCTTCTCTATTCTTCAGAACATTCATGGACACGTGTGACTCACTGGGATTTCAGTGAAAAAAAGGCACTTAAATACTCACATAAATGCTTGACCACAGCAGGACTGCAAATTGCACTGGGGGGAGGGAGGGCGCCAGGATTTCTGAAGCAGAAATTATTTCAGAATTACGTACAGTTTCAGGTAGTCGATTATTTTTTCTAGACCTGACACAAACAGATAAATACATGTTTCCTAAGCAAGAAAAAGAAAAAATCTCGGTAATTTGGTTAGTTTGTTTCTCTTCTCTTTTCCCTGTTAGCCTCTTATTGTGAATAAAAACATGTCCAGCTAAAATACAAAATATTGCTCTGAGATGACTTTAGATTCTCTACCAGCTACTAATAAAGTGAAGATTACTATGTTTCATAGATTTTTAATACTGAAAAATAAATTTCCTTAGATCCCATACAGTGTAGAATTCCATATTTAAGTCTGCATTTAACCTAGATTTGTTTGAAAAGTTTGCAAACCTCTTCAGACTTTATTATGGCCATAAATAATGTATTATCTTAGGGATGAAACCACAGATTTTTGAGTGATTTTATTATATCTTATGACATTTTGCATGCGTGTTTCTTGCTGTCATCATCATTCTTGACTTTCAAGATGTATTGTTGGTTTGCGTTTGGATAAATGCCCTGCAGTCATCTTCTTTCTATTGTACTTTTGCCCTTCAGGTTTATTCATGTTTTTTAAAAAAAAACCACTTAGAGTAGTTTTTGTTTTCAGTGCAGGATCTCTTTTCATATGTTTTGCTTTGCATTCATGTGATTGTCCTCTTTTCTACCTAAAAACTTTTCTACTGTAATCAGTTTAATCCTAAAGAACAGCATGATCTGGATCTTGTTGTGAATCTGCAGCACAGAAGCCTCTATTGGACTAATATTACTGAATATAAGAAATACAAGGAAATATAGTTTATCCTGGGTAAAACGTATACAGTTTGTCCAACTTTTGTTTTTTGTTTTTTTTTTTTTTTCCCCAAAGGAAGATGTTATATATTTATTAAAGCCATTTTTACAGTAATGCTACTTTTCAAAACTGTTTTTTATGTATACATGCTGTTAAATAAGTTCTTACATGACGTTTGCTATTTGTAATTATAGTCACTACTTTTCTTAAATCTTATCTCAATTGAAGGTAAAACAATTCAACTGAAAATTAATCCATAAAACATACTGTAATCTTGGGTATGCAATGAAATTAAACTATTTATAAAATAAAATTTCCATGCTCCCGATCATCTTGAAACCTGGGAATTAAATTTATTAATTAAGGAATACTGGGAATTCAGTTCCCAGATGCTTCAGAATTTATGCTACAGTTTTACAGTAAATTGCTACTACTATGTAATAGTATATTTGCTCTCCTATATTTTACCATCAGTGAAATGAAAATGAGCTGAGTTCCAGGAAGTCTGCTTGCCTCTCGTGATGTGCGTTTTAATGTACGTGGATTCACATTTCAATTTTAGTACAAGCACTCCTCAGTCCGAAGGCAACTGCCCCCACCTGCTGTTAAAGAAATGCTCTCTTTCTCAATTCATTAGAGCATTGCTGGGGCAAGCTAACCACAGCAGTTTCTTGATGCAGCTAATCCACATCTCCCTTTAGACAGGAATCTTGATGAGTGCTATTAGATCAAGCTGTCTGAAATGGTGATTTTTTGACTCCTAACCACACTTTTTGTCCACGCAAGGGGCTTTTATGGATTAATAATGCTTTGCAGAATTACAACACTTAAGTAAAAAAAACACTGAAGTCAAAAGCTTGGAAGATGGATTGTGAGGTTTTCTTGACTTAGATTGGGTTTTATATTAAAAAGATGAGCTGCTTTGCATCCATTAAAATGTTCCCAGACTAGATTGGTATTTCATATGAGGTTTGTTATTGCTTTCTTTGGACTATAAGGATTAAAATAATTTGTGTATGTCTTCAGATTTATTTTACATCAAGAAATCTCTGAAATTTCTACCTTTTTTGTTGGCTGCTTGCTAGAAAAACTGTGAACTTTCTGGAGAGAATGTGGATGTTCCTAGTTTTCCTTAATAGCATAATTATATTTTCCAGTCGTCTCCAGTGTTTGTGTTTGATTGTCCCACAACCTCAGTAGAGAAAGATGCAATGGCATTTGGAGCTTCATTCTTCATCCTATGGTGAATCCTCAAGTATGTTGGATTTTTGGTATCCAAATGTTCATCCAACATAGAACAAGTGTGTTTAGTCCAGCAATGCAAAGGTACTCTATACAAAGAAATAGTAAGGGTACTCATCTAAGATACCAGTGGTCCAGATTCAAGTATCTACTCTTGTGCTATTAAAAATTCTGTAAATGGCTGAACTCCAAAATATTTAAGAAAATTTTATATTCCAGAATACCTGCCTTGGAACTGTAAATTCCTCATTGAGGTTAATCCGAAATAAAGCATTTGGTACAGTCAGAAATTCAGTGGGCCTTCCTTCCGCTTCCCAGATCAGCTTCATATTCAGTAACATTACTGCATGGTGATCAGCTTCTAATTTTTGTTTGGTTGGCTTTTGTTACATCTTTTCTTCTTGGCAGAGGAAGAAGGAACAATACAAGGTATGAATATTTCTTTTTCATCCATGAAGAGATGGAATTTTTAGCAGCACTAATACCTCTGCAGAAAAATCAAACTACTTAGGTTAAAACGCCAGCTAAAGTACAACTGCTACACTTAACTTCAATTTAACCTTGTTATAAACCTAGCTATTTAACCTTGAAGTAAAAGGAACTGGAGAAGAAACATTCATGTACTGACCAACAGCTGAAAGAGAAATAAAGAATCTCTGATTTACAGCTATTCTTTATTGTCTTCAAACTGAGACTGGTACTTGAAGGTAAACATTTGCATGTGAAGAGGTATTGACATGCTAATGAAACAACAGGAGTGGGCTTAATGTCAGCCGAGACCTTTATATGTGCAGGGTCTATCACTTAATGAATGAAGTGTTCAAAGGGTTAGGTTACTGTAAACACCTATTTCTTTTTTAACCTCCTCCTGCTCTCTTCCACCTGCCAAATGAATAAGCTATATTCAGAAGAATTTTCAGAAGCACACGTTTTGTCCCTGTCTGTTATTCACTTGCTTAGGCTTAGTAGTGATGTGAATCTGAGATACCTAAGTAGCTCAAATCTCAAAAATGGATTTATAAATTTAATTCCTACTATTGGGAACCTATTGTTTAAACTAAGATGTTGTACCATTTCCTTTTGTGAATTGAGCTCTAAATATATTTCTGTTTCAGAATTTTATGAAAAAACTTTTATATATATAAAATTACTGTTTACATGGGTCTTCTGAAGGGCCATGGGAGAGCTTGAGCTTTTCTCCACTGAGAACATACACTGAAATAGCAGATCATAGTTTCAGCAGCAGCTGCTACTGAAGAAATTAAAAAAGTAAATATAATACTATAGATCTTTTCTGCTTCTTTGAAGAAAACAGAAAGGAATCACGTTACTGAGAGAACATTAGGTACACTTTAAAAGAATTTGCAAAGAGAGACAAGATTTACATTTAATTTCACACTTCTCTCTACATACCCATTTGTCCACTTTGTTTTCCTTATTGTTCCTGGATATCAGATAAGGATATCCCATCACAGAAAATAAGAATGAGGAGAATAAAAAATCGTTTTCAAAAATAAAAACACAAGAGAAAGATCAATTGAGGAAGATTTTGAAGGTGAGTTTTCTAATAATGAATGTGAAAGACAAGCAATGCAGATAGATAGGTTAACAAATGGTTTGATATGAGAGTACATGACATGGCTTTTTCCTCTCTTCTCTAGCTAAAACCAGTAAAACTGTTTTACTGTCTTGAGTTGTCTTCCACTGTAAGGAAGAATTGATTCCCAATACACTCTGAGTGCTATGTTTGCTCTGCTCTTAAAACATGTTATCACTACAACCACCAGAAGTATAATAATGATAAAAATATGTGTTTGGTTTTTTTTTTCCTATTTAATAGCCATGTGTGCTGGTTTCAACTGGGATAGAGTTAATTTTCTTCCTAGTAGCTGGTATACTGCTGTGTTTTGGATTTAGGATGAGAATAATGTTGATCACACACTGATGTTTTAGTTGTTGCTGAGCAGTGCTTACACTATGTCAAGAATTTTTCAGCTTCTCATACTGCCCCACCAGCAAGGAGGCTGGGGGTGCACAAGAAGCTGGGAGAGGACACAGCGAGGACAGCTGGCCCAAACTGGCTAAAAGGATATGCCATACCATATGATGTCATGCTGAACAATAAAACTGGGGGGAGTTGGCCGGGGCAGGGGCTGACTGCTTCTCGGGCACTGACTAGTCAGTGTGTGGTGAGCAGTTGCATTGTGCATAACTTGTTTTGTATATTCTTTTATCATTATTATTATTTTCCCTTCTTTTTCTGTCCTATTAAACTGCCTTTACCTCAACCCACAAGTTTTACCTTTTTTCCTATTCTTTACTTCATGCCATTTGGGGGGAGTGAGCGAATGGCTGTGTGGTGTTTAACTGCCTGCCAGTTACACCACAGCACCATGGAACACTACTAATTAGAAAATCATTCTCTGCAAACAAAGAAAACCCAAAGAAAATTAAATAATGAGTGTTATTTGAATGTTAATATGAGTAATATTATGATTTTGTCAGTATGGCAGTGATTGCAAAAAAGTTAGCACTATAATAGGAACCTCATTTTCAAACATGTCTGAGCCAGTAATGATTCTGAGAGGAAGAAAGAGTGTTATTAGATCCAGAAATGTTTAAATTAAAATCTTTTTTAGCTGCAGAATGTTTTCTTGCAATGAAATTAGGTCCAAACAAATACAAGCACAACAATAAACACAAAACCAGAAAGTTGAGACATGCTAGAGACATGACAAATTAGCACTTTGCATATTTATGACTCATAAATCACCAGCACTTTGAAGTAATGCAAAACAGTTTAATAGAAATGAGAAGTGTGTCAGAGACATCAAAGAAAAACTCCATTAAATCAATATTAATCCAAAGTGTTTTGTTATTTAAATAAAAAAAAAAAAACAAACAACCAAACATGGAAATGCAGCATTAATTCAAATACTTGGAAGTCACAAAATTTAAAATGCTAACTTTCCCTCTTCATTTAAAATACAGGGAAACTCATTTTATAACATGATCTGTAACTATAATAGAATAATAAGAAGCGTAATTTGTGTACAGTAACTTGTGATACTGTCAAAATGAAGCCATATTAAAGTATTACTAGTCAATATTTTGAATATTTTCTTTAAGTTGAAGAAAGTTCTGGTTGAAAGTTCACATCAGATGGAGCTCAGTTAAGGTGTAGAATATATAGTAGTTTTAATAATTTCTTCTGTCTCAAATATTATGAAAAAAATAATCTACTGAGTTAATTATCTTTTCCCGAACTCTAAAGTTACAACTGATTATACAGTTGCGTTGTTGACACACTGTTCAAATGGTTAAAACCCTGATTTGCCTATCCAGCCAAGTGCAGAACTGAAATGCATAATTCAATCTATATAACCTTAAACATCGGATCACTAGAATTGCTGTTTTTCTAAAGCAGAAATAAGAGTTGCTAAATTTTGGTAACATTGATCTAAAATGTTTCCAACTATATTGAACTGGCTTTATTGCTAGTGTATGAAAAGAGAAAGTAATATACTGAAGCCCTTTATCTGAACCTACAGTAGACTAATACTGTTGATCTGACAGCTCACTGAAAGGCACTCTTTCTTGCTTTCACCAATTCAAAAAAAAAAAAAAAAAAAAAGGAAAGTTAACACGTTTCCATTTATCATTGACAAACTGAATCAAAAAAGAGTCTTAACGCCCTAGAAGAGACAACTCAAGGGAGGGGCACATATTGTTGCTAACAAGGAAGTAAAATTCTTTCTCAAGTATTTCTTGCTAACGTAGTGGCAATTTATGACAAGATCTATATAAGAAGGCTTCATAATTCATTTGTACAAATATAATTTTTCTATTCTTGATGACAAGAGTAGAGCTTCACAGAATTATAGAGCAAATGCTAGCTCAAACTAATCTAAGCATATTGACGCCAGAGCATGGCAATAAGCCTGGGGAAAAAAAATCACAAGAGCTGGAACAGACTGTTTTTAATAAATCTGTAGTGAAAGAACAGTGAAAATAAACAGCAACAGCATTTTTATTTATTCTTTCTGACTATTATCTGTACCAATGGGTGGGGTACTAAAGTGAAGACACCTGCTGAAAATTAAGGTAGCTCTAGAAAGGGAAGAAAATGGGAAGACATAAAATGAGAAAATAAAATAAAGTAAAAACTAATAGTACCATAACATTGAAAAGATAAATTTCAATGAATGTGAAGGATGAGAAATATTTGAACTGAACCAAAACCAAAAAAGATGCTTGATACTGACCTTAATAATATTTCTAATATCATTCATGACAGGTGTTATTTTTTGAAAAATTAATAGCAGTTTTCCTTTGAAATATATTCTGATTTTTCTGACCCCCAAAAAAACATGACGAAGGAAACAAATAAATCGTTTCGTACTTTAAAATGCATAATAATTTTGTTAATTCTGTGAAATTAAAGTAGTGACCCTTTCACCAAGAGAAAATTAATGGATACGCATACTTGAGGGATTCCACAGCTGCTTTCATGTCCAGTTTGCCCTGCTAATCTAAGTGGAACAGACATGATTTCACTTTTTTTTTTTTCATGGGAATAAAAATTATTTTGAACTGCCATCTGTCTATTCTGAGTGGTAGCTTCCTTGGATGGCAGAAATTCAACATCTGTAATGTTGTGAGTTTTTTTTTCCTCCAAAGGACTTAGAAAGAAGGTGACCTAAAATGAGATAAAATGCCACTTTATTAGCTAACCATTATAGGAATCCTTGTTGCTGTCTCTATTCTGAAAAATCATCATCAGGTAATAATTAAGAAATTCTGAGTAAACTAATTGAAACCAGAAACTTTTTTACAAATAAGAAATACGTTATCCTTACTAGTGGAGTTCCTTTTTTAGGTAAGAGAAGTGCCGTAGTGAGTGTCAATGCTTTATGAGTCTATTTATTTTCCTTATAATGATACCTTTCCTGCTTTCATAAAGTCAGAAAATAAAATTTACATGGGCAGTTTTCCTGGGACAATTACAGTACTAGGAGAGACTGATATTTTTTCCCCAAAGCTAAGGTGTGTAGATAAAGTCCAGATAAAAAAATAAAGTATAATAAAAGAAAACCCACAAAGTTTAGGTGTTTAATATCAGGATTCCATTATTTGTGTGTTTAGAATTTTAGAATAATTCCTTTAGATTTGTTCAACTTGATGCTCCTCCAGTAAAGAGAATTAAGCTCAGAATCTTCTTAAGAAATGCTTGAAAAATGAAGTGGTTTGAGGTTTAAGAGACAAGGTTAAGAAGAGATTGCCGTGAATAAAAGAGCTTGTAGATGAAAGTGAATGAAAAACAAAAGGTTGACATTGATTATGCAGTAACCAAGAGAGAGAAAGACAGAGAGAAAGAAATGTCTGAAGACTGTAAAGTTAAGAGAATGGATAAAATATTGAGTAAAAAAAAAATAGCAGCCTTTATCTAAGTTGTATTACAAAAATGTAAGAACTAGAGATGTACTTTCGTAAACAAAACATGAAGCCATGAACTAGTTGGAGATAACCACTATTTTTCATGCTCGCTCACTGAAAGAAACACATTAGACTCACCCTGCTGAGCTAGCAGTCTTTGAGAGCACATTAGATAGGCTGGTGAGTTCACTTTGCAGGCAGATTTTCCAAGGTTCATCCATCTCTAAGATTAATATAGCCCTCTGTTATAGGCTTTACAACGTAGTAAGGCTATATTTGCAGTCAAGTATTACCTCCTTGGTTTTGTATTTAAACCTTAAACTGATCAATCACATTAGGCTTTAAGTCCCAAGTCTGACATATATTTATGGATTACTGATCTGTAGAAGGTTATTTCTACAGCAAAAACAGCAATGCAGTTTTCAGCTAAAATCTGATATCTGATTCTGCACTAAAACAAAAAATGTTTCTGTATGACTACTATCCTGATCACATCTCAAAGGAAAATGAGATTTTATTTTTGCTTTATGGCTTCTTTCCTTTTTCAGTGGAATTTATAATCTAGATGTAAAATATTTCAGTTATACTTGATGATGTCAACAAATTTTCTGTGGATGTTTTTGATTGTTTGTTTTCTCCCTTCCTAATAAGATCCATTTTGTAATTTATCATAGCAAAATGGCTATGATAAATGATAAGTGGCTAAATGGCCAGATTCAGAGGGCCCAACTGAGCCATGATTTTTTTTTGTTTGTTCATTTTCTATATGTTAAATAGGGAGAGGGAAAGGAAATCAGATCTGGAGAGGACACAGAATTTCAGCATGACTGAATCTCAAATTTCATTCTGAGGTTTAAAATATTTTAATTTTTGCATATTGTAATTTGTATATAAACATAAACTGAGAATCATTACCAAAGACAGTGTATTGTGTTTACATGGCAAGGTTTTGGTAGCAGGTGTGTGGGTGATCCCTGGGGGCTGCAGGGATGGTGTAGCAGAAGTGTAAGACTGAGAAAAGATGTTGCAAAAATCAGTTTTAATGGTGTCATGAAAAGGTAGAACAGTCAAACTGAACAGGAAACTTATACCACAAACACTTTGGCAGACATAATTTTTTACAGGTTCAGAACATCAATTGGGAACTAATACTACACAGTGTGTAACTAAAACTAAGCTTAGAATGACGAGTCAAAATGTGCAAACCACTTACCTAAAAGGCGAAGACAATCAGTCCTAGGGAAGTTATTTTGGACAGCATTGTGAGCCAAAGGGAGGGCTTCTGATTACAGACCTGCTGCTCTGAGGAGAACCACTTAAAGGGGGGTCTCTGGTGGGAGTCCCATTTTATAATCTGGGTTGGATATGAACTGTGGTCATCTATCGGTCATGGCCATATATAGCTTTCATTGGTTGAGTGGTCTCCTAGGTAGGCTCATTGGCTGAGGTGGTCACCAGGGCTCGGGTATCTGGGGTATGTGGCTGGGGGGTGTTCGCCAATGTGACCGGAAGCTCACGCACTTCCCACCAAGCTAGCCACAATGCCCCTGAACCACACTGTTAGACCCACAGGAAGGACGGGAGCAGTGCTCCTACTACAGATGGATTCTGTGAGAAGACATCAGAACCTTCCCCCATGTTGATAGAGCCAGTTCCAGCCATCTCCAAGATGACCTGCCACCAGCTAAGACTGAGCCAATTAGCAATGGTGGTAGCACTTCTGTGATAACATATTTAAGAAGAGGTAAAAAAACTGCTGTGCAGCAGCTGTGAGAGAGAACTGAAAATGTGAAACCACCCTGCAGACACCAAGGTCAGTGAAGAAGGAGAGGGAGGAGGTAGTCTGGGCTCCAGAGCAGAGATTCCCCTCCAGCCCCTTGACAAGACAATGGTGAAACAGCCCACAGGGGACCGTGATGGAGTAGACACCCACAACTGCAGCTCCTAGAGGTCTCAGTGCCCAAGCAGGTGGATGTGACCTGAAGGAAGCTGCACCTGTGCTCAGGCAGGCTCCTGGCAGGAACTGTGGCCCATGGAGAGGAGCCCACACTGGAGCAGTGGGGGCAGGGATAAGGTGGTTTTAGGTTTATTCTCATTTCTCATTATCCTAGTGTGTTTAATTGGCAATAAAATAAATTAATTTCCCCAAGCTGAGTCTGTTTTGCCTGTGATGGTAATTGGTAAACAATCGCCCTGTCCTTATCTCAACCCATGAGCTTTTCATCATTTTTTTCCCCCTGTCCTGTTGATGGAGGAGGAGTGAGAGAGTGGGTTGGTGGGTACCTGGTGGCCAGCCACTCACCCCAGACAGTAAACCACACCAGTGCAAAACTCACTTGGCCCCACTGTGGGTCTTACAAATGTAATCAAAATCTGCAATCTACACTTTGAAAAATCCCAGACTTTCTCACTTCAGGCTTTTTTTCTTCTAAGAGGTTAAGCTTGGAATTTGTGTCTCAATTGCATAAGACAGAACCAAAATGTTGGCACATACGGATCTTATTCCAAAGGCTTCAGAATATATTCAAACAAATCTGAATGTAATTATGCAAAACAAAAGTCTTAATCAGCTCTATACTCTTCAGGCATTAAAATATAAAGCTATCAATGAAACAGAAAATAGAGTCGAACAATATGGTGATGTCTTAGCCAGTTTAAACATAACTGTGGGAGGACTCTCATCCATGTTTACATTTACTTCAGGATAATTGCGTGGTTGGAGTATAAGTACATTAAATAGATACTGCCACCCTGAGAAGAAGAAATACTTCATCCCAGTAGTTATGCAAATCTACTAAAAGTACTTATGCAATAAGTATTCTTTTTAGGAGGAAGGCAGGAATACTGAACAAAAGTTTATTACTGGAATGCTCAAAAGGATTAATATAGAAAAGGTTAACCTTATGCCTTTACCTATTATTACAATATTCAGGGCAATTTACATTTCCCATTTCTGACAAATATTTGGAATTTTCGTAGAATATTCAGTAGTGAGTTATCTATGAACATGCTCTGCTTTATTCTGAATTTATTGCTGAATAATTTCTGCAAATAGCTTGTGATGGGTTTGTTAGATGCACTTACTTGAAACTCAAGCTGTTATTGGAATCATCAGTCACAAGTTTCTCATGCTCTAGCTCTGTCATTGTAATTTTTAATCTCGCATATTTTCAATGCTAATACTTCCTATTTCCAATTTGAATAATTTTGCTAATGTCTTGTGATACTTAATGCATCTGGAGCCTGCTGCCAGTAAATTATTCACTGGAATATTAGCAGAGAACAAGTACAAATTACACAGTTGCTAAAGCAAATTTTAAAACTAGAGTGAATGGATTTTTTTAGCAGCATTTGCTGTCTCTATTTTTTTAAATTCACAGCAATTTGATATGAGTCAGAAAATATTGACTTAACTAATAACTGTCTACCTATCTCATTATGTGCTTGGTTAAGAGAGGTAAGTTAGTTTCCTTAAGTGAGAAGTTATGAATGAATCCTACGTAATTTTTCCCCAAGTCTTCATTTCGTTTTGCCTCAAAATAAGAGATACGGCACTGAAATGAACCCCCGCTGCCTTCTTTCCCTAATTAACTGTGATTAATCTTTGTTTGCTACATCTGCTATTGTAGATGACATTATTCCAGAATACTTTTATAATTTTTTGTCTTCTATGAACTTTGCTCTTCTGTGAAAAGAGACACCCAGAAGATCCTGTTGTCATTGTTCTTTATTTGACTGTGTCAGAGATGTCAAGCTGAATAAGGATTCAGAGACCAATTTTCAAGTGCCCTGATAAAACTGGACCTTTTAATTTTGTAAAGTTGGATGAGGCTGGTAGTTGAAGAGACAGTGGCTTCAATTCAGTTACTTAGGTAGTAACTGAAGCTACTTGAGAAGCTTTGATTAACCCAGAAGCCCAACAATTCCTGACAATTCAGGAAGATACAGGCCCCATACAGGTCTTTTGTCATGTCTGCCAGCCCCAAAGGAGTGCATTACATATACTGGGGTGTCTCAAATGGCACCAGAAGCCACTTTTACATATCTTTACACACTTTAACTAAATCAAGTTCGATAAATAGTTTTTGGTTTTTTTTTTCCCTATCATCAGGAAGATAATATCTGAAGAGTGAAATGGTAGTCTATTCTGGAAGACATGCAACCTTTTATGCAGCCTACTCTTGCAACCAAGCATACTTAATATATAGATGGGACTTTTTCAGCTTTTTAAAAAAACAAAAACTTAAACATTTCCTGTCTTTGTAGTCTTTAGACTACTGCAGTAGGGGCTACCAGAAAAGATAATTCAGACTAATAGTACAGAATGCAACTCTTTGTTAGACTCAAAGTAGAGACAGAAGAGTACAAATCACCATGGCTTAATGACTTATTTATCAGGTCCGTTTCAGTAATTATCTGTTCTTAGCCATTTCTACACTTAAAGAAAAGTGTTGCCCTAAGCTTTTTTTTGAAGCTTATGTTGCTATGGCTTACTTTACAGTTTTAGTATGTTACAAGCCTAAACACAATCAGCTCCTGTGATTTTGCTGAAGATCAGTTACTTGACTGCAAATTTATATGTGGTGGGGTGTTGGAAGGGAGGTTTTGAGCTGGAGGGGAAGGTACCATGGTTTGTACCAGCAGCAACTAACCAAATACCTTCATTAAAAAATGCCAATGGGATCAAGTTTCAAAAACTTCATACGTCTTTTTTATTACACTGCCAGTCTCTTTTTCAGTAAATGATTCCATTTTCAAAATACTAGGAGGCTGTTAAGGATGAACCAATGAATGTGAACATAAGTAAATCACAAATGAACTGAAAGAAAATGATAAATGTAGCTTAGAGAGAAAACTGTCTTGCAGCCAAGAAGTTTTAACATTTTTGGTAGCATCAGGTAGAATAACATAATCTAAGGCTATACAGCCTCCTTCCATACCAGGAATAAAGTGAAGGGGCTGGGAAAACCTGAATAGCTGTTGCTACAGGAGCATTTTTTCTGAACAGTTGCAACTGACAAGTGGGTATGCCACTTTTTTCTTTTTGAACCCATCTGACTTCTAAAACGGTCTTACCATAAGATTTATTTGATTAAAAGTAGTCATTTACATCTGAGTTTGACTATATTCTCAGTGGAAAGAAAATGACAGTTTGAGAGAGCCATTTATGTGATATTAGAGTATATCTCTAAAACGCAATACACTAAACTCTCCATTTCTCTCCATTGGCTGTGCACTCCACCACACCTTTGGAAATTAAAGCATCCACGCAAACTAGTTTCCTTTTTTCTGTGTGTGTGTTTTTTTACTATGTCAGATATTTGGAAATTATGGGGAGAATTTCACAATGACTTTCCTGAAAAAAATCACAGTCCGCTGTGATTTCAGTATGGAAATGAATCTTTAGTCCAAATCGATCTCAGGCTATGATGACTTTGGACATTTGGCAAACAAGAACTAAGGAGCTTTGTTAAATATATCTGACTTTAGCTATTAAACTAATGATTTTTGAAATCACAAATCCTAAATCCGTAAGTATTACTGTTGATACAGAATTTCTCCAAATTTAAGACTAGAGGCTATTATTTTAGATATCTTGGAAATCTTCAGCGGAGGATGTACCTCCTCAGAATAGCTCTGTCTCTGACATCGTACTCTAATGGTAAAGGTGTATACGGTTAAACTTTTGATAAAGGAGATCTTCAACAGAAAAATATGTGTGGGAGTTGTTTGTTCATTTTTATTTTATTTTATTTTTCTCTGCAAGATGCCTTGCTTGTGCAAAATTGGTAACATTTGCCAAATCATGACTTTTAGATTAACTGATTCACTAGTACTGCATGGCACTCTCTCAGTGTTGAACCTCAGTACTTCTTCTGAAACTACCTCGAAGATAAGTCTCACAGCTTATAGGAATTTTTTGGAAGACTGAGAATGAATCCAACCAAGTGGAGCAACCTGTCTTCTCAAGAATGTGTCTTTCTCAACAACTCTGAAACAATTGAAGGTAGTAATGACTATATCCCAAACAGATTTTCCTTGTATAAACAGTCTAAGACTTTAGCTAACCAGGATTCGTGTTGGAATCTGACATTTAGAAGACTTTTGTAACAATGGTAAACACATGGATTATTGACATCTGTATTTTATACATCCAGAGTCTTAAACAATGTGCTGACAATATTTTCTTTTTATGTCTGTATTTCTAACGTAATTCATAAGATATTTTTATTCCTGTCTGTTTCTCCATGTAATTTCAACATTTCTTGTTCATAATAAGAAGGCCTAGTTTACATGTAGGCAAAATTTCCTCCCCTAAAATAGCAATGAGTGCTTTAACAGAATTCAAAAATATATTGACTGACATAATTTAGTTTTGATTGCATATTTGATAAAGATAATATTTTTGACCTTTTTCATAATAGTCAGTGTATATCAAAGGTTGTTATACCCAGTTGTTGGTTGGAGTAACTTCCATTTCACCTTGCTAAGGAACATAATAAGCTACTGGAAAACAAAAAGCAATGCTGAGAAATTTTTACCTTTCCTTTCTTTTCTCTATTAACTCTTTGAATAGACTTTTAAAAGACTGCAGACCAGTCTTACGATTTGGTTGGGTTTTTTTTGTTTTGTTTTGTTTTGTTTTGTTTTGTTTTTTATGTCCAGTATGAGTATTTTGAATACAGGGCACTGGTGATTGAGCTACTGAAGGTTTTTTATTTAACATTCCCTTATCTTTTCTATCAAACAAAAGAAGGCCATCTTCTAGAAATTTAGTATTTTTTATGTTTCATAAAGCTATATGAAATTATTACATGTACATTTCCAAAGCTGTGAAATAGGTTTATAATCAGAATTTGATTTGAAATGGTAATTTGTGGCTCAATTCTGCTGTCCATGCATATTTGACTAGTACCGTCTGAGATGCCATGTATCAGAGAAATATGCATTACTACAAAATATGAAGAAGACTCAGTAGAAAACTGTGCACTTGTGGACTGGCAGCTAAAGGACCGGATAGATATCACATCCCAAATGGCACTAGATCTCTATGTTTGACTGACTGAATCAAGTCTCTGCATTAGGACAATTTTCATTTTTTTGAAGAGGAGATATCTAACTTTTTGTCACTTTCTATGAATAGTGTAGAGATACAGGCTTCTCATGATGGTAATGCATCCTAACTTACTTGATTATATGATGTTTTTCGCCAGAGGTATACAACTCTTTTCACTGGCCGCAGAGCATCAAAACAGGTAGCTCAAACACCAAAATCAGGATTTGACTACCTAACCACAGGCATCTAAGTGCAATTTGGGATACACGAGCTTCCTGAGTGACTCTATTTGCTGATCTAGTTAGGGATAGCTTTCCTGTCATCTTGTGTGGAAGTCAATTAGAGAGGGGGGAAAGAGAGAAGAGAAAGACAGAAAGAGAAAGAACAAAATGAACAAAATTATGAAAGAACAAAAGAAAAGGCAAAAAGAGAGTACTGTTATTCTCTGAGTATTTCTAGTGGTGATGCATCTGGGCTCACCTGCTTACCTTATTTATCTATTTTGTTTCTTTCAGCTTTGACAGGATAAACAACCACCCTGTAAATTTTCTGAATGACGAATCAGAAAAATAAGTGAAAGTAAAAAGTGTTAATTAGGGTCTAGTTAATCTTATGATACTCTGACAGCCAGTGAGCAATTTGGATGTTTACCTTGAATTCCAAATCACAGTTTGACAATTGGTCGAAATTTTTTCATTATTCCAAGCATGGCTTTTCCCATATTTATTTATTCAGGCCACTGAATAAATAAATAAATAAATAGATAAATAAATAAATGCCACTAAAAGATCAGTACAGTCAGCTTTCTCAAAAGCACAAGCACACTTGGTAGTGCCCTTCAAGATTTTTTAAGTTTTGAAATCCTGCACTTTAAGCACCATGTTAAAGAGAGCACACACAAAGAATAAAGCTATCCACTGAGGATTAGCATTATATATATATATAAAGTAAATCTTGACTTTTCAGAAAACAACATGTCTGTGGGTGGAAGTGGAATGAGTTAAGCACAAACTCCCCAACTTCCATTTTAAATATAAATCTATCCTTCTTTTTATGCTCATCTGAAAAATATATACTTTAACAATATGCTTATATTAGTGAAGTAGCATAATAGTGGAGAAAACCATTTTCTAGATCATAAATATTTTAAAGTTGTCATCACTCACACATTTCTAAAAATGTAGGCACCAAGTTATCTTATTCTTGGTTTATATATCGATATGGATAGAACATAATTTTTAGACTAGAAAGGCCACAGGTTGTGGACTATAGTACAAGACGATACATATTACAAGGCAGAAATACCAGCTGAAGGTATACTTAAGTATTTCTGTTTTCTGAATTAATAAAATCATCATGGCAATGTAAATTTGTAGACACAATAACACAGAATTGTGTAAACCATGCGTGAAGTACAACAAAAGCAGTCTGTATGGAGAATAACGATATTTGAAAGAGGTTGCCTGTCAAGGTTACAAGAATTCACAGAATTAAAATAGCTGGGATGAACTTCCATTGACATTTAGCTAAAAATCAGCTTCATTTTCACCAACTGAAATAGTGTACTGATGTCCTCTAAGGAAAATTGAATTGCTTTGTTTCCAAATTAAGATATAACGTATCATCACTAATAACTGTCATTCAACTTGTATCTACTGATACAATCATAACCATTGGTCTGATTAGCCTTAATGAAAGATTTAGTCACATGATTTCTATCTATACTAATAAGGTATGACTAACAGACACTGAAGATCTGCAGTGAGCAAGTTTGGAAGTCTTGTACTGAACTCCATCTACCCTGGGTTGATTTACCAGGGGAGCTGGTTTACTTTTGGGGAGTGACAGAGTGGCTGTGTGGGTGTTCGGCTGCTGGCTCTGGTCAACCCACCACAGCCCTTTTTGGCATCCAATACAGCACCCTCGATTATATGCCTTTGATTATAATGAAACCTTCTCCCAGGAATGGGCAATCCCTGCCCATATAATATATATAATCAATATATAATCAAAGACTTCTGTCTAAATGGAAGATGCTGCAGGAGTGGAGCTTACATCCTGATTCTTGATGGACAAACAGCCATGTTACAATTGTATAAATATGCTGAAGTACAAGAGCAGAGATTCTTCAAGCCATCTGTCCATTATGGAAGACTTTACATCTGATATAATAATCTAATTTGGTATAATCATCAATTTAAAATTAAGGAAGAGAGTCAGGCATTTTGGAGGAATGATTCATATTATTAAAATATTGATGCAAAAAAAATTAAAATAGTGCAAATAATTAGTTCTTCCATAACAGTGCTTCTTTTTATTAAGTAATCATATAACGAACCAAATAAATACAAATAATTCAGATGTCCAAACATATTCAAACCTTCTTTCTGTCTAGTTCGTCACATCTGTCTAATGAGTGTCTAGAACTCCTTCTCCTGAATTCATTTTTGATAATCACATCAATGCTTAGTTAATTCCTGAACATACTTAGAAATGAAAAGTGTGTCTTGCAAGGCAGTAGGTATTCTGGAAGCTTGCCAAAAGCAGACGTACAGAATATCTTGCATAAAATGTAGTCGATAATTCCAGGCTACACTAGAATGTTATAGACAATTAATCTAGTTTTACTGTCATTAAACTCAGGGTTTTTACTGACAGAAGAAAATATTTGTAGAACCTTGATTGTGAAGTGGCTTCTGGAATAATTGCAATCTAAACGCATTTTTGATACCTCATGCTATATGCCAGAGGCCTAGCAGAATATAAACAAATATTAGAGTCTTCTACCCAAACGGCCACAGCTTTAGGCATTAAAAAAATTATATAATAAGGGTTAATAAATATAGGCAGAGGTTGATAGGGTGGGGATGAAAAAATTCTTCACTTAATCACTGGCCATGCATTTTTCCCCTTGGAATATGGCATTCTAAAGAAAATTGAAAGAAATCTTGATAGAAACTCTTTGCTTTTTGAAACGACCAGAAAAGTGCACTGGTACCCACATTCAGTGTCAGTTAAAAGGCTTTTTTCTGATTGGTATCATATCTTCTAATAAGATCACATATAGCCAACGCTCAAAATTCCCTGAAATGGTAAACATCTTTCTGCATAGTGTTAGCATCTTAAAATAATTTGAGTTCACTTTAATGTCCCTGAAAATTCTATACATGCACATGCATATATATATACAAATGTATATATTCTACTGGGAAATAATTTATATAAAAATTTAAATGAAATCTAGACTATTTCCTGAAGCAAATTCATCAGAGAGAGGCATGTTAATGCCTTTGACATTAAGTTTTTAAAATAAAAAAGCTATTGATAACACCACTTACTGTTCTGTTAGATTGAATATTTATGTCTTGAAGTATAGACTAAAATACAAATAAATTTGGGGAGTGGAATATTAAGAAAATAGAATACCATCATAAACCATAATGAAACTAGAAGAGGCCTTTGAGTTATCAAAGGCTGCTGCAGGCAAACCTACCATATAATGTCTTCGCTAAACTGATCAAACTCTTGCTATTCACAGTTACGCTTTTGGGATTTTTGTTGTCAAGGTAATAGTTTATAATCTTCCTTCTCTGCTATGTAAAAGTAGTCCCTTAGTTCCTATCTAAATTCAGTGGTGGGTAGGGTTTCTTTTTTTTTATTTTCCTGTCCCCTCCTCTTTTTTTCCCTTGTTCTTTTTCTCTTTTTTCTTGCCTTTTTCTTCTTTGTTCTTTTCACCTCTCTTCCTCCGCCTTTTCTCTTTTTATTTTTTTTTCTTTGCACAAAGTTGCATGTCTTTTAACTTATTCTTTCCTTTGCCACCTTGTTATAGTTACACAAAGTACCTGCCACTTAATCATCATTTTGGCAAGTTATTCTTGCCAAGTTGCTTGAAGACACATATACTTTCACTTCAATGATTCTGAAATATAAAATATTTCAGACAGGCTGTTGCTAATATCAACCTGACCTGCAAAACAACTAAGTTACTAAGTGGTCTGTAGTTTAAAAAAATCATCTGGAAGATACATGGCATTCCAGAATTCTTATCTTTGTGGAGGAAATGGAAATCATAAGAGAAATAGGTCTCTGTTTTTTCAGGAGTATATTCTAGCAATTATAGCATGTAGTCAAACTCTCATTTTCTGCATCTTTTTCCATCTTCAGAAATTTTTTATTTCTGGCTACTCAGTGCCACAGTTTTAGTGGAAGGATCAGAGAATACTCATTGGCTTGTGGTGGATGTCCTCCCTAAAGATTAGAAAATGTAATTTCTAGTCATTCAGAGTGAGAAATGTTAGAAACTGTTCTTCTATTCCAAGAGGGGGTAAAACGTAAATTATTTAAAAAGGTGCAGCACCACCAATGACTGATATATTTTAATTAAAAAAAAAACCAAAACCCACAAACAAATGTTCCATAACTGCGCAGATGAATTCTTAACTTGTGTTTACATTGCATGAAATTTTTTGAACCTCAGATTCCTACCCTTTCTCTACTGACAGAAACATAAATCCATACTTCACTGTCAGATGGTGACAAATGTCTAGGATGTATTCTAGGATCACCACTGTAAATTACAACTCCAGGTGCATATATAAATGCAAAGCTGGTGTACTTACAAAAATACAAAGCTACAAATTGGTGCATTCCAGATATAGCTGGCTATGTTATTGAAGGCTCCTTTTAACCTTCTCTTGTACTCTTCTTATGACACTCAGGTTTACTCTTGGTCAACAAGACTTCTTGAACTCATTAGTACCCTTTTTTCAGTTGTGAGGTATGTATCCAGGTATGGACACACGCTACAAAGTACGAAATTCATCCACCTCTAACTTAGAAGTCTAAAAGCTACATGTGTGATTTAGAGGTGATAAACGTAGTTAATGGATAAGTACTGCCAGAAATGGTTAAGTACTGCCAGAGAGAGTTTATTTCATCCTTCTCTGCTACACTTTAATTGGCTAAAATATACAAAAAACAGCTATGGAAAAATCCCTGGATAGTTTTTTCTGAGGTTTTATTAACTTTAAGTTGGCCAAAACCAGGTCTGGTGATATGTGGAGGAAGGCAGACCATGCAGCTGGGAGCAGGAGAGGAGAAGTGGTAGGGATGGAGAAATCTCCCAGTGTGGAAAGAGTAAGCTTATTACTCAGGTTCAGTGAGATATAAACTCAAATTAGTTGCTTGCAGAAAGCCTCATCTGAAAGAGTATTTCCTATTAGCAGATTGAAGTGTTTTCCTGCTAACAGTAAAGTCTGTTTACCCAATTCTAAAGTATAATTACATGAACTGATAGAGTCATGTATTCTTTCCACCTACACCCTAATCTGTCTAATGTAGGCATCTCTCATCACTGGGCTTGAGCTGATACCTCCTGCCTCTCACCTAATTCACATCTCATGGGTAGTAATCAGCTCTTAGTTTTCCTTATTTAGAGTATGAGGAACTTGGACCTGTGAATTAAACCCCTGGAAGTGAAGTCCTTACTTTCAGACTCTAGTGTGTTCCACAGCATTAAAATCTATTTTGAATTAGGTTTCTGTTAACATTCTTCATAAAGTCTAGCATGTCTTTGTTTTTACTAAGGCTACCACATGATGACTGAAATAAAATAATTTCTACGCTAGGCACTTGTACAACCTACATGTGTCCTCATTTTAAACTCACATACACATTCTTATTGTAATTGGAAGGTAAGTGTTGTAATATTATTTATATGACACAATATTGTGTGAGCACATTCAAATCATAATTACTCATTCAGACATCCACTATGACAATGGAATTAAAATCCCCGAAGCATTCTGTGGCTTAAAATTTGTTGTTAGAGGTCTCTGAAAATTATAATATAAACAGAACACTGATACTATTTGTCATCTGTTTTAATACACTAACATTAATAAAATACAGCCATTCATAAGCCATTCAGGAAATGAGAAGAAAAGTTCCTTATCCTGTATATGGTGCTCTTGTTCCACTGAAATAAACGAGCTGAAGTAATTTGTATCCCTTAAGAGCAAGAGCAAGGGTTATATCTATGTGAAGACAGCAATAGTTAAAGTGTTCAAATCTATAAATTAGTTATTGACAAGATCATTTCAGATTCTTAGGTGGAAAACTGCAATTTTTCAGCTTACTGGTGTAGGTAATACAAGGGACTCGTTACCGCATGGTCAAGTGGGAGATCTGGTTGAAGTCATTCTTTGTCACAGATTTCTCATTTGCCTTGGGAAGGTCTTACAATTTATCTTTTTATGGTTTAATTCCCTACTTACGAAAGAGACAGAACAGTTCAGTCTCCTGAAATATGGTTTCCTCTCATGCACAACTGTATGTCCCTATGGAAGATAACAAGAAGCCAGAGTTTGATGATCAACCTCCAAACCACTGTCAATGAAGCCTTCTGATGTCAAGTGCTGAAGCCTTTCTTATTTTCTAGCAGTTCCTGGAAACTTGGAAGAACTATACGAATACAAGCACACATGCATACATGCTTCTTACTGATTCCTTTTGTTCCTTGATACTGTTGCTGTGAACTTTGACACCTGTGTGGTGTCCAGCAGCGCTGATGGAAGTAGCCAGTATGGGAGAAGGGACTTGGACACAGGTTACATACTTTTAACAACGATACCAGATATTAAATATGACATGCATACAGTTGATTTGTCATAACCACTCTAAGCATTACTGTACCAGAAATGCGTGTAAAATTCTAAACACTTTTTCCAGTCCTCAGAACTACTTTTCATGCTATAAATGCAACAGTAGTGAAATTTAATCAGAAATGGTTAATAGTTTTAAAAACCTTGTCAGAAATTCTAGATACAAATATTTTATTTTTTTTCAAATTTAGGTCTAAAAATCTGTGTCAACATCCATATTTACATCTTTAGTTGCTTGCTTTAGGGTTATTTTTTACAAATATATCTAATTTGTTTCATGACTGAAAAATTGTATTTGTTTTCAAGATTCTAAAATGTGAAACGATGAAAGCGTGTTACTATAAGAAATAGATAAATGCCATGATTTATTGTACACATGATGACATTACATAGGAAATAATATATATTTATAAACAATTACATGAGATCTAGGTTCCATATTTTGTCTTTTAGCTTGAAAAGTTTCACTGAAATCAATATACTATAAGACCAGGAGACTCTGTCCTTTTAACATAACTTAAAATCTTAATCACCCACAAGCACTGGAATTATGTAATGTTGGAATCCTTTGTCCATGCACAACACAGAACATAAAGCACATTCCCTTCTCAATCACAGAAGGACACATTCCCGGCTTTAGCATATTTTGTATTTTGTGTCAGTTTTAATGACATTTTGAGATGGGTAAATGTAAAATATGTATAAAATATTAGCTTCAGAAATGAATTGATACTGTTGATATTGTAACAACTAGCTACTTCTTCAGTTGTTTTCTGGCTTCACTACTTCAGTGGATCTCTTGGCTAAACAATGGTTTCATCTTCCTTTCTAATCCTGCGATCTTACTTCACAGACAGTAATTCTTTACCTCCTAAGTGACAGAAAATATGCAAGGCCTCTATATCTACCTATCTATATCTATCTATATCTATATCTCTATCATCTATATCTATATCTATATCTCTATCATCTATATCTATATCTATATCTATATCTATATCTATATCTATATATCATCTATCTATATATTAATATATTTATGTATATTGTTTTTTCTTTGTCTGTTGTTTTTGTTTTGCATGATTTCCATAGAGCTCACAAATCACTCAAAAACCACACATCTCTCTCAATCACACATTCTCAAAAGCAGTTATTTAGAATATTGATGATTCTGAAAATAATAAACACAAATAATTACAGAATAATCTTTCATCCATAATTATTAATGGATACAGCTTTGCACATGCTGCTCAAATAGTTGATTATAGTTGCAAGCTGGGTACTCACATGTCAATGTTACCTGTTTTCCATGCAGGTTAAAAAAATGTGTAATGTCCACAATCTCATTTCAGTCTAAAAGGCACAAATAAAGGGATTGGCCAAAAAAAATATTTGTTGCCTCGTCTCTTGTGTACATAAAACTGTGACTTAAACAACATAGTCTGACTGAATTATTAGCTTCTTAAAAAGGAAGAATTATGGTAAGCATTTCTAAGGAACACATTTTCGTAGAGGATGTCCTAGAACATGTTCTTCATCATTAGTGGAAAAGACTACCTATGAATTTCAGCAGCAGCTCCTGAAGAGAGTGAAACAAGCTGCAGTTGTAAGAACCTTTCCAAAATGCCCTTTGTTATTTTGGGTTATGAGAATCTTGAATTTTAAATCCTTCTCGACTAATGTCGAGTAGTTCGATTGACTTTTTCTGTCTAAATTTTAACTCTAACCAAATCTCCAAGGTCAAAAGTTTTAGATCATCTTTCATCATAAACATACCAATATCTCACTTTTTGGTGTACTTAACCTTTTTGAGATTTGGCAACTGAACTTTTGTATTTCTAGAGGATAAGATATGGTGATGTAAATCAGTCATTTCATTAAAAGATGTACTGCAGTGATGTTCTTTGAACAAGTGCTGCTTCATAGGATAATAGCATTGAAAATCGTCCATTTGACTTCAGCATTTTCTGTCAGTCTGGATTATGATTTAATGTTTTCTTCAACTGGGAATTCTATCCCCAGTTGTAGCCCTGTGATAGAAGCTAGAAGCATCTGATAAATTTCTAAGTTGAAAGTTTTGTTACAGAAGTTAATTGAAAGACAAGAGACAGAACTTTCTATTTGTTTCTTACTGTTTTACAAAATACAACACATGTCCTGGAGATGTAAGGGAACAGATGCAAGGTACTGATTTCCTAGTTTCTGTAAACAATATCCAGATAAACTTAGAGTTATATTGTGTCATCATCACTCTCTGTCAGACAATTATAAGATAAAAGGTATATTTATACATTTTAATCACAGTGGTAATACACACTTTCTTCCTTTAATGATGCACATCTTTTTCTGGAGAGACAGTACTAGAGATCTACTTGGATATTTGGCCAGAGCCTAAATACAAATTTGAAAAGTTTCAGTAACCTGGCCTTTGATGGTGTTGAAAATTTAATTTCCAAAAATAAAACAAAACAAAACACATACAAAACAAACAAAAAAACCCCAAACAAAACAAAACCAAAAAACTAAAAAGAAACAAAAGCCCACCACCACAACAACAACAAAGAAATAAAATGCTCTAATATATTTATTAGAATTCTCTAATATATTTAATTCTGCATGCCATTATCAAAGCGTAGTATGTGTGAGGAATTAAAGGTCCTTTCTTCAAAACAGTATTAAAGACATAAAGAAAGTGCTGAAAGGTAATCCAAATAGTACTAAACAAGTTTTCTCTTTTCAATATGCTGGGAAGGAAGAGGAAATGTCTTTATTCAAAGTAACCTCAATCACAATAGTTTTTGTCTTTCTTGTTGCCCCAATTCAGAACATATATGTAGTGAGGAAAAGGTCTAACTGTTAAGGATAGCACCATGGAAATTGATCCATGTGCTGCAATTCAGGGAGTGTGTTTAGCTTTGCAATGAAGTTAGATAACCTACAGCAGTCTGATCACATCTGCAGCTGGAAATCATTGCCTTCCCCTAGAGAAGACAAGAGCAGCTATTTGAGTAGCAAGTATTCATTGATCAGAGGCATACGGTCTCAACTACCTTCTGAAGACACGATCCATTTGTACCACTTATTTTGTTGACAGATAGGAAGAGTGGAGCAGGATGTGATAGTAATGGACACAGCATCAAGGTTAGCAGAAGCTCACATGTGAGTGGTAGGCGCAAGAGAATTACATCAGTAGTTACTTTTGGCAAAGTGTTAAGAGGTAAGTTATTACTTCCAGGACTCTGTGATTACAGACAGTGGAGATAAATAGTTTTAAACTGCTATTTCCAAGACCATTTGGTTAAAAAATTACATCACCCAGTACCACAGATAATATTTGCACTATTACATATGTCCACTCTTGTGTGCAAGTCTGAGACTTTACTTGTGTGGTCTGCTAACAGAGGATCTGGCCCTTACTGTGACACGTGATATGATCTTTCCAGGGACACCTCCCAGACACAAATACTAGAAGGGAGTTAGCCTGAGCTGTCCTTGAGAGCCATTAAGTATCATGGTGCCAGGGCGATATGCAGAGATTCAGGGCCCTAGGTATGGTACCAAGGAGTTTTAAGACGTTAACAAATAGGTTCTTAGAACTGTAATTGTACTGGGTCTGGTTGGGATGGAGTTAATGTTCTTCATAGTAGCCTGTATGGTGCTATGATTTGCATTTGTGGCTAAAACAGTGTGGATAACACATTGGTTTTAGTTATTGTTGAACAGTGTTTTCACAGCGTGAACACTCCCTCACACCTCTCCCCACCAATGAGTAAGTTCGGGGTAGAAAACAGGTTGGAAGGGGACAGCTGATCTCAACTGACCAAAGACATCATGCTCAGCAACAAAAGCTCAGGGAAAGGAGGTGGAATGGGGGGACATTCATGGTTATGGCTTTTGTCTGTTACACAGGCTGAGGCTCTGCTTCCCAGGAAGTGCCTGGACATCTGCCTGCTGATGGAAAGCAGTGAATGAATTTCTCTTCCTACTTTGCTTGCATGCACCCCTTTTGCTTTCCCTATTAAACTGTTTTTATCTTGATCCATGAGTCTTCTTTCCTTCCATCTATTTTTTCCCCATGCTCTGTGAGGGGTGAGTGGGTGAGAGGCAGGGTGGATGTTTGGCTTCAGGCCAGGGTCAGCCCACAACAGTAATGGACATCATGCTGTATGTGAGAGCACATAGTCTGTTTAAATTTGAATTTAACATAATAATTTGAAATATGTTTCAAACGGTGAGTAACATTCTTTGATTTTGCAGTGGAATGAATTAGAAAGGCTCACCAGGTCAGTCCTGTTTGTCACCTAAGAAATAGCAATTAACATTCAACACTTGTTCCCTGTGCTGATCTACTCCTACTGTTCTCATGGTTGATAAGAAATGTCCAAACAGAGATTTGGATACAGAATTTCAGGAGGAAATGTAAACCAAGTTCAAATGGGAAACAAAATAGAACAAGTTTCCCAAAGAGGAACAAGGAAGGACAGGCAGGGAAGACAAGGAGGGGGTGTTGCCCCCTATGTCAATGACGAGCCAGAGTGCATGGAGCTCCGCCTGGGGATGGATGAGGAGCCAACCTTGAGTTCATGGGTCAAGATTAAAGGGAGGGCAGGGACAGGTGATGTTACAGTGGGGTTCTGCTTCAGGCCACCTGACCGGGAAGACTGAGCTGATGAGGCTCTCTGTAGACAGATAGGAGAGCAGCCTCATGTTCACAAGTGCTGGTCCTCATGGGGGACTTCAACCACCCCAATATCTGTCGGAGGGACAGCACAGCAGGGCATAAGCAATCCAGGAAGTTCTTGGAATGCATTGATGATAACTTCCTTCTCCATGTGATTGAGGAACCAACAAGGAGAGGTGCTATGCTGGACCTTGTTTTCACCATCAAGAAGGGGATGGTGGGGAATGTGAAGCTCAAGGGCAGCCTTGGCTGCAGTGAACATGAGATGGTTAAGTTCAAGATCCTTAGGGCAGTGAGGAGGGTGCACAGTAAGCTCACTGCCCTGGACTTCAGGAGAGCAGAATTTGACCCTTTGGGGATCTGCTTGGTGTAGTACCATGGGATAAAGCGCTGGAGGGAAGAGGGGATGAATAAAGCTGGCTAATATTCAAAGATTACCTCCTCCAAGGTCAGGAGTGATGCATCCCAACGAAGAAAAAGTCAGGCAAAAATGTCAGGAGTCCTGCATGGATGAACAAGGAGCTCCTGGACAAACTCAAACAGAAAAAGGAAGCCTACAGAGGGTAGAAGCAAGAAGAGGTAGCCTGTGGGGAACACAGAGAAATTATTTGAGCAGACAGGGATCAGGTTAGGAATGCTAAAGTCCAGATAAAGTTAAATCTGGCCAAGGATATCAAGGGCAACAAGAAAAGCTTCTACAGATATGTTGGTGATAAAAGGAAGACTAGGAAAAATGTGTGCCCTCTCCGGAAGGAAACGAGAGACCTAGTAACGTGACACATGGACAAGGTTGAGGTACTCAACAGCTTTTTTGCCTTGCTCTTCACTGTCAAGGAGTCTAGCCACACCACCCAAATCACAGAAGGCAAATGCAGGGACTGAGAGAATGAATAACTGCCCACTGTTGGAGAAGACCAGGTTTGAGACCATCTAAGGAACATGAAGGTGCACAAATCTATGGGACCTGATAAGACACATCCGTGGGTCCTGAGGGAACTGGTGGATGAAGTTTCCAAGCCACTATCCATCATATTTGAGAAGTCATGTCAGTCTGGTGAAGTTTCCGCTGATTCAAAAAGGGGAAATATTATTCCCATTTCTAAAAAGGAAAAAAATGGAAGACTCGGTGAACTATAGGCCAGTCAGTCTCACTTCTCTGCTGAGCAAGATCATGGAGCAGATCGTCCTGGAAAATATACTGAAGCACACTGAAAATACGGAGGTGACAGTCAACGTGGCTTCACTAAAGGCAAATCGTGTCTGAAAAATCTACCTGGACTTGTGCAAAGCGCACTGTCCTGCACAACATCCTTATCTCTAAATAGGAGAAACATGGATTGATGGATGGACCGCTCAGTGGATAAGGAACTGGCTGGATAGTCACACTCAAAGAGTTATGGTCAAGAACTCAGTCATAGAATCATAGAATCATAGAATCTTCATGGTTGGAAAGGACCTTTGAGATCATCGAGTCCAACCATACGCACACAACAAAAAACCACAAAAAAACACAAAAAACCAACCTACAATCTCTGCCACTAGAGCATGCCCTGAAGTGCCACATCTAGACGTTTCTTAAATACCTCTAGGGATGGTGACTCAACCACCTCCCTGGGCAGGCTCTTCCAGTGCCTGACCACTCTTTCACTACAGTAATTCTTCCTAATATCTAATCTAAATCTCCCCTGCCACAACTTCAGACCATTTCCTCTGGTCCTGTCATTATTCACTTGGGAGAAGAGGCCAACACCCACCTCTCTCCAACCTCCTTTCAGGTAGTTGTAGAGGGCAATGAGGTCTCCCCTCAGCCTCCTCTTCTCCAAGCTAAACTTGCCCAGCTCCCTCAGCCTCTCCTCATATGACCTGCTCTCCAGACCCCTCACCAGCCTGGTAGCTCTCCTCTGGACACGCTCCAGCACTTCCATGTCCCTCTTGTACAGAGGGGCCCAGAACTGAACACAGTACTCAAGGTGAGGCCTCCCCAGTGCCGAGTACAGAGGCACGATCACTTCCCTGCTCCTGCTGGCCGCGCTATTCCTGATACAAGCCAGAATGCTCTTGGCCTTCTTGGCCACCTGGGCACACTGCTGGCTCATGGTAAGCTGGCTGCCCACCAGCACCCCCAGGTCCTTTTCTGCTGGGCAGCTTTCCAGCCACTCTTCCCCAAGCCTGTAGAGTTCCTTGGGTGGGTTGTTGTGACCGAAATGCAGGACCCAGCACTTAGCCTTATTAAACCTCATACAGCTGGCCTTGGCCCATCGATCCAGGCTGTCCAGGTCCCTCTGTAGAGCCTTCCTACCCTCAAGCAGATCAACACTCCCACCTAGCTTGGTGTCGTCTGCAAACTTACTGAGGGTGCACTCAATCCCCTCATCCAGACCATTGATAAAGATATTAAACAAAACTGGCCCCAAAACTGAGCCCTCAGGGACACCACTGGTGATGGGCCGCCAAGAGGATTTCACCCCATTAATCACAACTCTCTGGGCATGGCCATCCTGCCAGTTTTTAACCCAGCGAAGAGTACACTTGTCTATGCCGTGATTCGCCAACTTCTCCAGGAGAATGCTATGGGGGACGGTGTCAAAGGCCTTACCAAAGTCCAGATAGACAATGTGCACAGCCTTCCGTGCATCCAGAAGGCGTGTCACATGGTCATAGAAAGAGATCAGGTTGGTTAAGCAGGACCTCCCTTTCCTAAACTCATGCTGACTGGCCCTGATCCCTTGGCTGCCCTGCACTTGCTGTGAGAGCGCACTCAAGATGATCCTCTCCATGGTCTTTCCTGGTATCGAGGTCAGGCTGACAGGCCTGTAGTTCCACGGATCCTCCTTCCAGCCCTTCTTGTAGATGGGTGTCACATTAGCCACCCTCCAGTCATCTGGCA
Source organism: Chroicocephalus ridibundus (assembly GCF_963924245.1). NCBI lineage: Eukaryota > Metazoa > Chordata > Aves > Charadriiformes > Laridae > Chroicocephalus > Chroicocephalus ridibundus. Next base: position 54,090,740 of record NC_086284.1, read on the forward strand.
CCTCCCCTGTTGACCAAGAGTGTTGATAAATGATGGAGAGAGGCTTGGTGAGCTCTCCCGCCAGCTCCCTGAGTACTCTTGGGTGAATCCCATCCGGCCCCATAGACTTATGTGCATCTAGGTGCAGAAGAAGATCATTGACTCCTTCCTCCTGGATTATGGGTGGGTTGTTCTGCTCTCTGTCCTTATCTTCCAGCTCAGGAGGCTGAACATCCTGGGGATAGCTGGTCTGACTATTGAAGATAGAGGCAAAGAAGGCATTAAGTATCTCAGCCTTCTCCTCGTCCTTGGTTGCAACTTTCCCCCCAGCATCCAGTAAGGGATGGAGATTCTCCCTGGCTCTCTTTTTGTTGATGTATTTATAAAAACTTTTTTTCTTGTCCTTAATGTTAGTGGCCAAGTTGAGCTCCAGCTGGGCTTTTGCCTTCCTAATTTTCTTTCTGTATAGCCTAACGAGATCTCTGTACTCCTCCTGGGTTGCCTGTCCCTTCTTCCAAAGGTGGTAAACCCTCCTTTTATTCCGAGATCCCATCAGAAGTTCCTTGTTCATCCAGGGTGGCCATTTTCCCCACCCTTGAGACTTGCGACACTTGGGGACAGCCTGCTCCTGGGCCTTTAAGATTTCTTTCTTGAAGAGCGTCCAGCCTTCCTGGACCCCTTTGCCCTTCAGGACTATCTCCCAAGGGACTCTCTCAACCAGTGTCCTGAACAAGCCAAAGTCCACCCTCCGGAAGTCCAAGGTGGAGGTTTTGCTAACCCCCCTCCTTACATCATTACGTATTGAAAACTTGACCATTTCATGATCACTAAACCCAAGACGACCTCCGACCACCACATCTCCCACTAGTCCTTGTCAATGTCCAAGTGGAGACCAGCAACAAGTAGAGTTCCTCAGGGGTTGGTATTGGGACCAGTGCTGTTCAACATCTTTGTCAGTGACATGGACGTGGGACTGAGTGCACCCTCAGCAAGTTTGCTGACAGCAACAAGCTGTGTGTCACAGTTGACATGCTGGAGGGAAGGGATGCCATCCAGAGGGACTTGGGCAGGCTTGAGAAGTGGGCCTGTGCCGACCTCATGAAGTTCAACCAGGCCAAGTGCAAGGTCCTGCACCTGGGTCACAGCAATCCCAGGCACAAATACAGGTTGGGCAGAGAATGGCTTGAGAGCAGCCCTGAGGAGAAGACTTGGGGATATTGATGGACGAGAAGCTCAACATGAACTGGCATTGTGCACTTGCAGCTCAGGACTTGGTGGTGGTGGTGGTTGAGAAACTCAACATGAGCTGGCAATGTGCACTCACAACTAACAAGGCTAACTGCATCCTGGGCTGTATCTAAAGAAGTGTGGCAAGTAGGTCAAGGGAGGTGATTCTACCTCTCTACTCCGCTCTCGTGAGACCCCACCTGAGGTACTGTGTCCAGCTCTGGAGCCCCCAACAGGAGGGCATGGACCTGTTGGAACCAGAGGAGGGCCATGAAAGTGATCAGAGGGCTGGAGCACCTCTCCTGTGAGGACAAGCTGAGACAATTGGGGTTATTCAGTCTGGAGAAGAAAAGGCTCCAGGGAGACCTTATAGTGGCCTTCCAATACCTAAAGGGAGCCTAGGAAAGACGGAGAGGGACTCTATCAGGGAGCGTAGTGATAGGACAAGAGGTAACAGTTTTAAACTGAAAGAGGGGAGATTTAAATTGGATATTGGCACAAAATTCTTTACTGTGTGGGTGGTGAGACACTGGAACAGGTTGCCCAGGGAAGCTGTGGGTGCCCCATCCCTGTCAGCGTTCAAGGCCAGGTTTGATGGGGCTTTGAGTAACCTGGTCTAGCAGAAGGTGTCCCATGGTAAGGAATTTGGAACTAGATGATCTTTAGAATCATAGAATAGAATCATAGAATTGTCTAGCTTGAAAGGGACCTTTAAGATCATTGAATCCAACCATCAACCCAACACCAATAAAACCGTCACTAATCTGTATTGCTAAACACCATGTCTACCCATCTTTTAAATATCTTTACGGACCCTTCTAAACCAAAGTATTCTATGATTCTCTGAATTCAGGCATAGAATCATGCCAATTTCAGCCCTGCAAGCCGAACTAGGGGGAAATAAAAGCAAAACAAATGAACCCCCAGTCTTTCATGAGTTTCTTTCCTTTTTTTTGCTGATTTGCAAGTTATGTCAAGCACTCACTTAGTAGGCCAGAACGTTCACCAAGTTAATGTCCATAGAATATGCCTGAGCCAAACACTCGTAGTAGATACACCTGCAATCCATTATTCCAGGTAAAACCAGGTGATATTTACATACTTTATCTAAATTTTAAAACATTTTGTTGCCTTAGGGTTTAGTTATCTAATGGACTTTAAAAGTAGGACTCATTTTATATAGTTTAAGTTATCTATACTTTAGTCATCTAAATCTGTCTTTATATTATAGAAAGTCTCTTCTACTTGTCTTAGGTCATTATTTTACAACTGGAAGAACAGTCTGTCTAACAGTCATTCAGACTGTCTCCTTCCATTAACTATATTGAGTGCCAAGAAGAGCTGCTTGTATCACATACTTAAGTGGCAAAAATTAAATTAGACAAGTCAGCCTGCAGAAAAGCTTACATTTTTCTAGCATTTGAAAAATTTTGAAGCTTGTCATACTAGCACAGTACTTGCATTTGCAACAACCTAAAATCTGCTTATGGACAGACAAGCTAAAAGAAAGGAAAATATTTCAAAAGTTGGAGTTATCTACCCTATGATGAAAATAAATCAGTAAAAGGAAAAACATTGTTAATCATCTCAGATATCTAGTTGGGAGGTTAAGAATCTCATAAAGATGCAGAAGCCTTTTTTTCACACAGAGTTTTTGCTTTCCTGTAAAAGTACTACCACTTTTAGGAGAGCATTCTATGGATTATGGAAAAATATAATATAGGGAACAAATATTTTCAAATTAGGACATATAAGTCAGGGTCTCATAATTAGCACAAAACTCAGGCATATTCATGCCTCAGTCATGCCTCAGTAATCTGAAATAATTGGGTTTCTTGTTTGTTTGGTTTTGGCTTTTCATCTGCATGGCAACAGTTCATGAATGATGACATTGATTTTAAAGAAATGTTCTGATATGATCTTAATATGATCAAAGAGTAATTTCCAGAATGTATGATTTTTTCTTGAAAAGAAAAATTTTTAAATTTTGCAGTGCAGGGGCAATACTTGGGAGATTTTTTCTACTGCTTGAGTGATGTAATGAATTCAACACAGAAGCAGTCGACAGAGTCTACAGTAAACCAAGTAAAGTGTTATGTTAGGTGAATGTTTTCAGTATGCAGTAATGGGAGATTAACCTTTCTTTTATTTTATTTTTTTTCCTTTTTTTTCCTTTTTTAATTTTTTTTTTCTGAATGCAGTTGAAATAATCTAGAAAAATGCAGTCATAAATTATTTCTAGGTTTTATTAGAGGTACAAATTTAGAAATATTAACAGTAAGCTAATAAAAAGCCTATTACGGTAAGTTTCAGGTTGACAAGTTGTTTTTGACAATGTAAACCCTGTAGCTTCAGCCAAGTAACAACTACTCCAGAACCTGATGCTATGTAGTAACAACCAACCTCATTGGCTGCAACACTGTTGCCAATACACAATATCATATACTTTTGTCACATAAGAGTTTGTTTCTGAACAACAGTCCTTCAAACTTACTCTGCGTCTGGCTGAGATTGAGTTAATTTTCTTCATAGTGGTCCACATGGTGCTGTGTTTTGGATTTGTGACTAAAACAGTGTTGAAAACACAGTGGTGTTTTGGCTGTTATTGGGGAGTGCTTGTGCAGCCTTAGGGCTTTTTCTTTTTCCAACTCTGCCTCTGTGGCAGCCACCCTCTCTTCCCCCTCGCACAGGTCTAATGGTGAGGTTCAGGGGCATGGTGGCTAGCTTGGCGGGAAGCGCATGAGCTGCTGGTCTCATCGTTGAACAACCCCTAGCCACATACCCCAGATACCTGAGCCCTGGAGGACAGCTCAGCCAATGAGAGGAGACCCCTCGACCATTGAAAGCTCTATATGACCATGACCCATAGGTGACCACAGTTCAGATCTGACCAGGCTATAAAATGGCGTCCTCCACTGGAGACCCTCTTGGAGTGGTTCTCCTCAGAGCAGAAGGTCTATGATCTGATGTGCTCCCTTTGGGTTGCCAAAAGAGAGAGAGTGAGATGTTGAAAGACTGAGACATTTCCAAAAGTAATGCTCCCGGGGACTGAGTGTCCTTGCTTTTTAGCTGAGTGGTTTGTGCACTTTGAATCATTATTCTAAGCTTAGATTTGGTACGTACCATGTGGTATTAGTTCCCAATTCACATCCTGAACCTGTATAAAGTTACGTTTGTCAAAGTATCCTGAACCTGTAAAATGTTATGTCTGACAAAGAGTTTGTAGTATAAGATGCTTGTTAAATTTTACAGTTTTTACCTTTTCATGACACCATTAAAACTGATTTTTGGAACATCTTTTGTTGGTCTTCACTTCCCCAACAGCCCTACACAGTGGCAGAGAGAGAGCAAGAAGTTGGGAGAGGACACAGCTGGGACAGCTGACCTGGAGTGACATAAGGGGTATAAAAACTGAGGATGGAGTGGGTGGGAAAGTAACCATTTCTTGAAAACTATCTAGGCATCGGTCTTCTTGTGGAAGGTAGTGAGTGATTGCCTCTGCTCACTTGGTTGGGTTTTGTTTTATGGTGGGTTTTTTTTTTTTTTTCTCTTCTCCTTCTTCTTCTCCTTCTTTTCCTTCTTCTCCTCTTCTTCCTCTTTTTCTTTTCTTTCTCTTCCTCTTCCTCCTTTTCTATCTTCCTCTTTCCATTCCTTATTAAATTATACTTATCTTGATACATAATTTTTCTTGCTTTTTCTCATTCTGTTCTCTCCCCTATCCCTCTGGGGAGTGAGCGAGCAGCTATGTGGTTCTTTGCTGTCATCCTGGGCTAATCCACCACAAAACTGAATCCCATAGCAAGAGGATAAGGGAGCAACATTATATACCACTGTTGCTGTAATGAAACTTTTCTGATTCTGTTACTTGCTATGCAACACAATTTTGTTACCACTGACTGTGATTTTCCTAACATTTCGTTTTTTCTTAAATATATTTTGTTGCTGTATCATGTATTTAAATAACAATATGCCAAACCCTTTGACATTATCTAATAATTCAAGCTGCTGAATTGTCAGCTTATAATAAGCAGAAAGATACAACTACTTTTGAAACTTTTGCATATATTAATAGTAATTCAGTTTATTACTGATCTGATTTAAAATGCCTCTTTATTACAGCTTCGATAATAAGAAATGCAGTAATAGTATTGTTAATAAAAATATAGCGTTACCTACTTCAGAAATTTATGATTTAGCCCATTTGTGAAACCTTTTTCAAAGAGCAGAATGCAAAGAAAAGGAGCCTTAAAATGCTGAGGCTTTCTTCATTCACAAGAAAAACAAAATCCTGACACTGGTTTAACAGCATTTTTATACAAAGAAAATAGTCACAGTGATATACACTGATTTGGGTAGCTACTGGATGATTCTGAAGTGTGGGGTAGGTATGACCGTATGGTGTTTCTGGTTTGGGAAGGACTTCTCTGGACAGAAACCAAGACCTAGAAGTGGTCATCTAGTGACTCTTTAGATACCCTACAGAATAAGAAGCACCTATAATGTCTATAGTACAGAAACTACAAGACATCTGTGCCCTTTAGGCAGGTAGGATACCATAGGCCATGCAGGATACAGTAGGGAATCTCAAATGATGCTTAACACCTAAGTACTCCTGGAGCATAACGTTCATTGCTTTTAAATAACTGCATGTGATCAAGCTGCCCAGCAAAAAAGGACCTGGGGGAAAAAGATCTGGGGGTATTCATTAACAGCCAGCTGAATATGAGCCGGCAGCCTGCCCAGGTGGTCAAGGCGGCCAATAGCATCCTGGCTTGTGTCAGAAACAGTGTGGCCAGCAGGACTAGGGAAGTGATTGTCCCCCTGTACTCAGCACTGGTGAGGTCGTACCTCAAACACTGAGTTCAGTTTTGGGCCCCTCACTACAATAAAGACATTGAGGTTCTGGGGCGTGACCAAAGAAGGGCAATGAACCTGGTGAAGGGTCTGGAGAACAAGCCTTATGAGGATCAGCTGAGGGAACTGGGGTTGTTTATTCTCAAGGAAAGAAGACTGAGGGGAGATCTTATCTACCTGAAAGGAGGTTTTAGTGAGGTGGGGGTCAGTCTCTTCTCCCAAGTAAGAAGTAATAGGACAAGAGGAAATGGCCTCAAGTTGCACCGCAGGATGTTTAGATTGGATATTAAGAATAATTTCTTCACTGAAAGGGTTGTCAAGCATTGGAACAGGCTGCCCAGGGAAGTGGTTGAGTTACCATCCCTGAAGGTATTTAAAAGATGTGTAGATGTGGTGCTTAGGGCATGGTTTAGTGGTGGAGTTAGTGTTAGGTTTACAGTTGGATCCAATGATCTTAAAGGTCTTTTCCAATCTAAATGATTCTATGATTCTAAGCTGTTTAAGCTCTCATTAGAGTCAGTGGAGATCTGTCAATACTGTATAATTGGTTTTGAATGGAGCCTGAAACCGAATTAATATCTGTAGATGAGGAGGCTGTAGTGCTTATGCTTGCTTTCTGGCCTCTTTTATTTTGCAGTGAAGATGTAGCCTGAAGAGTCACATATTCCACATAATAAAAAATGTTCAGCGCAGAGATATGGTTGACCTTATGAGATAATTGAAACTAAGTGCTTTTAATTTAATCCATCCCACTAGAATGCCAACCCCAAGGTCTTCCCTGGAGCAAAGCAGCCTGCAAGTATGCTTTGAAAGAACAAAATAGGAATCACCTGTTTAAAAAGACAATACACTTTTATTGCTTACCAATGTGAACTTGAACTACTGGCTTGCAAAGCAGTGATCTCTCCCTGAAGTAATGAACAGATGGATTACTGTTGTCAGATATATGTACCCATTTACCAGTTCATTCATCAAGGACCTTTGCTTCCCCTGGAGTCACTCACAAAGGTTTTCTCTATTGAAGATGAAAATACTGATCCCAAAGTAATGAAAAATGTTGTGTTGCCACTGATTAAATTTGCCATGACTAGAACCTATGCATTTACCCAATCAGGATGTACTTTCATCAGCCTCTCCTCTGACTGTTTCTTAGTCAAGTTTATGAACGGTTATTTGGGGTTTTTAATACCTATGCACCAAGAGAAACCTGAGCCAAATAGAAAACTAGACTTCTTTTGACTCAAAGGTTTGATTGCATAACAATGACGTATAACAATTTTAAGATGATAATGGCTATTTTTAATCTCATATTTGAACACTTAGACATGGTAAGATTGATGATTAACCCTAATCAAAACAGAGAATATCAATGAATATCATCATTATCATGACAGATTTTTAAAATAAATAAAAATAAATCCAGTATGTGTTACCAGTATCCATTTCCAAGCTATATTATGGGAAATAAAGATGGGGAATTCACATGTATAAACCTGCAGTTCAGAAAACACAACACTGGTGATAAAAGTAGAAGCAGCTATTATTTCATGTGGCATGACTTATCTCTTAAACTGATGAGCTTATTGCAAAATTCCAAGATATTTTAAAATAAAATAAAATTAAATAAAATTAAAAATGCATAATATAAATTTCAAAATACGATTAATTAATATGAAAAAATATTTTATTCCAGCTCTCTTTAAAATGAGGCATTTTTACATTCCTGAAACTGTTGTTTTTATTATTATTTTGCTTCCTACTCCTCACAAGCAACTCTACATTCAATTCTATTTTCCTGCTATATCTTTTACACAGTTTTATAGCGTGGTTGTTCCATTTTTTCCTATGAATTGGATTCCCTACCCAGTTAATACGCATAATTCATATGTCCAAATTTAAATATACTTTATTTTTCAGATAGTAACTCTGTGCTCCTATAAGTGTCTCCTAAGACAACTTTCAGGATAGAATGAATTTCTCTTTGATCAGATTAATTACTGACCGATTTATTTTTTTTTTCATTTCGCTGTACTGACTGCAGAAAAAGATTATGATAACAGACTAAGCTTCAGACATTCAAATTTAAGTCAGTATGCCTATTCTGTTTCCACTGATGCATCTGAAGTTATAATGAATCTTTAAAACATAATCAAAATCTGCACTGAATTATGTAAGCAATTGTGACAGAGAACAGAGCCAATAGGGGTGAAGAGGAGTCTAAAAAATCTCCACAGGTCAGTAGTTCACTGTTTTAATGGGATAGTGATAAAGAGTTAAAAATAATCTCATTTGAGTGAAACAAATCTTTAAATACCCATTTTTTTTTTCCTGATAAATAATGAATTTCAGCAACTAAAAATAGCAGTTTTCTGTTTTCTGGTGCACAAGTACTGCATTCCGTAAAAAAAATCCCCTTCATGCTTCTAGTATCTGTAATTATTTGGGGGGCCCAGGCAAAGCCCCTTTAAAATGTGTTTTTATGCAGTTACATTGAAGTGCTAGGGTGGGAAGGGATTGGCTTCATCTTGATGCTTAAAGCTGACTGCAAATAATCTATTTATGATGTCCTGGGTGGGCTGGTAGCAATGATATCATAGTTTTAAAAAAAAAATCTGTGGAAATCATACAAGAAAAAACCCTAGGCAAATTCAGCTGCTCTCTAATGGCATAAGAACATGGTTTAGTTACAGCCTAGGATTCTAAGTCTGTGCCAAAATTTGAGACAGCAAAAATTTTCACCTGAATGTTGTTAAGATGAGATTGGACCTACTTAAATACATAAAAATTAATACATCAAGATTTTGCACCCAATAGTGATCACTGACCCTACTACTCAGGTTATTCTGCTCAAAAGGGCAATTAATTTTCACTGCCTCAGCAGAATTGCTTACTTGACCATTTGCTTTCACTTTTATTTTTCAGAGCTTGGGGAATACCCTATATGTACTTAGGGTACTAAAAGGTTCAAAGGCATTAACAGTGTGGATCATGGGACTGGAGGGCAGAAGTTTAAAATGAAAGTCAAAGTTGGTAAATAAGTGATCTATATCAGTGAAATTGGTAGGAGGTTAAAATGCTCCTCATCAGGGAGGCACATGAGCTGCTGGATGATTAAGCAGTGTCCTGCAGTAGTGGGAAAATGTAGCTCTGGCATGGGATTTGTTTCAGTCAGCTCTGAGGGTTGCACAAGCTATAAAAGGATTCCTTAGTTGATCTTTTGGTGGCAGTTTGGCACAGTCTCTCATATAAATGTGAAGCATTATGTGAAATGAAACAACAAAAAAGCAGTTGATGTTTCTAACACAATGGCTGCTACGGCCTGGTATCTGGGGGTGAATCTGCAAAAAAAAGTACTCTGCAAATACTTCATCCAGGATTCTCTTCCTCAATATTTTTTTTGCATTATATTTCTTAAATTTCTTTGAAAAACATCTCCATTAGACAGTTGAGGCACCATGAGAGAATGGCAGTATTATTACCACACTGTAATGTTGTTTACTATCATAAAATCTAAGAAAAGAAAACAACAAAACTTTAACTTGTGAACACCTAGAACCACTTACAGATACCTGTTAGCAAACACACTTTGCTACAAGTTAGAGCCTAGTGTTAATAACAACTAGTGTTGATAACAACTAATGTTAATAAAACATAACAATACAAAAAATTCAATATAAAATGGTACGGAATCAGAACTTTAGAATGAGAGTAGATGAGAGTAAATAGAAGTAACTGCATATAGGTTGGAGGTGTCACTTAATTCTGCATTGCCCAGTTGCCTTCCTGGGAGGCAATTAAAGATATACTGAAGGAATACTAATTCAAAAAAAGAAAAATATTTGCAAAGCCTGTAACATTTGAATCTGAAAACAGATTTTATTTTTCATCCTGAAAACCTCATAGGAAGCAGTATTACTTTACACATTCTTAAGCTGTTTACCAAAGATCACAGTATCTAGATCTAGAAAACATTATCTTTGACAACTGGTAGACATTGTTTTTAATTGCAGATGGACAGTGCTAAATTTATCTTATTTAAGGTTAGAGATAGTCTTAATAAAGTTTGGCTGTATCATACAGTGGCTTTTCCATTTCTGCATAATTTTATCAGAATTGTCTGGTTTGCAACTTTAAAAATAGAATGAAAAACAGAAGCCTCAGAATGCATGCTTTGCTTTTGTTTAAGGGGAAAGGGAAGATAATGAGAGAAATGGCGGTTCTTTCCAGTAGCTGTGAAACAGACTGAAGAGTTAGGATACAAATTTAAGAAAAGGATTTTTTTCCCAATTTTGGATGAAATGCAAAAAGGAACAGTTACAATATAACCCAAAAGAAATAAAAATCCAGGCAAAGTTTTCCTACAACATGCAGTGTGTTTTTTCACCTGTACTGTTGTTTAGACAAGCTGCAGGATTTATTCATTACGGACATACTTTAGTATATGTTCCCTAGTGTGGAGTTGGTCTGCCTACCTAAATTTTAGGGTATTTTCCAATATTTTCAATCCAAGGACAGCATGAGTCCATAAGAAGCTAAATAAATACAAAATAGGATGCTTCGTGACTTTAGACCTTAACTGAATGAATGTATTGTCTTCGTATTGCATTTTTGTCTCTATTACACATGGAGCCATTATATCAATTTCCATGCCATCTCATTCTGGACATATTATTGTTAATATATAGAAAAGAAACAAATGGAAAATGCAGAGGAAAAATAAACAAATGGGCACACATCAATTCTAATGGCAGCAGACTCAATTGTGGCTATTCCTGTAGCAGATTTTCACTGAATGAAGAATAGCGTTAACAAAAATGCTTCACTGGAAAATTCTATGGATACCAGTTTCCCCTCTCAAACTTCTTTGCATTTATTCAGATGTCATTATTTTTATAGGAACAGTCACAGTGCATTAAGATTTAGCATTGTGTTTCTTTAATGCTTTCTGAAAAAGTAATAGTTTGGAGAGGTTCTACATACATTGCATGCAAAAGATTGGGAAAAAAAAAAAAAAAAGTTTTGTTCTTCCGTGGACAATATACTACTGATAGGCATGAGCTCTTATTTATTACTTAGGCAGAGAGACAAAAATGGTTTCCACTGTAATGTCTTATTACTAATGGGAGGCCACATGTGAAACCACTGAGACCAGCCAGAGCAGTATTTTTGACCTAAGCAGGGATTGGATCAATCCTACAAAGAATAACCTTTTCTCCACTAAGTAACAGGTAGCAAGGTCAGGTTGCTTAATTAATACAGGTAAAGTGTTTGTGCATAAAAAGCCCTAAAGATTATAAAATATAGAGTATTTTGGACAACCTTTGTGCAAGTTACCAGTGTTTAATGAAGTTACTTATTTTCCTTTATTGTTAAGTGGCATTTTACCTTGATTTTAGATTCAGTTATAGTTTATCAAAATAAGCATATTTTTTTTCCAGTGTTTTTGATAGAAACAGAGCCATTACCTGATGATTAGGGATCTTGACATAATGACAGCATCACATCTACCTTCATAGAAAGGTTTTGTGTCTTTCTTGACAAATTTTCTTTGCAAGTATGTCCTGAAATATTCATTCTGTTTCAATGTATGGACAGCAGGAAAAAAACTATCAATAAGATTAGTCAATTAATTCAAATAAACAGTAAATTTTGTGATTGTTTCTGATTTGAAAAGTAACTCCAAAATACACATTCAATGCCCCAATTTTGTCTGTCTACAATTTCTGTGTAAATTTCTGTGGAAATTTAACCTGCATTGTAAGCTAGGCATGAAGATTTTTTTTTTTGGTAGCTGAGCTTTGTTTGTTAAAACTTCCAGTTTTTAGAAAATAAAAATGCTTTCAAACTACCAAACAAATCGCAATACAAATTACAATAAAAATACAAAACATAATTTTTAAAATTATATATGTATATTTTTATATAATTCATGCATGACATTATTGAGAGCAATTATATTTTTAATTTCTGACACTGGTATATATCTCTTCTGTTATATCTGACTTACTGTTGAGGCAAGTAGGGGACCGATTTTATCACTTCAATTAAATGTGTGGAAAACATAAAATGAATCTGAGGTGAATGAGTTTGGAAAATATAATTTTGATGATTGAAACAGTAGGAACTTTGGAAAATGTAAGTGAGTGGGAAGGGAATGACAAAGAAAATTTTAATCTCCCTTTTATATGAAATTCCAAATTTTTTCATGGCAAAATGGATTATTGAATATACAAATTTTCAGAGTACCAGAGCAGATTACATGTAGGGATTTTTTTCTCCCTCCCTAGAAATATGGGATGTGAAATTTAAGCTTTGTGCTATCAGTCACCACCTTATTATTTTCGCGGTGTAGTTATTAGCTTTTACACGTTTACACATTTGTAAAAATGTCTTTTTACAAGACATTTATTTACTTCTTTTCAAGAATTTACACTGGAATACAAATTTTGGATTTGCCTTTCTTAAACATACAATTCCATTTCCTGAATTCCAGTTATGAGAACATGATGGCTTTTATTGCTTTTCAGAATCAATGATTTCTTTTCAGTTACAAATGAAGCAGATCAGGTATTAAACTATTTCTGTTCACTGTTGGAATTGTAATATTAGACATAGATAAATATTTTAAAGACCATACTGTGAAACCGATTCAATGTCGGGTCCTATTTCCCTGTGAAATACATACTCTTCTGACATCAAAAAAACAGGAGACAATTCCAGAAATTCAAAGCAGACCAGCAAGAAATTTATCTACTTTATTACTGTGTGACCCAATGTAGCAGGCAAAAAAGATTACTGAAGTAGATTATCTAAATTTGAAATACAAAGAATCATGACAATCATTGTTGTATTTACAATGTAATTTTCTAATTTATCACAAACTTCTCCTCTCAGAGACAAAAAAATGTCTGCCCTGTCAGTTCTCTCCAATTTAGAATACACTAGAAAAAGAGAAGGATTAATCCTGATTTAGAATGAGACAAGTCAACTGACCTATAGATACTTTAAAATGTACACCTGAAAATGTAACCCACAATTTAATCAATATGGAGTAATTTATTCCTCAATATTCCAAACAGAATAAGATGCTTGGAGTAAAGGTGGAAGAATCTAGACATGAAGAATATAAAAGTTAGGGGGTAGATATTTTTTTTCAAGTATTGTCACTGTCACATTCAAATTAATACTGGTGATGATACAACATTAATTTTAAATTGAGGGGAAAGTGAATTATCTGTTAATGCATGGTTTAAAGGAATAGAAGGCAGCTGAAGCATCTGACATTTCTGCTGCACTAGTGGCTTTATATTTTGGCAATAACTCATATTTTGTGATTTCTTTTCAAGGCTTGATAAAAGAAATATTACTTTTGACCTTCACCTAAATCCATGAAGAACAAACGATAGTACTTGCTGTTTATCTTTTATTTTTAGCTGTTCCTATCAGCATTTTTCAGAACTTCGGAATACTCAAAAATGTATATTAATCTCTATATTTAAAGAATCTAGTTTAGCAGTAACATTCCCTAAAGAAATAGTAATAATTTGGGGAAAAATCAGAGCAAGATGATCATGCTTACTTAATACATTGAAGCACTTCCTACAGGTGGTAACCTTTCTTTGTTTCCTCCCACCATTTTCATACTTAATTGAGTTTGATAATGATAGAAAACTGTATGAGTTTTAGGTATTCAGGAGCAATTCTTATTCTAACAACTCCTGCTGTACTGTATCGAATTGCAGTGGGAGAACATTAAACTTGAATACACTAAAGTACTATAGAGTATTTTATTATTGTCTATGTGCAAGCAAAGTCTTTAGCTGCAGAATATAATTCCCCTTGTTTTTTAGACAGCATGCTAAGAAAATAGGTTTGAACTGAGCAAAACTTGTTAGAAGACTCATTTACTAGAACACTGTGCCACAGAGTACGGTACATTATCCATTAAACCAACTCCTTCCCATGGATAAGATTACACGTAATTTAAAACTTGACTTCTATCTATCTTTTCTAAATCCCCTGAGAAAAATTTTATGCTGTGATAAAACACTGAATGGACAATACAGATTGGCTCGTGTTTGTGAAAAAAATTTAAGATGTGAGTCAAGTGAAATCTCAAACATCAAACCCAAGAAACCAATTTGAATACAACATTGTATTCAATAGCTTTTATGTATATTACCTATTTTAATTAGATTCTCAGTGCAGACTGTCGAGGCTCTGACATATCCTTTTTCTTCTCTTTGACTGTGGTATTTTCATACATATCATATGCAGCAGATCTCACATAGCAAACGAAAAGTGCAAATGAAGAAACTGTACTTTGTACTTTAGCAAGTCCAAAGTTAAAGTCAGGGCACAGCATGGGCAGGAGCTCCATAGGCCTGTGGCACTGAGAGTATCAGGGGGTCTCCATGGCTCACCCAATTCCATGAGGCCCATGCTTCGACAGGGTTGTGGAAAGCTTGAGACCAACCCTACTGTGGCATCACTGAGGGAGGAGATGATGGTCCTAGTGAGCTGAAACGGGTCCTGGGCCGTGGGCAGGGCGGGGGAACCCCAAAGGCAGTGGGGCTGGACTGGAGCGACGAGGCCTGGTGCTGCCCTCAGGGCCCTGGCATAGACCGCAGAATAACACAGAAGCAGTTGATATGAATCCCACTGTGCAAAAATCATAGAATGGTTCAGGTTGGAAGGGACCCTAGAGATCATCTAGTTCCAGCCCTCCTGCCATGGGCAGAGATACCTTCCAATAAACCAGGTTACTCAAAGCCCCATCAAACCTGGCCTTGAACACTGCCAAGGATGGGGCATCCACAACTTCCCTGGGCAACCTGTTCCAGTGTCTCACCACCCACACAGTAAAGAATTTCTTCCTAATATCTGATCTAAATCTCCCCTCTTTCAGTTTAAAACTGTTACCTCTTGTCCTATCACTACACTCCCTGATAAAGAGTCCCTCTCCATCTTTCCTGTAGGCCCCCTTTAGATATTCGAAGGCTGCTATAAGGTCTGCCCAGTCGCTTCTTTTGTCCAGACTGAACAACCCCAACTATCTCAGCCTGTGTTCATAGGAGAGGTGCTCCAGCCCTCTGATCACTTTCATAGCCCTCCTCTGAACCCGCTCCAACAGGTCCATGCCCTTCTGTTGGGGGCTCCAGAGCTGGACACATACTTCAGGTGGAGTCTCACAAGAGTGGAGCAGAGGGGTAGAATCGATGTGCTGGCTGTTCTTTTCATGCAGCCCAGGATATGGTTGGCCTTGTTGGCTGCAAGTGCATATTGCTGGCTTATATTAAGCTTCTCATCAACCAACACCCCCAAGTCCTTTGCCTCAGGACTGCTCTCAATCTAGTGAGAAGTCACTTTCCTACACCCAATTCTGTTTCAGGGTGCCAGAATTTTAGTTAGCTTGCACAGAGAAATCACTTGCAAACATACACTTTTCCCCCTGCTTTGGGGCCTGATCCCTAACTTACCTACACTTTCTGGAATCAATCATAGAATCAATCATAGAATCATAGGGTTGGAAGGGACCTCTGGAGATCATCTAGCCCAAGTCCCCTGCCAGAGCAGGGTCACCTAGAGCAGGTTGCACAGGAACGCATCCAGGCGGGTTTTGAATGTCTCCAGAGTTGGAGACTCCACCAGCTTCTGGGCAGCCTGTTCCAGTGCTCTGCCACCCTCAAAGGAAAGAAGTTCCTCCTCATGTTTAGGTGGAACTTCCTATGCTCAAGTTTGTGCCCGTTACCTCTTGTCCTGTCCCTGGGCACCACGGAAAAGAGCCTGGCTCCATCCTTCTGGCATCTACCCTTTAAGTATTTATAAGTGTTGATAAGATCCCCCCCCAGCCGTCTTTTTTCCAGACTGAAGAGACCCAAATCCCTCAGTCTTTCTTCATAAGAGAGGTGTTCCAGTCCCCTCATCATCTTGGTAGCCCTTTGCTGCACCCTCCCCAGCAGTTCCCTGTCCCTCTTGAACCGGGGAGCCCAGAACTGGACACAGTACTCCAGGTGTGGCCTCACCAAGGCAGAGTAGAGGGGGACGATGGCCTCCCTCGACCTGCTGGCCACACTCTTCTTGAGGCACCCCAGGATGCCATTGGCTTTTTTGGCCACAAGGGCCCATTGCTGACTCATGGTCATCCTGTTGTCTACCAGGACTCTCAAGTCTCTTTCCACAGAGCTGCTCTCCAGCAGGTCAGCCCCCAACCTGTACTGGTGCATGGGGTTATTCCTCCCCAGGTGCAGCACCCTACACTTGCCCTTATTGAATTTCATAAGGTTCCTCTTTGCCCAGATCTCCAACCTGTCCAGGTCTCTCTGTATGGCGGCACAGCCTTCTAATGTGTCAGCCACTCCCCCCAGCTTTGTGTCATTGGTAAACGTGCTGAGGGTGCACTCTATCCCCTCATCCAGGTCATTGATGAATATATTGAAGAGGACTGGACCCAGTACTGACCCCTGGGGAACACCACTCGTCCCTGACCTCCAACTAGACTCTGTGCCCCTAATCACGACCCTCTGAGCTCTGTCTTTCAACCAGTTATCTATCCACCTTACTGTCCATTCATCTAGCCCACTCTTCCTAAACTTCCTTATGGGTGGGAAGAGGGATCCCTATGGGATTCTGTGGAAGACCGTGTCAAACGCCTTGCTTAAGTCAAGGTAGACCACATCTACTGCCCTCCCCTCATCTACCCATCCAGTCATGCCATCATAGAAGGCTATGAGATTAGTCAGACATGATTTCCCCTTGGTGAAGCCATGTTGAAGACTTCCGATACCTTTCTTTTCCTCCACATGCCTTGAGATGATGCCCAGAACGAGCTGTTCCATCATCTTTCCAGGGATGAAGGTGAGGCTGACCAGCCTGTAGTTCCCCGGCTCCTCCTTCTTGCCTTTTTTGAAGACTGGAGTGACGCTGGCTTTCCTCCAGTCCTCAGGCACCTCTCCTGTTCCCCAGGACGTTTCAAAGATGATGGAAAGCAGCCCAGCAATGACTTCCGCCAGCTCCCTCAGCACTCTCGGGTGCATCCCATCGGGGCCCATGGACTTGTGAATATCTAATTGATCTAATTGATCCCTCACTCGATCCTCCTCAACCCAAGGGAAGTCTTCTTCTTTCCTCGTTACTTCCCCCAATGCCTGGGACTCCTGAGGGCTGGGCCGAGCAGTAAAGACCGAAGGGAAGAAGGCATTCAGTAACTCCACCTTCTCCGCATCCTCTGTCACCATGGCTCCTGTCTCATTCAACAGCGGGCCCACATCTTCTCTGGTCTTCCTTTGGCTTCCAATATACTTGTAGAAGCCCTTCCTGTTGAGCTTGACATCCCTAGCCAGGTTTAATTCCAAGGCGGCTTTGGCTTTCCTTGTTTCATCCCTGCATACTCTGGCAGCATTCTTGTAATCCTCCCAAGGGGTCAGTTCCTTCTTCCACTTATTGTAGACTTCCTTCTTCCACTTGAGCTTTTTCAGAAGCTCCCTACTCAACCATGCAGGTCTCCTGCGTCCCTTGGCCGATTTCTTTCTCTTAGGGATGCACCGATCCTGAGCTTGGAGGAAGTGGTCTTTGAATATCAACCAGCTTTCTTGAGCCCCTTTGCCTTCCAGAGCCCTAGCCCACGGGATCTCTCCAAGCAGTTTCTTGAAGAGGTCAAAGTCAGCCCTCCTGAAATCCAAGGTTGTAATTTCACTTCTTGATGTTTTGTGCATGGTACCCATGATCCTGAACTCTATCATTTCATGATCACTACAACCTAGGGTGCCCCCAACCTTAATGTCCTCCACCAGTCCCTCTGTGTTTGTCAGTACCAGGTCCGGGAGTGCTCTTCTCCTTGTTGGCTCCTGTGCCACCTGTGTCAAAAAGTTATCATCAATGCACTGGAGGAGCCTCCTGGACTGTGTATGCCTGTCTGTGTGGTCTTCCCAGCAGATATCGGGGTGATTGAAGTCCCCCATGAGAACCAAGGCCTGTGATTGCGAGGCTACCTTCAGCTGTCTGTAGAAAGTCTCATCAGCTTCCCCATCCTGATCAGGTGGCCTGTAAAAAACACCCACAACAGTGTCCCTCACATTTGCCTGTCCCTTAATCCTTACCCATAAGCTCTTGACCCTCTCTTCGTTCGCCCCTAGTGAGTGCTCAATGTATTCCAAATGTTCTCCCACATAGAGTGCAATTCCACCACCATGCCTCGCTGGTCTGTCTTTCCTGAAAAGGACGTAGCCATCCATGACAGCATTCCAGTCATGTGAGCTGTCCCACCACGTCTCAGTAATCGCAATGAGATCATGGCCCTGCAACTGCACACGTATCTCCAGCTCTTCCTGCTTATTCCCCATGCTGCGTGCATTGGTGTATAAGCATTTCAGAGAGGGAGTCATGTGTGTGGTTTTGACCTTTGAGATGTGGTGTGCCCTCTGTCTCTCAGAAATACTGGCACACTGGCCCATGAGTGCTGAGCAACTACGCCCTGGCACCTCACCAGCAAGCCCAGTACTGTCCCCATCCCCCTTCAAATCTAGTTTAAAGCCCTCTCAATGAGCCCTGATAACTCTTGTCCTAGAACCCATTTCCCCCTGGAAGTCAAGGTATTCCTGCCTGTTACCAGTAGGCCTTGTGTTTTGTAGATCAGGCCAGGATCAAAGTACCCAGAGTTCTGTCAGCAGCACCAGGCTCAAAGCCAGGCATTGATCTGCTGGCTCCTCCTGTTTACCCCCTCGTCATTCCCCGCAACTGGGGGGATAGATGAGAACACAACTTGTGCTCCTGATCCCTTCAGCAGGCATCCCAGGGTCTTGAAATCTTTCTTCATTGCCCTTGGACTTCTTCTTGTTACCTCGTCGCTGCCTACCTGAAAGAGCAAAAGTGGGTAGTAGTCTGAGGGCCGTACCAGGGAAGGAAGCATCCTCTTCACGTCCTTGACCCGGGCCCCAGGGAGGCAGCAGACCTCCCTATGTACCGGGTCCGGCCTGCATATTGGGCCTTCCGCTCCCTTCAGTAGGGAGTCACCTATGACAAGGACACGTCTTTTCTTCTTTACCGCAGAGGTTTTGATGCGGAGGAAGGTCTGACTAGAGCTCGCTGACGCCTCCAAGGTAGAACTATTGTGCTTATCATCACCCAGGTTCCTCTGCAGAGCACTGTACCTGTTAAATAATGGCACCTGGGAAGATGGGGTAGTCGCCAGGCAGTCTCGAGTGTGGTGCCTGTTGTGCCGAGGAGGAACTTTCTGTATATAGAATGATATACTGTTGCATAAAATGGGCCTTGATTGCTGTTGTTAAAATCTAGTTAAATGTTTAATTTTCTTTTTAGTATATATGTTTATGATTATGTATTGATTAAAAGTGTTACTTTGTAGTAGTCAAAGTTTTGTGACCGTCAGACTTTATTCTAAAAAGTTGCTCACTGTGACTTAAAAATCTGAATATATACAAGGTACAGCTCCTCTACAAATTAATAGAACTTCCCTACATTCAGCAAGCTGTGACATTTCTCGATTGCTGCTTAAAATATTATTCCATAAATTTGTACATCAGAGTCATTTTTTTTAAAAAAAACCAAACTTGTCAGATATATCTATTAAAATGTATTAATAAAAGTGGATGGAATGTGGCATTTTTTAAGCTGGCTATCCTGAGTCACACTGAATCATATACCATGCCATGCCATGAGTAATTATTTCAAGTCTGTAATGATGCTTATTTATACAGTATGATACCATTGCTTCATCTTTTTTTTTTTCAAATATGAACTGCAGGGAGCATCGGAAGTATTAGCTTGGGATAAGTGAACTCTATGAGTTCACGAAGGAAAAAAAATCTTCACAAAGCACCAGGAAGATTTCAAGCACTAATTCATGGGAAAAAGAACTGTCTGAAAAATGAAAGAAGTAATGATGAAATGCAGTTCATCTTTCAGCAATGTGCAGCTGAGATAATCTACAAAAGTTCATGTACTTCAGAGTGGTATTCTTTGAAACTAAATCAGAAATATGATTTAGAGGTTCTGGAACTCTTTTGAGGACAGATTCTGATGTCATTTTTCAAACTGAATAGTACCTTTTTTCTTACATAATCCCCTGAAAGTCCTGGGATAACTCAAATGCAATTCAGTGCCAGTAAAACCATCGGGATGAAGCCTTTAATATCTGAAGGGCTATGAATATTTATGTTCTTTTTTAAGCACTTCACTGTTTCCACTGCAAAACACCTTTTAATTGCCCTGTAATGCTGTTATTATCAGTATGGTTTATGAAATGCAATATTTGTGTATATTTCTCAGTATGGAAAAGTAGGGAAAAAAGCTTTAAAATTGTACAAGCATTACAAGTAAAAATGATCAAAACACAAAATTTCCTTCTGCAAATTTTTGGAGGTGATGTTATTCAAAACTTCTTTGATCATAAATATTGACAAATTCTCTTCTGACTGACATTCAAGCAAAAATAAAACAAAATATGTCCTCTTATAGATAAATTTTATCTTGTCTTTTGACCTGGGGTTTTCATCAGGCTTTCAAACACTCTATTATAGAATATAGTTTGTCCCATATGCTAAAGTTTGAATTGCTTGTAGGAAAATAAATCCTCATTCTGAAGGTATTTTCTCTTCTAAGATAACCATGGTGGGTTGACCTCTGCTGTCTACCAGATGCCCACCCTGCTCTCACTCCCTCTCTTCACCTCTTTTAATGGTTAACTACTAAAAAAAAAAGTCGTTATAACTTTTGCATCTCTATTAAGGAAATTTATTACCTAATTTACATACTAAGAATATATTTGTTTGAAATATATATATTTGTTTGACAAAAAATCTGTTTCACAAGCACAGCTGTCAGAATACTCCTTCTTGAAGTAATGCTTGGATTCAGGTGTCAAGGTAACAGCCTGCATTCAGGGAAAAAATCTGATTATTTTGTTGGCTAGTAAAAATGTAGAATGTTTTTCACAGAATTGCATATGGCTTTCTATTACTGAGTTTTTGCAAATATTTTAGAGAATCAGTTGATTGATAACTGTTTTTAAAAAAAGACTGCCAGAAACTGTTCCCCCTCTCACAGATCACTCAGCAACAATCTTAATCAGAGAATGATGTAAATTCAAGATTCCATTATCACTGAATTCTCGTACAATAAGTGCTTTTAAAGAATAAACTGTTATCTTTCTAATATGCTTTACAACCAAGTGGTTTGTTTTTTTTCATTGTACGCTGAAAAATTCTGCTTAAATTCAGATAATTTCATGAAGAACTGATTTCTTAAAAATAATCAGTTACTATTTTTTTCAGAAAAAATAAAACAAACAAAAAAAGGACGAAGAAGTGTGCAAAACAGATAATCAGGCAAAAAAAAGAGCTCCCTCCAGTTCTCTATTCTATTAGCCAAGGAGTATATAGCCAGGTAATGAAGGCAGTAAAACATGTCGTAGTACTTAAGGCCTGATATAACACTGTGGGGAGTTTGAAAGGTGAAAAAATATTTTTGCCTTCCCTTCAAATCTATCAGCTGTATTAGTTGAAACACATTTCCTGTAACAGAGGCATTTGCTGCCAAGCTAGAAGATTAATAGGAATCTGAAAAAGAGAAGGAAAAAGTGAATAACATCATTAGCATGTTCATAGTGAGTAGGCGTAAAAGGACCAAAATTTATAGGCACTAGAGTACTACAGTGATAAAGTACTACAGCTATAGGAATGGAAGTTGCTCATATGTTTACCTAGAACTCACACATCCTGCCCACAAACATGTATTGTTGCACCATAGCACTTTTTTGGATATTGTTTACCTAGATGTAAGTAAAGCCTTTGACACCATTTCCCACATCATTCTCCTGGAGAAACTGGCTACTGATGGCTCGGACAGGCATACTCTTCACTGGGTGAAATACTGCCTGGATGATCAGATCCAAAGAGTTGTGATGAATGGAGCTAAATCCAGTTGGTGGCCAGTCACAAGTGGTATTCCTTGGGGCTCGTTACTGCGGCCTGTTCTGTTTAATATCTTTATCAATGATCTGGAAGAGGAGACTGACTGCATCCTCAGTACGTTTGCAAAGGACACCAAGCTGTGCGGAAGTGTTGATCTGCTGGACGGAAGGAAGGCTCTACAGAGGGATCTGGACAGGCTGGGTCAATGGGCCGAGACCAATGGTATGAAGTTTAACAAGGCCAAGTGCTGGGTCCTGCACTTGGGTTACAACAACCCCATGCAATGCTACAGGCTTGGGGAAGTATGGCTGGAAAGCTGCCAGGTGGAAAAGGACCTGGGGGTATTGGTAACAGCTGGATGAATATGAGTGAGCAGTGTGCCCAGGTGGCCAAGAAGGCCAGTAGCATCCTGGCTTGTATCAGGAACAGTGTGGTGAGTAGGACTATGGAAGCGATCATCCCCCTGTACTTGGCACTGGTGAGGCCACACCTTTTGAGGTGTTTTCACACTAAGTTCAGTTTTGTGCCCCTCACTAAAAGAAGACATTGACGGGCTGAAGCATGACCAAAGAAGGGCAATGGAGCTGGTGAAGGGTCTAGAGAACAAGTCTTATGAGGAGCATTTGAGGGAACTGGGATTGTTTATTCTCAAGAAAAGAAGGCTGAGGGGAGATCTTATCTACCTGAAAGGAGGTTGTAGCGAGGTGGGGGGTCAGTCTCTTCTCCCAAATAACAAGTGATAGGACAAGAGGACTCAAGTTGCACCATGGGAGGTTTAGATTGGATATTAGAAAAAAAACTCTTCACTGAAAGGGTTGTTGGGCATTGGAACAGGCTTCACAGGAAAGTGCTTGAGTCAATATCCCTGGAGGTATTTAAAAGATGTGGTGCTTAGGGGCATTGTTTAGTGGTGGAGTTGGCGGTGTTAGGTTTATGGTTGGACAACTTAAAGATCTTTTCCAACCTAAATGATTCTATGATTCTATGATACTATAAGACAGAATTTCTACTTCACCTCTGTATCTCCATTATATTCATTAGGCTGTTTTATATAGCTTTATTATATTGCCATGTTACATTCACCTGAGTTCCTACTTAACTCTTTACTATAGAAAAATAACAAAAAATGCTAAGATATATAACAACAGCTGTATGTTAGGTATTTCATGTATTTCCTGTCACATCTTTAAATAAAGGACATAGAAAACTTTGATTAATCAACCTGAGATTTTAATGCTTTCATTACATTTCAATTCAGTGCCCTCCAATTTTCCAGTTTTACCATTTCAAACTTTTCTTTCTGTCATGACATCTTCAGTCATGTCAAGGTTATCTTCACACTCTTTTTTTGTGAGTCCTGATCCCTCAAAGGTTTTTTTTAAGTGTTTCCTTCTGTTTTTCCTTGCAAGATCTGGACTAAAATCAGTTATGAAGAGCCACAAAGAGATTTTAAAATTAGTAAATAAAACTTATGAAAAAAAGGTTTAATAAATTAAAGTGTGGAATCTGACATCTTCTGCTCTGTTTCCCACTGCAGGCTGTTCTGTAGATCACAGTGTTGTCAGAGCTTCAGACTATGAAACATAGATGATAACCCATCTGAATAACAGGTAATCTTTCCATTTGTCTTGATGAACTTTGGATCTCTCCTGTACTTCCTGTTTCCATGATCTTTCTGTATCATAGAGATAATAGCAATTGCTAACACCTTGAAGTATTTTCACTGCTTGAAATTGCTACCATTGCATAAAGTATAAAGCAAACTGTGTCACAATACTTTTGCCAATTCCCTCGCTAGTGGTTTCCTACTTCTCAACTGGAATAACATTTGTTAGTTTGTGGGGTGTTTTTTTATCATTTTTGTTATTACTCTCACTATGACATATCTTTTCCATGTACCCTTCCTTTCTTGCCAAAGTCTGACATTCTGTCAGCATTACATAAGATAATTACCTGCATCCAATTTTAGTAATGGTCCTATAACATATAGTACATCTGTGAACACTGATCTGGAATGGCAGATAGTTCCACTGAAAATGTCTGCATTTTACTACTTGCTGGAACCACTTCTGTTGTATTTATGAGTGAAGCACTTTTTGTACTTGCATAAATTTGCCAAAAATAAGTAATTGTTCTTTTAGTTATTTTACAATTCTTTTCCTTTGGGATGTTTGTTATTTACTTCCATCTGTTTGCCAACATATTGCATAATTTTCTCTTTGTTTCTGGAAATTATCAGAAGAAAATTAAAAACATTAAATTTAGAAAAGTATTATATTGGCTATACTCCCCTGTTAATCATATACAGTATCTAGCAATTCCCTAATAAAGCCCCTGTTTTCTAAGTATAAAATTGGTTAGTTACTTCTCATATGGAGATCTGTTAACGTAGCAAAATATAAAAAAAAATATTTCCAACTCAGTGAAATTTTATTCCATTAAACCTTTGTATGTTATTTTTTATTTTCTAGTAAAACTCTAAGGGATAGTAAACAGGTAATTTTGACAATAAAAGCATAAGAATGCAATAGAAAGAAGCATAAATATTGATAGCATAAGTTTCCTTGCAAGTTACTTTTTTCTTTCTTTTTAGGATTGATTCTTTGAGTTTATTCTTTAACTTCTTAAATCAATTTATTTTATTAGAACTGAAGTAATTTTCTCCATGGTAATATACTAAATAACATAGTATAGATTTTATTTTTCTTTCCAGAAAATGAAAAATATGAGAGTTTTCTGTTCTAGAGAATTTTCTTTCTATGCATAAGCAGAGTTATGTGCCTTCCTATAGATATAATAAACACCTGAATCTGCATCTGAAGAATATTACCATTAAACTTGAAAAGAAACAACTATTTAGGAAATTGCTTATATCATTTAGGTAATTAGATTTTCCTTCAGTAAATCCTAAGTTTCCCATCCTCCTGCTTTCTCTTTCCCTATTGAGTCCAATTTTATTCTCTGAATTTCATATTTTTTTAAGTCTTCATCTCAGTTTTCCTTCTGAATTATGGTTGTCTCTCAGATACATTCAGATATAGCACTTCCTCAGCTTGCTTTGTTGAGACAAAGAAGTGCCTCACTCCCTGGTTTGCAGTTCCAGTCTCCATGCCCTTCCCTTCCAGACAAAGGTTTAAAAAGAGAGCTGAGATGAAAGACAAAATTTAGATTGGCAAATATGCTCTTTAATTAAATACACTTAATTAATATATGTCTTTGCATACTGACACAACTTTGGCTGAAGAGGTGAAGGAAAAATCCCTTCCTATTAATTGGGAACTATACTCATAGTTGTAATCCCTCTATGGAGGGAGCTGAGCCTTAAGCAAATATTCTAACTACACTGTTAGCATTAATACTACACCTTTAATCATGAAACTGGGCTCCTCAACAGAGTATTTTAAAGAAAAGGTAAGCTAGTCAGCTATATCTCCACATCTAAATTCTTGAGACAATTTTGACATGTAAAGCTCAGTTTCATAGAAGTGCTGAAATTCTGACTTGTGGTCAATGGCCAAGCTTCATTTTCCAAAGATTACTGGTCAAAATGCAGTCAGTTAACTTTGCAGAACAAATTGTTGTAGGAAGTTGGACTACATGATCGTTGTAGGTCTCTTCCAAGTGGAACTATACTATTCTAGTCTAGTCTAGTCTAGTTTAGTCTAAGACTAACCTGGTTGTTACTTAGCTGGGATTAATTTCCTCCAAATCAGATGGTCCATTCTACTTTAAACCAATAGACTGTACTCCCTTCTTGAATGATATTCCTCTTCTTTTCTTATCTGTGGATTTCCATCTTGTCAGTCTTCTGCTGAAAAGAAACTCTTTCATGCTTCCTTGACAAGAAAACCTCAATTTTACCTTTCCTTTGGTTCTGCACATGAAAAAAAAACAATGCGTAGACTTGCTAATCACAGGCGACACAAATCCTTTCATTTTATAGACTATACAGTTTTGATTCTCCTTCAGACCAAACATATTGGACTCCTTGTGTAGCTGTTCTCTACTCAAACCAATGCAAGTTTTCCTCTAAAACCTTAGGCAAATGTATTAAGGGAAGGATTCTCTGTTGTCCAAGTAGTACCTTACTATGACAGTCTGGGAGAGCTAGCGTTTTCTTCTTTTAGTAACATTATGCACACTTAGAAATCTACCAAAATGCAAACTGATTTTGCTGTAAGGCTGGTCTGTATGATTCCTCACCACATTTTGTCTGTTTCTATACTACTAAGTAAAAAGTGCCAACAGCACAGGCAACCTCATATCTGTACTGCTGGACTGTTCAAGAGGATGATGGATTTTGGTCTCCTCTGTGGTACAGCAAGGGCCCTAAGATACAACTACTGCATTTTGCATGTTTTTTTTTTTTTCTATTTACTATGTCTGAAATTATGCCAAATTTGTCTTGTAACCCACCATTCTGAAATGGAAATTATGCACTGTGTGCTCTGGGATGAGATATGAAGTCATGTGGAGATTAAGAGTGCAAAACCTCAAGAAAACAACTCTGTGATCTTATAGCTGTAATTACATATATGTAACATAAGAGCAAACCAGTAAGCGGAGAATAAAGTAACTAAGCAAAACCAAGCAATGTCTATGCTACCAAATAACAGGGTCAGAGAGTGAGGCTGAGCATCTCAGAGTATTCTCATTGTTTTTACACAATACTTGATAGGAGAGAATGCTAGAAAAAGGAAAAGCTAAAAGGCACTTACAGACTTCACCAGGTGAAGCTCTACTGCTTATCTATTTTCTTTCTAATATGTTTACCTAACAGTTGCATATTGGAATATACTACTGAAAACCACAAAAACCACTAGTCCAAGAAAATTGGCAAGAGAGGAACGGACAAAATGCAAATGAAGAATGCATTCTAGTTTTGGTAATAATTATTCTTGTAATAAACTATGTGTCCCTTGTCTTGAAGCCAGTTTAGTATAAGATAAGCTAACTGCTTCAGTTTTGAAGGCCACAAGAAGAAGGAGGGAATGCAAAGTGAGGGCTGATCATGGCAAAAATTATTAAGCCTTGGCTGAACAGAAGACTGGAGACACGGTTCTGCATGGCATATATGTGCTTATAAAAATGACTGGTGTAGGATGGCAGAATGAAGAAAAAAACAGAAAAGAATGGGCTAACCTAACATCTTCTAGAAACAACACTAGCACCCAGGAAATACCACCAAACCCCATATTTTCTTATGGTGGTATAAAAGGTCTGCTCAATATTGTATGACTATATGAGGTCACACCTCAGGTGATATTTTGTGTTACACTATTTGTGCCCAGAAGTGGTATGTTAAACTGGAATAGAAATTTGTTCTCCCTATAGATATTCCACTGCCACCACCTCCTGTAGGAATCAGAAACCGAGTGAACTGAAAATATTTCTAGCTAGCCTGATTGATGTCAGATATCAGCTGGTGTGCAACACATGAAAAGATCAAATCTGGACATCTAAAGGTAGATGCCTGCAACCTACGCCAAAAATCCCCTACTGAGTTCTTGACTTTCAAATATGCTGCAAAATATTTCTCTGAAGTTACTTTGAAAGGACTAGATGATTTAATTTTTTTAATTTATTTTTTAGACTGTGGTTCGTAGCTTTAACTCAAAATCAAAATTGCAAATTTCATTCTACTGCAATAAACTAACAGATTTTTTGTCTTCAAAGCCTTTCATATTCTATCCTTCTTTAGGCATCCTTCCTTTTGTTCTAACACATTGCTTATATACCATCTCCATTTCCAAAGATATTTTTATAACTGTTTCCCTACAAACGCACATGCATCTTCTTATACACCGTGACTTACAGACATTCCAGCCAGTCTGTCTAGTGAATATAACTTCCTAAATTCCTTCTATAGTAAATAAGACGATACAAGCTTACCCAGAGTTGAAAGGGGAAATGTTCAGAATACCTTCCTATGAATTGTCTTCTGAAGAAACCTGTATTTCTCTATTAAATGTTGGGTTTACTGAGTGAAAAATTCTCCTTAGGTTAAAGTCAGACTTTGAGAACTCCCCTCATTTTCTATATGTGAAACCCAGTATCTCTTTAAAATCACATTAGTATTGGCATCACTTGGAAAATTATCTCTTTGTTTGATTCTTTTCATGCTTCTTTGGATTCCACAGTACCAGATATTGATAGAAAGAATACATACTATGTCTACAGATGAACTTATGTTTGTAAGCCTATGTGTATATACAGATATGCTGGAAATGTAATCCTATTGTGACATATCTATTTCTGTGTACATAAAAAATGTAAGATAATACATAATGCTTGAGCCATTTGCATATATTTACAAACCAAAACCACTAGCACGTTACTGTTGCACTTTCGTTGTTAGCTTGTTCACTTTATTTGAGGCTTCTGGGATTAGTGGGATTTTTCAATGGCTGCAGAATTTAATATTAAAGGAAGCAGCATCGTATAACAATGATTTCACAGTGTTACCAGTATCCCCTATAACGCTAACCAGGAAAATTTAATTTCCATATATTAACCGCAACCTGCAGGATCCTACAAAGTAGGCATTTATCCTTAATGCAAAGGAAAAAAAGGTAAATTTATTTTTCTCTTATTAAATTTTAGCAGAGTGCAAACACAATACATCACAAACTGTGGTAACAAACCCAACAGACTGAGGTCAAAGTAGAAAACAAAATATAATTTCTGCTATTTGAAACTTCGTGCAAGAAACAATCAGTAAATACTGATGAAATTTAACAAGACTATTATAAGTGCTGTTGCTATTTGAGAATGATAGGGATTATTTTTATTTCAAGCTGGAAACATCAGAGACATCACTAGGATGTATCTCAAATGATTGAGAATGAGGCACTGTAAACTATTCATATGTAGTTGATTTTCTGAACAAAATTAAAATAAAATGAACGATCTTTTTAATACTCCGTTATGTTTGCATCCTTCTTTAATTGTGGGGCCCAGAGCTGTACACAGGTGAGGCCATACCAATGCTGAATACAACTAATCACCTCTTTTGACTGGCTGGTTATGCTTTGTTTGATGCACCCCAGGATGCAGTTAGCCCTCTTGGCTGCCAGGGCACACTGCTGACCCATGTTGAGCCTGTTGTCAACCAGCACCCCCAGATCCCTTTCTGCAGGGCTGCTTTCCAGCCACTCCTCTCCCAGTTTATATTAGTGCTCAGCGTTACTGTAGAATATGGTGCAGAATATGGCATTTGGACTTTTTAAATTTCATCCCATCAATCATAGCCCAGTGCTCCAATCTATCCAACCTATCCAACCTACCTAGATCCCTCTTGTAAGGCCTCTTGTCCCTCAAGAGAGTCAACAGTGCCTACCAGTTTGATATCAGCAAGCTTGCTAATGGTGCATTGAACCCCTGCATCCAGACCATTGATAAATCTATTGAACAGGACTGGCCCTAGAAGTAAACCCTGAGGAACACCGCTGGTGACTGGCCAGAGGTACCTCCATTCACCACAACCCTTTGAGCCCTGCCTTTCTCTCAGTGCATCATGAACCTGCTTGTCCCAGAGTTGGACAGCTTGTCCGGAAGGATACTGTGAGAGGATATTTTGCTGAAAAATTTGGAGTGCAGTGAATTACCTCTGTTACCAAAACTATTTTGTCCTTTTTTCCCCTTCAAGTAAGATTTCTGAGTTCCAGACCTGCTAGGTACACCTGTTCATTTAGGCATAACATTAGTTGTGCCAGAATAATATCAAGAGGAGAATTTCAAAGACAAATTTCAAAATCCATACATGAAACTTTTAATCTAAGTGATAAAATGCTAGTAAAAAAAAACAGTTAAAAAAATAAAAAGGATGTTTAACTTCTTCCATGTTATTAAACTGTAACATAAATTTTATAAATAGCAATTTTTATAATATGCAATCACATTTTTTCATCCCTCCTTGAACTATCTAATCAATTACATATGTAAAACAGTGTCCTTTTATTTCATAAACTGAAAATATAATCCAAAACATTTAAATAATCTTTTCTAAAGATTCATATTATTCTGAGGAGCATTTACATCATTAAATATTTATTTACTAATTGCTGACTGATTAGCTCACTATGAAACAATATCAACAAGTTCAACTAAGTGTAAAGAGAAAAAAGTACAGCTACTAATTTGTAACCAAATTTGATTGTACAAGATTAAAGTCATCACATATTGGATTTTTATTTTTTTTTTCAAGTATAAGCTGTCACTATCTCACTTACAAAATCTTACTGATATTTAGAGGGAATCTGGTAGTGTAAGATAAAATGGATCCTAATTAGAATAGTGTTTGTTCATTTGAGATGGATTTCCAGAGATAATTTAGCATATGCAATTAAGACTTTGAGGTTCTCATTTGCTCTACAGCATTTCAGAATGCCTTATGCCATGAATAACTTGTATCTGATGAGAAAGTAAATACTTCACTGACTTTGTGGGGTTGTTTTTTTTTTCCTTTGTGCTCTTACAGACAATGCCTCCTAGAAATGCATACATACTGTTCATCAGTATAAGAAGTGATTAAGCTGAGAATTGTTGAAGATGGGGAGTATGGAATTAGTATATAAGTAAGGGAGTATGGTGGCAGACAAAGTAACGGTGAAGTGAAGAAATAAGAGGATAGGAAGGAGAGACTTGAAACTCTTAATCAGATGTTAGGAAACCAAATAGCAGCAGTAAAACATGTAAGGAGATCTCATTTCATGAGCATGATCTAAAGAAACCTGTTGCCGTTCCTTGCTACAAGGACCGTTTTAATATAAATTTTTATGTTAAATGAGGCAGAATATATAATACATTAATTTTCTACTTTGTGTATTCAGTATTTTAAGAGGCCAGTCATCTGAGATTAATGATTGAAAATCTTCAGAAAGTTTAATTTTTCGTAACAAAATAACTGGATGCCCACCTGAAATCTATGCACCTTCTTTTTGTTTTTAGAACTTCACTTTATCTCAGCCTCAACTTTAACACATCCATAATAAATTCAACTTCCAAATCATTCATCAGCCTTTCTATTGTCTTCCTGCTACTGTATTGAGTTTGTGTGTCAAGGTTTTGGTAACAGGGGGGATGCAGGGGTGGCTTCTGTGAGAAGATGCCAGAAACTTCCCCCTTGTCTGATAAAGCCAATGTCAGCCAGCTGTAAGATGGACCCACTCCTGGCCAAAGCTAAGTCCATCAGTGACAGTGGTAGCACCTCTGTGATAACCAATTTAAGAAGGGGAAAAAAAATGGTGGGTAGTAGCAGCCAAAATAGAGGAATGAGTATACGTGAGAGAAACAACTATACAGACACCAAGGTCAGTGAAGAAGGAGGGGGAGAAGGTGCTCCGGGTGCCAGAGCAGAGATTCCCCTGCAGCCTGTTGTGAAAACCATGGGGAGGCAGGCTGTTTCCCTGAAGATCATGGAGGTCCATGGTGGAACAGATATCCACCTGAAGCCTGTGCAGAACCCCATGACAGAGCAGGTGGATGTGCCTGAAGGAGGCTGTGACCTGTGGAAAGCAAGCGCTGAACCAGGCTCCTGGTTGGACCTGTGACCCCACGGGGAACGCCTGCTGGAGCAGTCTGTTCCTGAAGGACTGCACCCTGTGGAAAGGATCCATGCTGTAGCAGTTTGTGAAGACATATAGCCTGTGTGAAGGACCCACATTCGAGAGGCTTGTGGAGGACTGTCTTTCATGGGAGGGACCCCACGCTGGAGCAGCAGAAAAGTATGAGGAGTAAGGAGCAACAAAGACAACATGTGATGAACAGACTGCAACCCCCCTTTCCTGTCCCCCTGCACTGCTCAGGGGGAAGTGGTAGAGACGGAGTGAAGTTGAGCCCAGGAATAAGGTATGGGTTTTAAGATTTGGTTTTATTTCTTATTACCTTATTCTGATTTGGTTTGCAAAAAATTAAATAAATTTCCCCAGGTCGAGACTGTTTTGCCTATGATGGTAATGGCTGACTGATCTTCCTGTGCTTATCTCAACCCACAAGCCTTTTGTTGCATTTTCTCTCACGTGTCCAGTTGAGGAGGAGGAGCGATAGAGTTCAACCCACCACAACTACTATCACCGCTGCAGTTCTATTACAATTTCCATTCACCAAAAAGGTTTTTAAAATGATGAGAATTCTAGACATTTCCCTTGTCTCAACTGTCGACTTCCATTTTTCTTTCACTTTGCCCTTCCAAAAAGGCACATCAATACCCTTTCATCCAGTTCTCATCATTTGTGGATTCTAGTTCTTCAATATGGGTAACTGTAAACATTCATCCTTCTTCATTTCTCCTTACTTTTAATAAATTCATTGATTCTCTCCACTCTGTCCCAATCTTCAACTTCAATCAAAACTTATTTTCTATGGCAAGATACACCCTATAACTTATTTGCAGTACCTACTTGTTCCACTTCATTTTTTAGAATGGCTGATAAAAAACTCATGGGCAGATTATTTTACTTAAAACCATAGAATAATCTGGGTTGGATGAACCTCTACATGTCTGGCAGTCCAATACCATACTTAAAGCAGAGACAACATGGAAGAGATTACTTAGGGTCCTGTCCAGTGGTGTTTTAAGCATTTCCAAGGCCTGAGCATCTACATCCTGTCTGGGCAATCTGTTCTAGTGTCTGACCACCCTCATGATGAAAACCAAAAAATATATCCTATATCAAATCAGTTCCCTTTTTGTAAATTGTGCCTGTTGGCACAACTATTACTATGCATCTCTCAGAAGACCCTGTCTCACTCCTCGCTATATCTTCCCAACAAGTGGTTGTAGAAAGCAGTAAGGTCTCCCCCTTAGTTTTCTCTCCGTGAGACTAAATAAATCCAAATATCACATCTTCTCCTTGTGCATCCTGCATACCAAGACACAACTATGTTGGTGGCCTCTGCTGGACTAGTTTCTTTATGCTAATGCCTTGCACTGGACATCCCAAAACAGAATAGAATACTTCAGTTGCCTACAATCCTGCTAATAAAGCCCATAACAGTTGTTTTTCTTTGTCAAGGTACACTGCTAATTTATGTTCCATATGATGTCCACTTGTGCTCTGCATCCTTTTCCACTGAATTTCTTGCCATCTAGCTGAACTTCATCCTATTAACCCATCATCCCATTTCTCCAGCCTGTATTGATCCTCCTGAATAGCAGCTCTGCCCACCAGCCTATGAATCATTTCCACCAATTTTGTATCATCTGCAAACTTGCTGATAGTTCATCCTTTTCCATCCTGCAGATTATTAGACACTATCAGCCTTTATACCAAGATTTGAGGAATGCAACTAATAACTGGCCATTAGCTGGATTTCATACTGCTGTTCACGAACCTTTAAGTTTGACAATTCAGCCAGTTTTCTACCAATCTTAATATCCACCCATTCAGTCCATATATGACTGAAGGAATATCTTGCAAGACTGTGTCAAATTCCTTGCTAAAGACAAGTGAAATGACATCAGTGACTCCCTTCATTCACTCAGAATGAGACACTCATTCCACCATAGAAGGCAATCAGATCAGTTAGGTATAAATTGTCCTTGGCTAATCCATGTTGGCTAATGCTAATCACTTTTTTTCTTTTATATGCTTGGAAATGGTTTCCAGAAGATTCACTCCAAACCTGCTTGGTGACTGAGTTGAGTCTAACTAAACTGCAGTTTCCCAGATCCTTCTTCTTGTTCTTCTGCAAGATGGGCATGATGAATGCCTTTCTTCAGTCATCAGGTCATCAGGAAACTCCCCTGAACATCATCACCATTCGAAGATGATAGAAAATGTCCTCAAAATTATTCTTACAAGTATCTTTTAGATGCGTTCTGTCTGGTCCCATGCATATTTCTAATTTGCTTTGTTATCCCTTGATAACAAAGGACTTGATTTTCCTCTGTTCTGGGTAATGTTCCACTCACACAGAGTTGTACCTCAGCCATATCTTTGGTCACTAGATCCCTTGTCCCACAGAGCCATGGGGCTTATTTTCCTTATCCTTCCTCTCGCTGCTGATGTAGACATAAATCTCCTCTTCTTGCCCATCATATCCTTAGCTAGTTCCAATTCCAGATGAGTTCTGGCTTTTCTAATTCCACCCTTTCATGCAGAAATAATGTTTATATATATATCTTGAGTAGCTAATCTCCTCTACCACCTCTCATGTACTTCTTTCTGTGTCTGGGTTAACTCATGATTTCCTTTGTTCATCCATTCTGATGTTCTCCTACAGTTGTCTGTATTTTTACATTTTGGAATGGCCCTATCTTGTGTTTTAAGCAAGTTATCCTTGAAGACCATGCAGAAAAAGCATAAATATTTTTCTCTCCCTTCAGTTTTGTCATTTGGCTAGTATACTTCTGCAAGTTACTCAGATTTCATACTTGCAATGCCTGCTGCCTTTTCTCATCCTTCCCTTCTTAGTCTTTCACCTCCTTCTGCACCCAATTCTCTCTAATTACATGATCTCAGAGACCTCTTCCAAGAAATAATGGACATAATATAATTGGACTTTCTCCCTTCCTGTCACTTTTCCTTGCAAGTGAATCTTCACACCCTATGTCTTATCATTTTTCTGCTCATTCACAATTTACCTTAGGGTCTTTTCTTTGACAACAGAAGTATTTTGTCATCTTAAAAAATAAAGATTGATGACTACATTTATTTAAGCCTATTTAAAATTGCAAATGCTGACACACTTCCCTGTTACTTGTAGGATAATTGAATATGTTGTGCATAGTTTCTGTGCAGTTTCTCTTTTAATACCATCCTAGACATCCCTTCTGACTCTACTACTTCTCAGCTATTGCATCAAATCTCTCATTAACTTCTTTTGGTCAAATTCCAGAACAATTATGACATCTTTATCTTATTTGAACTATGAAAAACCTATTGTTTTGTAACTGAATAGATATTTCTAGAAACTGTATTCCCTTTAATTTCCATCATTCATCTTTTAATCATTTTTGTTTCATCATTCTGAATCTCCCTTTATTCAGTGTTCCAGGATGATGTCTTTATAATTCTTCTAATTTTTGTCCTCAGTATTACTAGTGTTTTTATTTTTAATTTTGTCTTTAGGCCTTGTTGTTCTTCATTCGTTTCTAATTAATTTAATCCACAAAATTGCATTCAGTCACTACGTGTATGACTTGCAAATCTCTTTCCTCAGCACGGGCTATTTTTGCTCAAATTTAAGTGTAAGCTTCTCTGACGACTTATTTTAAATATTTAACAACAGACTTTTGAACAGTCTAAGCTTTTAACACTTCTCTGACAAAACCACACCTGTAATTTTTTTTTTTTTTTTTTTTTTTTTTAATTTTTAATCAATGTAGACAATACCAAAGCCTTATGTGACACTTGGACATGTAAACTGGGTAACTGTTTTGACTTACCCTAGACTTAAGCACACAGTGAAGATAGTCTGATATTAAGCTTTACAACTTTTACTCTTTTATGACTTGCTTAAGGTTATTGTTACATTCACATCATCTTGTCTAACCACTAGCCTTGTGCAAAAGCACATATGACAATGCAACTTACACACATACGATTATAGTTATTTTAAAAATAATTTATGAAAGACATTTAATTTTTAAATTTATGGACAGTAATTGTATATCTATGAACAGTATCTAGAAGTCTTTCTAAAAGGAAAAGTTTTTTTTTTTTTTGGAAATATCATATTGCTCGAGTGCAGTTGCCACAGAACAGAAATAAATGTAGTAATCAATTTTTTTCACATTTGGCAAGTAGTTATGAGATGGCACTTTATATATCTGCTACGGTCAATGACAACTTGTAGTTCAGTTCAAGATAAACTGTAGTTTTCAACTGTCACTACTAGAAAGAACACCTTTTAATTTTAATTATTTTTTTCTTTCTTAGAGTACAAACTAAGTTTTTACTTCATGGCATGCTTCATGGCACCTCTAGGTAACTTATAATACCATGAGACTGTGACACATCTTGATAAATAAGTTCTTTAAGGTCTCTGCAGGTGTAGAATAACAGTTTTGACAAGACTGATGAAGACATGAGTCTACACCATTTCCATTTAAAAAAAAAACCAACAAAAAACTACTTAAAAATAACTTGTAATATTAGATAAAAAATTAATTGCCTAATCTCAATTTAGGAATTAAAAACCCCCAATATTTGAGGTGTGTTATCTTGTTACCAGGTCTTTCAAGGTCAAGGGGAAATTTGCTTTGCTGCCATTAAGCTTTGAAGAGAAGTTCAAATAACAAGACAAACAAAAGGAACAACAAATTAAAAAATTATAAACTTCTTTATTCATAGTTTATAATGTAGATAAGAAAATTTATTAACAGATACTATGCAACAAAAACATAATAGAAAATCTACAACCACCAAATTGCTTCAGAACGTTTTTGTTTGTTCATTT